>NW_028327172.1:111110578-111710578 GCF_987537825.1 Furipterus horrens | reverse complement strand
TTTGTTTTGCTTATCTCTGTATTTTCAATGCCTACACCAATACCAAGCTTACAGTAGGTGCTCAATAATGATACAGACTAAATGATTCCATGCCCAGATGTAAATCTAGAAAATTCTGTCTGCCACTGCTACTTGTATCTCCCCCACAGATTCTATAGACGCTAGTCTAGAAGTTTCCTGCTATCCTTACACAGGCTGTATGGCCAATGCGCACATTACCCTGTGGTCTTTTCCTAGATCTGAATACATATATGTCCTCTCTTAATCCCAAGCTCCTTCCTGTATACCATATGATCTCCCATGTGCCTTTGTGTCAGAAAAAGAAAGAACCGTCCTCTATTCCCAAGTCCTACTACACAGTAAGAGATCAATAAATATGTATTGACTAACACATTCTCCTTCCAGGGCTCTGGCATAAGTCATTCAGAAAGGCAGCACCAAAGAAGATACGTCTGCTGCACCAAAAATGTACCCATCTCTCCTAAAATAATAATGGTAATAAAAGCCCCAAGGACTATGCTTGAATACACCTCAATTATGTTTCCCGAAGTTCTTCCTATGAGGCTCCTTGATCTTTCATGTGTGTGTGCATGCACTTAGGCTTTCCTAACCTCTGTATATGTCCTGACAAGCCTGAGTTTGCACATGTACAAAGTATAGGCTAGTTTTAGTTTCCTTTATTTTTTTAAACAAAAGACACACACATTGTAAAAATTTCAAACAGTACAAAAGGATACAGAGAAAACAATGAAAGTTTCATCAGGCCCATTGCCCAGAGCAGCTTCAAAACCCTGCACTGTCCAGTCACACAAAAAAATCAGTTTCCTTACTACAAACTGTATTTCTGCATTGGTCTTAACACACTTAACATTTCTGTCCTAGAAGTCGTACAGAGATTTAAAAACTGAACTACTTTTAAAGGCAAATGGTCAGGGGTGTGAGGAGAGACAAAATGCCACGTTGAAACATTTCAAGAAATGGCTTCCAACAGAGTATCTACAAAACTTGAATGAAAATATAATTCAGTCACCTATTTAAAAAGCTGTCATGTGAGAGAGGGTTATCCTTTGTTGTGCATGACAGTAAAGGACAAAAGGGGGACCCTTGGGTTAAATATACAGAAAACATATTCTGGCTGACTCATGGAAGCCTCCATACCTTGGAAGCAGGGAGCTATTATGCAATGTAACCTCTGGGGCATTTCCTAGAAACTTAGACCCTAACTAAAATTAAAACACAAAGAAAACCAAAATGTTTCATCAGTTAATTCTAACTATCAATCATGTACATTAACAAAACAAATTAGAAGAAACTTAATTGCAACTGGCACCATTTGGGAATTCTAATATGATCTTGAGTAAATAAGTCCCAGAGTGTAGGGCCTTTTTTAATTCCCAGTGAGAAATATTCATGATTTAACAAAGTATATAACCTACTTATATGTTTTTATATGTACTTAAGCTGTACGGCCATGAAACCTATTACGAAGACCAAAAATCTTAACTGATCCTTTGTCCATGGCCTTTAAAAAGAGTGTAACTAGTTCTTTCTAACTGAAATGTTACCAATTTAGATAAATAATGGGGTGCAAAACAAAACCTAGTATAAAGATTCTTCCACAAGTCTTTGATAAATTTAAGGTTCATTATTAAATTTTATAGTATTACCAACTTCAAAGTCCTCTAAATCTTTTGTCACAAAACTAGTTACAGCACTGTAAACAGACCAAAGCCTGATAGCAAATAGTACTAAAACTGCCATATTTTCCCATAAAGGATTTGACCTACAGTAACTAAACTATAAAAAATAGGAGAAGACTGGTGGTGGAGAAAAGCGGACCTATCACATTTAGTTAATGGCAGTTTCACTGTAACTTCGCCTTAATCTTTTTGCTAAAATGACCTAAGTAACAAAAGATCCATAATAAAAAATATTTTTAAAAAAAATCAAAGCTACCTATGGTTCCCAAACATTAGTGTACAAAGGGAACTCAAATAGTACATGAGAAACATATAGAAAGCATGTGAGAATCCCTAAACATTCTGAATTCAAAGTCTGGGGCCTGGAATCTACATTTTTTAAAATCTCATTGATGATTCTGATGATAAGCTTGGAAACCAGTCACATTTTTTTCTTAATAACTCAATTATTCCCATATATACAAGTTTTTGATTCTATAGCATGTGTTCTTTCTTTAAGAAACACATACACAAACTTGGCTGTCAGTAGTGAAAACTCTCACCTTTTCCCAAAAAACAGAGTGCACTGGGTAAAAGCATTATTTATTACTACTCAGTGTGACTGGTTTCAAAGCCTAAGCCTAACCAATTACTAGCTATGTGTAACTTCAGACATATTTTTTAAATTCTCTGTCTCTCAGTCTTCATCTATAAATCAGAGATTTAAAATGATACTTTCTCAGAAGTTGTTATGAGAATTTAATTGAACATGTGCAAAATACCTAGAGCAGTGCCTGTATAATAACAAGGGCTCAATAAATTTTAGCATATTTTTATTTTGGAAAGGAAGGAGACCCAAGTAAGCTAGAGCAGTGAAACATTACAAAGAGAACCTGGTATATGAACTTGCCTTGAAGGATGGGTAGGGCTTTACAGATGATAAAAATAAAGATAGTGTGCATAAAGAATAAAGAGACCCCAAACTTCATGGTTCAAAACTGGCATTTTAGACTATAAACTCAGTTGTATTAAGTAGGCCCATTTATATGCAGCCCAAATGACTGGGGAGTTAAGCAATAATTCAATCGATAACAGGAAGCTCTTACAATTCTTAGATAGGGCAGTACTGTATTAAATGTAGGATTTTTAGAATTCCTTCCTGGGCAAGGTGCCAGCTTGATAATGAGGAACCAGCCTAAGGAGGGAATAAGCCATTGATGAAGTTTAGAAACGCCTTTGTCTGCTAAAATATCAAAGTATCAGCCCTGGCTGGGTAGCTCAGTTGGTTAGAGTGTCATCGCAATATACAGAGGTTGGGAGCTTGATACCTGGTTAAAGCACATACAATAAGCAACCAATGAATGCATGATAAGTGAAACAACAAATCTAAGTGTCTCTCTCTCTCAATAAATGTAAAAAAATTTTTTTTAATTGTTAAAACATCAAAGTATCACTCTGAGAATGGGATACAAACTAACTAGAATCTCCCAGAATGGATAAACGTACATATAAACAGAAATGCACAGTATAAAAATATCAAAAGAACCATTTGTGGACTACTTGGAAATTAGTAGCATAGAGGTATTTCAGTAAAATGTCCAAAATCATGAAAATTACATGTTTAACCATATTATATTTATATCTAAATTTCTTTCTCCAAAACATCTCTAAGGGTTCCTAGTCAAAGGATTTTTTTTTCTAAAGGACATTTGTTCTCTAGCACCTTTTCTCAAAAAGAAATATACTTTCGGAATTCATCTGTAATCTCCTCTGGCTACCATTATACAACCTTACTAAATTTTTTTTTAATTTACCATCTCTAAAAGTTAGTATCTCAAAAAATATTTAAGAAATATTGGGATAATAATTAATTCTCAATGGAGCCAAATCATAACACTTAAATCCCTGATGGAATCAATGGTAAATGGCACTCAATTGTTAAGGTCATTAAAACCACTACCTCTTTTGATAAATAAAAATTTGCCCAAGACAATTATCATGAACAGTGGCCACTGTTCAATCAGTTTCTGAAACCTGCGACAAATGTTTAACAGTCCACAGAATTCAAATAACAAGGTGAAAATTCTTATTTAGTTCCAAACTCTTCGCATCAATGTTTAAAAATTCACAGCAACACACTAAAGGAAATTTTTCCTTGACATTTAAGGACACAAAATACAAGCATCCCTGGTATTCTTATCCTTTTGGTCACAAAAGTTAACAACACATACCTCTGCTGCTTACACCCAAGTAAAATAAAGAAATATATTGTGCCACACTTCAGTTTGCCTTCACAATGTCTGATTCACTATGCTATGGAACACTATATAAACCTTTGTGACCTCAGTTAAGCTCCGTTGACTAACAAAGGTTGACATGAAAACACAGTGAAGCTCCTAAGGGCAAATTTCACTGTGTCTCAGAACAATGCCTCCTCATGGCCAGTCTCCTTGCCACATCAGTGAAAGGGAGCAAGAGAAGAGTGGAATTCAAAATTACGTATTATATCAATCTATTAAATGTTATTTGCTTAATTTTTCAGAAAGCCTATGGGATGGCAAAAATTGTTCCACAAAAAACAAAACAAAACAAAGTCTTTCGCCATGTAATTGGAAGTAATACGTTAACAGGAAAAAAAAATTTAGAAATAAGAAACAAATGATAGAGGTAACTATTAATCAAATCTCTGGATGAAAAAATTCAAATAACAGCATCCCTAGAAATTAATAAAGTCATTTAAAGAAGGCTATTACATTTTTATTTCATATAGTCTCGTGCAAAATAAAAAATAATGACCCACTTGAAAACACAGTCCTCGGCAAACTACCTGTGATTAAGCCCTACAAAAAGGAGAAAGGTGGAAATAGGCCCATCTGATTTAAAAAGATCAAAGTCTGTTGAAATGTGTGCTAGCACAAGTATAAGGAAGCCAGCATTCTCATATTGCGGGTAGGAGTGTCCCTATAAAGATATTTGGCATTATCAATCAAAATCACAAACACAAAGAAAACTTTGAGCAATCCCGTTTCTAGGAATTTATCTGATAGATATGCTCATAATATGCAAATGTATATGTATGTGTGTGTGTGTGTGTGTGTGTGTGTGCAAAAAAATTACACTGCAGTGTCACTAAAAGAAAGACTACAAACAATCTAATTGCCCATCAATAGAAGCTGGTTAAAGAAATCATAATAAATCCAAATACAAGCAGCTGTACAAAAAAATACACACACACACACACTGGTTTTGAGTTAATAAAAAAAAAACAAAATGCAAAAATATTTAAGTATTTTTTTAAGATATTATTTGTGTTAAAAGGGGGGGGTGAGAATATATATTAATTTACATATATCTGTACCAATGATTTTTGGAAGTATACACAAGAAGCTGTTAACACTGGTTGCTTCCAGAAAGAGGAAATGAATGGCAGGGCAACAGGAGACTCTTTTCCTGTAAACCCTACTGTATCTTTTGAAGTTCTAACCATATAAATGTCTTACCTAAAGAAAAGCGTAAGTTAATCAAACTTTAAAAGAGTAAAGGATGAAGGGTAAAGAAGGCTTCTTAAGTATAAATCTGACCCAGTAAACAACTGTCCCCATGTTGGCCTTTTTTAAATTGCCTCTTTCTCATCTCCTTCCATCTAACTTGTTCTTTTTCATTCCCTCCTGTCAACTGTCCCAGTTAATTTTACTCTCCTCCATTCAGATTTCTCGGGAACACTTGCAGCAACTGCTTAACCCAGCTGGAAGTACTATTTGCCAACGAGGTTGATGAACTTCGTTCCAGTAATTCTAACACAAAATGGGCAACAACATTGGCTGTAAAAGAAATCTGAGTATCTACAGAAGCGTAGATAACTCTGCTTATGCAACAGAAAGATGTGGAAGTGACTAAGATTTGAGAGAGTTAGTTTCAACAATATTATAAAAAATTCTTCCAAAACTAATTTAAACATTTAGTCAACATGATCAAGTCCATTCATAAATATTTTATTACCTAAAAAAAAATATTAATAGAAACAGAGTATCTGGACTAGAAAAAGTGATTTTCCCACCCTGTAATTAAAAAACCAAACTTACACATTCCCAGCAGGGCTAAACAGTGGCTCTGCACTTACAATACCTAAATCAGGGGTCACCATGGCCACTGCTCATTGGTTGCTTAAACTAATGTTCTCTTTTCATTTCCATTATTATGTCATCTATTTGCACACGTATACATGCAAATTTGACAAGAGTAGGTTTACAGTTGTAACATTCTAATACAAATAATACAAAAACTGTTTCATGCATTTAAAACTGTAAACCTACTTTTGCCCATCACTGTATATTAATATTACCCATGCAAAGGTCTTGCTTTGTCAAGTTTTATATTATATACTTACTATTTCTGATTTCTTTCTTGTCCAGAACAATGTTTGCTTCTAGCTTAACTAACTCATATCAGATTTCTCCTCCATTCAGTTGTAACTGGGGAAAAAGGTCATGACTGGTCCTGTAGTACATGGGAATCTGAGTAAGATCTGCAAACACAATGTTTCTAACAGACACTTGGTTAACTGTACGTTTTGCACTGCAGCCTGACCAACACCATCATAAAGAAGAGATCTCTGCCTTCAAAGTTATCAAGAAAAAAATCCCTGATAATAAAATTAGTCCATAGGCTTCGGTAGTCTCGGTTTTAGTAAGTAAATATTATACCAAACTCTTAAGTAGATCTATAGGTTGTATGAAAAATCTCCTTTGCACCATAGCTGGGTGGCTCAATTAGTAGGAGCATCATCCCTTACTCCAAAAGGTCTGATGCCCAGCCAGGGTACATACCTAGGTTGCAGGTTCATCCCCAGTTGGGGCATGTACACAAGGCAATGGGTCAATGTTTCTCTCACTTTTTCTCTCTCTCTCCCCCTTCAACTTTCTCTAAAATCAATAAACACATCCTAGAGTGAGGATTTTTTTAATCTTCTTTTTAAAAACAAAAACAATCTCCTTTGCTTACATCTAAAGTGCTCTTTCTTTACCCAATCTCTACAATATTGTTTATCATATACAAAAGTCCTGAATACCAGTGAAATTCCTTTTATTTTAACAAATAACTTTCCAAAATGCCCAATACTTATTATAATCTATAAAAGCCCCCTTTTTCCTAGAACTATTAATTTATAATAAAACAAACAGAGAAGATTCTTTACAAAAAAAAGACCAGAAAAAGTCTTCAGAATTACCTTGATATTCCTGACCCTTTTGAACACAATGACAGAAAACTACCACATGGGAAAAAGCAGATCTCTAAGCCCTGCACAAAAGGTAATTAGTGTTTTAAAAGCAGAGTGAGCATACATATTATATATTATGCAGTTATACAAACTAAATTATTAAGTTCCCAACTTGGCATAAAGACAGGGTAGTTGGGAGAAAATGTAGAAGAAAATACTCAGCTTAAAATGAACAATGGGCTCATTTATTCAAGGTAGGATGGTTCTCTCATTTCAGCTCGAGAGGACTGAAAGTCTCTTTCTATCCTCCTCCAGGACGGAAACTCTGCAGCTAGCGCATCTGGAGAATCACTTAACTAATTTCACAGCTTCACTCACAGTCCAGCACTTTGCACAGAAAAGTAGCGCAGAGAAATGTTGACTTCGAGGTGTTCAAGGACCAGTTAATTAATTTCTCCTGTAGGAAGCTGACCCCAACAAATACAAAAGATCTATGCCCACAGATTCTGAGAAACACTCATCTGTACCTTTGCCGTTTCCTCACTGTCTTGTGACAGGTCTTATGACACTGCTATTAGTGTACTTACTCCTTTTCTCCACAACTTTCGTATACTCCATTACTCTATATCTTCTCCAATGGCTTCTAGAAAGTATTCCTTTAACTGCTAAATGATGAATTCACAGCCAATATTTCACGTCTCTTTCTCTGTTCTATTCTGTACTCTCAGACAGGGCTCCATACCTAGGAAACAGTAAATATCTCCTGCTTTTCAAATACAACTAAAATCCTGTCTGAGCTGGTAACAACTGATCTTCCCCTAATTCTTGAGAATCAAAGTTAGTATTTGGGTATTAAAATATCTGACTTCATTCTTATCTACTAAAGAAATACCATACATGTGTTTATGGAGAAAGAGAAGATCATCCTCAGGAAATCCAAATATTGGCATTTAATTTAAAAAGCTCTTAACATCATACATCAGAAAATAACATGCAGCAGGGTACTTCAAGTTTAGGATACTGTATTTAAAAGATGTTATTCACAAAAAGAGTATCCTTCTTGTAGTTCCATCATGAGAAACATCAACTTGCCAAAATATGGCCTTGAATTGTGCAACGTCTCCTATTTCTTATAAAATATACTGACAAAGACCAACAAACCCATGCTGGGACAATGAAACCTTTCCCCACATTCTATGGTTTCCAGGTAATTCCATACATACAAGGTCATAAATAGAGCCTGCGAAATGCTGTTGCCAGCATTCCATTTTAAGAAGAGGAAACTGAAGACAATAACTTGTGATGATGAAGTTAAGGCAATCTGAGACCCTTTGAGTTTGCAGAAATTACGAACCTTATCTTAGAAATCAACATACTAAAATACGCAAAACTAATATAATATAGGTGATGAACAAATTTGGGTGAAATGCTAAAATTTTATAGTCCATTATAGTCCATAAGATTTAAGGTACAAGTCATATTCAGCATATTCATACACAAGTAGCAACAAAATCTCAAAAAAAAAAACAATGTTCAAGATCCAGCCAATGGCTTATTTATCTCAAATGCATTCAATATCACAGAGTTCCAATGTTATAAAAAAAGGTAAATAACCCTCCGGAGTTCAAAATAATAATACTTGACCCAAGAAAACATTGTACACTTTTGAACTCTAAATATAAAGATACAGCTTCTTAGCTAAGCACAAACTTGGGATTTAGTTTTTCAGTTCCAACAGACTGTAAGTAAAAAATATATAACTGCTATGTTTGCTACAATTATTGAGGATTTGATGTTCCAAGTCTCCAATTATCCTTTTTAATTTTATTACATTATTGTAATAGATAACTGAGAGAATACTATGTGCTAAGAATTTCATACATACTATTAAAATAAGAGAATCACTAAGTTATATGTTTTAGGGCATGTGTTCAGGTTTTAATTGCTTTTTGATATTATTGATCTGATGACCACTAAAATATTAATGTATTATATAAAAGGCAGAATAAATATAACCAGAGAACTAATAAGATGAAGTATAACATTAATAATTTTATTATAACAATATAAATTAGTTACTAGGCATACAACTTTATTAGGCAATGTTACGAGGCATGTTTGAACCACACACACAAGGGGTTAAAAATAACTACAATGAAAAGTCAACAGCCTAGCAGCAAAGTTGAGCCAACATTCCCATTCCTCCTCCCCCTCCCCTTCCCAACCTCTCCAGTCCAGAATGAACTGCATGCCCCACTGCACAAGGCCCAAAAAGGTCACAGGAGATGGCAGAGACTTTTGTAAGAGAACAGAAATAACCCAGCAGCTTTGTTACCATGCTTTCTTTTAATCAGTATGTTCAAAATCCTTTAATTAGCACTCTGTCTACACAAGGAAAGCATTTCTTCTGTGCCAGGGGAGGGCACATATGTATGTACACAGTGTTCTGCTGTTTTATCAGCATCATAACATGGAGCTAGCACCTCAAATTATCTGCCAGGGAACTGAAGCAAGAAAACGTTTTAAAAGGCAAGGTACTGCATATTTACATATCATTTGCATTTCTATTACCAAACGATAATATGGTAATTAAGTTTGTTTTATTTAGGTGTCAATTTATTTCTGGACATTTTTTTGTTTTCGGGAAAAATGGAAGTATTGTTAACTAAAAAACTTTTTTTAGTCCATCATCATAAAGTAGGATATTCAAACTTATTATAAAATAATGTTAACAGAACATAAAAACAGACCATATCCAAATATTATTCCTTTCCTCATAATAGATCTTCAGTAGGAGGGGAAAAACTTGCCTCACTCAAACAGGAATAAATAAGACACATTTTTACATGAATGCTTTACTTTTAAAATTTCATCCAACCACAAAACGTTTTTAAACTTACAGGTTGGATTACATGTATATATTTCCTTGTAATATCTGAAAAACTGAAATCAAGACAGAAATTAGTGATAAATTAGTGACAACTATTTAAAAATCCACAGCCAACAAAACAAGAAACGATAGCTAATTTAAAAAGCCACAACCAGAACACTTCTTTAGTAAGCTGGGATTTGCAGTACTTTAATTGAGAAATATAAGTGTTACAAACTTATTTTTAATCTTTCAAAATCAAGCTGAATATATATTGTAAGAAGCAGTGTGTGTGTGTATATATACTTATATAATTAAACAAACCAATAACCTTCTAAATGTCTGATTATAGAAACAATCTACTTAAATTTAAGATAAAGTTTATTATTGGGGAGGCAGCATAACATAACTGCTTGAAAGCCAGCTATTCCACACCAATAATACCACTATTTTGCAGGTTGGCATGAGTATTAAAGAAGATGATGCATGTAAAGCACTTGGCAAAAATCCCAACGTTTGCTGGTTTGGGGGGAGGGGGAGGGGTAGATATTTTATGCACTGCACAAAAGTGTAAATTAGCATGACCTATCAAAATTATATACACATATATATAAAACTATGTACATATGGTATCCACTGCAGCAGTCTGTACTGGACTATTGGGAACAATATAAATGCCCTTCAATAGTGTATGGCTAAATAAATGTTACTTCCCTACAAGAAAATTCTATCTAGTTGTGAAAAAAAACTCTCAACATATTAATAGGTAAAGTCTTTCATAGAAAATGTTGAGAAAAAGCACAGTATGAAACTGTGTACAATACACTGCTATATAAGTAAAAGGGTAGACGTTCACATTTATTTCAATATACAAAAAAAAAACCCTCTGGGAAGTTATATAAGTAATTAATATTGATGATGAAATTGGAACAGTATCTGACACAGTCAAGCCCCAGTAAATGAAAGCTGTAATTGCTCCCCTCATCATCATCAGGAAAACATCCTTAAAATTCAAATTTAAACTCATATTGAGGTGAACAGCCAAATCTCAATGATTCATAGACTGACTATCTAATTGAAGAGCCAAGACGTTCATTTCTTCATCAAGGGTAAGTAGCTTTGGGCAATTCTACTGTTGGCCATCACCTTCACCAGAAAGTAAGCTAAGGAAATAACACCAAAAGCAGTCATTTCATTAATATTGATCAACAGTTTTTAAATAAACAGCACTGGAACTGAAAAGGACAAAGAAATTCCATAGTATAACCTTCTAATGCTACATATGAGAAACGAAGTAAGATCCAGAGAATTCCCAAAGGTAATAAAAGTTAAAAGAGCTGAAGGTTACCCCCTAATTAAATGCTTTCCATTTCATCATCAAGATGATGAAGGGAAACTGAAAATAACAAAATTGAAATCAATTATCCTTGCTAACTTCCCTCCCACCACATCCTTTATTACAGGTAACTGCGTTAGTTCACATCAAATCCCATAAGCAATTGGAGTAAGTAGAGAACAGGTCACCCAGAGATAATTAGTCCTGAGGTTTCCAGGATTAAGCACTGAATGAACATCTGTAATAAAATCTGTAAAGTTTGCTTACACTAGAGATTGTCAGAGGCATGTTGAAATCCTTGCCACCTTGCAGCCGGAAACCCCAAGGAGCTGGGCCAACCAAGGACACACTGTAGTTGCTCATGGTTCTAATGGCTCAAAGTCCAATCCCAGAAAGTGAAACTGTGAAAAGAAAATCAAATGGTTAAAAAAAAAAAAAAGTTTATTTGAAGCCCTATTATATATTTAAATGTATTTAATATAAACCCAAATAAATTATGTTCAGTGTTTTGTTTTGTGGGAAATGAGGGGCCATGCTATTAGAGAGTGAGTCTATATCAAGTTCTTATTCCAATCTAAGAAAAGAAATTTATGAGCTAATATACAATTTCTAAACTCACGCCAATTTCCATAGTATAAAAATTCCAAATCAGTATATATTTCTAGACACCTGATCAGGTTTACAACTTGCTACGATTTGTGGCTTCTTGCATACAAACTTTAACTCAAAGTACTTTACAACATTTTGTTAGATGTAAAAAAGAACAATATTTTATTTTCAAGTTTAATTCAAAATGATTTTCTCCTTTCCTCTACCTCATACATTCTTTTGTCTGCAATTGGCAAGAATTTAGATTTCACTTACTTTAATTCTAAATTACTCTAACATATGAAAAGGACTGCTAATTCATATTCTCATTCATGCTTACTAAATTCTCTAAAATGAGTGTTTTTTTTTTTTTAATGTACAAAACAATTCTCTCCAATCATACACCACAACTTGCATTTCCTCTTAGAGGGATGTGATATATTCCACACTTAAAAGTAATATTTACTTTTTCTTCAGACAGGCCATGATAGGCAACACTCTAGCACAGTGGTATTTCAGTCAGTGCCGGCTTCTTGTTTATACACACACCTCATCAGGCAAAGCAGAGGGTTAGCATTTACCACACAACGAGACTGACTACTCATGGGAGGAGTATAACCTTAATGCATGAAAGGGAGCAAGAGCTTTAGAAAAGTACCAGCGCTTCACTGCCTTCTTTTTTGTATTTTGCTGTAAGTGTGCTCATGATGACTCTCATGGTAGTGCTTTCATATAACAAAAAAAAACTAAAGCAAAAAAGTATACATTGAAGTTTGGGGTTGGTTTTTATGGTGGTTATTCATGAGTGGGAGAAAATGGAAGGATTGGAGATTTTTTAAGATGTAATAATAAGAAACATAACATTTCCCTCTTCAAAAATATTAAAAATATAACACATGAATAATTTAATAATTTTAAAACCGCTTTTTAAAAAACTGCTTAAGACACGCTTTCTTAGAAAACTGCATCCAATTAAATCACCTTATATTACCTGTCAAATTATTTTTTTAATCCATTCAAAATTTCTATCCCATCATACCAAATTGATAGTGGCAGATGTAGATATTCGAACTACTGGGTATATTAAAAGCAAATGCATTCCATCTTTTCATAAAGGGAAAATGAGGCAAACCTTTCAAATAAGTCCGTGTCTTAAAAATTAAGTCAGTGAAAATCTGCATGGCATCTACATAGCAACTAAATGAGTTTTCCCACTGGCATGGTAGTAAACTGAAGTGCTAAGTAAGAATACATCACTTCAACGCTGATACAACAGATACAGGGCATCGAAAAGATGGAAGGCCAATCCAGAAGCCAAACTGTTAGATATACCTGAAAAACGAATAGTAGGGAGGTAATAAGGAGCCACATATAATTTAATTCCTTCCCCTAAAATAAAAGAGATTTTCACAGGACTAGAAAAGACTGTTTTGATATTGAAACATTATACAAATCAGAAGTGTATAAAGCCAACAGGTATTTCACAGGCAGACTGCTCCCCCTTCTTTTTCAATCTTTAACTTTTGTCAAGAGAAGAATGTTTAAGTTAGGCTCAACTTCTTCTGGCTCCACTGTTCCCTACAAAAACACTTATTTATATATTCATGCATATACCTTCAACCTCTTTTTACTTGGGAGTTCCCTTCCTGACTTCTCCTATTTGTTATTAAAATTTCTAGCACTGGTAAGGTCAAAGCTACGCTACAAAACCAGTGTCATTTCATTTCTAATCAGTGTCATTTCTAGTATTCTCCCTCTAACTTCATTTGCCTTAAAATATTCTGATCCCTAACCAATGGTAATATTTACTGGCCTTCCCCAGGTCTCCTTCCATCTGGTTATTAGTGCCCAAACTCTTCCTAACATACCAAGCAGGCAGGAAATAGCAGCCTATTCTGCTTTCAAACTCTTAGAAAATGTTGGAGCTTCTGCATAGTTTTGGATTTTCTCTTACGGAAAGTCTAAACAATGTATTCGCCCTGGTGCTTGGGAAGGAAGATTGGTCATTTCCCACACTCCTACTGCAGTTTCTTTGATGGTTGAGAAGGCGAGGGGAGAATTCGTGATGAATTGCTCAGGGTATCGAGAAGGGTCTGAAATTAAAGAGCAGGATCCAAGATTCTCTTTTTCCCCACTGAGAGACAGGGGAGGTAGAGCTGAAGAACTAAGGCCACAGGCACAGGATGAAAGCAGCCGACGAGCCAGTTTTCCAGCAGATGTTCTCGCCTAGCCCTGTTCGCCAAATAAGGCTCCAGAGCCGGCTGTTTCCGTGGCAGGCGGGTTCCGACGTCTTCACGGTCAGGAAGGCGGACTTGGGGTAGGATCGGGCGTTCACACCCTAACCCTGCCCAGCCCAGCGCAGCCACGAATTTTCTTTCCAGGCTCTGCCCTAAGCTATACGCCCTTCCTTTTTCCACTTATTGTCAAACGCACTTAAGGTACAGTCTCACAAAAGCCCCAACAAGCACACAAGTATTAATAAATCTGGCGTCCACGACAGATTTGTTTTTTAAACGAGCTTTATTTCCGGACGTACAAAAGTTTTCCCCAAACAGGTTACGAAATCCTAAATATCTGGGGGGAAATAAATGCTTCTCAGCAGCATGAGAGGTAACAAAAACTAACTCGCCATTCCCATTGAGTCCCGCTTCCTCCCCGCAACCCCTCCAAGAGATTCGCACAGGACGTGGATGGACCTGGCCGCCCAGATGGGTGCCCGGAGCCAGACGGCGGATCGGTGCAGGGTACGCGGGGCCCTTTCCGCGCCCGGCTTCGCCATCCAAGGAGCCCCGCTCCTTCATCCTGCCTTCTCCGAGCTCGTCCCGGCCGGCCCAGGCTCCGGAGACTTCTAGTGCTCGTCTACTGGCCTCGCGCCCACTCCCGCGCCGCCCTTTCCCCAGCGCTCCCCTTCCCACGCCGCTCTCCCACCTCCGCAGCTCCGCGTCCAGAAAGCACCTGAGAAACTGCCCGCGCAAGTGGAGCCCCCTCTGCCTCCCCAGCTGGGCTTCCCTAGCGCTTGGCGCAGGGAGACGCTCCTTTCCCTCCCCTTTACGGGGACTCAAAAACGCGCAGCCCCAGCGGGTGGCCACTCACCTCGGGTCCAGCGCGGCGTTGCCTCCGCCTCAGAGGACCGCTGACAAGTGATTCGTGGTGCTTGCGCGGAGCTCACAAGCCGCGGGAACTTCCGCCTCCTGGCTTCCCCCACACGGCCCCGCCCCCAAGGCGGGCACGCCCTCTTCGCTCCCGGACACGCCCCCTTTGCTCCCGGCCTCGCCCTAGGGCTGGGCGAGACCGCGCGGAGCAGACGGAGAATCCCGCAGCGGAGCCAGGCGCTCGGGCTTGCTTGGGCGAGCTGAAGCCTTTCGGAAAAACAATTGCCCTACCGAGTTTTGGTGGGCGTAGTCTTAAGGGTTTTCGAGAAGTGCCTGACAAAGGTCTGCTCCGCGAGTTTGTTTCGATTGGATTTCTCGCACCAGAAACTGATTTGGCAAGCAGTTGCTCTAGCTAAAAATAGAAGGGGGCTTTGGATAAATCCCTATCTACGCAAGTTCAGCGGCTACTGCCTGTTTTTGTTTTTTTTTTGAAAGAGCTTTATGTATACCCTGAGAAGCGCAAACCCTCAAGCTTGCTTATCAGGAAGGAGAAAAATCAGTCACTTTAATATCTAAAAGTTAAATCCTGTGATCGCAACAGAAGAGAGTGATAAAGAGCAGCGGCCAAAAGTTGAACTACTATAGCCTCAGCTTATTTTTCTAAATCCAACTCAATAATAGCCCATTTTCAATAAAGTTTTGATAGCCCGGTTTCTAGATTGTTGCTTAACTTATCCCAAGGAGTTTATTTATAAATAAACTTGAATAATATTCATTGAACATATGGAAAGTAACTTGTTGACATTTTAAAACTATGAGTTGGCTTATAAAGTGTGAAAAAGGCAATTCTTAAGGGACATGTAAAGCACAGATAACTTCATGGGGTCCGTGTATCCCTTACAAATACAAACAAAATTCTAGAGAAGGTCCAAAACTGCTCTCCAATAGCTCAGGCAGCTATTGAACATTTGAAATATGGCTACTGCAACTGAGACACTGAATGTTTTGTTTTATATGTTTAATTTAAATTTGAAAACAAAGGCAGAGTAACATATTTCCGTTACGCATAACTTTATTGTCTGGGTAGGACTACATTTCACTTTACCGTTGAAATTTCGTACCCAAATTGACATATGTTAGAAGTTTTAAGAATGCACATTAGATTTTGAAGACATGGTATGAAAAATATAATGTATAATCGTCGGCAGCCGTCCGTCTCGAGAGACGATGGTGTAGCTTCTTAAGAGTCTATCTGCACCGCCGAGAATGGCTGTGCAGTCCGACTCGGGAGTGACACGGCATCTGTCTCCTCCCGTGTTGAATTGACATCTTGCGATGACGCTGGAGTGTCCTCTCCAGTGGAGCTGAAGCTACAGAGCCTGGGCAGGGTGATATGGAGGGTCTGCTGTTGCCCATGCAGCAGACCCCCCCTCTCTTCGCAGCTGAAGGGTCCAAGGGAAAGACGGAGTCGATACAGCTTGGCTTCAGGTGCGCCGCAGGAGTTGCCGGTGTTGACTACAACGTCAAACCGCCTTAGGGACTCCGGCTCCGGATTTTCTGTCGGGGTTTACTCCCTTAGCCTTTCCCCAGAAGAGGTATGCCGCAAGGCAGCGGAGGTTTTTTGGAGTCAGAGTTTTCCTTCTCTGATGTACCCTGACTGGAAGATCGAACCAGCAACACTTAGCTCACAGGCCGACGCTCAATCCACTGAGCTAAACCAGCCAGGGCAAATAATGTATAATACATAATTAATAATTTTATATTGATTACATGTTGCCATAAGATTTTATATTTGGTTAAAATGTTATTAAATTAACTTCACCACCTTCTTTTTCAATGTGAATACTAAAAATTTTTAAATTACCTCTGTGACTAGCATTATACTTTAATTTGACAGTGCTAGTCCATAGCTTTCATCTCATTCTACAAAAGATTATGTTGGAGGGAAAGATTTCCTAGTATGAGAGCTCATTTATATAGTGCTTTAATATATATTTTCATGTTTGACATCTCACCAAAATGAAATAAATAACAACAATAGCTGCCATTTACAAATACCTACCATGTGGTAGACGTAAGCCTTACATTAACTTTCTAAGACAAATATTATCCTTATTTATAGTTAATATAATTGAGGTTGCAAGAGATTACAGCTTGTGAAAGTTTTTCAGGACAGTGGTTAGAGTTACTCTCTAAGGGTCCCATCTCTGCTCCTTCTCATCTGTTTGCTGCTGGGACAGTCAATTTGAGCCTGTATCAGCAAAGGTGGACTAAAGACAATAACTGCAGTAGGCATATGAAGGTATCACCAGAAAGTAAGTATCATGAGGTAATGAAGAGGAGTTGAGAATGAGGGAAGTGTTACTGACTTTGGCTACTTCTATTTCAGCCTACAGATGCTAGTCTGCCTGCTTCTGAATCCTCCTCTTCCTACCACAATTTGGAGCTTGAGCTATAGAATACAGTATTCCCTCATTTATCACAGGTATGCGGGTATTATGTTCTAGAGCCCCCCCCCACCGCAATAGGTGAAAATCCGCGAAGTAGGAGCCTTACATTTATTTTAGTATTTATATATATTTTAAGGCTTTATAAACCCTTTCCACACACTTATAAACCGTTCCCAGTCCCTTATTAACCTTATAGCAAAAAATCCGCAATAAATAATTAAATATAATATTTTTTAAAATTCCACTATACAGTGAGGCTGTGAAAAGTGAACCGCAATATAGAGAGAGACTACTGTAAATGAGCCACGTTAAGGTGTGATGCATAGACAGATATGCATCCAAGTGTTTTCCAAAGAACCAATTACATTAAAATGACATGGGCATCTTGTTAAAATTGTATTTCCCTGGGCCACACCCCAGGAATCTGCCTTTTTAACAAACATTCCCTCCCCTCAAGCCCACTCCTAGATAACTATTAAACTACAATATTTATATACCGGTTCCCTAAAATATTCCTATATCCCCAATTTATTGTATATTGTGCTAGGGTTAGAACCATGCATCCCAGACAGGAACAATTTATCTCAGTTTCTTCGTCTTAAAGGAAATGATCATTATAAATAACCTTTTGAAGTTATCATGAGTAGAGATAACATATACAAGGTCTGTCCAAAAGTTATCCAGCCATGTAGTATGGAAAATAGAGACATTTACTGAAGAAGATGCTAGAGACAAGAAGCATTGTACATAAGAAAATGACACATCAGTGCCCTTCAAAGTAGGCACCCTGAGACCTCACACAGTTCTCCCAATAGCCATCCGCTGCCCCGTAGTATTTTCCTGAATCTCATTGACGGTCTGAAGTTGCTTTCCTTTCAAAGGAGATTTTAGTTTTAGAAAAAGCCAAAAGCTGCAGGGTGCCAAATCCGGGCTGTAGGGGGCCGTGAGACACCTGGGTGATTTGATGTTTTGCCAAAAAACTGCATGAGAAATGATATGTGAGCCGGTAGGTTGTGATGAAGCTGCCAATCAAAGTTGCCCATAGCTGTGGCCTTCTGAATCATCCGAATTGTTTCCGTGAAGGAATGTTCAAGCTTCACGCAAAATTTGATACATATTCGTTGCTATACTCAGTCATTTTTAATGCAATGGCCACACAGTACACACATTCACTTAACAGCATCTACTGCCCCCATTAACTAATGCAGTGAAGTCATCATTGTTCACAGACGCACATTCCAGTCCACTCTCCCGGGCTGCCTGGTTACATCAATGTCCTTCAAACCATTCTTGTTATATTAACAATAACTGAATTTTTTCTGGACAGATCATGTATAAAGTACCTCACAACACACTTGGCACCAAGTAGATGTTAAATAAGTTGCATCTAAATGATATTTTACTAACCAATTTATTAGATTTATTTATATATCACAAAAGACAAGTACACAACTTCACACAACTGCATTAATTATGCACTTACTTTGTTCTTGGTGACTTATGTATATCATCTTATTTAATTCTTACAATGATATAAAGTAGCGTTTTTTTCAAAGGGAGAACAAGAGACTTGGAGGTTAAGAAATTTAACCAAGGCCATACAACTGATTAGTAATAGAAGTAAAGCAGAGGTCTGACACCAAAAACCACATCCTTTTCTATCTCAACACATTGCCTCTCAGTAAACTCAATAAGCCATCCAGTTTTAAAGACCAGAGAAATAAGATGGAAAGCTATAGCAGATAACACTGTTGAAGCCAAAGACGTAGAATCTGCTGCAAATTATGAAAATTCAGTAAATGCTGAGTTACTTGTATGTGAAAGGGGATGAAACTCCTGAACAACTTCTGGTAGGGGCATGTGCCTTAACTTGTTTTAGAATGAATTGCCACTGAGCCATTCTGACTCCCCTTCTCTGTCTCACTCATGACTAACATTATTGAAATGGTTGGCCATATTTTGAAGGACAGTCTGTGAGTACACAATAACCGGAAGGATAACTGATCCATTGGGAAATCAGATCAACATCCTTAGCCTCGTTAACTCTACTGCTAAGCAATGAGGCCTTGCCACAAAGAAAACCATACTAAAGACTTCCCTTTAACATAACCAGGGCACAAAAAGCTGAAGTAAAAAAGAAAAAGTAGATCAAAGATTAACTGTAGCAGGAATATTTTTAAAGAATATTCCATCTAAACAGTATTTACCTAAGTGTATAAATGTTTACTCTAACGTTTTATTATCCAATGCGTGACTCACAATCCTCTTGCACTATTTCAAAAATAACAGAAACTTTTAATTACATGATGGTATGGCTGTGACAAGTTTTTACAGTTGCACCCAATAAACTATAAAGTTCCAGTCTTTAAAAAGTCCCTACATTACTCTAAGTCCATTTATCTTTTAAGTCTTAATTCTAGAAGGTAAATAAACCACTCATAGGTATGATTATTTAATGTTTAAAGTCTAGAATGGAAAAGAAGTATTAACTATTCTAATACCTAAAAAAACATTTAGTAAGCTAGGGAGAAGAGACTGAAGTCACAGTGTCACTCTACAGGTTAGTACAGAGTCCTGCCAGAACTAAAGCAGGCAGAGTGCAAAGGAATAAATGGATGAAGAAGACTCTAAGAACAGATCCACAAAGCCTAGGCAAATGTGTGATTGAGGAAGAAGTGAAAAAGAAGTTTAAACTTTGTAAAACTAGCTTCAAAGTTTCAAGTTTGGTTTTTGTGGGTGCTATTAATAACTGATACTGAAAGTAGAGGAGCAAGTTTTGAAGGGACTGTGCATTTCACTGGCAATTTCTAGGAAACAAAAAAAAGCTAATTAGTAAGTGAGGGATATGAATAGGAAGAGTACTGGTAGTAGGGGCACTGAAAAAAGTACTGGAAAGCTTAAAATTTGAGGTTTCAGGAGGGAGGAATATTTCTCATAATAAGATCCAGATTTTGTCAGTCTTATGCTTTATTAGATACTTAGATTGAATCATTGTGGGTGGTTATTAGGATAGAGACTATTTGAATTTAGAAATGAGATAGAAACAGACACCTACCTCGGTAATTGAAAGTTTAGTATGTATATAAAGAAAGCTGTTATTTGAAGAGAGTCAAGAAAGTAAGAAATGGGCCTGAGCACAACTCCCCGATTACTTGGCTAAGAAATTAATCTCCTCAGCCTGGCAGTCAGGACAGGCTGCGAAGAAGCTTCTTCCATTTCCCTCAGTTTCCGAGTCTGCCTTTCTGTAGAAGAGTTGAGAAGCCATGGGCTAAGAAACCAAAAAGAGATAAATTAAGAAATTGTCAGCTTTCCTTGTACTCATTATAATGTCTTGCACATTTGTGCTAAATAAGCTAAGGGAAATGTAAAGAAAGATGATTTAGAAAACTCACCATGAGAATGGTCACTTAGAATCATCAACACCTTAGCATGAATTATTTAAATGCTATGCACACTTCTTTATTGAGCATCTACCACACCTCAACTCTGCTATACTAAGTGATTTTAAAAGCGAACTCATTTTCTGAAAAAAATATTGGATTTTTTATTTTTAGATTTCTAAGATTGATGACTTTTTAAGTTGGGCATTTTAGGGATTTTTACAAGCATTTCCATTAGATTAAAGTGCTGTGGTATCATTCACCATCACTTAGAACCTGGAAATACATGCTTTCTTTTCATATTGCCAATGTTCTAACAAATAAAAGAGCTGGTAACAATTGTGATTATTCTGAATCACAAAAAAAAAAAAAAAAAAAAAAAAAACTTCTTAAACCTAGACCTTGTCTCTGTATATACAAAGCATTGGCCCTGCCTGGGTGGCTCAGCTGGTTAGAGCATTGTCCCTATATGCCAAGGTTGCGGGTTTGACTCCCTCTAAGGTACGTACAAGATGTGACCAATGAATGTGTGAATAAGTGGAACAACAAATGGATGTTTCTCTCTCTCTCCCAAATCAATTTTCTTTTTTAAGTACTAACAGTAGTTATCTTTGGGAGATGGAATTATAGAGCCATTAATTTTTCACTTTCTAATATTCTATTTTTTCAAATTTTAGAGACTGTGGTATCATATCTATAATGAGAATAAGGCAACACCAATTAGTTTTTTAAGTACACGAATTGACTAAATTTATCATAGTAACATAAATTTATTATTAGTTCCAAATTAATTTTAGATTAATTGATTTTTAAATCAATTTCTTAAAGCATGGTTTTGTCCCAAATCACTGATTAATTTCTACTGATCTATTTGGTGGTTTTTTACATTGTCTGGGTTTAGAATTTTTAACACTTTTTAAATCATGTACCCCTCCATCAGTGTCAGAGCTATAAGGACATAATTATTAACAAGTGTACAAATAAGGCCATTTTAAAAACTGGTATTTTGGATAGAAATATCCTTGAGGAAATCTAATCTTAACATGCTTTGTTTACAATAAAATCTCTTCACCCAAAAGACAGTACCTCTGCTAAGTGTTTACAAAATCTTTTTATATACTCTGGGAAAAGCAAGGAAACTAATATTTTCATTGGAAGGTATCCACATGTGTAGACATAATGGAATGCATTAAGGCATGTCATTCTTAGACAAAATGTAATGGATATAGTACTAAGAGTGATGAGTTAATTCATCAAATATCTGATTAAAGCATAGAATTGTTTTCAAGATAACAAATGATTTAAAGGAATGAGTATAGATGGGTAACATAAACCAAAACTATACTTAATTTTACACATCACATCCAATTCTGACAGTGTGTAATATGCACCTACTTCCTGGTATTTAGTTTCATAAAATTAATTATGGGAAATTCCTCAAAATCACTTTCTGCCAGCTGTTAAAGGTTAACTAATAAAGAACATAAGCAAGATATTTTTTTAAGTCTATGAGATATGAAACTGGAGTCTTTAAATATTTTCATAATCTGATTATTTCACAAAACAATATTTTTTAAACTACACTTTAGCTAGTTTTATGCCTGCATCTTCTCAAAATTTAAAAGCTTTAGCAAAATAACTCCAATTCTGTGATATATAAGTAATAAAATCATCCATTTTTACTTAAATATTATTATTTTAGATATTAAAATTCACATTTTAAAATTCATGAAAAAGACTAGGTATAAATCATATCAATGGTCGCTTCTAGGTGGTAAAACTTGGTATAATTTTATCCTGATTCTATTTTCTCTTTGTACTTTTTAAAGAAAATATTTTACTTTTATAATAAATTGAAAATTAGGAGTACCATTTTAGCCCATATTAATACACATAACAATATTATATATGTGTATATAACAGGGCACATACATATAACAAATACCTTCAGGACAAATTAAAATTATAAACAATAATCATTACCTATTAACAACAAATAGCTAAAAATCTTCTAACTCCTTTATATGTATGATAAATATTATCCTCAGCAATCATAGGTTCTAGGTACTATTATTTTCAAGTAAGAAAATGAAAGGACAGAGTAAATATAACTTGACTCGCAGTTGTAAGCTGGCCAATATAGGCAGAGCTATGTTTTCAGCCAAAACAATTTGACTATAGAGCACACATACTTAACTAAAATATGTGGCTGCTTTTACAGAGTATTATGGACATTTGTATCCCTGAAGTTTTTTTCATGCAAGTCTGATTCAGCCCAGTGTGTTTTTAATTCAGGATGTAATCTTCCTTGACGGTTTTTATGTTTTTACATAACTGACAAGGAGCTTTAGGTGAATAAACTGCAATAAAATAAAAAGAATGATCACAATAAAAGTCATCTCAAGATTAAGAGATAGATCTCATAATCTGATTGTAAGGAAAATTTTCTTCAAATATTTTAAGCTGAAACCATTATTTCTATTAACATTTATAGCCTTCCCTACAGAAAACGGCCTCTTCTTTTAAAGATTTATTTATTTATTTTTAGAGTGAGAGGAAGGGAGTAAAACATGAATGTGCAAAGAAACATGGATTGGTTGCCTCTCTCATGCCCCCAACAGGAGTCTGGGCCTGTTACAGAAACAGGGGAGTCTAAAAATCCCTGGAGTTTGCGGCTGGGGGATGGGGAGAAGGAAGCAGCTTTCAGAATACCGCCACATGCCTGAGGCTGGTGGCTGGTGTCTTTCATTATGCAAAATTGCTTGGATGCTTCCAAGGCCTCAGGTGGATGGGAGGAGTCTTGAACCAGGGGACGGTATGGAAAGCACACAGAGCCTACCTGGGGTTCTGTGAATGGTCAGAACTGTTGGCAACACCCACTGCGTCAGGGATATATAGGCAGCTGTGGACACTTTAGGGAGACGACACACTCTGGGGCTGTCTCCCTCGCTGGTGTGTGTTCGCAGGGGTGCTCTGGAGAAGGAGAGGAGATCCACGCGGTTTACAGAAAGAAGACAGTTTGCAAGGAGGCTGAGAATCCCGGCGGTTTTGTATTGAGAGCTGAAGGGCACCACAGCATAGAAAGGACCTCCCCAATCAGATTGAATGATTGGCAGCCGCTGGTAAAGCTGAACTGTGTTTGGGAAGTAGGGAAACGGTGTTTCTGACCTTCCTAAAAACTGGCTAGGTTTGGTAAGGGGGAGGCAAGGATATGTGTAACCGTTAAATAAACAATTTTCTTTTCACTCAACTGAAGTATTAAGAGTTGTAATTCTGGCGGCGGGCAATCAGACCCCTAAGTAAAGAGCCCGTGGGTTTGTTTTCAATTGGAGCAGCCCAGGGGTTCTGTAACAGGCCCATAACCCTGACCAGGAATCAAACCAGACTCCTTCCAGTTTGCAGGATGTTGCCTAACCCACTGAACCACAGCAGTCAGGGCAGCCATCTTAATAATAACATATTTTTTCAGTATGTAAAAAAGAGTTTAAAAATCTCCACAGAATATTTTATTTCTTCTCTGAATGTTTTCTAGAAGAGAAATTTGAAAACATATTGTTGTTCCTTCAATACAAAATAAAACATACAAATTAAATCTTAAAAATAAAGTATATACATACTTTAAATATCTAATTCTATTTTATTGTATTTTTTATCTTAACAAGGAGCTGGATGTAGATACACACCTTAACCAATCTTAGTAGAGCAATCTTTTTTTTTTTTTTTTTTCAGCTGATTTTAGAGAGAGTGAGAGGAAGGAAGAGAGAGAGAAAGAAACATTGATTTGTTGTTCCAATTATTTTCAAACCTGCAACCTTGGCATGTTGGGATGATGCTCTAACCAACTGAGCTACCCAGCTAGGGTCAGTAGAGAAGTATTAATCAAAGCTATATTAAATGTTAAAAGAAAATTTTGGTAAATTTTAAAACAAATATATTTAACACACGAGTTAAATTAATATAATGAAAAGTACTGTGAAAAAATAAGCAAGACTCAGTGAAGCCAAAGAACTAATATGCACAACCCATGAACATGAACTAAGTGGGGTTGGATTGCTAGAGGGAAGGAGGGTACTGGGCAGAGGGGAGCAAAGGGAAAAACATTGGGACTACTGTAACAACATAATCAATAAAATATACTTAAAAAAAAAAGATTCGGTGCAAGATGGCTGAGTAGGTGGAAATTGCATTCACTTCCTCCCATGACCACATCAAAATTATAATTAAATTATAAAACAATCAACCTGGATAATCATCTGAAGACTAACGGAAGAGAAGTCCATTAGAAGCTACATCAAGGTAAGTATGGAGGGCTGGAGATGGGAAATCTGGAGGTATATCTTAGCTACAGACATTTCCCTAGGAGGAGTGAGTGATCTGAACCCTATGCCAGGCTCCCAGCCTGGAGTGCAATACAATGAAGAGAACACATAACCTCTGGCTGTGAAAATCAGCAGGGATTCCATCCTGCCAGGTGAGAAGAAAGGCTGCCGGAAACCCACGTGTTCTCTTAAAAGGCCCGCGCACATTCATTCATGAAGGCATTCATTCAGGTGGAAGGACAGTGGCTCAGAGGGCGGCAGAGTTCCACAGAGAGACTGAGTTGTGTGGATTCAGGGAGAGGGCTGGACAGACAGTCCCTGTGCTGAGTCACTCACCCTACCCCCGTCAGACACCACCTTTCCTGGGTTAAGCACTCCTCAGGGCGTTAGCCTGGTGAGTTACGCTAGCCCTACCCTGATGATGCCCATAGAGCCTGCTCTACCTCACAGCTGTAAGGTCAGCCAGCATCAATCAGCCTAGGCCTACATTGCAGTCTTTCTTTAAAAAACTCTAGAGGCATTCCAGGCAAGCTCAGGAGGTACTAGGGACACACAGGGAGAAACTGAGTTGTGCAGTTTTAGGTTGACAGCCATCTTCCCACATGCACAATGGGTGCCACCTTTTCTGAATTAAGCCATTCCTCCCCACGCATCCTAATCTTAAACTGCTTTAGCCTGATGAACTCTGCTAGCCCCAGCTTGATGACTCCAATACCCCACCCCACCATAACAATCCATGGGCACCCCGAGGGCGGCAACTGAACTTGCTGTACCGTGTTGCTAAGTGGCCTCAGACCCAGCACTAGGGCTGGGTGTGAATCTGTACCAATCTGGTGACTACCACTCGTCCCTACCTGGTGACTCACTGAGAACCTACCTTACAAAACTCACATATTGCCAGAGTTATTTTCAGTGACTGAGCCTACGAGGCACTTAATAGGCAATAGCAGATTCCAGGAGCATTGTGCCTTTTGCTCACCTGCCCTGGGGTTCATTAATCAATGGAAACCAGCCTTGGTACACAGCTTGGCCCCTCTCACACACACTCAGACCCAGCAGAGGTAGCAACAAACTCTGTTTTGCTTTCTACCTCTGAGCAGATAGCCCAAGGCCAGATACAGAGAGCACCTGCATTGACTTGCACTGGAGCCCCTCTCAAGTGGCCCCAGAAACAACACATGCATTAGTGAGATTCAGATCACATCTGACCATGACCCAATTAGCTCCATAAGTGGAACATCTAAAGGGAGACCTCAGCGGGCACCAGATCTTGTGGTGGCAAATTCCACTTTGTGATGTCATTCCTCCCACTACCCACATAGCAGCTCATATGTTACAGTTGGGGTCAATCCTCATAGCCAGCCAAAGGGGCAACACCACCCTCAAATGGACCAACAACAATCAAGGCTCAACTACAAAAAGAAGGTTCACGTAACCAACACAAGGGACATTCCTGCAGCACCTAACTCAGTCCACTGAGCCCCACAGGACACCTACTACATAAGGCAACCATACGAAGACTGAGAGACAAGCAGATCTATCTAATACATAGAAATAAATACAGAAAGGCAGCCAAATGGGGAGACAAAGGAACATGACCCAAATAAAAGAACAGGAGAAATCCCCTCTTGAAAAACTAAATGACACAGAGGCAAGCAAGCCACCAAATACAGAGTTCAAAACAGAGGTTATAAGAATGCTCAAGCAACTTAGAGGAGGAAAGATGAACTCAGTGAGAAATTAAACAAAGAGCCACTAAACACAGAAAATGACATAGAAACCATAAATAAGA
Source organism: Furipterus horrens (assembly GCF_987537825.1). Lineage (NCBI taxonomy): Eukaryota > Metazoa > Chordata > Mammalia > Chiroptera > Furipteridae > Furipterus > Furipterus horrens. Next base: position 111,683,855 of record NW_028327172.1, on the reverse strand, counting down.
AACAGTCAGAAATGAATAGAATATCTGAAATGAAGAATAAACTGGAAGGAATCAACTGAAGGCTAGATGAAGCAGAAAATCAAATCAGTGATTTGGAAGATGAGTTAGCAGAAAATAGTCAATCAGAGCAGCAAAAAGAAAAAGAATTTACAGGATGAGGATAGTTCTGTGAGGGTAGCTCAGTTGGTTCAAGTGTGAAATAAATATCTTCCCATACAAGAAAAAGTTAAAGGAGTTCATTACCACCAAACCAGTGTTACAAGAAATGTTGGAGGGTCTTCATTAAGAAAAAGAAATAAAAACAACAACAATGACAAAAAAAAAAAGAACATAGTCATAAAAAAATAAAGGGGCAGTAAATACATACCTATCAACATTACTTTAAATGTAAATGGCTTTAATTATCCAATTAAAAAAACATAAGATAGCTAAATGGATAAGAAAATAAAACCTGTCTACAAAAGACCCACTTCAGAAAAAAAGGTACACAGAGTGAAAGTAAAAGGATAGAAAAAGATGTTTCATGCAAATGAAAAGGGAAAAAAATGCTGGGCAGCAGTAGTTATATTTGACAAAATAGACTTCAAAATTAAGGCTATAGTTAGAGACAAAGAAGGACACTACATCATGACAAAGGGAACAATTTCACAAGAATATATAACCCTAGCAAACATTTATGCACCCAACATAGGAACACAAAATACATAAAGCAAATTTTGATGGACATAAAGGGAGAGATCAACAGTAATACAATCATGCATCTCATAGACATCAATGCGTAGATCTTCTAGACCAAAAAAAAAAAAAAAAAAGAGAGAGAGAGAGAGAGAAAGAAATCAGCAAGGATAGAGCAGCCTTAAAGAACACATGAGCCTTGGCTGGGTTGTTCAGTTGGTTGGAATGTTGTCCTGTACACAAAAAAAGTTTGCAGGTTTGATCTCTCTTTCCCTTACTCTCTCTCTAGAATCAGTAAAACATATCCTTGGGTGAGTATTAAAAAAAAGAAGAAGAAGAAGAAGAAGAAGAATCCACATGAGACCAGAAGAATTATTGATATCTACTCAGCATTTCACCCCAAAACAGCAGAATATACATTCTTTTCAAGTGTCCATGGAACATTTTCTAGGATAGACTACATGTTAGGACACAAAACAAATCTCAATATACTTAAGAAGGTTGGAGTCATATTAAACAATTTCTCTAATCACAATGGTATGAAATTAGAAATATATTACAAAACAAAAATTGAAAACACACAAACACTAGGAGGCTAAATAACATGTTACTAAACAGTGACTGGTTTAACAATGAAACCAAGGAAGAAAATCAAAATTTACCTTAACACAAATAAAAATGAACATGCAACAATACAAATCTATTCATCACAACAAAAGCACGCCTAAGAGGGAAATCCATAGCAGCACAGGCCTACTTTAACAAGCAAGAAAAATGTCCAATAAACAACACCTATAGAGACTAAAAAAGGAACAATACCTAAAGTGAAGAAAAGGAAGGAAATAATAAAGCTCAAAGTGGAAATGAATGAAATGGAGTCTGAAAAACAAAACACAAAAGATCTATGAAGCCAAAAGCTGTTTTTTTGAAAAGATAAATAAGATTGATAAAGCTTTAACCAGACTAATCAAGAAAAAAAAGAGGGGACCCTAGTAAACAGTGTTCCATGGTTTTCCAAGGATAGGTTTTTTACCTCCTTGGTTAAGCTTATTCTTAGGTACTTTATTTTATTTTTGTTGCTACAGTAAACGGGTTTTTTTTCATAATTTCTCCTTCTGATAGTTCATTGTTGGTGTTCAAAAATGCCATCGATTTCTGTTAATGAGTCTTACTTCCTCTTTTCCAATTTGGATGCCTTTTACTTCTTGTCTGATTGCTGTGGCTAGAACTTCCACTACTACTATGTTGATGAAGAGTAGTGAGCCTTGTCTTGCTCCTGATCTTAAGGGAAATGTTTTTATTTTTTGTCCATTGAGTATGATATTGACAGTAGGTTTTTCATATATGAGCTTTACTACGTTGAGGTATCCCCCCTCTATTGCAACTTTGCTGAGTGTTTTTATCATAAATGTATGGTGGATTTTACCAATTTTTTTGTGTGTTTTTTTGTTTGGAAGATCTAACCATTGTTGACAGGGGGTGTTAAAATTCCCTACAAGGACTGTATTGCTGTCTGTCCCTTTCTTAAAGTCCTCTAATATTTTCTTTGTATACTTAGGTGCCCCTGCTTTGGGTGCATATATGTTTACAAGAGTTATATCTTCTTGTTGGACTGCTATCTTAAGTATTATGAAGTGACCTTCTTTGTCTCTTGTTATTGCCTTTATTTTGAAGTCTATTTTGTCTGATATAAGCATTGCTACCCCAGCTTTTATTTTCATGTCCATTTCCATGGAATATTTTTCCATCCCTTCATTTTCAGCCTGTGTTTATCTTTTTTTATGAGGTGGGTCTCTTGTAGACAGCATATATATGGGTCATGTTCTCTTATCCATTCTGCTAACTTATGTATTTTGATCGGAGAATTATTTCATTTACATTTAAGGTTTTTATTGATAGATACTTATTCATTGCCATTTTTCCCCTTTACCTGTGTTTCTCTGTTTCTCTCTTATTATTTCTTCTTCTTCTTTAAAGCAGTCCCTTTAGCATCTCTTGCAGTGCTGGCTCAGTGGAGATGTATTCTTTTCGCCTTTTTTTTTTTTTTTTTAAATCTGGGAAGCTCTTTATTTTGCCTTCATTTTAAATGAGAGCCTTGCTGGATAGAGTAGTCTTGGTTTCAGGTCCTTGATTTTCATAACTGGAATATTTCTTGCCAATTCCTTCTGGTTTGTAGTGTTTCTATTGAGAAATCAGCTGATAGCCTTATGGGAGCTCCCTTGTATGTTACTAGCTGTTTCTCCCTTGCTGCCTTTAAGATTTTCTCTTTGTCTATAAATTTTGCCATTTTGATTGCACTGTGTCTTAGAGTGAGCTTCTTTGGGCTGATAATGATTGAGACCCCCTGTGTTTCTTGAACTTGCATAACATTTTCCCCTCACCAAGTTAGGGAAGTTTATCATTATTATTTTTTCAAATAGAATTTCTATCTCTTACTCCTTTTCTTCTCCTTCTGGTATCCCTATGATGAGAATATTATTATGTTTGATGTTGTCCCAAAGCTCCCTTAGACTATCCTCATTCTTTTTTAGTCATTTTTTTTTTCATTTTGTTGCTCTGTCTGTTTTTTCCACATAGTCTTCCAACTCGTTGATTCAATTCTCTGCTTCATCTAGTCTGCTCTTAATTCCCTCTAGTGTTTTCTTCATTTCAGGTCCTACATTATTCATTTCCATATAGTTCTTGTTCAAGGTTTCTAGGTCCTTTTTCATGCTGATGTAGGTCTCACTAAGTTCCTTGTAGTTCTCACTAAGTTCCTTGAGCATCCTTATAACCATTACTTTGAACTCTATGTCTAATAAGTTGCTTGCCTCAATTTCACTTAACTCTTTTTGTAGATATTCCTCCTTTTCTTTCATTTGGGCATTACTTCTATGTCTCCTCATTTTAGTTGTCTCTTTGTGTTTGTCCTTATGTATTAGATTGAGTTCCTTTGACTCTCTGTCTTGTGGAGGGCCTTGTGTGTTAGGAGTCCTGTGGGACACATGTGGTCCAGATCCCTTGACATCATCATTTGGATGCTTTAGGAATCCAGACTCTCCTATTATATTTGGGTCCTGATTATTACTCATCGTTTGTTGGTGGGATCTCCCCTCTGTCTATCTGGCTAAGAGGTTCAACCTCTATCCCTTGTCATATGCTATTGTATAAGTGCTGGCAGAACAAAGCAAAACAACACAAAACAACAGCAAAACAGGCAACCCGCACCCTGCTCACCACAGCAGTATCAACAACAAGAGAGCAAAGAATAATGAAAGCCAAGAGAGAAAAGGAATAATAGGAAAAGGGGAAAGAGAAATAGAATATGAGAAGACCAAAGAAAAGAAAAGTGATTATGAGAGGAGAAAGGGAAGATAGTTACTACTTGTAATAAACTGAAAGAGGAAAATGAAACAATAAAGGAAACAAAAATAATAAATGGAGAAAAAAAGGGAACAGTGGAGTACTCTAAAAGAAGAATAGAACAGGAGATATGAAAGAAAAATTAGAGCATCAAAATTAAAAGAAAAAAATAGGTAAAAAGTATAAATAAAACGGCTACAAAAAATATTTAAGATAATGCAAAAAGAACCAATTGGATTTGTCTCAGAACAATTTAGCTCTTGTCTTCTGGTTTCTCCTTCATATACCACTCTGATGTCTGGGTGTGATATAAGCCAATGTCTGGTGCTGTTCATGTCTGATCGTTGGCTGCCTTTCGAAACTATAGGTGATCCACAGTTTGTGGCTGATTCCTCCTGGCTTGGCTGCTCCCAGGTTGGGCCAAGCTGCTCTCTAAAGCTGGCTTTTATCAGCACTGGGTCAAGGGGTGTGCTCCAAGTCACCACAGGATCCATCTCTGCCAGACTCTGCCTGCAGGCCTGCTGTCAATCTTAGCCTAGTTGCAGACCAGACTACTTATGGGAGAACTTATGGCAGAAACAAGGGGCTGTGATTCCTGGATCTCCCATGGCAGGTATTTTTCAGACTTTAGGGAAGATGGTGGGTTTGTTCCGCTCCCCTGAGCCACTAGCTTAAGTCTGTTCAGGATAATCTTCCTGTACTCAGCAAGGCAGGGCCCCTATTAGGGTTCCTGAGCCCAGATTTTGGGTCTGCTGGGTGCTGGAAGGGTGTTTCTGTGGCTCACCCATGAAGAGGGAGTACCAGTCTGTTTTCCATGATAGTGTATGGATTGACTGCACCCTACCACCAATCTCTGATGACCCCTGAGTCTGTTTATGTTGCTGTCTCCTCAGCAAGGGTTGAGATGCAGGATGGTTCTTCTGGTCAAATGGCAGTATAGGCAGACATGGCTCACCTCTTCGAACAGCCACATTAAAATCACAACTAAGATACAGAACAACTATCACTCAGAACTGTCAGAAATTGAGTTAATGGAAGTTTGACACCTACGGAATTAAATAAACCACAACCATCAAAACCGGTAGGAGGGGTGCAGATGCAGAAATGGCTGGTACCACACCTATGTGTGGTGGATAAAAATTAGGGAGGGATATCTCAGGATCAAGGAGTCCCAGCCCACATCAGGCCCCCCAGCTCAGAGTTTTAGTGCCAAGATGACAAGTCCCGAAAACTTCTGGCTAAAAAAACCAGCAGGGATTGAATCGGTGGAAGAAACTGCTTGAGCCCCAAGCAGTTCCTCTTAAAGAGGGGATTAAGAAATATAAATAGGAAGTTACAGAATAGCCACAGCATGTAAAGTACAGTATAGGAAATGGAGTAGCCAAAGAACTTATATGCATGACCCATGGACATGAACAATGATGTGGGGACTGCCTGAGGAAGAAGGGGTTTCTGGGTGGAGGTGCAAAGGGGTAAAAATCAGGACAACTGTAATAGATTAATCAATAAAATACAATTATACAACAAAACAAAGATGCAGGATGGGAGATAAGGCAGGGAAAAAAAGAAAAACAACAACAACAACAAAACCCAGAACACCAATACAGAGCATAACTGACAACAGAGGGAAAAAAAGAGGAATTTCCAGAGGGTGGGGGGAGCAGTATCCCACAGGGTAAAGTGGTTGATTTTCCCCTGGGAGGGGCTAGCTCTTATCAAGGAAGATGGCTGTTGTGGAGCACAGGGGTATCGACCCCAAAAATCCCACAGCCACTCCCCCAAGACTCTCCCCAGGGCCTCCCCCTCCAGACTCTCCTTGCAGAACTCCAGACTGCACCTCCCTCCCTTCACTGGGGCTCAAGGTGTGTAGCTGCACACACAAAATATGTGCTTTATTCCTTTAAGGGAGGAAGAAACCAACCAACCAACCAACCAACAAGCAAAGACGGTGGGTTTGTCTCTGGCGGTTTTCACCTCTCCCCAAGGCAGAGAGCCCGATTATTGGCGGGAGCTTCCCCCATCTGGCTAACTGAGGGGCTCAGCCCCACCACAGCCTTCTCTGCCCTGAGAGGGCTTCTAGGTGTGGGTTGAGTCCCCAGCCGGGGCACATACAGAAGGCCACCTAGCCTTCTTCCCCCTCTCCCAAATTAATAGATTATGTCCTGTGTGCATCCTCTTCTTTCAGGTCTCATATCATCCTGTTGGGGTAGGGGAAGGAAGTAAAGTGTCCAGCAGCTATATTATAACATGGGCTGTGGCCAGGGTTGCTCACACCGCTTGCCTCCAGTGAGTCAGCCTTAGATTTCCACCACTCAGCTGGGCTCCAATCACTGACCTGCCATGGCTGCAACTGCTGTGCTCCCAGGGTGGTCTCTGCTGCCAGCCTCCTCAGTCAGATTCTGCCCTGCTCATGGTTCCCCTGGTGCCCTGGGGCACCCCAGTAAATTCTGCAATCTCTGAACCCTGGCTTCTGGTGGTGGTGGGGTGCACAGCCCTGCCCAGGGTGGAGGGTTCTGAGACAAGTCTGGGCGCCCAGGTGCGGGCTCTGCAGAGGCTTCTTCCAATGTAGGATATTTTAAATTCCTCAAAATGGTTTCTGTCCTAAATCTGCACTGCCAGTGGGACTGGGCTGGGCAGCAGCAGTGTCAGCTGCTCTGCCAGGAGAGCCCAGGCCACACTCTCACACGTGCCCACACACTCACCTGAGTACGCAGTCACTCACATGTGTTCTCACTCACACTCAGCTAGATTTTTTGAGTTGTTGCTCTGTGGTTTAGCTGCAAGACTTGTACAGGACTTGTACAGCAGCAAGTGGATGGAGCTTACAGCTACTCTGCAGCCATCTCAGAACACTCCCCCATCGCCCCCACCAAGAATGACCTCAAAAAAGAATTAATACTATTCTTCTCAAGCAAACCCAAAAAAATTCAAGAGGAGGGAAGTCTCCCAAGCTTATTTTATGAGGCCAGCACTATACTGATTCCAAAACCAGATAAAAACACTACATAGGAAAATTATAGGCCAATATCCTTGATGAACATAGAGGCAAAAATTCTCAACAAAATATTTACAAACTGAATAGAATACATTAAAAAGATTATATACAATGATCAATGGGGTTTATTCCTGAGATGCAATATTGTTACAATATCCACAAACCAATTAACATGATATAACACAGAAACAAGAGGAAGAATAAAAATCAAATGATTGTATCAATAAATGCAGAAAAAGCATTTGACAAAATCCAGCATCATTTTATGATAAAAAATCTTAGCAAAGTGGAATATACCTCAACATAATAATAGCCATATATGACAAACAACAGCTAATATCATACTCAATAGGGAAAAACTCGCCCTTAAGATCAGGAACAAGATAGGGATGTATTCTTCCACTATTCTTATTCAAAATATTGGGTTGACCGAAAAGTTCGTGTGTTTTTTTTTCCCGTGAGATAGCTCTAATAGTGCTTAGCTGTCTTGAACTTCATTTGAAACAATTTTGTTAATTGTATTGTGACAGCTGTCATTACAGTGTGCATTTAAGAAAAACTTACCAAAATTGGTGAATTTTTGTGTAGCTATTTTAATATTGAAGATGGAAGAAAATGTGCAACATTTTCAGCATATCATGCTTTATTATTTAAAGAAAGATAAAAATGTAACTGAAACACACACACACACAAAAGATTTGTGCATTGTATGGGGAAGGTGCTGTGACTGATCGAACATATCAAAAGTGTTTTGCAAAGTTTCATGCTGGAGATTTCTTGCTGGATGGTGCTCCACAGTCAAGTAGGCTAGTTGAAGTTGATAACAATCAAATTGACACATTAATTGAGAACAACCAATGTTATACCACACAGAAGATAGCCAACATACTCAAAATATCCAAATCAATAAAGTTATTGGTTAAAATGAAAAATGTGTCTTTTATTTTACAGAAAAAAACATACAGACATTTTCATTAACTGAATAGTATTGGGAGTTCTAGCCACAGCAATCAAATAAGAAAAATAATAGGCAACCAATTGGAATGAAAGAAATAAAACTTTCATTATTTGCAGATGACATGATACTATATAGACAACTATAAAGATTCTAGATAAAGGTACTAGAACTGATAAATGAATTCAGGAAATTAGCAGAATACAAAATAAATATTTTAAAATGAACTATCAGAAAAGATAACTGAGAAAAACAAGTTCATTTACAATTGCTTGAAAATAAAATAAAATAAAACACTCAGGGATAAATTTAACCAAGTAAGTAAAAGACCTGTACTCAGAAAATTATAATACACTAAAGAAAAGATTGAAGAAGATACAGATAAATGAAAGCTGTATACTATGGTCATGAATAGGAATAATTAACATCATTAAAATGTCCATACTATCCAAAATGGTCTACAGATTCAATGCAATGTCAAAAACTATATAATACCAATGGTGTATTTCACAGAACTAGAACTAATAATTCAAAAATTTATATGAAAACACAAAAGACCTTGAGTAGCAACAACAATCTTTGAGAAAAAAGAACAAAGTTGGTGGTATCATGCTACCAAATATCAAACAATACTATGAAGCTATAGTAATCAAAACAGCATGATAATGGCATTAAAATAGACACATCGATCAATGGAACAGATAGAGAACCCAGAAATAAACCCACGTTTATAGAGTCAATTAATTTATTACAAAGAAGGCAAGAACATACAATGAGATAAAGATAATCTATTCAATGAATAGTGCTGGGAAAATTGGACAGATAATGCAAAAAGAAAAAAAAAGAAAAAAGAAAAAGAACTAAACCACCTTCTTAGACCATATGGAATAATAAACTCAAAACGGATTAAAGACAAATGTAAAACTTGAAGTCATAAAACTGCTAGCAGAACACATAGCCAGTAAACTTTGATATTTCTCTTAGTAATTTCTTTTCTGATATATCTTCTCTTGGAAGAGAAACAAAACAAAATAGACAAATAGGACTATATCAAACTAAAAAGATTTTGCATAGCAAAGAAAACCATCAACAAAATGAAAAAATACCTGGCTGATGTGGCTCAGTGGATTGAGCGTCGGCCTGGGAGCCAAGTGTCGCTGGTTCGATTCCCAGTCAGGGCACATGACTAGGTTGCACATCAGGTCCCCAGTTGGGGGTGCAAGTGAGAGGCAACCACACAGTGATGTATTTCTCCCTCTCTTTCTCCTTTTCCCACTCTCTAAAAACAAACAAACAAACAAATAAATAAATTATTTTATTTTTAAAATGAAAAAATAACCTATTGAATGGGAGGAGATATTTGCCATGGGTACATTCAATAAATGGTTAATATCCAAAATGTATAGAGAAATTACACAACTTAACACTAAAAGAACAAACAATCCAGTTAAAAAATTGGCAAAGCCACTGTATAGATATTTCTCCAAAGAGACCATCAACAAAATAAAAAGAACCCACAGAATGGGTTCTTTTTCATATTCGGCAATACATCTAATAAGGGGTTAGTACCCAAAGTTTATGAAGAACTTACAAAACTCAAGACCAAAAATACAAACAATCCAATTAAAAAATGGGCAAGAGGACCTGAATAAACGCTACTCCAAAGAGGACATACAGATGGCTAATAGACATATGAAAAGATTCTTAATGGCACTAATCATCAGAGAGATGCAAATTACAACCATAATGAGATATCACCTCACACCTGTCAGAATGGCTATCATCAATAAATCAACCACTGACAATTGTCGATAAGGATATGGAGAAAGGGGAACCCTTATGCAAATAAAGATTGGTACATACACTATAAAAAACATTATGAAGGTTCTTCAACAAATTAAAAATGTAACTGCCTTATGACCCAGTGATTCTACTCCTGGGTGTGTATCTGAAGAAACCCAAATCACTAATTTGAAAAGACATGTACATCTGTATGTTTATTGCAGCATTATATACAGTAGCCAAGATATAGAAGCAGCTCAAGTGCCAAGCAATAAATGATTGGATAAAGAAGATATAGTACGTATATGCAATAAACATTACCTGGCCATAAAATGAATGATATTTTACCATTAATAACAATGTGGATAGACCTAGAGAAAGACAAAGACAAATATTATATGATTTCACTTATATGCAGAATCTGAAGAACAAAATAAATGAACAAACAAAACAGAAACAGAATTATAAATACAGAAAGCAAACTAATGGTTACTATGGGAGAGTGGAGGTTGGGGGGCTCAGTGAAAAAAGTAATAGAATTAGTAGAAATGGGTAGTTACAAAATAGTCACAGGATATAAAGACAGCATAGGGAATATGGTCAATATATTGAAATAACTAAGTATGGTGCCAGGTGGGATAACTTTGTAAATTACATAATTGCTTAACCACTATGCTGTGTACCTGAATCTAATATAACATAATTGTTAATGTCAACTGTAATTGAAAAGTACAATTTTAAGAAACATAAGCAAAATGAATACATACCACAGTGAGGTAAATGAGGTACATTTTCCAAATTAACATCAATTAAACATCTCACTTAAGGAAATTTATTAGGCTGATGAGTCTTTCTATGTAGGATTTAATCTTTGGGGAAAAAAAACTGAGGGCCTCTTTAGTTTTCTTTATACCTATCTCATCGGAGTCCTTTACAAAATTTCTGTAGTCTTGTTATATTTAATAGTACTTATACTACATTTATACTATTTATTAAATTTACAATATTTAATACATTAAAAATTATTAAATTTAATATATAAATTATACATAATAATTAATCAGTGTGTTATCATTTCACAACTCAGCCTCTGTAACACTACAGTGGTTCAGACAGGAACATATATACATTTTGAACAAGAGATCTTGTTGATGTAAAAAAGGACAGAGACCTTGAGGTACAAGGAGAACAACTTCTTTTATCAAGAGAGCAAAAATACCAATTAAAATCGTATCTTCAAATATATTTTAATTTGATCATTGTGGGAAGGCAAGTATCAATCCCTCCTAGAAAAGAAAAGAGTTGGTTCATTACAACTTGAACCAAAGTATCAAGTGTTACACATAGATCCAAATATAGTGCCTCCTGGCAAAGAAAGGGGACACAGCAAGAGGCAGAGCTGGTGTAGACACCTGATAGCATTGCTGGAGTAACCCGAGCTCAAGTTTTGCTTGTTGTGGAGACAAATGCACTGAAAATCCAGGCAGCAAAGAAATCACATTACCTCAATTTTAGAAAGTTCTTGAAGATAGATTTTAAATCTCCTGACATATCTTTTTTGTTTGTTTTTGTTTTACTTTTCATTGTAGAATTTTTAAACATACACAAAATAGAAAGATAATACAATGAACTCTCGATGTATCTATTACTCAGCTTCAACAATTATCATCATTAATATAATTTTAAAGTTTTATACATAGTTTTAAACAAAGATAGGCTTTATACATGACAAGATAATACAAACTAGTTTTCAGGTTACATGAAGGAATGTGAGTTTTTGTTCATCCATGTTGCGCCTGAAGATATGGTAGAGAGAGAGAGAGCATATGTGCACGAGCGCACTTGGCTGTTTTTTTCTTTTTGTTTGTTTGTTTTTTTTTTTGTTTTTTCAGATTGAAACTCTCTGGGCAAATAAATCTTTATGATGACTCCATCAATTAAAACTAAGAACGTTCAGAAATTCACTTTTATTAGTTCAACTACAGAATAGACATACTCTAGGGGACTCATTCATGCTGATAATAAAGCTCACTAGAAGCTAATGGAAAACCCAGAAGTTCAATTTGTTAATTTATAATAAAGGAAGCAATTTGGAATGTTCAGATTATTTTATTTCAGGGAAAATCTAATAGAATAATAAAATTTAGTTAGATGTTTGCTCATTAAGAATAGAATCAGAGTATGAAGTGGGGGATAAAGTTGCCCTGGCTGGTGTACCTTAGTTGGTTGGAGTATCATCGAGTAGCCGAAAGGTTGTGTTTGATTCTGGGTCAGGCCACATACGCAGGTTGTGGGTTCCATCCCGGGTCTGAGTGCAGGTAGGATCCTAGGTCTGGGAGCATAAGAACAACTGATTGATGCTTCTATCTTGCAGCAATGTTTTTTTCTCTCCCTTCCTTTCTCCCTTCCTCCCTCTCTAGAAGCAATTGAAAAATGTCCTCGAGTGAGGAATAAATAAATAGATAAATAAATAAATAAATATAAATAAATAAATAGGGAGATAAAGTTAAGGAAACTCTCATCCTGTTGGGACACTCAGATGGGCCCTTCCCTATTGGGTACTCACCTTAATAGGTGACTTAGGATGCTCATAACACACCTTTTCCAGGTCAGTAATGGAGAGCACTAATAAGAGCTTATTTTCAAACTGTTGCTTGTTAAAGTTCCTAAATTCTATTTTTTTCTATTACTAAAACACTTCAATGTGAAGATATCTACTTTATAAGATTATAGTTTATCTGAGTAGCATTTTAAATTATTGTCTTCTTTGCAGGAAAACTCCTAGGCTCCTTGTTGAGGTTTCTAAGCAATTTGCTAGAAACTATTGACTTTTGGATGTGCTATCTACTACCATGCTTCAAGTCATTTAGACTTGAATACTGACTAAAGCACAATATGTACAGATTTTTCCTGTTTTTCTAGCTTTCAATGAAAGAAAGGACTCTGTTTTTGTTTTTGTTTTCCTGAGATTGTTAAAGAAAGACTAGCCTATAACCCGCTCTCTATAGGATGGCTTCTAAAGAATTAGAATTCTCACTTAGATTTTCAACTTGAACATCAGAAAAGTTTTTACCATCTTCATGCAAGCTTGTTGATTCTGTTAATATTTGTTTCTCTACAAGATTAATAAAACAGATTCTTCTTTGTGCATGCACATGCTACTAATATTATTGTTAGCTTTTCTTTATCAAAGGATTGAGAATTGAAATAACTTCAAATAAATTTGAGAATTAAATTTTGTTTCATTAGCTTTCTCTTGCACTAAGTTTCATGACTTTCTTCATTTGTTCTAAGTGGCTTCCTTTTTAACCCAACCTTAACCAGTCCATAAGCATTTGACTTAATCAAACAGCCTGTCCACTGACATGAATTCTTAGAAATCAATTTCAACCAAAATAATAATATTGGAGTGCACTTTGTTGTACACCTAAGGATTGCCATCACATTCTGATTCTGGCATTTGTAAAGAGCAGTTTCCCCCTCTGCTAGTTTGTTTCAAGATGGTAGGATAGTAGACCATATAGTGACAAATAGTGGGGATCCTGAGCAATTTCCTTGCTGTTGCATTTAGGTATCAGTAACATCTCTGAAATGATGACACTTGGTTATCTTGCAAATATAATATTGGGTATAAAAAATTTCACCAAAATAATATCTTTTAATTTTTAAGTTAAAAAAGATTCCCTGGTCAGCTCTAGCTGATATATCTGAGTTGGTTAAAGCATCATTCCATAGACTCAAGGATCACAGGTTTGATTCCTGGTCAGGGAACACACCCAGGTTTCAGGTCCCCCCTCCCCCCACACCAGTCTGGGTGTGTACAAGAAGGTAACCAGTTGATCTCTCCCCCTTACCCTCTGCCCTTCCTTTCTCTCTAAAAAGCAATGAAAAAATGTCCTCAGGTAAGGACTAAAAAATAAAATAAAATAAAATGCTCTGATTAGTTCCACAAAAATCTAATGCAGTTTATCTTTTTCTTCAGATTTATTTATCTGTTTTTATTTTCTCATTGAATAATTGCAATCATTATGGATTGACAAATGATTTTTTTGAAGAACCAACCTGCAAAATTACAACAAAATTATCTGACAATATAAGAGCATAATATATTTAGCTCAGGATGGCCTACACGTGGAGCATAAATAAAATGCTTTCCATTCTTCACATTTTTCCCTTAAAAACCATTAAGTGCCATGTTGTGAGTGGTAGGATATGACTTTCCAGAAAATGAGACTTTGTAAGGAGAACTGGGTGGTGTGAGAATGACCTTCAGGTATGATTTGCAGACAAATTTATTGTTGTATTATGGAACTCTAACAGCTGATTATAATTTTTCAGGCTTTTATTGAAAGGCACCACTGCTTTGGTTACTAAGGATTTTAATTAATGATTCTGTTCTTGGGGGTGAAGCAATAGAAAGGCGAAAGTAAAGTAGGGAAAAAGAATGCAAGAGAGAAGGAAAGAAACACAAAGAAAAGACAAGAAAATTAGAAAAAGAAAGTATGGAATGGGAAAAGGCAGAAAGTTGCTTGGAAGGAAGAGAGAATGAGAAGGAGGAATCCTGAGATGAAGAGTTGGGTTGGTTCTCATAGTAGAGTGATTATTTCTGGCTGCAGGACACCAAGTGCCACTCAGCAGATAAAAGACTCACATGCTACTGTGGTAATAAATATTCAGTTCCCATCCTGTCCTTTTTATGCTCAAATTAACTTTGGCTCCTATCAGTTATTTGTTCCATTTCTGTTACCAAAAGCTGTTAATCTTTTCTTTTTTTTTGGTCTTTCCTTTCAGTCTTAATGAGACTCCTGTTCCTTTACTGTCATAAAGCCAGAAAAGAGGAGCAAGCAGATGTTTAGATGAAAGAATAATGAGGTTTCAGGAACCCTTTGACCCATCACGTCATCTCCTGAGCTAACAGTGTTCTTCTGCTAAGCTTCTGTAATGCACGGCTTTGTCAGTAATGTCAAGAGAGGAAGCTGTAGTTTAAATGCCTTGCCTATGGCTCCCCAGTGAGCGAATAAAAATCAGAAATAGAACCCAGACCTCCTGACGTCAGATTCAATGTTCTTTCCATTTTACGATGGCTAAAAATACAAACAAATAAAAACTCCCCAAAGCAAATAAAACCTTATCCATTCCGATGTTGTAAGTCACATCTTGGAAGCCCAAAGTTTAGTAAGATTGACTTTTTTAAATTCTAGCTTTTAAAATATAAAATATTGATCTATTTTAATGTATTTTGCTAAATAAAATTTTCATATTGAATCTAATGATCTGGTAATACCTTATAATAATAATTTCAAGCTATAAGGTCCCTTAGAAAATTTTGTTTTATCATTTTAAGATAAAAATGTCTTCAGATAAAATGAGATTTTTTTGGTTTTCTTTAAACGTTGGAATTACTTCTCTATATTCCATTAGTGCCAACTCTACAAATCTTCCTTGCTGACTCCAGATCTCAGTTTAAATGCCGTGTCCCTGGGTCAGCCTTCTGTGAACGCTGCAGAGTAAGTCATCCACTTCCAAAGGCTGTATTTATACTTTTATAACACCTGCACTTTTCCCTCACAGTCTTAGTTTTGATAGTAATTATATAGTAATTTGAGTAATTACATATTGCTTAATATCACTGTTCCCTTCCAAACCAGAAGCACCACAAGGGCAGAATTTGTTTATCTTCTTCTCTAACATCTTCCTAGCCCCTCCCACAGTGAATGGCACATAGTGGGTATTCAATAAATACTTATTTAATAAGTGAACAGATATGTTTTGCAGTATGACCACATAAGTTTTGCTTATCTGGTTTAAGAAGAATCACAGATAATAAAGACTCCCTGTATTCTGTACCTACTGTGTGCTGTGCACTAGGTTAGGTGATGTACGTGCATATTCTCACAACAACCCAATGAGGTAGCTACAATTTAAACCACACTACAGTGAGGACACAGAACTTTATAAAGGTTAAATAACTTTTCAAAGGTTACCTAGTTAGTGGTTGAACTTTGATTGACATAGAAATTTAGAAAATAAAAAATGCAAGGAAAATATTATAGCTTTTTCCCCCAAAGAGTAATTTTACTTTGTTTTTCATTAATGTTATACCAACACTGGGGAGAAGTGGGAAAGGGGAAACTTGCTTTTCCTAGAAGTCACTCAGGGTTAAATTCTTCCACTTTAATTCCTGTTCAACAGATCCCAATTGGAGTATTTTGGCTGTCATGTCTATGGGTTAAATTAAAATACTTCAGACTTTTTATTCCCATGTCCATGTATTACCTACATAGCTATTTAATAGAATGATATTTGAATTTCTATGGGTTCAAAAAGATAAATGATATTTTACCTATTGTTTGTTTTCCTAAGAGTACAAAGGAAAACAGAAAAGGAAGTAATAATAGCAAAGGAGGTTGGAGGAAGAGCCAAGAAGGCTCCATAGAACCCAGGAAAATACGGGGGTTTTTTTGTTTTGTTTTTTAAAGTAACACACAAGGATATATTAAAATCTGTAATTTTGCTATTACTTTGAAACATCAGCATTTGCCTCAGAAAGATAATGCCTATATCATCTTAAATAATAATATTTCTGTTTACTTTGAAATTAATTTGGTAAGGAACCCAGGGGTCTTCCATAAATGTTTTATAGGCTGAGAGCCTCAAACTTCATATCTATAAAGTTACCCTTTTACTAATAATTCATTGTGTGGAGAGGTGTATCTCATACTCTTGATCCTTTATTATCATGGTCTTTGCTAAGATCTGCAAGTTCCATATTATTCTGCCTTTTTTTCCTGAAAGATATTTTAAGGGGTAAGACTATTAAGCATTCTGTGATATCATTGAATCACTTAAATTATTTTGCTACATCTGCACATTATATACAAATCTCATTGCTATTTTTCTGAGGCTCTGCTAGAAAGCAAGCTAGTTGATGAAATTCTGTAGGTAGTTGAGTAACTAAGCCTTCTTGAGCGGGGCTCAAGCTAAATCTTGTTCCCCCAAAACTGATCTCCACAAGGCTTGAAAGGGTATCTGCTATATATGTAGGTGGATACTCAATAAATACATGTTGATTTAATTTAAAAATCTTTATATTGAATCAGGATTTAATGTTATTAAGTTTTTTCAAAGCTCTGTGATGATTGGTTTATAAAATTAGTAGATAGTGCAATTATACATACTCACATAGTGGAAGATGCCATTTTCATATTTTCCCATAGATCCTTAAATAAACAATAAAAAAATACAATCATGGATCAACTAGACCGAACTTCACTTTTTCCTTTAGACTAATTCCTTATTGTGAGGTCTGCCCAAGAATTTGGTGTGGTACCCACTACTTGATCTCTATAAACTATGAAATACCTTGAGATAAGAAGAAAAGTAGCCCTGGCCAGATGGTTCAGTTGGTTGAAGCATTGTCCCATACCTAAAGTGCTGTGGGTTCAATTCCCAGTCAGAGCACATGCCTAGGTTGCAGGTTCAATCCCTGATTGGGATATGTATTGGAGGCAATCCATTGATGTTGCTTTCTCACATCAAACTCTCTCTCTCTCTCTCTCTCTCTCTCTCTCTCTCTCTCTCTCTCTTTCTCTCTCTCTAAAAATCAATAAAACCTATCCTCAGGTGAGGGTTTTAAAAGAGTAGAATCTTATTGAAAGAGAGGAAATCTGGTGTACAGTGGAAAGTAGCTATTTATTTGAAGGATTTTTCCTACAGAATTTTTTCTGTTCTTCAAAATAACATTGCTAAGAACTTTTAATTGTAATTCTACCATTCACTAAGTTTACCTTTTATTTCCTTTGAATGTTATAAATAAGTTTTGAATCTCATATCTCATTTGTTTAATTGGGGAATGTAAAAAGTGATTAAAGTTTTCCTTTTTTAGTTATATAGTTATTCCTCTACATATAAGTAGATTAAAACCATCTATTAACAACATTGACTAAAGTTAAGGAAGATCATCATCTATATCATGAAGAACACAAACTCTCAGAGAACAAGGTTCCATGCTGCCATTTTTACACAGGTTTTGAAGATGTCTGTACCTTTGGCAGTGCTCCAGAAACAGCTGGATCAGAGTGGTCCAGTTGAATATAGAACGCTACAGCCCTGGAGACTTGTGAAATACACTGCAGTGTGATTAATGTTTATGAGCCCAACCTTCCATTGGAAGACATCTGTCAAGATTTCCTGAGGAAGGAGATTGTGTATCTAAAAGGAATAGATCAATGGTCTCTGAAATATACACAAAATAACCTTAATTTCTTTATTTTTTCTTTATCTGCTTTGAAACAGAAATTTCAATATATAATTAATCACTGAGTCTAGTATGCTAGACTGAGGCAGATTAAGGTCTGTTGAGGTCCTGGGAGCAGAAGAAATTATTGGGCGCCTTAAAAAAAAGAGAGAGACAGGGAAAATAAAAATACATGTTAACCATATTTTTTAATAAATAAAATATTATATACTTTTAATTTATTTATTAATTATTCATAAACTACAAAAATGCAGGTGCTGATGTAACAACAGGAATTAATTTTATCTTAATATAATTTCGACGATAGGAATTAATTTTATTTTAATATAATTTCAATTTACCTGAATATTTTATTTATACGCACAGAAAACTATTTCTAAAACTGTAAATGAAACACGTACATATCCACAAACTAATTTACATCCCTGCGTATTTGCATATACCTATCGTAAGTGTACACTGCAGGAGAACCTTTGTAAGTACAACGTAGCAAATACAATTCTATTGCTCCGATGAGCAGTAGCGCAGCCACGCAGGGCCTATGCAGCATAGTATGTGTATAGTATGCAGCGTAGTAATGAAATGATGAAAATAAGCGAATTTAAACATACTGTCAGGTTTCACCGCCAATTGTAAACTTGCATGTAATTAAAACTGCACATATGAAACCAAACTTGGTGTCATTAGAAAAAATGTAAAGTTGGGGTTTTGTGGGGCCCTTCAGAAGTTGGGGCCTAGGGCATGTGCCTGGTGTGCCTGCCGTTAAACCTGCCTCTGATGCTAGATTATTGATAACATGTTAAAAACCAGTATTGAACTTCAGTTACTTTTGATTAGCTCTTCTTTTTACGTCTCTGCTGAAGAAAACAACAGATATTTCCAGCTGATCTGTGGTTGGTGATCACAGTAGTAAGCACAGTTTAATGAAATAGAAGGCACTTCATTAAACTATCTACATAGCTAAAGATGCTAAAGGTTCATTCATTCAGTCAAAAAATATTTGCTGAGTGCATGCTCTATGAGAGGTGCTGTTCTAAGGACAGTAACTATTGAGATAAATAAATCTATGCCCTCATGGAGTTAATGTTTTAGTGTATCTGACAGAAAATAAAATAGGTGCATACATTATTTTTAAGTGATGATAAATGCTGTATAGAATGATTAATTAGGTTAAGAGGATTGTGAGAAATCATGTGATTGGGTGATAATTTAGGACAAGAGCTCTTAGAGGAAGTAACATTTAAGCAGACTGCTGTGTGTAGGCCACACAAATATCCGAGAAAGAACATTTCAAGTAGAATAAAAAACAAAAAATAAACAAAACCCAAAACAAAACAGATCTTGAGAGATAAATACATTCAATTTGCTTTCAGAACACCAAGGGGTCAAGTTTTGCTGAAGTAGAAAGAACTAGAGGGAGAGATGTTTGATATGAGAGCAGAGAAGTAGCTAAAGGCCAGAGGTCAGGCTTTGTAGCCCATGAAGAAGTCTGGATTTCATTCCAGTTTTCAGAAAGTCACTGGAGGGTTGTTAACAGGAGAAGGACATAATTCCATAAACACAGACTTTAAAAACTAAAAATGAGTTAGGGAGACCAATTAGGGGAGGGAAGGTAGCTTGAATCTATGCATAGTAGTAGTGGATACGGTAAGAAGTTGTGGAATACTACAAATATTTTGGGAGTGGATCTGAAGATACTTGGTGGCTTAAATATGGAGTGTAATATTTTTTTATGGAGATGTGAAGAGAGGTCAAGGGAAATGGAAGAGCAAAGGTTTTTAAAGGAAAATCAGAGTGATACTTGATATAAATGTGTATAAGAATTAGAAATAAGAATTCTCAAAATCTTAGGCACCACATCATAAAGATCACATTCATACAAAAGTCTGGAGACTTATGACATGTTTCTAGAAGAAAATAGGCAAGGCTATTGAGAAGAGATGTTTTCAGTTGTTTTTTTTTTTTTTTTTAAATACATTTCTATGCTTGTTAAAAGATTTTTAAAAAATTGTTTATTTAATTTTTATTTTTTTCAAAAGATTGTATTTATTTATTTTTAGAGAGAGGGGAAGGGAGGGAGAAAGAGAAGGAGAGAAACATTGATGTGTGAGAGGAACATCAATCTGTTGCCTCTCCTACGCTTCCTGACCAGGAACTGAACCCGCAACTCAGGCGTGTGTCATGACCAGGAATCAAACCGGTGACCTTTCTCTTTGCAGAATGATGCCAAATCGTGAGCCACACTGGTCAGGGCTAAAATTTTGTAAAAATCAATAAGTTAATAAGAATTAATTAGTTAAATGAGAGATTATATACAGTAAGCAGGTAGAAGAAAAAGTGAACTGCATTTACCTACTTTAAATCTATCCATCCTCTAAACCATCCTCTAGCTTTACCTTTGGCATTAATATCAACTTGTTTCTTAATTTAAAGTTTGCTTTCTTTCCCTAGTGATGCCTTACTCTGCTCCATTTGTAGTATGATATGCCCTGCCTCAGGCTCTAAAATGGTTTATGCACATCTATCTCAAAAGCATTTGTCATCTGTCCTAATCCAGTGGCTGCTCAAGACCAAACCAGTTGGCCCTGAGTAGCTAAATGAGCCCTGTTTGTTTGCTCTGTGAAGCTAGGTAGCAAATACAAGGGTATTCCAACTTGCCGTATTACCTGATGCTTTCAACATGAAATCAGTTTGTATACTAGCTGTCATGAAGTCACTCTTTCTGTTTAGATAAGAGAGGAGCCAAAGCTCTCAGGAATATTTTAACAGACTCCTATAGAGAAGGGATTAGGATCTCTATAAATACACTAAGTCTCGGGATTCCTGGAACATGGGTTATTCTACTGATCTTTTCCCTTCACATTCTCCCATTGAGTTGCCCTTCTCTCCGAGACACTGGGGTCTTATTTCAAGGGTGTTCACTAGCTCACTTAAAATGTCAACTTGCTATTTTTAAAATGTGATTGTCAAATCATTAATTCATTTTAATGTCAGCTTTATTGGGGGTAATTTTAAGTGTACAATTCAACAAATCTTACAAATCTATTCAGTTGTGTAAACACCATCACAATCAAGATACAGAACAATTCCATCGTTGCTCCCAAAGTTTCTTCATTGACCCTTTGTAGTAAGTCCTCTCCTTGGCCACTGATCTGCTTTCTTTTGCTGTAGTATTGCCTTTTCTAGAAATTCATATAAGTGGAATTATATAGTATGAATTTTTTTTCTGGGTGGCTTCTCCCCTTTAGCATAATATTAACATTTTTGAGATTCATCCATGTCATTACAGGTATAGTTTGTTCCATTTTATTGCTGTCAAGTTTTTATTATATGAATATACCATATTTTATTTATTCTTTCAGTGCTTGATGGACATTTGAGTCATTTATAGCTTATATAAACTAATTACAAGTTTATAAACTTGCTTATAAGTTTTTGTGTGGACATATGTTGGCCAAGTTGGTTTTTAATCTATCCTTTTTCTATTAGTTTTTTATTTGCCCCATTTGTTTCCTATTCTTTCCCCCTCCTTCTCTTTTCCTGCAATCTTTTGGATTAATTATTTTTAGTATTCCATTCTGTCTTCATTATTTGTTTATTAGCTTCAGCTCTTTTTCTTTTTTCATGGTTTATCAGATCAATGACACATGTTTTTAAACTTAGCATGGTGTTTATTCATATAATATTATACAGCTTTCCATGTAAGAAACTTACAATTGTATTCTCACAATTTTTCTGTCTCTTTTGTGCTGTATTTATCATATTTCTTATTTATACATATATTACACACTTTGCAATTCATAATTATTTTTGCTATATTCAATATTCTTTTAAAGAGATTTAAAATAGAAGACAATGTCTTTTATAATTTTTTATTTTTTTAACCAGTTCTGGGGATCTTTACTCTTTGTCTGGATCCAAGTTTCCATCTGGTATTATTTTCCTTTTGTACTTATTTTGACCTTTTTTTGTAGTGTGAGTATCCTGTGAAGAATTTTCTTGTTTATTTGCCTAAAAATGTCTTTATCTCACTTCTATTTTGAAAGATATTTTCACTGGTATGTTTTGTTTGTTTCTTTGTTTGTTTTTAGTACTTAAAGATGTTGTTTCACGTCTTTTGGCTTGCATAGTTTCTAACAAATTTCTATTATTCTTATCTTTGTTTCCCTGTATTCCCTTTTTTCTCTCTTAGGCTGCCTTCAACACTTTTCTTCTCATCAGTACATTTAAGCTATGCATTTATGAAGCGCTGTGTAGTGGTTCTGTTTGTTTTCCTCTTGCTTGGGTTTTGCTGATGTTTTTTAACCCATGGGTGTATATTTTTAATTAACATTGGAAATTTCTCAGCTCTTGCTTCTTCAAACAGTTTTCTGTGCTTCTCTCCACATTCTGGGACTCCATATACATGTATGAGTATGTCAGAACACTTGATACTGGTCTTCAGGTCATGATGCTCTGTCCTTTAATTTCTGATATTTTCGCCCTGACCATGTCTTCAGGTTTACTGATCTATTCTGTGGTGTCTAATTTGCTCACATGTAGTATAATCTTTATTATCTATCTTATCTCTAGAAGTTTCACATGGATCTTTTTAAATATCTTCAATTTCTCTCTGGATCATGTTCATGTTTTCTTTTACCTTCTTGAGCAGATAAGAAAATATTTATAATAGCTCTTTTAATGTTCTTATCTTCTAATTTTATTATCGCTGTCATTTATGGGTCTGTTTCTATTAAATGGAATTTCTCCTGCTATGGGTCATATTTTCTTATTTGCATGACCAGTAATTTTTGATTGGTGAACATGGTGCTATTTACACTGATGTGTGCCATATTTTGTTGTATACCTTTAAGTAGTATAAGAATTTGTTCTCAGACACAGTTAAATTATTTAGAATTACTTTAATTTTCACAAGCTTTTTTAAATCTTTGTTAGGATGTGTTCAGAGCAGATTTTCATTTAAGTTATCACCACTATTAAGGTGATGTCTATCCAATTTCTGTGTATTAGAAGGTTGTTCCATTCAGGCTGGTGGGACTATAACAGGGATCCCCAGATTCCCCACAGTACGTGGTTTTGGGTGTGGGGGAAGGGGATAGTGCAGCTTTCAGGGTAATTTGCATATCTGTGGCTGGTAGCTAGTTTCTTAGTTATGCAGATAATTGTGGCCACTGCCTGACATCAGGGAGATGGGAGAAACTTTGACCACAGAATGATGACAAAAAGGCTTACAGGGCCTGCGCAAGATTCTGCAAGTAGCCAGGACTGGTCACCACACTGACTGTATCACAGGACGTGGTCAAGAGTTTAAAAACAAGGCAGCAGCCATTTGGGGTGCTGGGCCACGCAGTTTGAAAGACTGCAGAGGGACCACACCAGCCTGCCATGAGGGGTGGTGTGCAGGAAGAAAGCCATGATGTAGCAGCAAGGCAGCTTTGCAGTGAAACTAGCCACAGGGAAAAGGCAGAAGCAGCTGTGCAGTTTGCAGTCAGGATCTGGTCACGCGACCTGGGCTAGTAGGAAAGCAGGCGTGCTGCTGCTTTGATCGTGTCCACTCCAGCTGACTCAGAAGCCACCGAGGACTCCGACTTGCAGACTTGGACTCTCTCTGGACTCATGGGACTCAGCACCTGTGGAAAGGACTCACTTAGGACTTGTGCCTTTCCTGGACTTCACCATGATACAGTGTACATGGCACATGTTTTCCTGGACTGTTATACAGAGGCTGATGACATCATACCCCAGACCCTGATGGATCCTGACAGATAAGGAATGGGGAATTATTTGGTTTGGTTCTGGCTTATAGCCTTTTGGGAAGGAAGGGAAGTGCTAGGTCTTATGGGAGAACCAGGCTCTGAGCAGGAGTGCTCCTAGCCCCCACACCCCCAGGTCGGAATATTGTAAATAAAGACCCGTTTCTCTCAACACTAATTGTTGGGTCTTACACCAAGGGGCCATGTGAACAATCTCCCCTTTGTTCGGTAACAGGAAGACAAACTATAACCACTGGTCTATGGCTTTCTGATGGTCCTTTTCTCAGGCCACGAGTATGTAGTTTCTTCTCACACAGTGCAGATCAGTACTTGGCTAAAAAGTCCAGGAGAGCCTTCTGGGGCTCTCTCTTTATCTGTGCAGCTGATGCCTGTCTCATAAATTTAACTACCTTTGTCTCTGAGAACATTGATCTCCATCTTCTAAAGTCATTGAGAATTCTGGGCTCTCATTGGGTTTCATTTCCCTGAGCCGTGGCTTGGAAAATTCTTCCAGATATTAAGCTGGGGTGATTATAGGGCTCATCTTGCTTGTTTTCTTCTATCAGGAAAAATAGTCTTACATTGCCAGTTGTCCATTGTTGAAAGACACTGTTTCATATATATTGTTCAGTTTCTGGTTAAGAAGAAAAGCAAATTTGGTTCTTGTTACTCCATCATATCTGGAAGCATAAATCACATTAATCCTTTTATTGCTATAAAATAGCTCAAAACATTTATGCCATCTGAAAAAGAAAAATCTGCAATAATCAAAACACAAACAGGTTTTTATGCCATTCATGCTACTTTGATGAACTCAAATACACAAGCATATACACAGCAATTGTGCATTTTGTTATTTTGAAATTAGTGTGTGGCTTCCTCTTCATCCCTAAAAAGCAAAACTTAAATATTAAAAAAGGGGCAAACATTAACAAGAATAAGAAAGGGGAATTAAAGATAAGGGTGACTTAACTGTGCAAGTGACCAATAGCTTTTCTTTACCATTCCCAAACTGCTATTTATGTTCCAGAACACCAAGCCATAAAACTTGATCTTTTTAAACATTTGTTATGATCACATAACTAGGTTATGTTTCAGCCTCCCTTTGAGTCATGTGCAACAAAGTGACTGAATTTTTGCCAGTGGAACATCAGCAGAAAGGATCACGTGCCACTAGGAGGCCTGGGTCATACAAACCTCCATTCACAACCCACTGTGCTTTTCCATCTGTTGGGGTGCCCTTGAACATCACATATTGAAAATGAAAAAGCACCGAGAAAGAAGCAACTGAGTTACCATTTGCAGTAAAACTGTCCACTTATCAGGAATCCCTCTTTTGACTTTATGTAAGCAAGAAAATAAAAACAAACCATTATGTTAAAGCCGCTGATTTGGGGGGGATTTGTCTGATACTCATTAGTGCTACCATAATACATTCTTCTTCCTTCAAACAACTCCTCATCCCTTTACAGCCACTCAAACAAATGGAATATATTTCAACACCACAAAGTTTGTATTCTTTCTGTTACATATGTTTATTTATAAAACTGATGTGGAGAGTTTTTAATGTGATAAGGCAGTACAGGGTCAAGTTACAGCCAAGGCTCGGGAGTCAATCAGACGTTAGTGTGAGTACCTGATCAACCATGTACTGTGTGACCAAATTATAGTTTTATTATCTGTGCAATCAGAATATTAACTCTACCTTAGAGGGTTTTTTTTTAAAAATAAGGCTTCTATAAGACACTACATAGACAATGCTTTGCTCAGTGTCTGACACAGTAATATTAAAGAGTAGCAAGTACTATTATTTCATATTCTATATGTTCTTGATGTAGTTCGCTTAATAATTTAAAATGTGTCTATTATAACTCAGATATGCCATCATTAGATTAATCATAGTTTAAAGTTTTTTATTAAGCATTTCTTCCTGAAAATATACCAGAATATTTTCTATACAGATTGTAACAGGGTTAATTTTAGATGAATCATTAATAAAGAAATAAAATCTTCCTTTCATAGAAAGGTATCATCAATTTTTAAATGAAGAGGAAAGTTCAGATATATTATTAATCCTCCTGTGGTTAGCAATCTGAGTTGTGGTTCAGGTTAGAGGATTACTTAGGCCCCCAAAGGCCCACTAACTGTGTCAGAGAAGAGATAACCAGAGTGAGGAAGTGTTTCTTTGCCTTCACCTTTAAGTTAGAACAATATTAAAGGGTCTTATCTTTAAAAGTGTCTGCCAGAGTGCCTACTTCTTAAGATTAAAGTCCCATGGAATGCTTAAAAACTCAGATTATAGTTAAACCCATCTAATACTTTCCCAAACTATCTCTGATTAACTCTATGTGACTCTGAGGCTAGGCCTCCATTCTTACATTTAAAAAGTATTTTTAATAGCAAAGCTTATCACTCTGTTCTTATTAATGACATTAAAATAATTGTTTCATTTCCAATATCTGATCCTTCCTCTGTGACTTGAGGAGCCATCCAATTATAAACTGATGAACTATAGTAATTATTTAAACCACTTCCTTATACTACACACCATGCAGAGCAACTTAGAAAAAAATTACATCGGTATCCTTAGCACACACATACACGTACATGAGTGTTTTTAAACGTGCTATAAAGTTTTTATCTAGCTATTACATGTGACCTGAAAATGAAAAAGAGCTTCATTACATAGGTTATGAAGTAAACAAATTGTACCAAAGAGAAAATGCTGAATTGAAAATATGTGCTCTGAAGAGAAGGTAAAGTTCAGGATGTAGCTATTTTGGTGTGTGTTGGGGTGGGTGGGGGTGGGGCATTGGAAGAAGAAAGAGGGATAGAGAATATAAATGAATTATAAAGGAATCATATCTTGAAAAATTGTGACTGAAAGAAAATAAGAGCACACTGAAGAATGTATGCTTGATATTGAACATAAATTTTCTATAACTTTTGTATGGAGAGACTGAAATACTAAAGTAATCAACTAGTGACAATAAAAAATTATATTAATTTGGATTCTTTTATGTATTTAGATATTCTTCCTTCCAAATAATTGGAGGATTATTCAAATAATTTAGCAGTTCAGTAGGAGACTTTTTACCTTTAATAATCACATTTTTTATTAGACTAGATCTCATCTATATTCAACTATGAGTTAATCAGTTTTTTATATGTTTATCATTTTATAAGGTAGTTCAGACAGGTGACTACAAGATTAAAAACTCACAAATCAGGGCGAGTTCAACCAACTGTACAGATGTCCCTGTTTAGTATCACAGAAGCAGGATTTTTTCTTTCTACCTTTTCCAACAATTAAAACAATCCTATTGACTGAACCCTAGTTGTTTTAAACTCTACTTTATACTGTAAAGCAATTCCTTCACTTTGAACTTCTGTTATGAGGGGAGATGGCCATCTGAATGTTTCAAAATCTAAGGAAAACTGTAATTTGATTTACTTTTAAAAACACAAAGATGAGCATAATCAGAGCTAAGAGGAGTCCAGTTTTAAAATATTATTGTTTCTGAGGAATAAAAATTTTAGGAAACAATAAACATACTAGTTTATATTCCTGAGGAGTTCCATTTTGAAATTTTTGATTGGGAACTATCTAGCTTCATGTTTCAAATAGCAATTTTTAAGAGGCCATAAAGTAAAGAAACTAACTGATCTTTTGTCTAATTTAGACTTCAGAAGGCTAACCATGAAAGAACAAGTTCCATATCAAAACTTGCTTATCACTAGGAGGAACTGATTATCTTAAAATAGCTATATAAGGAAACTAAATCACTGGTTGTTGAAACTGGAAATATAATTTAAATCAATTATCCTCATGAATGTTCACCTCCCACATATAAGTTTTCTAAAACGAAAAATTAACTACAAAATCTCATGTGTGGTCGAAACTACAAATAAAACCTGCTAAGTATGTGGGAATAATTGAGACATGCTTAAAAAGGAATAATTGAGTGTAAGATTTCCATCTGGGACTAATGACAAAATCAAGGTAGAGAAAAGTAAATTCAGCATTTTAGAGGGACAACATAGTGAATAAAAAAAAAAAAAACTTTTCACATTAAAATGGACAGTGATAAATTGACAGCTAAAAGCCTAAAATATTTCCATGTTTTAGTAGGTTTAAACAGATTACAACAAATCAGTACTAAAATTGGGTTTCTGGAGTATTTATTATGTGACTAAATTGAAATATGCATATCCATTTTGAGCTCCTAGGTATTTAACACTTGAAAATTAAAGTCCAGGACTTCCGGCCAAGATGGAGGCTTAGACGGACACGCTAAGTCTCCCTCTACAACTAGAGAGGAATACAACTACTTCAAAACAAAGGATAACTAGAAATTCCAGAAAATAAAACTACACGGAAGCCCAACATATGAAGTTATAAACCAGCGGTGCCATTCGGGCAGGTAAGAGTTAAAGAGGGCAAAGCTGTTTGCGGAGCGGCGGGCGGGGCGGTGAAAAATCCCGGCGGCAGTCAAGCCCCTGGCGGTGCGCGACCCCGCGCTGGGGAGAGCGGCCGCCGCATCGCCTTGAACAGTGAGGCCCAGGGGGGCGGGAGGACGGATCCCGGTCTCCTAGCTGAATAACTGTGTGAATCCATCTTGGACCCCCGCCCCCAAAGAAAGCACCACAGGGCTGCGAAATAGGTCGCGGACAGGCAGGCGCCGGTCGCTAATTTGTGACGCGTACACAGGCACTGCCCCCTACAGCCGGCCCAAGAAAACAAAACGCATCTGTCAAAATGAGGCAGACAACTATAGAAATCCCGGTGACACAACTCACCAGGCAGCAGATAGAGATCCTGACAGATGAACAGATAAGAAACCTGTCAGAGGCTCGGTTCTGGGCCATTGTTATCAGGTGGCTTACAGAATTCACAAAAGAGCAGGAAAAAGATAAGAAAGAAGCGAAAAACTTTCATAACGAAAGGAACAAAACCGCATACGAGACAGACGGTGAGGAAAAGAAATCCAGAGTTCATTTCAACAAACTGGAATATGGAGAAGGAACAAGCAGTCAACCAAAGCAGCGAGAGGAAATGGGAAGCAACAATGAGAGGATCAGAAACCTCTGGGACAGCTATAAAAGGCCCAACATAAGAATCATTGGTTTGCCAGAGAATGAGGAAGATGAACTAGAACTTGAAAAATTGAGTGAAAATATAATAAAGGAGAACTTCCCAGACTTGGGGAAGGGAATAGACTTGCAGGTCCAGGAAGCAAGGAGAGTTCCCAAGAGACTGGACCCAGGGAGAACCACTCCAAGACACATTATAATCAAAATGTCAAAAATTAAAGATAAAGAGAGAATCTTAAAAGCAGCAAGAGAGAAGAAAAGAATTATGTACAAAGGGGTCCCAATTAGACTATCAGCAGACTTCTCAAGGGAAACCCTACAGGCAAGAAGGGACTGGCAAGAAATATTCAAAGTAATGAAAATCCAAAACCTACAACCACGAATACTCTATCCAGCGAAATTGTCATTCAGAATAGAAGGACAGAGAAAGTGTTTCCAGGACAAAATAAAACTGAAAGAGTTCATTAGATCCAAACCACTGTTATATGAGATGTTAAAGGGACTGGTTTAAAAAACAGAAGCTAAGGAGATGAAACAAAGGCAAACTAAACAGGCAACGAGAGTGGAAAAGGAACTGTGGGTACGGGAAGCATATTGGGGGGAGGTCAACAGGGAGGGGGAATGGGGAAAGGGAGGGAGATGATATAGGAATTGGGGATCAAGGTAGGAGGAAATGGAATAGACGGAGAGAGGTTGGGAGGAACTGTATGCACAACTAATGGACATAATCTAAAAGGGGGGGACAACTGGAGGGAGGGGGGCCACCGGGTGGAGGGGAGCAGAGGGAAGGGAAATTGGCACAACTGTAATATTTTAATCAATAAAACACATTAAATCTGAAAAAAAAATAAAATAAAATCATTAAGTTAAAAAAAAAAGAAAAAAAAAAAGAAAATTAAAGTCCAAAATCATTTTTTTTTTTTATTTTGGTTTTTCAATTACAGTTATCCCCTTTTCCCCCAATTTCTCTCCCCCACCCAGCCCACCCCCTCTCCCGCAATCATATCCCTCCCCGTTGTCTATGTCCATGAGTCTTTTATACAGGCTCTTTAATTAAACCCTTCCCTTACTTATCCCCCTTCTCTCCCTCTCCCCTCCCCCCTATTGACTTCTATTCTGCTCTTTGTTCTATTTAGTTCCTTTGTTTGTGTTGTTCTTTAGTTTCCTGTATTAGGTGATATCATATGGTATTTTTCTTTCTTTGCCTGGCTTATTTCACTAAGCATAATTCTCTCTAGTTCCATCCATGTTGTTGCAAATGGTAGGAGTTCCTTCTTTCTTTCTGCTACATAGTATTCCATTGTGTAAATGTACCACAGTTTTTTGATCCACTCATCTACAGATGGGCACTTAGGTTGTTTCCAGAACTTAGCTATTGTAAACAGTGCTGCTATGAACATAGGAGTGCATAAGTTCTTTTGAATTGGTGTTTCAAGATTCTTCGGGTATAATCCTAGTAGTGGAGTCGCTGGTTCAAAAGGCAGTTCCATTTTTAATCTTTTGAGGTAATTCCATACTGTTCTCCATAGTGGCTGCACCAGTCTGCATTCCCACCAACAGTGCAGTAGGGTTCCCGTTTCTCCACATCCTCGCCAGCACTTGTTGCTTGTTGATTTGTTGATGATGGCCATTCTGACTGGTGTAAGGTGGTATCTCATTGTGGTTTTTATTTGCATCTCCCTGATGGCTAATGATGTTGAGCATTTTTTCATGTGTCTATGGACCTTCTGTATGTCCTCTTCGGAGAAGTGTTTGTTCAGGTCCCTTGCCCATTTTTTAATTGGGTTGTTTGTTTTCTTGATGTTGAGTCGTATCAGCTCTTTATATATTTTGGAAATCAGTCCCCTGTCTGTGATGTCATTGGCAAATATGTTTTCCCATATGGTTGGTTTCCTTTTCATTTTGCTGATGTTTTCTTTTGCTGAGCAGAAACTCTTCAGTTTGATGTAATCCCATTTATTTATTTTTTCCTTTATTTCTCTTGCTTTAGGAGATGTATCCGTGAAGAGATTGTTACGTGAGATATCTGATATTTTCTTGCCTATGTTTTCCTCTAGGACTTTTATGGTGTCACGGCTTACATTTAAGTCTTTGATCCATCTTGAGTTTATTCTCGTGTGTGGTGTAAGTTGGTGGTCTAGTTTCATTTTTTTGCAGGTCCCTATCCAGTTCTCCCAGCACCATTTGTTAAAGAGGCTCTTCTCACTCCATTTTATGTTCCTTCCTCCTTTATCAAAGATTAGTTGACCATAGAGGCCTGGGTTTATTTCTGGACTCTCTATTCTGTTCCACTGATCTATATGTCTGTTCTTATGCCAGTACCATACTGTTTTGATTACAGTGGCTTTGTAGTATTGTTTGATATCTGGTGTTGTGATTCCTCCTGCTGTGTTCTTCTGTCTCAAGATTGCTTTTGCTATTCGGGGTCTTTTTTGGTTCCATATGAATTTATGGAGTATTTGTTCTAGGTCTGTGAAATATGTCATTGGTATTTTAATAGGGATTGCATTGAATTTGTAAATTGCTTTGGGTAGTATGGCCATTTTGATGATGTTGATTCTTCCCATCCAAGAACATGGTATTTGCTTCCATTTATTTGTTTCTTCCTTAATTTCTTTCTTCAATGTTATATAATTTTCAGAGTACAGGTCTTTTATCTCTTTGGTTAAGTTTACTCCTAGGTACTTTATTTTTCTTGTTGCTATAGTAAATGGTATTTTCTTTTTTGTCTCTGTCTCTGCTATTTTATTGTTGGTGTACAGAAATGCCTTGGATTTCTGTATATTTATTTTGTACCCTGCGATTTTGCCAAATTCACTTATTATATTAAGTAGTCTTTTAGTGGAGTTTATAGGATTTTCTAGGTATACTATCATATCATCTGCATATAATGAAAGTTTCACTTCCTCTTTCCCAATTTGGATTCCTTTTATTTCTTTTTCTTGTCTGATTGCTGTGGCTAGGACTTCCAACACTATGTTGAAAAGGAGTGGAGAGAGTGGACAACCTTGTCTCGTTCCTGAGTTCAGGGGGAATGCTTTCAGTTTTTGTCCATTGAGTATGATGTTGGCCTCAGGCTTCTCATATATAGCCTTAATTATGTTAAGATATGCTCCCTTTATTCCCATTTTGCTGAGTGTTTTCATCATAAATGGGTGTTGAACTTTATCAAATGCTTTTTCTGCATCTATTGATATGATCATGTGATTTTTGTCTTTCATTCTGTTTAGGTGGTGTATTATATTTATTGATTTGCGAATATTAAACCATCCTTGCATCCCTGGAATGAAGCCCACTTGATCATGATGTATGATCTTTTTGATGTGTTGCTGGATCCTGTTTGCCAATATTTTATTGAGGATTTTAGCATCGATGTTCATCAGTGATATTGGCCTGTAGTTTTCTTTCTTTGTTGTGTCTTGACCTGGTTTGGGGATTAGGATAATACTGGCTTCATAGAAAGAGTTTGGGATTTTCCCTTCTTCTTGGATTTTTTGGAACAGTTTGAGGAGGATAGGAGTTAGTTCTTCCCTGAATGTTTTGTAGAATTTGCCTGTGAAGCCATCCGGTCCAGGGCTTTTGTGTGCCGGGAGATTTTGGATTACTGTTTCAATTTCCTTCTTTGTTATTGGTCTGTTGAGACTTTCCACTTCTTCTTTATTCAGTTTTGGAAGGTTGTATGTTTCTAGAAATTTGTCCATTTCTTCTAGATTGTCAAATTTCTTGTCATACAGTTGTCTGAAGTAATTTCTAACTATCATTTGTATTTCTGAGGTATCAGTCGTGATTTCTCCTCTTTCATTTCTGATTTTGTTTATTTGTGTCTTCTCTCTTTTTTTCTTGATTAGACTGGCTAGAGGCTTGTCGATTTTGTTGATTTTTTCGAAGAACCAGCTCCTAGTTTCGTTGATCTTTTGGATTGTTTGTTTAGTCTCTATGTCATTTAGTTCTGCTCTGATCTTGATGATTTCATTCCTTCTTCTTGCCCTAGGCTTTGTTTGTTGTTGTTGTTCTAGTTCTTGTAGCATTGTGGTTAGGTTTTTTATTTGAGATTCTTCTAGCCTTTTCAGATATGCCTGTATTGCTATAAACTTCCCTCTCAGGACTGCTTTTGCTGTGTCCCACAGGTTTTGGGTTGTTGTGTGCTCATTATCATTAGTTTCTAGAAATTTCTTGATTGCTTCTTTGATGTCATTGTTAACCCATTCATTATTTAATAGCATGTTATTCAATCTCCATGAGTTTGGGTGTCTTTGATTTTTTCCTCTGAGGTTGATTTCTAGTTTCAAGGCATTGTGATCTGAAAAGATGCTTGATATGATTTCAATTTTCTTGAATTTGTTGAGGCTTGTTTTGTGACCTATCATGTGGTCTATCTTTGAAAATGTCCCATGTGCACTTGAAAAGAATGTATATTTTGCTTCTTTGGGGTGAAAAGTTCTATATATATCAGTTAGATCCATGTGGTTTAGTGTGTTGTTCAATGCCTGTATATCCTTGGTGTTTCTTTGCTTTGATGATCTGTCTATTGTTGATAATGGAGTGTTGAAGTCCCCTACTATGAGTGTGTTGTTGTTGATATCCTTTTTGTGGTCTTCTAGTATTTGCTTTATGTATTTGGGTGCTCCTATGTTGGGTGCATATATGTTTATCAAAGTCATATCTTCTTGATGGATTGTTCCTTTAAGTATTATGAAATGTCCTTCTTTGTCTCTTTTTATTGTCCTTGCTTTAAAATCCATTTTGTCTGATATGAGAACTGCTACCCTGGCTTTTTTTTCCGGTCCGTTTGCTTGGAATATTTTTTTATATCCCTTTACTTTCAGTCTGTGTAAATCTTTTGTTTTGAGGTGTGTTTCTTGTAGACAGCAAATATGTGGGTCCTGTTTTCTGATCCATTCCGTTACCCTATGTCTTTTAATTGGAGCATTTAATCCATTTACATTTAAGGTTATTATTGACGTGTATTTATTCATTTCCCTTTGTACCTCTGTTCCTCTCCTCTCTTGTTTTTTCCTTCTTTTTTCTTAGAACAGTCCCTTTAGCATCTCTTGCAATGCTGGTTTGGTGGAGATGTATTCTTTCAGTCTTCCTTTGTCTGAGAAACTCCTTATTTCACCTTCTATTTTGAATGAGAGCCTTGCTGGGTAGAGTATTCTTGGTTGTAGGCCTTTGTTTTTCATTGCTTGAAATATTTTTGACCATTCCCTTCTGGCTTGTAATGTTTCTGTTGAGAAATCAGTTGATAGCCTTATCGGAGCTCCCTTGTATGTTATTTGCTGCTTTTCTCTTGCTGCTTTTAGGATTCTCTCTTTGTCTTGGAATGTTGCCATTTTAACTATGATGTGCCTTGGAGTGGGTTTTTGGGGGTTCCTCTTGATTGGAACTCTCAGTGCTTCTTGGACTTGCATAGCTTTTCCTCTCATCAGGTTCGGAAAATTTTCTGTCACTATTTCTCCTATCAGATTTTCAATTCCATGTTCCTTTTCTTCTTCCTCTCGTATTCCGATGATCCTTAAATTATTTTTCCTAATGCTATCCTGTAATTCCCTTACATCTTGTTCATATTTTTTCAATCGTTTTTCATTTTGCTGTATTGTCTGGGAGTTTTTCTCTACATTATCTTCTAACTCACTAATCCGATCTTCTGCTTTGTTTAGTCTGCTTTTGACTGATTCTACTGTGTTTTTCAGTTCAGAGATTGTATTCTTAAGTTCTTCCTGGTTCTTGTTAACGATTTCTATGTCTTTTTTTATGCTGGTGTAGTTCTCTGCAAGTTCCCTGTAATTTTCTTGGAGCTGCTGGTAACTTCCTTGAAGGTTGTCATAGTTGATTTTAAGGATGTCGAGTATATTGAGCTTCTTTACCACCATTGTTTTGAATTCCATGTCTGACATTTGGGCTATGTCTATTTCGTCTATCTCTCTTTCTGAGGATTCCTCTTTTCTTTTCATTGAGGGGTTATTTTTGCGTCTTACCATGTTGGATTCTTTTTGTTTTTATTTATTTATTTATTTATTTATTTATTTATTTATTTATTGGGGGGGTAGTCTGCTTTGACTTCCCTCCTTTGTGGTGTAATATTCTTTATCGAAGGTCTGGGAGTTTCAGTGGTGCAGTCTCTTTGATATCCTGAGCCTGATGGTCTTGAGTTACCCTTTATGTCGTTTGTTTATGCTGTTCGGTTATATTTCAGATGTTCTTTGATAGGATCTTCCTTCTGGCTACTTGGTTGAGAGTCACTCTATCTGCTTTGTCTTGAGTTCTTTTGTGGATATGCTGTTAAAGACATAAACACACAGCCCAGGCAGGAGACCCACACCCTCAGAAAGTATCCCCCACTCTATCCTGCTATCGTTAGCCAACTAGCCCGTATTAATATAAATGTAAAGAGATTTGAGCTTTTATACTATAAGAAGAATAGATACAAGTTGTTTTTGGGGAGGAAAAATATAATTTTTGATAGAGGGGTTGATAGATTAATAATAGTTGAGACTGTGCTAGCCAGTTAGTAATATTTACATTGTATGTTAAGAAAAATAGAAGAAAAGGATAGAAAAATACTTAGTATAGTAAGAAAGTGGGATTGTATTGTATTTGGGTTTATATAGTAATTATATTGTATTATTTAAAGTAATAGGGGGGCTAAGCTAGACACACAAACGAATAAACCACTATTAAAGAGAAAGGATGAGAAGGAGAGGTTATATGCAACACGTTAGAGATAAAGTTTGTTATTATTGGAAGAGGTGGAGGAAAAACACCCCCCCAAAAAATCCCCAAGAAAATAGAA
The DNA here is from genome assembly GCF_987537825.1 of Furipterus horrens. Taxonomy (NCBI): domain Eukaryota; kingdom Metazoa; phylum Chordata; class Mammalia; order Chiroptera; family Furipteridae; genus Furipterus; species Furipterus horrens. The sequence goes on along the minus strand of NW_028327172.1, from coordinate 111,648,209 downwards.
GAAAGAAAAGAAGAAAGAAAGAGAAGAAAATAAAAAATTTACCACAACCCCCCCCAAAAAAACCCCAAAAGGTAAGCAAGAAAGGAACAAAGAAAGATAGAAAAGAAAGAATACAGAAGAAAGAAAGAAAAAAGAGAGAGAAAAAAAAAATTGAACCAAAAAAAAAAAAATATATATATATATATACCCCCCAAAACCCCCCCCAAAAAAACCCCAGGAAAAGAATAAAGAAAGAAGGAAAGAAAAGAAATTATTAAGAAGAAAGAAAGAACAAGGGAGAAAAAATTTGGAAAGAAAAAAAAAAAAAAAAACGATGTTTTTACTCCGTTTTAGCCTTGGTGTGTTGCCTTCTTTTTCTGGGTCCGCAGCTGGTCTAGTGTGGGAGGTCAGAGGTTCTTGTTCTTTTGCCGGACTGGTGTGCGCACCCGGTTGCCGCTATGGTGCGCGCCCGCGGTTGCCGGCATGGCGCGCTACCTTGCTGCCCGCTGTAGCCAGTTGAGGTGCCCTTGCGCGCAAGCCCCTGCGCGCTCGGACGGCCCGAGAGTTTGCCCCGCGGTTGGAGCCCACTGCTGCCGGGCCGCGGTGGTTCCCCGTTCGTGCCAAGGTGTCTCTGTCCGCGCGGGCGGCCCGAGCGCTTTCCTCGGGATTGGCTCCTGCCTTCGCTGGGCCGCGGCGGTTCCCCGTTCGCGCCGAGGTGACCCTGCCCGCGCGGGCGGCCCGAGCGCTTTCCCCGGGATTGGCTCCCGCCTTCGCTGGGCCGCGGCGGTTCCCCGTTCGCGCCGAGGTGTCCCTGCCCGCGCGGGCGGCCCGAGCGCTTTCCCCGGGACTGGCTCCCGCCTTCGCTGGGCCGCGGCGGTTCCCCGTTCGCGCCGAGGTGTCCCTGCCCGCGCGGGCGGCCCGAGCGCTTTCCCCGGGATTGGCTCCCGCCTTCGCTGGGCCGCGGCGGTTCCCCGTTTGCGCCGAGGTGACCCTGCCCGCACAGGCGGCCCGAGAGCTCCCACTGACCCCGGGCTGAGGTGTTTTCGCGCTCGCGCACTGCCCCGTGCCCTCAGTCCCGCTGAGCCGAGCTCCGGGAGTTGGTCTCTCGCCTCTTAGGGCAGGGCCAGGGACACTTGCGCTCAGTGGAATCGAGCGTCCGTGGGTCGCCGCCTCTCGCTGTTCCCGTGCTGCAGCCGCCCCGTTCCCTCACCCGTCTGGGTGGGCACAAACAGAGCCTGCGCTAGTGGTCTGCTTTCCGGCCTAGGGCCCTGCGCCCACGGGAGCTGTCTAGGGGTGTCTGTGCACAGTCCTCTGCGTGTTCAGTGGGCCCTCCCTGTGCCCGTTGGGGTACTGATCTTATGTCCATTGGGGAGTGTCCGAGGGACGCCTGGACTCACGGCCCCGCGCACCTGGGCCAGTGAATGAGAGCACTTCCCTATGTGCGCCCCCGCGACCCAATGGTAGGGTTGAGGAGTGGATTAGCGCGCCCCTGCGCCTGGGCTCCTCCAGAACGGCCTACCACTTCCAAACTTTCCTCCCGTCTCCACCGTCCACTAGAGAAAAATATAAAGGAGAATTATGTTCTCACTTGCCCGGCAGCACGCTGTCTCCTGTCCTTCAGCGCCAATGCCACTTGGTCGAGTCCCGTCTCTGCCAGCGGGCAGAGATCCGCTCTCCGCCTGACTCCTCTCTGGGGTAGCCTGTGGTCGCCAAAAATCCTTTGTGTGCTTCCCGCCACAGCTCGGGCAGCCGCCCCAGTCAGGAATCCCGTTTCGTCCCCTTTTTCTCCGCTATCCTCACTAAACAGGTTGTTCCCAGATGGATTTTCTCTAATCCAGCAGTGCCTTGGCTCAACTCCCGCCAATGTCCAGCTGCTCACTGAGATGTTCTGTCTGCAATTAGACCAAACTGCAGACGGGTCTCCGGAGCCTAAAACCGCAACCTCTCCTCACTCCTCCGCCATCTTACCTCTCCCAAAATCATTTTTGCATGTGAATATTTAAGACCTTTAATTTCAAGCAGTAAGTTATAACATAAGGTAATGTAAATAATGTCTTTTTGTATTGCAGAAATAAAAATGAAAACTTTCCTTATGGGAAAATCCAAGGATCTTAAAAAAGAACTCCAGTTTTTTAATGGAATCACACAGTTGAGATATCATATCAGTTAGGGTTCTCCAGAGAAACAGAACTAACAATGTGTGTGTGTGTGTGTGTGCATTTATTCTATAAAATTGATTTACATTATTATGGAGGCTGAGTAAGTCCTAGGATCTACAGCATGAGTCGGCTAACTAGTGACCCAGGAGTATTGATGATGTGGTTCCAGTCCAGAGGCTGGCAGGCTAGAGAAGCAGGAAGATCTGATGTCCCAGTAGACAGGAAGATTTCTTTCTTGCTTGAGGAAGGGTCAGCTTTTTTTTTTTTTTTTCTATTCAAGCTTTCGACAGATTGGATGAAGCCCATCCGGACTAGGAAGGGTAATCTGCTTTACTTAGTCTAACTATGTTAATGTTAAACTTATCCAAAACTACCCTCACAGAAACACCTAGAATAATTTGACCAAGTATCTGGGTACCTTGGGGCCCAGTCAATTAACCATCACAATTATGATGAGTGGAGTTTTTGGTCACATTTTCCCCACTCAAATGTCCCTGCATTAAAGTGGTGTTGCGGTGGGGAAGTTATAACATCATTTAAGTGTGAAAATGTCTGTGTTAGAATCCTGTCTCCATAACTTATTCCCTGGGTGACCCTGCACAAGGTATTGCTACATCCTTTTGATTCTTGAGTGGTAAGTTAGGAGTAATAACAGCTCTTACTTCATACTATTATTATTGTCGTGAAGAATAAATGAGATTATTACATGTAAAGCATCTAGAACCGGGGTCTCCAACTGCTAGGCCATGGAGCAGTACCGGTCCAGGCCTGTTAGAAACCTGCACTGAACAGCAGGAGGTGAGCTTGAATGTCATGCGATTGAATCATCCCCAAACCATTTCCTCCCTGACCCCAGTTGGTGGAAAAATTGTTTTCCACAAAACTGGCCCCTGGTGCCAAAAAGGTTGGAGACTGCTGATCAAGAAAAATAAGTAACATATAAAAAACTCCCCAATAATGCACTATATTACATATAAAGTTCTTGGAAATAAAATTCTTTTTAAAAATCATTTTTTTACATCTTTTTCTCTTACACTTCACTTTTTAAGTTTCATACAATAGTCCACAATTTTTCACTTACCCCAAGAGTTTTTCCTGATAAGTGTTCAGTAGCACATACAATAAAAACATTTTGACACATTTATAACACAAATATATCTTACATGTATTTTGATCAAATAGCTTTGAGTGACTATTCAGCCATCAAGAGAATACAAAGAATAGTAAGACATTCTTTTTTCTCAAAGAATCTCTAGCTCAATTGAAATAAATTAATTTACAAGACTTGAAAAGAATTAGAAGCAACTCAAGACATTAAAATACAATGGACCTTGCACACCTTCCTCCAAAGAAGCCTTTTTTTCCCCCCTAATGTGGGACATTGAAAAATTAATCCCTGCCTTTTGTCATCTAGTGGTTATGGTTTTAATGATGCCTTTTAACCCTGTTGCCAAATCTGTTGCCCCCAGAATACAACAAGGATGCCAGCCTGTTAAACCAAGCACGTCATTGTCCGAGGACAGCCAACTGACCTGGAGTCTGCAGGATCCTTCCCCATGTGGGAAGGTCACCCTCCCCTCAACACCCCCACTCTTATTAGGGATTTCTGGACCCAGGGGTAGGCAGGACAACGACCATGTCCAGCTTGAAGCAGCTAGAGGAGCACGAGACTTTTGCCCATTGTCCTTTATAAGATTATAAAGGGTCTTAAGTCTGAGAGGGGGGAATTTTTACAGAGCAGGGATCCCCCAAATAAACAAGCAAACAAATAAATAAATACAATGGAGACAAGAACTAATTACTAGCTTCCTCTGTTACTCTCCAGGGCTATGGATTTATAAAACTGAATATTAGGTTTTGTTTTCATAAAGTCAGGAGAATGGGTAAACATAATAAAAAGGAGGAACAGAGGGGAAGAAAGGAGGTAGGGAAACAAAATTTTTTGAATTAGGCCTCCAGAGTGAGTACATAGTAGCATATGTCTTGAGAAGCTACAAAGTGTTGGGTATTCAAATGGGTGAGCTGGCCATATTCTTTCCCAAGTCATCCTGTCTTTTCTTGTTTCATGGCTCACCCTTTGGTTCATCTTACTCTGATTTTGCTGAAGCCTGAGCTTGAGTTTTGATGCCTAGCTTTACTTGCATTTGTTCCCTCATTTCTTTGAGCAGACTGATGGCTTGACTCCCTTCTGGTTTGGTGCAGTCACTAATCTATGTTATTGAGCAAATCATCTCTGGGGTAATGCCAGGAATGAGCTTCCTCATATGGCCCCTTATCTGAGGTCAGCCCAGGCTGGGATGGGAGCTAAGTGCCCAGACTTTTACCTTTCTAACCCTGGCCCCAGGTGTGTTGGGTGTTATCAGAGTGTAAGAACTAAGGTAATTACGCATACAATAATGATACCTTATATTTATTTTCACTGTGGCATACAGTTACAATTGTTTTCTTAAATATTACTATAAGACATATAGTATTTAGGATGACTAAAGGTGAAAGAAGCTGCAGGGCAAACAATTATAATAGTCAGTGGGTGAATTTCAAAGGCTTGTAAAAGGAACTGCTCTAATGGAAATTGATGCTTTTCAAAGAGATGCCTATAAAGAGAACCAGCAAGCTTTGGTAACCACAAAGGTAATGTAACTAAGGGCAGTCAATGGTGACTTTGAGGTTTTATAAGGGGTAACATAAGTGAGCAGCATGGGATCCAGCCACTTGTCACTATATGTACACATAATGCAAAAGTTTTTGTGGAAGGAAATAGGTTTTTATTAACAGGGTTTCCAATTTTGGGGGACCAGGAGCGTTTCTTCTCTAAACCCTTCTCTTCCACAAACAGAACCTCCCTTGCTCCCCAAAAGATTAGAAACCAAAGCCATGCCCAGAAGTTTCCCATTATCTGTCCTTTTGGAGCTTAAGCCAGCCATGCAAAGAGGCCTCCATCCTCTCTGGGGTATGCACTTGTGGGTTTCAGAGTCGCCATTGTCTCTCAGCGGTCTCTCTCTCTCAGGTCTGGGTTGCACTGCCAGATCATTCCAGATGGTCATGCAGTGGAAGTTCCATCTGCAAGGAGCATCTCAGCTCATGCCTCCGTGTGCTGCTCCCAGCCTTCATGCACTGCTGTCAGGGTGAGAGAGTAGAAGCAGTCCAGGACCCATGTGCCATGGTGCATTGGGTCGTAGCATCTCAAAAGCTGAAGCCCAGTGAGGCACACATCCCAGCATGGGACCATGCCTCCAGGAAGCTGGCTTCCAACTTTGTGGAGCCTAAACCCCAGGGAGGCTGGGCATCTGCTGGCCCCAGAGTGCCCACACCCATGTGGGGCAAAGAAAGGGCCCAAGAAACCAAGAAGCCAAGACAGCGAGAGCAAAGAGCGAAAGAGAGTGAGCTTCTGTTCACCATCTGCTTAAAAGCCCTTTCCCAGAATCCATGCGCTCTGAAAGCCAGTGGGAGTGTCCAGCTTTCTAACCAATGAGGGCCAGTGTCGGCCACCTTTGCCTCTGCTTCTCCTCCAGTGGCCTTGCTTCCTAAGGGGGCGAAGTCTCCAGTCAGGCATGCTCTGTACACTCTCCCTTCTGCGGAGTCACAAGCTGCTTGTGTGCCTCAGGCAATCTCCAGTCACAGAAAAAGCAAGCAGCTTCTAATCTCCAGCTTCACCTTGGGGTTTCTCTCCCTGCCCCCTGCCTTCTCCAGCAATTTGGCTGACCACTCTGTTGCAGTAAATGCGGAAAGTGACAGTACTGTCACATGTGACGGCAGAGAGTGGTAGATCTGGCAGGGGCTAAAACTGATGCAGCAAAGTTTGTGCTTCCCATGGCGATATCTTGCAGAACAGGGCTCATGTTGGAGGTAGAGAACAAGATAAGCTGATTTACTTGCATATCTTTCTAAACATTTTCTGAAACCACAGGATGAGAACTGCTCCCTCAGTTGAGGGAAAATGAAAACAATTTTACTGCATTGATGAAATGTGTCTAAAGAGACATCTGAACAATTCCTGATTTATGAAAAGCTATATGAAGACTTTTAAAAGATATGATGGTTTCTGTTAGCCCTGGCTGGTTTAGCTCAGTGGATTGAGCGTTGGCCTGCGAGCTAAGTGTCGCTGGTTCGATCTTCCAGTCAGGGCACATCAGAGAAGGAAAACTCTGACTCCAAAAAACCTCCGCTGCCTTGCGGCATACCTCTTCAGGGGAAAGGCTAAGGGAGTAAACCCCGACAGAAAATCCGGAGCCGGAGTCCCTAAGGCGGTTTGACGTTGTAGTCAACACCGGCAACTCCTGCGGCGCACCTGAACCCAAGCTGTATCGACTCCGTCTTTCCCTTGGACCCTTCAGCTGCGAAGAGAGGGGGGGTCTGCTGCATGGGCAACAGCAGACCCTCCATATCACCCTGCCCAGGCTCTGTAGCTTCAGCTTTACTGGAGAGGACACTCCAGCGTCATCGCAAGATGTCGATTCAACACGGGAGGAGACAGATACCATGTCACTCCCGAGTCGGACTGCACAGCCATTCTCGGCGGTGCAGAGACTCTTAAGAAGCTACACCATCGTCTCTCGAGACGGACGGCTGCCGACGACGACGACGACGATGGTTTCTGAAATTCCCACAAGGGTAAATTCTAAGTTGACCTTTTGCAGGTGCTGTCACTTAAATCCTGATAATTGGCCCATAAATCTGTCAATCTTTCCTTTCCAGAAAACTATGTCTCTATCAACATCCTAGCCTCATCTCAAAATTGTCAAGAACTATGAAGTGTCTGAGATTTTCCAAGTTTTTAAGCTAACATGTTAGCCTGCTACATTTTCCTGGATACTATTAGAAAATATGAGATTAATGGATCAGAGACAAAGGACAACTTATTACTCATAGTAACATCAGTAGCCAAAATATTTTGTGCCAGTTCCTGAGCCTCAAATGCCAGAAGGCGGCGTGAGGAGAGAGGTGACAGCTGCACAGGTAGAAGATTGCATTACAGCAGAGCAACCTGAGGTTAGGGAATCCAGATATTTTGTAATGGTTGTTAGACAACTGCTCTTTGTTCTGGAAAAAGAAAAAGTTGTTCATTTTTGAAAACAAAAAATACCCTCCAGAGAAAAGGGCAGCTAATACCTTGCTTAAAAGATGTGAAGAATGTGAGAGATTCATTTAGAACCATTTCTCAGCAGTAATGTGTTCTTTTACTCTGGTAGCTTTTATCACTAGTTTTAAAGCAATTTAATTGTGATGTACTGTGTAGTAATTTTCTCCATAGCTCTTGTGCTTTGATTTTGTAGACCTTCCTGATTTGTGAGTTTATAATTTCACCTAATTTGAAAAAAAATGGCCTTTACTTAATTCAACTCTTTTTGCTGCCTTCCCCTTTCCCCTTCTCATCTAGGGACTCCAGTTAGTTATATATTTTGTCATTTAAAGTTGTCTCAAAACTTGTGGGTGCTTGTGTTTTTTTGTTTGTTTGTTTTAAGCATTTTTTTAAGTCTCTCTCTTTTGGGGTAGCTTTTATTATATCTTCAGATTCACTAATTCTTTCTTGTGTAATGTCAAATCCAATGTTAACCTCAAATAATGTACTTTTTACTTCCAATGTTGAACTTTTTGTATCTAGAAATTTTAGTAAAGATTTTTCTTTTTTTTTTACATTATAAATTATTTTTTGTTTGTTTTTCAATTACAGTTGTTTCATTTTTCCTTCATTGCTCCCCCTCACCCAGCCCACCCCTTCTCCCACAGTCATATCGCACCCCCGCATTGTCCATGTCCATGAGTCATTTATACAGGTTCTTTGACTAAATCCTTCTCTTACTTATCACCCTTCTCTCCTTCCCCCCTCCCTCCGATAACTGTTATTCTGTTCCTTGATTTGTGTTGTTCCTTAGTCTGCTGTATTAGGTGATATTATATGGTATTTTTCTTTCGTTGCCTGGCTTATTTCACTAAGCATAATTCTTTCTAGTTCCATCTATGTTGTCGCAAATGGCAGGAGTTCCTCTTTTCTTTCTGCTACATAGCACTCCATTGTGTAGATGTACCACAGTTTTTTGATACACTCATCTACAGATGGGCACTTAGGTTGTTTCCAGCACTTAGCTATTGTAAACAGTGCTGCTATGAACATAGGGGTGCATAAGTTCTTTTGAATTGGGGTTTTAGGATTTTGGGGGTATAATCCTAGCAGTGGAATCGCTGGTTCAAAAGGAAGTTCCATTTTTAGTTGTTTGAGGAAATTCCATACTGTTTTCCATAGTGGCTACACCAGTCTGCATCCCCACCAACAGTGCAGTAGGGTTCCCGTTTCTCCACATCTTCGCCAGCACTTGTTGTTTGTTGATTTGTTGATGATGGCCATTCTGACTGGTGTGAGGTGGTATCTCATTGTGGTTTTTATTTGCATCTCTCTGATGGTTAGTGATGTTGAGCATTCTTACATGTGTCTATGGACCCTCTATGTATCCTCCTTAGAGAAGTGTTTGTTCAGGTCTTTTGCCCATTTTTTAATTGGGCTGTCTGTCTTCTTGGTGTTGAGATGTGTAAGTTCTTTATATATTTTGGAGATCAATCCCTTGTCTGAGGTATCATTGGCAAATATGTTTTCCCGTGTGGTTGGTTTCCTTTTCATCTTGCTAATGTTTTCTTTTGCTGAGCAGAAATTCTTTAGTTTGATGTAGTCCCATTTGTTTATTTTTTCCTTTATTTCCCTTGCCTTAGGAGATGTATCGGTGAAAATATTGCGACGTGAGACATCTGAAATTTTCCTGCCTCTGTTTTCCTCCAGGACTTCTATGGTGACACAGCTTACATTTAAGTCTTTGATCCATTTTGAGTTTATTCTGGTGTGTGGTGTAAATTGGTAGTCTAGTTTCATTTTTTTGCATGACCCTGTCCAGTTCTCCCAGCACCATTTGTTGAAGAGGCTCTTTTCACTCCATTTTATGCTCCTTCCCCCTTTGTCAAATATTAGTTGACCATACAGTCCTGGGTCCCCTGGCTGGTTTGCCTCAGTGGATTGAGCGTCGGCTTGCGAGCTAAGTGTCGCTGGTTCGATCTTCCAGTCAGGGCACATCAGAGAAGGAAAACTCTGACTCCAAAAAACCTCCGCTGCCTTGCGGCATACCTCTTCAGGGGAAAGGCTAAGGGAGTAAACCCCGACAGAAAATCTGGAGCCGGAGTCCCTAAGGTGGTTTGACGTTGTAGTCAACACCGGCAACTCCTGCGGCGCACCTGAAGCCAAGCTGTATTGACTCCGTCTTTCCCTTGGACCCTTCAGCTGCGAAGAGAGGGGGGGTCTGCTGCATGGGCAACAGCAGACCCTCCATATCACCCTGCCCAGGCTCTGTAGCTTCAGCTTCACTGGAGAGGACACTCCAGCGTCATCGCAAGATGTCGATTCAACACGGGAGGAGACAGATACCGTGTCACTCCTGAGTCGGACTGCACAGCCATTCTCGGCGGTGCAGATAGACTCTTAAGAAGCTACACCATCGTCTCTCGAGACGGACGGCTGCCGACGACGACGACGACAGTCCTGGGTTTATTTCTGGACTCTCTATTCTGTTCTATTGATCTATATGTCTGTTCTTATGCCAGTACCAAACTGTTTTGATCACAGTGGCTTTGTAGTATAGTTTGATGTCTGGTATTGTGATTCCTCCTGCTGTGTTCTTCTGTCTCAAGATTGCTTTGGCTATTCAGGGTCTTTTTGGTTCCATATAAATTTTTGTTTTAGGTCTGTGAAATGTGTCATTGGTATTTTAATAGGGATTGTGTTGAATCTATAAATTGTTTTGCGTAGTATGGACATTTTAATGATGTTGATTCTTCCCATCCATGAACATGGTATATGCTTCCATTTATTTGTATCTTCCTTAATTTCTTTCTTCAGTGTTACGTAGTTTTCCAAGTACAGGTCTTTTATCTCTTTGGTTAAGTTTATTCCTAGGTACTTTATTTTTCTTGTTGCTATAGTAAATGGAATTTTCTTTTTTGTTTCTATCTCTGATATTTTATTGTTGGTGTACAGAAATGCCTTAGATTTCTGTATATTTACTTTGTACCCTTCTATTTTGCCAAATTCGCTTATTATATCAAGTAGTTTTTTCGTGGAGTCTATAGGGTTTTCTATGTATACTACCATGTCATCTGCAAATAATGACAGTTTTACTTCCTCTTTCCCAATTTGGATACCTTTTTTTTCTTTTTCTTGTCTGATTGCTGTGGATAGCACTTCCAACACTATGTTGAATAGAAGTGGAGAGAGTGGACATCCTTGTCTTGGCCCTGATCTCAGGAGGAATGCTTTCAGTTTTTGTCCATTGAGTATGATGTTGGCTTCAGGTTTCTCATATATGGCCTTAATTATGTTAAGGTATGCTCCCTCTATTCCCATTTTGCTGAGTGTTTTCATCATAAATGGGTGTTGTACTTTATCAAATGCTTTTTCTGCATCTATTGATATGAACATGTGATTTTTGTCTTTCATTTTGTTTAGGTGATGTATTATATTTATTGATTTGCGAGTATTAAACCACCCTTGCATCCCTGGGATGAATCCCACTTGATCGTGATGTATGATCTTTTTAATGTGTTGCTGAATCCTGTTTGCCAATATTTTGTTGAGGATTTTAGCATCTATGTTCATCAGTGATATTGGCCTATAGTTTTCTTCCTTTGTTGTGTCAGTTTTTTTTCTTTTAATCTTCTATGTCTCTAAGAGTAACCGTCTTTCATCTGACTTCTGACATACATAGTCTACAGCTTTAACAACTTTTTACTATCGTTGTTGGCAATTCTAGCATCTATATCAGCTCTGGATTAGTTTTTATTTAATTTTTTTGTAGTTGAACCTTTTTTCTTTAAGAAATTTTTATAAGCAATTTAAGGCTCACAGTAAAATTGAGAGACGGGTACACAGATTTTTCATATACCTCCTGCTCTTACACATGTGTAGCCTCCTGCATTATCAACATCCCTCACTAGAGTGGTTACAATTAATGAACCTACATTGACACTTAATTAGCACCCAAAGTCCATAGTTACATATTTGTACATTCTATGGGTTCGCACAAATATATAATGACATGTATTTATTATTATGGTATCATACAGATTATATGACTATCTTAAAAATCCTCTTTGCTTTGTTTATTCATCCTACCTTCAGCCCCTAACCCCTGTCAACCACTGATCTTTTTATTATCGCCATAGTTTTGCCTTATCTGTAATTTCATACAGTTGAAATCATAGAGTATATAACCTCAGATTGGCTTTTTCACTTAGTAATATGCACTTAGGATTCCTTGATGACTTTTCATGGCTTGATAACTCATTTATTTTCATTATCTGGATGCACTACATTCATTCATCTATTGAAGGACATGTTGGATGTCTTCAAGTTTTAGCAATTACAAATAAAGCTGCTATTAACATCCATATGCAGGTTCTTGTGGGAGCACAGTTTTTCAACATACATATTTGGATAAATACCAAAGAGCATAATTGCTGGATCATATGGTATGAGTATGTTTTGTTTTGTGAGAAACCACCAAACTACCTTCCAAAATGGTTGCATCATTTTGTATTTCCACTAGTAATGAATGAGCATTACTGTTACTCCACATTCTCAGTTGCATTTGGCATTAGTGTTCTGAATTTTCATCTTTCTAATAGGTATAGTGGTATCTCATTGATTTGTTAATTTACATTTCCCTGATTACATATAACATGGAGTATCTATTCATATGCTATTTGCCAATTACAGATCTTCTTTTGTGAGGTGTTTATTGAGTCTTTGCCTCACTTTTTAATTCATTGTTCACTTTCTTACTGTTGAGTTTTCAGAGTTTTTTGTGTATTTTGGGTTAACCATTTTTTATTAGATGTGTTTCTTGTGAACATTTTCTCCTAGTCTGTTGTTTCTTCTCATTCTCTTGACATTTATTTTTTTGTAGAACTTTTCTTTTTCATTTTAACAAAGTCCAGCTTATCAATTATTTCTTTCATGGATTGTGTTTTTGGTGCCTAAGCATTATAATTGCATTGTCCTTCAAAGATTTCTAGCTTCATTGCTTTAATTCAGGGAGACAGCAGGAGTTTCTCTGGATTCTTTCTTTCTGTACTGTTAGCTAGGGAAATTGCAGGGTTCACCTTTTGATATTTTTTTTATCCCTCAGAGATCATTGGTTATCATTCCTTTATATCCAATATCTTGAAAATTATTGTTTGACAGATTTTATTTATTTATTTAGTAGTTTTCACTGGAAGGGTAAATCTGCTCTCTATTTACCCATTTGGACCATAACTGAAGTCAGCAATATGGATGGATGCTTTCCTTCACATTAACTCGTTTAGGTTCTAGTAGCATTAAGTTGCAATTTCTCCTGGCTAGAAGACAAATCTCCTGCATCTACTTTGATATACACTGAGACTGGAATAATTTAATTACAGGTGCTTCTGAATTTCTTGGATGAGGGTAGTTTGTTTACATAAGGGAAATGACTTGGGTGTGACCTGTGTGAAGTTTATTTTTTATTCAGATTTCAGGAATAAACTTTAGTTCATGCCCAAGAACGGCTCCTACAAAGTTTAATAACCTAGGTCAAGGGAGGATAAATTTCACAAACTAAGAAAAATCATAGGTTCTGCAAAACCAGGACTGACTTTTCTGAAATGCTGATATTGATTCAGTGCATTATAGGTCTGAGTAACTTGTCTGTTAATTAAAGTAAAATCTTTAAGAGTTTAAATCTTGCACTCATCTGCCAGTGCTCCCTGACAGTAGCAATTTTATAATGAAAAGTCATTTGCTGTGTTTTACTATGAGTTATTTCTTTTCATGATCAATGAAAATCATCACAAAAATGCCTTTTAAAAGATTTCAAAATGACATTTATGACAGACCCTATGATGAAAGGCTCTCCATGGGTACTTTTGCTAAGAAGTAAGGTTTTTAAAATACCAGTCTTTTGCAGTGTAAACAGGAAAGATTTGGAGGGGTAGATTAATCAGAGAATGGCACCGGGGAAAGTGAGTTGGAAGCTTATTATGAAAGTCTGAAGTGAGAAATGACATTTCTTGGCTCAGTTCCCAGTATTGTTTGCTGGACACAATTTGTGTGTGAACTGAGCAGCATTCACACCCAGCAATTCCTGTTTTCTAATCAACTAGTAGTGTGTTTAAGTTTATATGTGATGGTGTTTAGGAAATTAAAATCTCAAAAGGCTTATTAGCATTTGGTATGCTTGTCTAAAGAACAGAAACCACACTGAAGAGCCTCATCATTTTCCTCCTGTCATCTCTATGAAATGAATAGATTTTGCTAAAAGCAAACCAGTAACTTTTCCTTATTCTGCTTTGAGGACGAACATAGTTCACTCTAATTGACCAAATGTGTCCCAAAATAATTGGCAGTGAGTTGTGAAATGGTCTTCTACGGGGTATAGGAGTATATGCCACATAAATGGTGTACCCAAATTGTAAGACTAATTTTCCATGTCCCGGAACTGTAATCTTATTAAGTCAGGCTACAGCAAAAAATAACTAAATAAATAAAGGGGGAGGAGATAAATTACATCCAGCTGTGATCGTTCTACATCTTTCTACATTAACCCTAGGGATGTTTATGAGGCTTAGAGGTTTCAGAGAACATGTGAAAATCAAGCAAACTCTTTCTTGTTTACACTTAATTTCTTAGTAAGAATTTGAAACTGCAACAACTGGGAGAAAAACAGGAAAAGTGGCCTTTTGTCAACACTTAACCTCTTTTGTAGCTTTCAATGACAGAGTATTAGAGGAAATGACATGGGTCATTTGTTGGAAGAATTTTGAGAAAGATGTTTTTATATTAAATTTAATGTATTCTCTAAAATTTCTGGCTAAACCCTTGCTGTTGTGGCTCAGTACGATGAGCACTGGCCTGCGAACCTAAGGTTGCAGGTTCAATTCCCAGTCAGGGCACATGCCTTGGTGTGGGCCAGGTCCCCAGTTAGGGGTGTGTGGAAGGCACCAATTGCTGTTTCTCTCCCTCTCTTTCTTCTTCCCTTCTTCTCTTTCTAAAAAATAAAAAAATTAAAATTGCTAGCTAAGATTAGCTCTATTGTAGTAACTGGTATAGAACTGTGAGTGTTGAGGCAAAGACAATTGGAATATAAGATAGAACTGCAAGTTTAATAGATTAAATATTCTATTAGCCAGAACAAGAATGTACATTTTAAGACATGGGGAAATATTGTCTGTGTCTAAAGAAAATACAGATGATGTAGTTTCCAAAAATCAAAAAGGCTGACAACATGACTCAAGCTAGTCCCTGATCCTGCTTCTGAGCTCTGACCCTCTTCCTCTTTGTTCCTTGCTTTATTCCTGAATTTAGGCATAAATAAAGACCTGAAGTCACTCTTCTAAATTCATCAGAGAAGGGAGTTGAAGAAGCTTATCAGTTTTTAAATTTATAATCAGTTAAGTCATTCAGCTAATTGGTTTTTCATGTACACAAATATTTACCTTTCTTAATAAGTTAGGAGTCACCATAATCAGACCGTCATTAAATGTTGTCAACTAAAGGCATAGTTTATTTTTAGTTCTTTCTTAAGTTAATGTGGGATGAGGTTATCTGAGAAAGCTTCAAAGCCTCCTCCTCACTATCAGGGATGCTATTAAATTAGTAAAGCTGCCATGATAAAGCACCCTATTTCTTATATGGACTTGAGGAGAGCACTCTTCAACGACCTGTGCTTGGTGATATTGTGCCAGCTCAGCATTGGCTCTACTCAAGGGAAAAAATTGTGAAACTTCACAAACCTGAGTTAGGATTAGACATCACAGATGTCAAGTCATAGTTCATGGTTGAGTGTCGACACTCAGGAAAGCCTACATCAGGATGAAGGATATTTACGGAGATGGACTACAAGTTAGAAGGTGAAGTTTTCCCTCCCAAACTGCCACATCGATTTAAATGTTTTTCTCTTCCTTAAAAAGAAATTGGCAGTGAAAATTTGAAATGCAGAAGAGAAAGTTTCTAGGATAAGGTAAAAAAGAGTCCACTCTGGAACAGAAAAGAAATAAAACATTTAAAACATGATGAATAAAAATAAAATTTGGGATGAAGGAAATCATAGGATATGAAAATGGGAAAGGAAAGAATGGACAAAAATTAGAAAAACACTCAACATATATACAAACTATTTCTACAAACAAGTTGCTATAATTCAGTGTTTATTTTTGCCTTTTGAGTATTAACTAAATTTGAAATATTTCTAATAGTGGTCAATATAATATTTTTACTGGAAAGTTAAGTTTTGGCTAAACTTTCTAGAACTATTTATGGAAATTTTCTCTCTCCTGCCTGCAAAAATACATCACTGGGGTATTTTTAACAGCAAAGCCTGGATGAGACAGTCTACTTTCTTGACTTGTCAGACACTTGTGGCTGCTTCTGAGTAGCCTTATTTGTAAACACTTGCTTCTGGTTTTTTCCCCCCTCAAAATTGGCATCATTTTTATTTTTTATAAAATGTAGTAGTGTGTACATTGACTTATACTACACATGACTAAAATTTCACTTTACATAATTTCATGTTACTGCAGGCATTTTGGTTACTTCCAGAAATGATTTTTAGATCTAAGTGATCCTGAAGAAGGATCTGCTTTCTCCTTCATACAAACCAGAACTGCCTCTATGTTCTTTTTCCTCAGGCTTCAGTATGGTTTGTTTATAATTGAAGAGCAAAATAAGAAACAAAACCATCTTTTTCATAAAATGAACTATAGCAGAAACTTTTTGAGAGGTTATAAAATACCATTCTTTATCTCCAAGCAGGAATGTACTCACATCATATAGATAGATAGGTAGATAGATAGATAGATCAGAAATGGCAAATAAGTTTCATTGCATGTGTCAATCAATGTTTATTGATCAATTTACTAGGTGGTATGGAGAATCATATTGACAAGGGTTCAGAGGTATAGTTCAGGCTCAGCAAGAAAGAGTGTTTGTTTTGGAAATCTTCATGCATTTTTTCAAAAATGTTCATGAATTTAGGGAAGTTATGGTTATATTTAGCAAGAAGAAATGTTCTAATGGGTCAGCCTCATAGGGATGCATATCTCCACCCACTAAATAGTATTCTTCGGGATAAATAGACCGATTTTTTTTTAAAGGTTTTTAAGAATTGGTAAGAATTGGTTGATCTGTTATATTAGTCACTCATAGTTTAGTGATAATTAAGTAATCTAACTCTTAATTGAGATCAGTTCAGCTCTGGGAATTAAATAAAACTTGATTATGGGAGAAGATGAATAGTGATTTGTGGGCTGAAGACAGGACAAGGCTTCCTAAAATGTAAAATTCTTTTGAGAGATTTGGGAACTCTGGATTGCCAATGTCTTATCTAGGTCACTGACAGAAAATATCAAACAGAACCAGGCCTTGGTTTAACACCTGCTAAACATTATTTATGTCCTGTGTCTGACATGAAACCATTTGTAACCATTCTATTTATTCGTTTCCTGAGTACTCTTCTGTGTTTCCAGATCTAGAGAGTAGTAGAGTGCTCTTGGAGCTTAGCTGATAGCTTTGCCTGAATATATAGCTCCCTGAATTAGCATAGGAATCTTCTTTCAATGACTCTGTGTACTTTTATTTATAATTCTGACATAGTGGAAATTGTATGAGACAAAGGTGAAGGGACTTGTATTTTAGCTCTCGCTGACCCTAGCTGATTGCGTAATTTTGTACAAATTGCTTCATCTCTCTGGACTTCAGAAAATGAAGGTTAGCCCCGATCAGCATTTCCTAACCTGTGGCCTTCAAATTCCAGACGATCCTACCTCCAACTAAGGGCTCACAACTGCATATGCAGCCCAGAATGGTCTGACTGAGTGCTTCCACTGCATGTGAAATATTGTGAAGTTAATGATGTTCCTAAGAGGATTTTTGAAAAGGGAGAGAAACACTGGCCTAGGTTATGGGTAAGCTCTGTTATCTTTTGACTCACAGACCCCTCTTCTACATTTGACAAAAGTTAAGAATATTTGACAAGAGTAGGAATAATCACTTCTATTTTACAGTAAAATAACCCTGAGTCATAGAAAAGTTTAATCAATTAATTTTCTCTATATTATATGATGACTTCTTAGTGCTGTCTTTTGAGTAAGTCTGTTTTCTTCAGTTTAGTATTATATGTAATCTTTATTATGTTTGGTACTTTTCCCTGATAATAATTTAACAAGAATGTGTATGTAATAATGTATTTGACTTAATTAAAATGTTGTTCTTTGGTTGACAAATTCCAATGAGAAGCAGAAGCAGAATATACAATAAGTTACTTTTGTAAAATATACAATTTGACTTCTCCCAGATTTGAGTGGCAGAATTTCACTGTCAGCTAACATGAGCTATGGAATCCTGGCTCTGTGCAGAGCTACCTGATGCCAGATATTCTTTTAATAGGTCAGGAGATATTTCATCTATGATGTCAAAACTCGCAAGACATTTAAGCTAAGAATGCATGTTACGTACTCAGAAGGACACCAAAGAAAATTGCTCAGGTCAAAGAGACAAACTGTGTTTGGAGTTGACGTCTTTCAGAGATCAAGCTTCCATTGGTACTTTTAAAACTTGACCCTTGGTAAAAATCACAGGTAGAACACTTATAGGGAGTTATATACACACTGATGTGGGGTGTGTTGATTGATGAATGACAGGAACTGTATTTCTTACTTGCATGCAGAAAGATACACTTTCTAAGAGTTGGTACGGTTTTAAAAAAGGTAACCAGAAAATATGATGTTTCCACGTTAAAAGTGGAGGTTGAGTGGTATAAAACATAATTTCAATGATTCTCTTCTTTCAAATCCCAGACCTATGTTGTGGGTAAGGGGTACACTATGGGTTTATTTTAAGGGGTTCATGAACTTATTTAGGCAAAGAGCCTTAACAATTGACTGACTAATATACTTTGTATAGTTATACTGATACCTTTTTTTTTTAAATAATTTATTTACTTATTTATTTTTATTTTTAGAGAGAGGGGAAAGGAGGAAGAGAGGGAGAGAAACATCACTGTGTGGTTGCTTCTCACTCGTGCCCCCAACAGGGGACCTGACATGCAACCTAGTCATGTACCCTGACTGGGAATCGAACCAGCGACACTTGGCTCGCAGGCCAACGCTCAATCCACTGATCCACAGCAGCCAGGGCTTTATTCTGATATCTTTTTAATCTACATTATTGTGACTAATAAAATATTAATTCATTAAAATGTGTCAGTGAAGTTATTGTATCTTTTTACAGCATCTTTTTATGTTTATATATGTATTTTAAACCACTGATTTTAGGAGTTCAAGAATTATCACATGAGGGGGGTCTACAAAATTTTGTTTGTAACGGCCCTCACTTTTAAAAGGCTGGGAACTACTATCTTAATGGATTTCAGGTAGAGAAACAGCCTGGTCTAGAGCTATTTTTGGCAAAAGTCTCTATTGCAGCTGCCTGTGTGCTGTGATAAAGAACAAAATGTGCCTAGAGAAGAAGTAACCTTAACTAGCATTCAACAGGCCATAGACTAAATTTTAGTTGTAAGAATAGAGCTCGGCGTGAGAAATGACTTTTCTTCCAAATTCAAAATAAGGTGTCACCTTATTTTTTGAATTATTAGACCAAAATAATAATAAAAACAACAGATTCTAAATGTTTCATTCGATCTTACACCTGCAAATTACTAGGATTTCAAAGTTAGTGAAACCATAACAGATATGGCTGTGAGAGAAAGAAAATTATCAAGTATTAGATGGGAGAAATATTAAACAGCTATATGTAAAGGAAGTTATGCTTCAGTGAAACTTCAGTTAAGGCAAGTGAGGGGGCTACTGCCTTCTAGTGGTGCCCTTTCTCTTTCACCTTAACTGACTTAACAGTGTCCCTGGGAAATTTCTTCTTATTTATTCAGATTACAACCATTACAAAAAAAAAAAAAAAAAAAAGCAGCAGCTTGCTCTCTATTGCCAATATAATCTTTTAAAAAAAATAATGTTTATTTTTCAATTATAGTTGACATACAATATTATCTTAGTTTCAGTGTACAGCGTAGTGGTTAGACATTTATGTAACTTACAAAGTTATCACCCTGGTAAGCCTCGTACCCATCTGAGGCCATACATAATTATCACAATATTATTGATTACATTCCATAGCTGTACACTTCACAACCCTGTGACTGTTTTTATAACTGGCCATTTACACATCTAAATCCCTTCTCTTTTTCACCCATCCTCTCAATCCCCCACCCATTTGAAACCATCAGTTTGTTCTCTGTGTTTATGAATTCTTTTCTGTTTTGCTTGTTTATTTTGTTTCTTAGATTCTACATATAAAGAAAATTATATGGTATTTGTCTTACTCTGTCTGACTTATTTCACTCAGGGCAATATACTCTAGGTCTACCCATGTTGTGCATATAGGAAGATTTCATCCTTTTTATAGCTGAGCAATATTCTATTACATGTATGGGGCCTGCCTTTACTGTGTCCCCACCCCTGCTACCAGATTCAGTGTGGCTTCTCCTGTATATACTTAGTTATAGGAGTTCTGTTCAGCTAGTCTTCAGGTGGTTCTCAGTAATGGTTCTATCATTTTGTTTAATTTTGATGTGATGGTGGGAGGAGGCATGCGCAGCAGTTACCTACTCCACCATCTTGACTGGAAGTCTCCCAATGTATTGGGTTGGCCAAAAATTCTTTTTATTTTATTTATTTATTTTTTAATGTAAGATGGATCTAGTAGCACTTGGTTGTATTGAACTTCATTTAAAACAATTTTGTTAGATTGTATCGTGACAGCAGTCATATCAGCTTGCATTTAAAAAGATCAAAATTGATGAATTTTTGTGTAGCCATGTTAATATTGAAGATTGAAGAAAATTCACGACATTTTCAGTGTATTATGCTGTATTATTTCAGGAAATGTAAAAACACAACTGAAACACCAAAAAGATTTGTGCTGTGTATGGAGAAGGCACTGTGACTGATCGAACATGTCAGAAGTGGTTTGTGAAGTTTTGTGCCAGCAATTTCTTGATGGACAATGCTCTATAGTCGGGTAGGCCAATTGAAGTTGATAATGATCAAATCAAGACATTAATTGAGAACAATCAATGTTATACCATTTGGGAGATAGCCAATATACTCAAAATATCCAAAACAATACAGTTATTGGTGAAAATGAAAAATGTGTCTTTTCTTTTATGGAAAAAAACATACAGACGTTTTGGTCAACCCAATAATTTTCATGTCCTAAAAGATTTCATCACCCTTGTTGAAAGGCAGACATGCATACCTACTTTTATATATTAGTGGGTTTTGTTTGCTGCTATCATAGATTTTTACATTTAACAAAAAATATTTGTTGATTACCTGTTAAGAAACCACCTTTATGCAACTATTCATAAAGGAGGTACAAGATCATTCTTACCCCTAAAGAAACTTTTAATACAGAAGAAGGTATGTACTAATAGGAAATTAATGGTAAATATTTTTACCATAAAGAGCAGTGATTAATAATGGTTTATTTATTAGAAAAATAATTCTTTAATATCATGTACTTGACTCATCATTGGTCATTGAGATGAGATGATTTTCAGTGTTTAGCAAATTTATTTAAAAACAAGTTATAATGCTAGAACACTTACAATGTTAAACGAAATTGCCATAGGTGTGTGTGATGGAGGAGCATGAAGACAGGGGAGGAGTATGTTCATGTCTTAGCTGTCCTTATTTATTCCTGCTCTTAAACTGTCATATTTACTAGTTTTCTGTCTTGTAAAAAAAAAAGGCAGTGTCATATTTAGTAGTGGCCACCTTGTACAATGCATGAGTGCCCAGAAAATGTCTGATTTCCCCGTGGAGTTATTCCTCATGACTTCAGATTCCTTGTCCTTTAGTGCTAAAGTTGTGTGTTAAGAACCAGAATTGGGGTTTTAGAACTGTTTCTATAATCATGCTCAGTAAATTCTTATCATGCAAGTAAAAGAATATAATTTCTACTAAATAATGCATATGAATGTGGACCCACACATTATAGCAGTGATATTCAACTTTTTTCATCTCATGGCACACATAAACTAATTTTTAAATTCTCAGCACATCAAAATATATATGTGTGTATACACACACACACACACACACACACACATATATTTTTTGCTGATCTTACAAAAAATTAGGTATAATTTTTACTCATTCACACTGGATGGCTTTTGTTGTGTTGGCTGTTGTCTTTTTTTTTTTTTAATTTGACAATCTAAGGGAAAATAAGCCAATGCCCCTAACTAAATAGTCAGGTAGTGAATGTTTTAAAAACTCTAGCAGAAACTGGTTGAAAATTGTTGCATTATGGGACTACATAATGGCTATCAGATAATACTTTAAAAAGGCACTTTATAGATTTTAAAATATACCTGAATATTTAAAAGAGTTTTCCCATATCTATAATGAGTCTTCTTTCAATTTTAATAGGTATACAATTTTTTTTAAATATTTTTGGAGCATAATGTGTAAAAACATTTGAAAGAAAATTGAGGTAGAAAATAGCCCAATTTTGAATACCCTCATGTAAAATTTCTAAGGAATTTAGTTTATTTTACAGGATAAATATTAGTTGATCATGTGATATCATTGGAAAAATATGTACTGCATTAATGTAACTATGATATTCAAATCATACTGCACTCTGTGTCAGGCACACATGAAGTACTATGTTCTAGTCTGAGCATCAGAGTTTAATGATATCAGCAAATTACAGAGTGTTAAGAAGCAGCAAATATTGAAAGCCTTATTTAAAACAGCTGAACAACTGGGGCAAAATACTAAAGATGCAGTGATACTTTAGTTCTTTTCAACTATATGAGAGACTATGATGTAGAAGAAAGTGGAATGAGAGAGGAAAAAGATAGTGTCTAAATCTATAGTTCAAAAATTCCATTGTTTTTTTATATAAAATATATCTCAAATTTGTACTTTTCATTGACTATGTCTCCTAGAATTGTCTTAGACACTTTATTTTCAATGTTAGTACTTTAATTTGAATTATTGTAATAAACATGTATCTGGCTTTTACTGTTCACTCCTAACCTCATCCATCTTAAGGCTGTTACTAAATGATTCTTCTTGAAATATTGTTGATATCATGGAGCTACAATTCTGAACCATGACTGATCTTTAAATGCCCCATTCAAAATTTAGGCTGATTTGACACTTTAGTCTTACATTTTACTATTTCTGATGGGTCATCTACTCAAATTAAGTTTGTTCTTTCACTGGTTTATGTATACATTATGTTCTCTGTCAGTTCCATGCCTTTTTTTAAGTTCTATCCCTCATATACCCACTCCTAGCCCTTTGTCCATGACCTTCTCCTTATGCATCTAATACCCATCCATTCTTTGAGAGCCATTACATGCCATTCTTTCCTTGAAGGTCTTCTTAAACTATTATAGTTGTAACAACTTTGTATCATAATTCTTAAAGTATATTTTAACTATTCTTTAAACTTGATTTTTTAGTAAGGTGTAGAGTAGTTACCAAATAATAATTATTCCATGATTTTGCACATCAATCTCATTCTGGTCAAATTTCATACTGTTGGGACAGATGGTTGCAGTGATGACCCCAATTTATCCATGCCTCCTTGTATCCATGTTGTTGAATAGACTCTCCTATCATGACCCTGGACTAAGCCATTTGATACAATTTGGCCAAAGAGGTAATGAGTAAATACAAAGCAAAAGAGATTTTTAAAATGTGCACCAAAGCTTGTGCTTTTTTGCTGATCTTGGGAACCTTAAGACCAACCTTGTAAGAGAGCTGAGGCTATCCTGATGGAGACATGTGGCCCAGTCATCCCTGTCCCCTGACTCAGGGTCAGTAACAAACAACAGTCAATATCCAATGAGAGACATACAAATGTGGCTCTCTTAGAACCACTAGCCCCCAGATAAACCAAACCAACATATTGCAGTTGTATGACTGAACCCAGGCAAAAACCAACAAAATTAGGCAAGTGACATTACCAGCTGGTATTGCCAACTCACAGAATCGCTAGCTAAAACACACACACATACACACACACACACACCGGTCTGTCTGGAAAAGACCATCCATTATTAACATAAGAATGGTTTGCATGATGTTGATGTAACCTGGCAACCAAGAGAGTGGACTAGAATACACATGTGTAAACAATGATGGACCTCACTGTACTAGGCAGTGGGGGCGGTAGACACCATTGAGTGAACATGTGTGCTGTGTGGCTGTCATATTCAAAACGACTGAGCAAATAGAACAATGAATCTGCATCAAATTTTGCAATAAGCTTGAACATTCCTCCATGGAAGCTATTCAGATGCCTCAGAAGGCGTTAGCTATGTTTAATAAGCCAGATGAAAGCAGGCATCCTTGTCTTGTTTCCTATCTTAAGGACAATGCTTGTAGTTTTTGCTCATTGAGCATGATGCTGGTAATGACTTTGCAATAAATGGCATTTATTATGTTTAGGTATGTTCCCTCTATTCCCACTTTGCTAAGAGTTTTTTTTATAAGTGGGTGTTAAATTTTATCAAATGTTTTTTCTGCATCTATTGACATGATCATGGTTTTTATAGTTCATTTTGTTTATGTGATATATCACATGTATTGATTTGTGAATGATGTACTAACTTTGCTTTCCAAGAATAAACCCCTCTTGATCATGATGTATGATCTTTCTGATGTGTTGCTGTATTTGGTTTGCTATATTTTGTTGAGGATTTTAGCATTTATGTTCGTCAGTGATATTGACTTATAATTTTCTTTTCTTGTAATGTCTTTATCTGATTTTGGAGTTAGAATAATTCTGGCCTCATAAAGTGATCTTCGGAGCCTTCCCTCCTCTTGAATTTTCTGAAATAGTTTGAGAAGAAGAGGCGCTAGTTCTTCTCAGAATGTTCAATAAAATTCACCTGTGAAGCCGTCCAGTCCAGAGCATTTGTTTGTTGGAAGTTTTTTTATTACTACTTCAGTTTCACTAGTTGTTATCAGTCTGTTCAGGCTTTCTGCTTCCTGTTGATTCAGTTTTGAAAGACTGCATGTTTCTAAGAATTTATGCATTTCATCATGTTGTCCAATTTGTTGGCATATGGGTGGGGTGTTCATAATATTTTCTTGTAATCCTTTGTATTTCTTTGATGTCAGTTGTTATTTCTCCTCTTTGATTTCTGATTTTATTTATTTGGGTCTTTTGTCTTTTTTCTTGATGAATCTGGTTAAAGGTTTGTAATATTGTTTATCTTTTCAAGAATCAGCTCTTGGATTCATTGATCATTTTATTGCTTTTTTAGACTCTTTTTCATTTATTTCTGCTCTGATCTTTATTATATCCTTACTTCTACTAACTTTGCTTTCTTTGTTGTTCCTTTACAAGTTCCTAAGTGTAAAATTACATTGTTTATTGATCTTTTTCTTGTTTCTTGAAATAGGCCTGTAATGCTATGAATTTTCCTCTTAGGATTTTTCTCCTTGTGTCCCACAAATTTTGGATTGTGTTCTCTTTTTCATTTGTTTCAAGGTACAATGTATTTTTATGTCTTCCTTGATATAACTGTTGACCCATTCATTGTTTAAGAACGTGTTATTTAGCTTCCATGTCTTTGTGCATTTTTCAGTTTTGTTCTTGTGATTGATTTTAGTTTCATGACTTCGTGGTTAGAGAAGATGCTTGATATAATTTCAATGTTCTTAAGTTTTTGAGACTTGTTTTGTATCCTAACATGTGACCTATCCTAGGAAACATTCCATGTGCATTTAAAACTGTATATTCTGCTACTTTGGGTAAATACTCTGTAGATATCAGTTAAATGCATTTGATCTAGTGTGTCATTTAATGCAGCTGACCTTTGTTAATTTTTTTGTCTGAAGATCTCTAGCCTTCTCTCCCTGGTGGACAGAACCCCTGCTACTTTTCACAGCTGGATGTTATTTGGTTACTTGGGTTCCTTTCCTGGTTTCAGTGCTCTGTGCTGGAGAGACCAGCTTGGGGCTATGACCTCATACTTCTCAGGGGTAACCCCTCGTTACTGAAATATCCCTCTGGAGCTTCAGTAGCTGCCCTGGGAGCCCAGCCAGCCCTCTCACTGTACTTTCTACCAGTTTTGTTGTTGTGGTGGTGTGTCTTCCATAAGCCCTTAGTTATAAGGCTTCTCTCCAGCAAGCACTGACTATCATTCCACTCTAAAAGCCTGTCTCACTGCAGTGGGGAGCTGTTTATTTTGCAGTTAGTAGCTGATAAAAGAGGAGCTAGACCGCACTGTATTTTTTTTCCTTTGAGTAGGAGACCCACAAGTGAATCATTTCACTGATCTCCTAAATGTTCAGAGTACTTTACTCTGCAGACCAAGCTATGGGATGATCAGGGATTTAGCACAGTTAAAATTTATCTGAAATTCCCTGATTTCTTTACCATTGTAATGTGCACAAATAAGCAAAACCATCATTTTTTTCTGAAAAAACTCTGGAATTCTACAGAATAATTTGAGGTATTTATTACTTCAGGGAAATGTTTCACAGCAGGAACTTTAATCAAGATGTTAAAGACACTATTCATTAAAATACACAACTAAAATAAGAAAAACAGTGTGAAATTAAACTCTAAATGCTTAGTTCCAAATAGTGTAAGAGGGGGAATACTCTAGGCAGTTTAAGTATTGATTTCAACATCTTTTTTTGAAGTACTGATTTTGGCAAGAAGTTCGGCCAAAAAAGGTAAACTAATTTTATGCATATGATAGATTGGTCTCAGTTAAAATTAGTGGCCCTTTTCCTAGATATTATTAAATGAAAACATTGGACTAAAAGAGAAATATAAAGCTTTGCTGTAATTGAGACTACTTGGAAATAAGAGATAAGCACATAGCTCAGTAATAAAATTATTGGTTAAATAACGATCAAAGAGAAAATTCTGGTTGAAATAGAACTCTCTTTAAAAGTATGCTATGCTTTCCCTTGCTGATGAAAACTAGGGTCACAGACAAGATAAAATCTTCCTATTCTTTCTCTGTCTAACCAGTATACTAAGTGCAAAGACAAATGGCTGTAAGTCACCAGAATTCTTACTCAGCATTAGTTAACAAAATCATGATCAGAATACGTTTATGTAAGAACTCTCTTAACATGTACAAGTCCAAAGCATGTAGCTCTAGTAAATATAACAAAATGCTAGTATACAAAATACACAAAGATTAATGCTCTTTAAAGAAAAAAATTAAGTTTCCCATTTGGAGCTAAAAAAGATTTATCCTGTAACTTGAACAAGGGTGCAGGGGAAATTTTTTCCTCTCTCAAAATGCTCAAAAATCTGATTCTTTTAGTGTGTTTCTGTGATTTTTTTCTTGAATAAAAAAACTGGGCCACAGGTTGTTATTTTAAAATATGTTTTACCCTTTCTGACTGAGTCCAGGTGCCATACAATTGACACTTCCTGGTTTAGCTTCATTCCTCAGCACTCCAGACTGTCACTGGTAAGAAGTGATGGAGTATTCTTGGTTTCTTCCTATTTATAGAACAGAGGTGATGACCAATAATGACAGATGGGCTTTATGCTAGTTAGGGTTTAAGTGAAAGTCTTAAAGTTCAAGCTTGTGTTAACATTCTCTTATCCTTTGCTAATCAGTTTCTATTAATCAACCATATATATACTTGGGAACTGGAAAAGGTCAATTATATTATTTTACTTTCTAAATAAGACTCTAAATAATTATAAACCTCTAAATAAATGAAGCTTAGTATATCCTTGTATCTGTTATTCAGGAAGCTTCCCCCCCATATGCCCTGAATTATTAATTAAGTTTTAATATTTGTTATTTACCTAAGAAGAAAGGGGCAATCCGTTATCCTGTTTACATTCATTCATATCTTATAGATATACCATCCTTTAAATGAAAAAAATATATATTATATTAATCTCAATAGGTTAAATTTTGTAAGGTGCTATGAAAGCATAAAAGAGCCATACAACTCAAACTTTGGAACCAGGGAAATTTCCAGAGCTAAGAACTAAAGGCAGTGAATAAGGAGCTGAATACCGGAAGTGAGAGGGGAGGCAAGGACCCAAGTTGGAAGAGTATTTTAGTGAGAGGTACCAGCATGAGCAAGACCCCAAAGATTAGAGACAGCATGATGTAACCCTAGACACTGGGGTGGCATGAGAAGAAATGAGCTTGCTGATGTCAGGTACTGAAGACAACTGCAATATTTGTTAAGATTTGGAGCTTTACCCTAAAGACAGTGAGCAGCCACTGTAGATTTTTCATGAGCAGGGACAGATAATATTGAAATCACTCTGGCTGCATTTGGAAATGAATCAGAGAAATGAAATACTGTTAGAAATGCAGTTGACTTTTGAACAACATGGGGGATTAGGGGCGCCAGACTCCCCACCCTCATAGTGGAAAATCCACATATCGCTTTTGACCCCTTAAAACTTAACTGCACCTGCAGGAGATTGGTTCTAGTACCCACAAAGATGCGAAACTCTGCAGAGGCTCAAGTCGCTTCTATAAAATGTCATAGAACAATGCATATAACTGGCCCTCTACCTGGTGGATCCCAATCACAGATCAAAGCTACTGTTTTCCATCTGTGGTTGGTTGAATCAGAGGATGTGAAACCCAGGGGTATGGGGGACTGGCTGTATCTTTATTGAAAAAACACATCTATGTATTAGTGGACCTACCACAGTTCAAGCCCCCATTGTTCAAGAATCAACTGTACAGTTAAGAAGCTATTGCACTGATTCAAACAAGGATGATAAAGAGATGATCAAGGGATGGAGAGAGGCTGACAGATATGAAAGAGATTTAAAAAGTGGATTCTAAAGTACTTGACAATTAGTTGGATATAGAAAGAGAATAAGAGGGTAAAAGAGAGAAAGTGTGCATGTGAATGAGTGTGTATGTGAGAGAGAGAGAGAGAGGGAGGGAGAGAGAGATTAAAAGCTGATGTCTGATATTTACAATTCTTACCAGGGAAACTGGTGGATATGGACATATTAATAGTTATATATGTGGATATGGAGTGAAATTAGGTTCCAGACAAAGATTTAAATGTCATCAGCATATGCTGCACTTAAAACCCTGAGTATGTATGAAACCATCTGGACTATGTGTTAAGTGACAAGAAGAGTAGGCCTAAAACATAAAGGGGACCAACATTAAAAGAATTAATTGAACAAGATAAACCTACAAAACAAGCTGAGATAGAATGTCCAAAGAAACATGAGGAAAATCTAGGTTTTGTGGTGACAAAAAAAATCAATAGAAGCCAGTGTTACCAATGTCAGTGTCTTATGGGACTGAGTAATATCAATATTAAAGTATCTTTATGCTTATTGATGGCCCATACTTCAAAGACATTGCTTTTCCAGCCTTGCAATACCTTTTCTTTCCCCTTGACCACCTATTTGGCCACCTCTTATGAGAAATATTTCAAGCTAAAAAAAACTTTATTCCATTGGTGTGTATTTCAATGATGTCACTGCAGTATAGGTATTGTGAGGTTTTTAAAAGAAAATAGTAATACTAATAATCATTTTCATTGAGAAACTCAATTTCCCTCCGTCTCCAGATCTCAAATTTTAATGAGACATTTTAATCCCCAGTGCTAAGAAAAGTTGTACTTGACCTACACAACCAGAATATTTTAATTTTATCAATACTGAATTTTGAATTCATCATATTTCTTCTAGGAAATCATGGAATTTGGCTTACCTCCAGCATTTGTGTCAGAACTTAAGATTTGCAATATAGACTTCTGGCCAAGATGGATGCATAGACACATTGTGTCTCCCTTCACAGCTAAGAAGGAATACATATACCTCAAAACTATAAAAAACAACCAGAAGCTCCAGAAAATCAAACTGAAGGGAAGTCCAACAAAGAAGTAAAGAAGAACTACTCATCCAGAAAAATAGGACGGGTAGAGCTGGGGAGGAGAGGAGGCAGTGTGGCTGCAGGGTAGCACAGTGGCTGTGGCTGGCCAGTGCAGTCACACATTATAGTAGTCAGGAGGAAAACCTGGGGAATGATTTCAGGCCCAACCCAGACGAGACCACGCAGCTCATGATTCCAGTGCTAGGGATGGGGGGTGGTTGGGGCGGTGGAGGAAACTGCCTGTGTCTCAGCAGAGTCCTCTTGTTTAGTTAGATACAGGAAGTGGAAGAAGTGCATGGAAAAGGGGTGAGTGATGAGCAAGCAGCATTGTTCCCTCTCAGACCCCACCCCCACAAAGAGCACTACAACATGGGGAAATGGGTTGCCCTGCACTGACAAACACCTAAGATTCTGCCCTTTAAAACATAACAGGTGTGACAGTTCTGCCTAAGACACAGGCAAACACAGGAGGTGGTCAAATTGAGGAGGCAGAGAAATATGGCCCAAAAGAGGGAGCATATCAAGGTTCCAGTGGGAGAAGTAAGGAATGAGGAGATAGCCAACCTAAGAGATGCAGTCACTGGTGATAATGATGCTCATAGACTTGACAGACAAGATTAAGTACAACAAATGCATAAGGGAAGAAGTGAAGGCTATGCCAAGTGAAATGAAAGAAAATCCACATGAAATCAATGGTGAAGGGAAGGAAGCTGAGGTTCAAATAAATGATTTGGAACATAAGGAAGAAATAAGGAGTCAACCAGTACAGAATGAAAAATAAGAACTAAAAAAAATGAGGAGAGGCTTAGGAACCTCTGGGACAACTTTAAACTTGTCAACATCTGAATTATAGGGGTGCCAGAAAAAGAAGAGAAAGAGCAATAAATTGAAAATTTATGTGAAAAAATAATTAGGAAAAATTTCCCAAATTTGGTGAAGAAAATAGACATACAAGTCCAGGAAGCACAGAGAGTTCCAAACAAGCTAGACCCAAAAAGGAACATTATAATTAAAATGCAAAGGTTAAAGATAAAGAGAGAATCTTAAAAGCAAGAAGAGAAAAGAAGAGTTACCTACAAAGGAGTTCCCATAAGAGTATCAGCTGATTTCTCAAAAGAAACTTTGCAGGTAAGAAGGAACTGTCAAGAAATATTCAAAGTAATGACAAGCAATGACCTACAACCAAGATTATTCTATCTTTCAAAGCTATCATTTAGAATGGAAGGACAGATAAAAGTGGTTCCCAGACAAGGTAAAGCTAAAGGAGTTTATCATCACCAAGCCATTATTATATGAAATGTTAAAGGGACTTATTTAAGAAAAAGAGAATCAGAACTATGAACATTAAAATGATAACAAACTCACACTATCAACCACACAATCTAAAACAAAAACAAAAACAAAAACTGAGCAAACAACCAGAACAGGAACAGAATAATAGGCATGGGGATTATATCAGCTGGGAGGGGGAAGGGGAAGAAATGGAGAAATGGTGCAGGGATTAAGAAGCATAGTTGATATGTACAAAATAGACAGGGGCATGTTAAGAATAGTACAGGAAAGGGTGAAGCCAAAAAACTTATATGCCCAACCCATGGACATGAACTAAGGAGGTGGGATTGCCAGAGGGAAAAGCGGTACTGGAAGGAGGGGAGCAAGGGGAGAAGAGATTGAGACAGCTGTATTAGCATAATCAATAAAATATACTTTTAAAATATTTCCAATATATTAGCTACACCCTTGCCTTCATTGTACTATCCTACTTTTTCTTGCTTTGATTTAAATTTTCTATTTATTTTATAGTCCATTGTATGCATTTATTTTGCAAGTGTTGATTATCTGTAATTTTATATGTATATATATACACACATTTTATCAGTACAAATCTGTGGGATAAAATGTCCATTTAATAAATAAGAAAACTGAAGTTTATACCTTTTTGTATATTTCATATGTACTACCTAATTTCTAGGGAGCAATACATATTTAGTTCAGTAATCAACTTATTCTCTTTTTAGTAACAGTAACAGTAAATATTTAATAGAAATAGCCACAACTTAGTTCTTCAATTTGAGAAACTCCTGCAGGAAAGGTGAAGACACTAAGCAGACTATTGGAGATAAATTATTTGCCCTCCATTCTACTTGCACCTCCCACCACTGATTGTGGAGCCCAGATGTTGCTGCTCCATCATTAGCACAAACTCCTCTTCTCCAAGCATTGTCTCCACCTGTCCTATTACCACTCTGGTGCTCCCTTGGAGTCCTGTGCAGTGGTGGATGTGCTTCTTCCAAAACTTATAGACTTGACTGTCTAGAAGCAAGATTGGAGTCCTTTCTGCTTCTCATTACATCTCTTAGGTTGTTACCCACCCCAATCTCTTTTAAAAGTAATCCTACTTTGAGGCTGATGCCATTGGTCTCTGTGGCTTGCTTACTTTCTTTGTCATCTATCACTTGACTAGTCTCCTTTGTTCATCAAAAACTATGGCACCAGACTCACAATCTTGGCTCTGCTTCAATCCCTGACCTCATTGTAGGTCACTTCAATATCCAGTGCCCTTTCAACAATCTAGCCTCTCATTTTCTTTCCATCCTTATCTCCATGACCTTTTCTACTCCATCTCAATACTTCTTCCCAAAGCCACACTCTGGGTCTTTAAATCATGACACTCATTGATTTTCCAAATTAATGGCTTAAACATTGTGCATTCTCACCACCATCTTTTGTCTTTCTAGCTTGCTTCTTCAATTACTTCCACCTTGACAATGCTTTGACCTCTTTGAACCCTCCAATGAGGGACCAGTCCCCACATCTATTGCTTCCCCTTTATATT
The DNA here is from genome assembly GCF_987537825.1 of Furipterus horrens. Taxonomy (NCBI): domain Eukaryota; kingdom Metazoa; phylum Chordata; class Mammalia; order Chiroptera; family Furipteridae; genus Furipterus; species Furipterus horrens. Next base: position 111,616,296 of record NW_028327172.1, on the reverse strand, counting down.
TCACTTTCTATTCAGTTTATTTTCCATGGTCTATAATTTTAAGAAGTTTTGTCAATGTCATAAACTGTTTCTTTTATATTTTGACTTATCTCTTCTAACTGGCAAAAACACCTCCAGTGTGACCGGTCTCCTGAATTCCTTACACTATTATCCCATTTTCCCTTTCAGCCAGATAAAATCTAAACAACCAATTCACCGTTTTCTCCCCAACTCCCACCTACTCTCTTCATTCTTGCCTGATGAATTTGAGGAGAGTCCTCTTCTCCTGTCTTGACTGATTTTCCTTCTGTGCTCAGGAATCCTTCTCTTGTCTTTCAAGAACCTTCACATTTGCTTCTCCTTCCTCCTCATTGTGTCTTCATCCTCTCTGTTCTTAAGATTTTCCTGTGACCATTTCCATTTCATCATTCCCATCTTTAAAATAATGCTCTTGCCTCAACTACATAGAACATTTTACATTAACATAGTCTCATTAACAGTCTTACTATCAGTAAAATCTATAAAACATTTGGAGGTACACCCTCATCAACTGTACTTTTCCTGTACATGTAAATGTAATTGCATTTGAAAATATTTTCAAGGTTAATTCTTTACTACCAGCAGGTGGCTCTGTGTCAAAAAGGGAAAAAGGAAACAAGTTAAAAGAGCAAGCAAGCTAAGATTAGGACCCAGGTTCTTGTCATTGTTACTTATTCTGTTTATACCTTAATAGTTACAACCTGAAAGCAGTTTATTCTCCAGAGAGAAAGAGAATACCAATGAAGAAACAAATAAGTAAAGCACTAAATCAATAATTCTTTCAAGAAGATTTTGAATGAGCTTCATTCCTATAATAAGCATTGTGTTTTTTTAAGTTATATTTTGTTTATTTTATTTATTTATTCATAGAGGTGGAAAAATAAGTAGAGAAGAAAATGAGAGCTCATTAAAAAAAACTGTTTTACATTGATTTTCTGGGACTAGGGCAGAAAGGCTTTGAATATCACTCAGTATCCAACAATATATGTATTATAAAATATCAATTTAAAAAATATGTTTGCACCACCCATTTCAACAATCATTAAATTATATAGCCCTTGAAGGCTATGTGAACAAATTTCCCTGTTTTTCGAGAGGTTCTAATTTTGGTATTTATAGTTTTTATCATTTCCCTTCTTCTCACTGTAGATTTGCTATATACAGATTACATACATATATATCATAAAATTTTATCATCAAAGTTTATATTTCTGAGGTTCATTCATTTTGAGATATATATTCCATTGTATAAATATACCACAATGTATTACGGAATGTATTACTAAAGAACTTAGACCAACTGAATGCAACCAAGATAAAAAAGAATGTAAAATGGATATTAGAAAAAGAAATTATAAATACAAACTTTGACCTTTGATCAGTTGCAGAAATGGGGACTGTATCAATATTTCTTGTTTTATTATGTCTATCTTTTGAGTATATATGAGCAGAGACCCCCCAAAATGGAATTATCTTCTAGACGGCAGACACCTTGTAGTACATGTTCCCCTCACTAGGTGAGGGTTCAAGGAACCCATCTGTATCAGTGTACCAGTTGGCATTGTGAGAGGCTGCATTTGGCTTCAGTGAATTTTTTTTTTTGAAGATTCTTTCAATGTGTTTGTGCATTTCATGATTGGAGGTTTACAAGCACACCTATCTACACTGTGCTGAGTGTTCAGAAATTTTTGACCAAAAATGGCATGACCCTTATGCCCCGCCCTCCCTATTCACCCAATCTCACCCTGAGTAGCTTTTTTATTTTGTTTCCCTGGATGAAAAAAGTCCTCAAAGGGAAACATTTTGCCAATGTGGAAGGGGTGAAACAAAAAATGGCAAAAGCACTAAAGGCATCAAAATCAATGAGTTCAAAAACTGTTTTGAGCAGTGGAAAAAAATCTCTCAGTAGATATATTACATCAAATGGAGAGTACTTTGAAGGTGACTGAAGTTTAAACATGTTTAAATACACAATTTTTCAAAAATAAATTCTGAGTTTTGGGGGGGATCCCTTTTATATAACCAATTACATTTTGTCTTCCTTTTTTCCCCCTGCCCTCTATTGTTTTACATGATGTGGTTGGTAATGGTTAACTTTAATAATTAGCCTGTATGGAAAAGGGTATCTATGTGTTACTGTGAATGAAACTAGAGGGTTACCCAACTTGGATGTTGACCTGACAGTTTCATGAAAGCTGGTACAAGAAACAAGATGCCTGGGTCAAAGATGCAGGACAGTGTATTACATCAATAGAAGTAGCCAGAAAACTGGCATTTGGGGGGGCTGGTTTCCTAAGCCCAATTTCTACAGAGCAACTCAGAAAGGGCCAGATTGCACCTGCACATGGAATGGCTTGTGTTCCAAAAAAGGAACCTGAACCATTTATAATTAGCAGAAAGTATACCCGTCCTTTGCTCTAAAGAGATCCTATCTTTGTCTCCCAACGTGGTTCACTGTAAAAACATTATTGAAAAGAATAGACGTTAAAGGTTAGAGACATTCTGCAGCATATAGTAGAGGTGTTTAGGTACCACTGAGTAAGTACAAATTACTAATGTATCCTTGGGTACTAATGGTGTATCTATATCCACTAAGAACCTCTTTCACCCTTAAGACATTGAAACACTTTAACTTAATAATGTTATTTATAGTATAAGAAAATGCAGTCCAATATGGCGGAGGTGCCACACACACCCTAGGCTCAGTTGGAAGTTGCTCTGTCCAGCAGAGGCTTCGTGACCAAGGCGGAACAAACTTTTACCCAGGACACTTTATTATGTCTGGGGGAAGGAAGGTGACTGTCTCTCTAGTGGAGACCAGCAGCCAAACCTTCATCCCTTATGCCTTTTATTGAGGAGGATACATATGAGAGATACAAGGCTAAAATTCATAAATTGTCAATAGTCATTAGGCATTTGACAGTAACAGATTACACATGCCAGTACAAGGGTCGCAGTGACCAGTCTGTGTCAGGGTCTATAAAACATTTTGACCAGGTGCAAGGTTTCATACACTCCTTGCTAGAGATAGCTTACACTACTTTGCTGATAAGGAAAGCAGAGCAAGTTCTAAAGCATAATGAGCACAATGAGCATCCTTTGATCCAATTCCCATGGCAACCCTCTGAGTGGTTGTCAGTCATGTTCCACACACAGCCTTATGTTGAGACTTAGAGGCAAGTCCGGCCAGAAAGCTGGCGTCTTGTCATGCTCAGGCCAGGGCTACAGTTCCTTAAACCATGAGGAGTGGTTGCCCACAGTCCAGAATCATATGTTGCATTGGTTGTGTGTCTCTAGTTTCTTTTAATCTGGAACATTCTGTAATCTTTCTTTGACTTTCATGGCCTTCACACTTTTGAATATTAGGCCAGTTATTTTGTAGGATGTCCTGCAGTTTTTAAAAAAAGTCTTTCTTCATTATTAAATTTGGGTAACTTTGACAGAATCATGACAGAAGTGCTGCTATGATCTTCTGAGAGAAGGGAGGGACAAAAGACGAGGAAGGGACAAGCATTAGTTTTGTCGAGTTCGACAGGTAGAGAATGTATTCCTTGAGAGAGGAGATCTAGGTCAACTGCCACCCACCGAGTTACTGAGATCTAATTCTGACTTCTCCAATTACTAACTAAACATGTGACCTTGGACAAATTATTTGACTTATTTGGGAAACACTTTATAAAGCAGCAACTTATTAAATTCTCAAAGACATTAATAAGGTAATTGGTAATATAAAGTTCTTATAGCCAATATTAAACATGACATTTTTATAGGTTAAAAAAAAAAACTGCACATTAATATCATAAATTATATTAAAACTCATTTGTTAAAACAGTAGCTATAGCCAATATGTACATTGCCTCCTTCGATAATTAAGAATTGGACATTAAATGTTTAATATTTTCTGCATGCACATGCATGAACAATAAACTTTATATTTACCTTGTCTGACTTATTCAGATAATAGGAGCACATATACAGGGCTAAAATCTTTTGCCCAGGGACAAAATTCTCTTCTTTCAAATGAGAAATGTTTAAATACATGCACACTGAAGACAACAAACCATTGTTTGTATAATGCTGTGAGTCACCCTCTAGCCTCTCTTTTATTGACAGTTGAAATACCTCCACCATGTGAAAACAGACCAACCCACGGTTTCTTAAAAATAGTGCTCTAGCTAAAGTGTAATAACAACATGGGGCAAAAACTACCAGGTCTGATTAAAACCTCCTCTTGAGTGATGGATAAGGCATTATTTAATTATCTGGAAGTCCTATAAGGCTGAAGTATTTTTAGAGTTCAGTGTAAATGAGCCACACGTATTTTTAAATGAATTAGAGGGAAATGTTTTTAACTTTCATAGAACATGCATTGGTGTGGCAAAATTCCCAATCACTAAAACATCACTTCTCAAAAAAACAAAACAAACAAAAATACCCAAACCCATGAAAATCTGCTTGGGTAGAAATATCACATCAGATTATATTAACTCATAAAGTCAGGATTTTGAGTTATTGCCTATTCTCTACATACAGTGCATTCATTGCCAGCAGATGGTATAACAATTTACATCCTTAAGAGATATCCTGGGGAGGAGATTCTATAGTGCCTCTAGGAATTCTTTTAGTACTTTATAACCCTTGCTGTCAGGAAACTATCCTTCATATTTAACTTAAATCCCACAAGCCAAAGTTTAGGCTCATTTCCTTTGGTTCAATCCTCAATGGACATGGAGAACAGCTGGTCACCATCTGCATAATATTTCTTAATAAATTAAAAGGTTGAGGTTATCCCACAGTCTTCTCTTCAACCTGATAATTATCCCATTCATTTAACCTGTGCTCTTATCACTTATTTGCAAGTCCTTAATCATTTTAATTTGTGCCTGTGAATTCAAAGTTTTTCATGTCTCTCGTAAATTGTGTACAAGACACTTTAATATATGTACCAGAGCTGAGAGTAATTCTTTTCTTTTTATGAGTATGATCTTAAAACCTTAATATCACGTGCTCATTTAGATAATAGTACGCATTTCTAGAGGCTCTCCGCATGCACTCACGAGGTGCAAGGCCAGATTCCTTCCGTCATTAAAGTCACAGTTTTGTGAGCCTCGGAGAAGCATAATCTTAACGGAGTCATGGACATGTATGCGTAGTATCTCAGCCTGACACTTAGTGTGAAAAACTGTTCTGGAAGTGGCAGCCACAGCAGCAAACAGCGGGACCAGCTCCATGCCTCCTACCTGTCTGGGTGAGTGTTTCTTTTTTGTATCTTTGTTTGTTGGCCTTTCATGCAGCTCGATTTTCTGGAACTTCTGGTCGTCTCTAGTTTTGAGTTACAGTATCCCTCACTTATCATGGGTATTCCATTCTAGACACCCCTCAATTGGTGAAAATCCGTGAAGTAGGAACCTTACATTTGTTTTAGTATCTATATATATTAAGGCTTTATGAACCCTTCCCACACACTTACAAACCGTTCCCAGTCCCTTATTAACCTTCTCCACACTTTCATAAACACTGCTTATGTTCTTGAACATATTCTGCACTCTTAAACCTACGTAACTTTAATAACATATGTATACAGTACCACAAGCCTTCCACCCATCCCCCTCTGATCAGAATCAGGGAATCAGGTCCTGGAGGGGGCAGGTGGCTCAGACACCAAGTGGGCCATCTCTACTCCTGTAAAGGAGGAAAGAGGAAGGACATCTCTAAAATCAGAGAAGGAAAACTCTGACTCCAAAAAACCTCCGCTGCCTTGCGGCATACCTCTTCAGGGAAAGGCTAAGGGAGTAAACCCCGACAGAAAATCCGGAGCCGGAGTCCCTAAGGCGGTTTGACATTGTAGTCAACACCGGCAACTCCTGCGGCGCACCTGAAGCCAAGCTGTATTGACTCCGTCTTTCCCTTGGACCCTTCAGCTGCGAAGTGAGGGGGGGACTGCTGCATGGGCAACAGCAGACCCTCCATATCACCCTTCCCAGGCTCTGTAGCTTCAGTTTCACTGGAGAGGACACTCCAGCGTCATCGCAAGATGTCGACTCAACATGGGAGGAGACAGATACCGGTTATAAGCTCATCCGATTGGCGAAGGAAACGAGCGCCAGGGGTCTCCTCTGACGGTGGGAGAGGTCATTGCACCTCACTGGACAGCTACCGCCCGCCTCAAGCTGGGCAGCCCCAGCCAATTAGGTGCCGTCTCGCCATGGCTCGCCTGCCCCACTGGGTGCGTGGGGATCAGAGAGGCGCCTCTCGAAAAGTGGGCCACAAAACACCCGCACCAGTTAATTCCAAGCAAACAACAAGAAAGAAGCCTCCAGCTCTTCGCCTCGCTAGCTGGAACATCAGGACCATGTGCCCCGAACTTACTGCAGACCTTCCGTGGATCAATGGTGCCAGGAAAACCGCTGTCATCGATAGGGAACTGGCACGACTAAACATCGACATTGCGGCTCTACAGGGGACCCGGTTGGCCGACAACGGAACTATCAGAGAAACGAACTACACCTTCTACTGGCAAGGGAAGTCTCCGGACCAACCAAGACAGCACGGTGTTGGGTTCGCTGTGAAGAACACGCTTGTTAACTCCATAGAGCCACCCACAGGAGGCACAGAGAGATTACTTATCCTCCGATTGTCAACAACTTTCGGCCCAGTCAGCATTCTTAGCGCGTACGCCCCAACCCTCTGCGCCACCACCGAAGAGAAAGAACAGTTCTACCATGCACTGGACGAAGCGTTATCCAAGATCCCCAGAAGTAACGCTCTCTATCTCCTTGGAGACTTCAATGCAAGAGTAGGAGCCGACCACATGGCCTGGCCCACCTGCCTTGGAAACTTTGGGAGAGGAAAGATCAATGAGAATGGTCAGCGACTGCTTGAGCTTTCGTGTCACCACGGCCTGTGCGTGACAAACACATTCTTCAAGTGCAAAGAGATACACCAGGTGTCATGGAGGCACCCCCGCTCCCGCCACTGGCACCAGCTTGACCTCGTCATCACCAGAAGAATGGATATTGGCAGCACCCTCCTCACCCGCAGCTACCACAGTGCAGACTGCGACACGGACTATGCCCTCGTGGTAAGCAAGGTGCGCATAATGCCGAAGAGGTTGCACCACTCCAAGATGAAGGGTCGCCCACGCATCAACACCAGTTGTGCCAGCAACCCAGTTAAGACCCAGCAATTCATCAACAAGATGGAAGATGCACTCGGCGAGGGAGTGGCGGCAGATGACATTATCGAATCCAATTGGCCACGTCTCCGCGACGCCATATACAACTCCGCCATTATTGCTTACGGGAAGAAAGAGCGGAAGAACGCTGACTGGTACGAGGCTCACTGGGAAGAAATGGAACCCGTGATCGAGGCTAAGAGGAAGGCCCTACTTGCTTACAAGGCCACGCCCACTCCCAGTACACTTCAAGCTCTACGGGCTGCCAGGAACAAAGTCCAGAAGACCGCCCGCCACTGTGCCAACACCTATTGGCTAAACCTGTGCAGAAGCATTCAGGAAGCCGCCGATATAGGCAACGCACGAGGAATGTATGAGGGTATCAAGAAGGCAACAGGCCCAATCCCCTCCAAGATCGTCCCCCTTAAGTCCAAGACAGGTGAGGTCATCACTGACCAGGAACAGCAAATGCGGCGGTGGACCAAGCACTACCTCGAGCTGTACGCAACGAGGAACACCGTAACAGACACTGCTCTTAACGCCATCCCAGACCTACCAGTCATGGAGGAGCTAGACACCCCACCTACTGCGGCAGAGCTCAGCAAAGCCATCGACTGCCTCGCTTGCGGGAAAGCACCAGGAAGCGACAGAATCCCTCCAGAAATCCTAAAGAGCGGGAAACCAGTCCTGCTACAGCCACTCCACCATCTACTCTGTCGCTGCTGGAAGGAGGGTTACATCCCCCAGGATATGAGAGACGCCAACATTATCACCATGTACAAGAACAAAGGAGACCGCAGCGACTGCAACAACTACCGGGGCATCTCCTCAGCGTCGTCGGCAAAGTATTCGCCCGGGTCGCTCTTGCCCGCCTGCAGACCCTTGCTTCCCGCGTCTACCCAGAGTCCCAGTGTGGCTTCAGAGCTGGCCGATCAACAGTGGACATGATCTTCTCCCTACGCCAGCTGCAGGAGAAGTGTCACGAGCAGCATAAACCACTCTACCTCGCCTTTATCGACCTTACGAAGGCGTTTGATCTGGTCAGTCGAAGCGGTCTCTTCAGCTTGCTACGGAAGATTGGCTGTCCACCACATCTGCTTGCTGTGGTCATGTCCTTTCACGACAACATGCACAGCATGGTGTCCTACAACGGCGCAACCTCTGAGGCCTTCCCAGTCAGCAGCGGAGTAAAGCAGGGCTGCGTCCTTGCGCCTATGCTGTTCGGAATCTTCTTCTCCATGCTCCTCCAATACGCCTTTAAGGACTGCAGCGAGGGTGTCTTCATTCACACCAGATCTGATGGCAAGCTCTACAACCTGGCCCGTCTACGAGCCAAGACCAAAGTCAAAGAGGTGCTCATCCGTGAGATGCTCTTCGCCGACGACGCAGCTTTGACATCACACTCTGAAGAGGGACTCCAGCAGCTAGTCACTTGCCTTTCCCACGCATGCAAGGAGTTCGGACTAGCCATCAGCCTGACGAAGACGAATGTTATGGCTCAAGGCACGGGGACTCCCCCATGCATCACCATCGACGGATACACCCTGGAGGTTGTCAACGACTTCACTTACCTCGGGTCCACCATCTCGAGCTCTCTGTCAGTCGACTTGGAGGTCAACCGGAGAATCGCCAGGGCAGCCACAGTTATGGCCAGACTGAACCGGCGAGCGTGGAACAACTCCAGCCTCACTGAGAAAACCAGACTGCGCATCTACCAAGCCTGCGTACTCAGCACTCTCCTCTATGGCAGCGAGATGTGGACCACCTACGCACGGCACGAAAGGAAACTCAACAGCTTCCACATGAGGTGCCTGCGACGCGTCCTGCATGTCGCCTGGCAGGATAAGGTCCCCAACACCGAGGTGCTGAAGCGAGCCAATATGAGCAGTTTGCATGCAGTTCTTAGCGAGAGACGCCTCAGGTGGCTCGGCCATGTCAAAAGAATGGATGCAGGCCGTATCCCCAAAGACCTCCTCTACGGCGAGCTAGCAGAAGGCAAGAGGATGACAGGGCGCCCAAAACTGCGGTTCAAAGACATCTGCAAAAAGGACATGACACAATGCTCCATCAATCTCAGCACATGGGAAGTTCAAGCAGACGACCGCCTAGCCTGGAGGCTCGCGGTCAGGCAAGGTACATCACGCGCAGAGGCTGCGCGCAACGAGGAGGCGGTCCAGAAAAGATCGAGGCGGAAGCAGCGTCAACAGCAGCAACAACAGCCGTCTGCCTTCACCTGTAACAAGTGTGGCAGGGATTGTCACTCCCGAGTCGGACTGCACAGCCATTCTCAGTGGTGCAGATAGACTCTCAGGAAGCTACGCCACCGTCTCTCGAGACGGACGGCTGCCGACGACGATGACGACGCATTTCTAATAGGTTATTATTTGTGTTCTCTGTGATTATTGTCTTTTCTCTAGCTAAGCCACACATTCTTGAAATTAATTAGTGCATTTTTTTCTTCTTCTGTATTTGGATCACTTAACAAATATAAATCTCTTTTTTTATTTTTCAATTGCAGTTTACATTCATATTATTTTGTATTAGTTTTAGGTGTGCAGCACAGTAGTTAGGCAATCATATATTTTACAAGGTGTCCCCCCCAATATTTTTCCCTCTGATATTTCCAATACATAGTTATTACAATATTATTGACCATATTTTCTATGCTGTACTTTACATCCCCATAATTATTTTGTGACTACAAATAAATACTTAAACTTATTTTCATTTTTTTCTGACTAGGACAAATTATCTGATTATAGTGGCAAATATCTTATTCTAATTTGAAATTACCTATGATTTTAAATTATATGCCCTATATTCCAATGTGATCATCAAATAAAATATGAAAAAATGAAAATCCAACATAAATTATACAAAATATTTGGCTTATAGGTCAATGATACCTTTGAAAATATTGCCCCTAGGAAAATATTTCTGTTGAATAATAACATTAGCTAGGCCATCTTTGGGGGAAACACACACACATATTCTGTTTGGGATGTTTATCTGTATTGCTGCTGCACTGATTTCTTTCTTCAAGCATCATTATCTTTTCTTGTTGACAGACTAGAAAAAACCACTGTGAGCTTGTGCCATTTAGCCATAGTGTATACTGGCCTGTTCTGCAGCATGGTTTTATCTGAATTATCTCACTTCTTTTGTGTGCCACCAAACTGACTCTGAGCCACAAAATTCTTACCATGACCACAAAGAGCAGTATGTGCAGAAATTTCACTTACGGTCTGACTAGAAACTGACTGAAATAAAGGGCTGACACTCATGCCAGATTGTGTTTTCCTAAGGGTCATAATTTCCATTCCTGAAGTGATTTTTTTCAAGTCAAGATAAATTATATCTATTCTAAGCACTTCTGTCATTCTGCAAAAAAGTTAGATTGGTCCCAAAGGCACTTTTTCACAAAGCCATGCTGCTTATTATTCTGTTGTTCCTAAGGTATTTGCCAAATGATTTTCTAATGATTAAATTTAACTATTTGGAGGGAATTGTTGTTGAACTTTTAAGCCTACAATTTTTAAGGGGCATTTGGAAGGAAAAAGAATTAACTCTTAACTTTATAATTTCTAAATGTCCCTTTCTTAAAAAAAAAAAAAAAAAAAGCTAATGCATTGGCTATTACTAACAAAATTTACATTAGTGAAGAAATATTAAATTGACATTTAAAAAACTAAGGTAATGAACCAATTTTTTATTTTATCTTTTTAAGAAAGTATATAGCCACTCAGTATGAAATTTTTGAGGGTAGTTCTTCATTCTTTTTCCAAAGTGGACTTACAGAGAATGTCCTATTTTAAGTTGTTCGTGAATTAGATAATACTTCCTCATTGCTCTGAATTGAAAAAATAGCTTGTATCTTTTAGTGTTCATTAAGAACTACATTTCACAAAATGACTTAAAAATTTTAAATAACACTGTTGAATTAAAATGTGAAACCATAATTTGAATTAAAAAGTTTTCATTTAAATATATTTTATTTGAACTTACAGTTCCCTTATGAAATTGAAAATTATTCATATCAATGATTTTCATTGCTTGCATATCTCCTAAAGGACTTCTCATTCAGTTATTCAAGAAATAGTTTTTGAGCATCTTCAATGAACAGGTGCTATTCTATCTTCCTGGGATACGTCAGTAAATAAAATAAACGAAGACTCTCAGGCAACTTACCATCTGGACACAGATAATAAATACAATAGCTAAATTAAATAATATGTTAGAAGGTGACAGGTGCCATGGAAAAGAAAAAAATAGAGGAGAAAAAGGTAGATCAGGGATACAAAAATAGAAGGAATTGGGTAGTTTGAAGTATTAATAAGACTTGAGTAATGCCTTAAAAGGGGAGAAGGTGGCCAAGTGGGAGAAGAGCATTACAGACAAAGGGAACAGCCTATACAATGACACTGATGTGAGACCTTTCCAGGTATGCTCATGGATTTCTGAAGTCTGATAAGGGATTGGGGCTGGAGTTAATATAATAGTACTTCAGAGAGGTAATGGGGGCCAGATCCTGAGAGGACGTGGCAGCCATTAAAAGGACTTTTATTTTAACTCTGACTAAGATGAGAGGAAAGGGCACTGCATGATTTTAAATAGAGAAACGACATGGTTTGAACTACATTTTTAAAGGATAATTCTGGTTGCTTTGTTGAGATTAGAATGTATGGCAGTAAAGATAGAAGTAGGAAAAACTTTAAGGGGGCTATTGAATAATTCAAGTGAAAAATAATGGTTTCTCTGAACTGGCTAAGTAGTGGTCTATGGATATTTTTGAAGGTGAGATACAGGATTTATAGACATTCTGGCTATGTAACATAATAGAAAGAAGAGTAAACGATGACACAGGACTTTTGACATAAATGTACATATAGAACATAAAAATCTATAGATAAGCCCAAAGTTCAGAAAAGTGGGCTAGAATGGAAATATACATTTAAGAGTCATGGACTATGTTATGTAAGGACATTAGGTTGAATGAAATCACACAGGGAATGAGTTGGGAATGGTGGAGGGTCAAGGCCTGAGCCATGTGGTAGATCAATTTTATGAGGACAGGACAAAGAGGAATTAAAAATAAAGGAGACTCAGAAAGAGACTAGTGAGGAAAGGGAAATATCAAGAGTGAAAAATTTTATATACATATTTATATCAAGGAGGAAAGATTAATCAACTATATTAAATCCTGCTGATAGATCAAATAAGATGAGGCAGAATTGATCATTAGATTTAGTAACTGTGAAAGTCATTAACAGACTCTTTAATAAAGTCATTAAAAAACAAACTCTTTTGTTTTTTAAGTATATTTTATTAATTATATTGTTACAATAGTTCCAATGACCCTGGCTGGTTTGGCTCAGTGGATTGAGCGTCGGCCTGCGAGCTAAGTGTCGCTGGTTCGATCTTCCAGTCAGGGCACATCAGAGAAGGAAAACTCTGACTCCAAAAAACCTCCACTGCCTTGCGGCATACCTCTTTAGGGGAAAGGCTAAGGGAGTAAACCCCGACAGAAAATCCAGAGCCGGAGTCCCTAAGGCGGTTTGATGTTGTAGTCAACACCGGCAACTCCTGCGGCGCACCTGAAGCCAAGCTGTATTGACTCCATCTTTCCCTTGGACCCTTCAGCTGCGAAGAGAGGGGGGGTCTGCTGCATGGGCAACAGCAGACCCTCCATATCACCCTGCCCAGGCTCTGTAGCTTCAGCTTCACTGGAGCGGACACTCCAGCGTCATCGCAAGATGTCGATTCAACACGGGAGGAGACAGATACCGTGTCACTCCCGAGTCGGACTGCACAGCCATTCTCGGCGGTGCGGATAGACTCTTAAGAAGCTACACCATCGTCTCTCGAGACAGACGGCTGCCGACGAATCCGACAATAGTTCCAATTATTTCCCCTTTGCTCCCCTCTGCCCAGCACCACCCCTCCCCTAGCAATCTCACCGCCCCCCCCCCCAGTTCATGCCCTTGGGTCATACATACAAGTTCTCTGGCTTCACTTTTTCCTATATTATTCTTTTAAAAAATTAATTAATTAATTAATTATTTTATAATAATAAAAAATAACAATTCCCCCCTCTCAAACTTAAGACCTTTGTAATCTTATAAAGGACAATGGGCGAAGGTCTCAAGCTCCTCTAGCTGCTTCAAGCTGGATATGGTTATTGTCCTACCTACCCTTGGGTCCAGAAATCCCTAATAAGAGTTGGGGTGTAGAGCGGAGGGGGGACTTCCCACATAAGGAGGGATTGTTCAGACTCCAGGTCAGTTGGCTGTCCCTGGACAATGATGTGCTTGGTTCAATAGGCTGGCATCCTTGTTGTATTCTGGGGCAACAGATTTGGCAAAAGGGTTAAAAGGCATCATTAAAACCATAACCACTAGATGACAAAAGGCAGGTATTAATTTTCAATGTCCCACATTAGGGAAAAAAGGGCTTCTTTGGAGGAAGGTGTGCCATGCATGTAACACCTGTCCAAAGCCCTTTAGTCCATTATACTTAGTTTGGGCTGAGGGGAATATTTTAGGTTTCCCCGCTCTCAGACCTCTGAGCCCTTTCTGTCCATAGGATAGAAAAAAGAAACCAGTTTTAAAGTGAAGCCTACAGACCACCCCATTCTTCACCAACCCAGCCACTTAGTTCAGCCAAACAGTTGAGTCTCAGGAGGCAGCAATGCAGACAGGATTAAGTGAAGCCTATATGTGCAGACAATGACTCAGGTAATAAAATCATAGGCTTGTGCCCTTTGAAAACAGAAAACACATGTTAATTTATGCAACATAATCCACAAACCAGTCTCTAAATTTGTAAGACTGTCTTATTGGAAAGACATTGAGTTGCAAGGCATTTGACATTCTTCTTGCCTGTAAATTAAGCATCTTTAACGATGCCACAGACATAGTTTAACTTTTAAATGAAAACAAATTTTAAATGAAAAGAAACTTTAAAGATGTTAACTGCACTGTTTTATAGTCTACCACTGGGCATTGTGATTTCCCTTGAATCACAATTTTTCTCCTTAAGATTACCCTCCTTGTCATTAAAGGGATTGCATTAAGTCCATTTTTAATTTATCCTGTTCATTTGCATAAACAAAACAAGAGCAGAAAATGATCACTTATGATCTTTAGTTCTGCTTTGCTGGAACTTATACAAGAAACACTTAGGATGACCTTCAGTCTGCCCTTCAGGGCACAGAAGCTGAAACACATACCTGCCATTCAGCCTTGTCTGTAAACACCTGTATTTCCCAAGTCCTTCAGGTTTTCTACTGTGCCTTAAGGTCCCTTCTAACCATCTTTCAGGAAAGAAACCTTCATTCCTTCCCTGGAAAAATTGCCGTGGGACTGCATAACCAACCAAGGTACCAAGCCTTTTTTCTCGTGGGCTTTTATTACCTTTGAAAGTCAATCCTAGTTCCTCAGGGATTTTTGGTAACAACCAGAGCCCAAGCATGTCTCCTTTAGGCATGACATTCCAGTCAAAGTCTTGGTCAACAAAACATCTATTAACAACTGGTCTTATTAGTTTTATGCAAAGAACCTTATGTCATTACTTCTTCAGAATGCCAAATACTCAGGGGATCAGGTAGGGAGAAAAATATACAGTGTGAAGGAAAAATCCTAGTCCTTCTAATATTCACAAAATTGCATTTCCATTCTTTATATTTTCTCTTTTTCCCCCACTAAAACTTTTTTTGTTTGTTTTCCTATTATAGTTGTCCCACTTTTTTTCCCTCTTGGTTCCCCGCACCCTGCCCACCCCTTCTCCCACAGTTAGTCCCCACCCAGTTGTCTATGTCCATGGGTCTTTTATACATGTTCTTTGACTAGACCCTTCCCCTTCTTACCCCCTTCTCTCCCTCCCCCCTCCCCCCTTGTCACTGTTATTCTGTTCCTTGTTTACATACCTCTGGTTCAATTTTTCTCATTCGTTTGTGTTGTTCATTAGTCTCCTGTAATAGGTGATAGCATAAAGTATTTTTCTTTCGTTGCCTGGCTTATTTCGCTAAGCATAATTCTCTCTAGTTCCATCCATGTTGTTGCAAATGATAGAAGTTCCTTATTTCTTTCTGCTACATAGTACTCCGTGGGGTAAATGTATCACAGTTTTCTGATCCACTCATCTAGAGATGGGCACTTAGGTTGTTTCCAGCACTTGGCTATTGTAAACAGGGCTGCTATGAACATAGGAGTGCATAGGTTCTTTTGAATTGGTGTTTCAAAAATTTTCAGATATAATCCTAGGAATGGAATTGCTGGTTCAAAAGAAAGTTTCATTTTTAGTTTTTTGAGGAAATTCCAAAGTGTTTTTCATAGTGGCTGCACCAGTCTGAATTCCCACCAACAGTGCACTAGGGTTCATTCCCTTTTCTCCACATCCTTGCCAGAACAAGTTGTTTGTTGATTTGTTGATGATGGTCATTCTGACAGGTGTGAGGTGGTATCTCATTGTGGTTTTTATTTGCATCTCTCTGATAGCTAGTGATGTTGAGCATTCTTTCATATGTTTATGGATCCTCTGTATGTCCTCTTTGGAGAAGTGTTTGTTCAGGTCCTTTGCCCATTTTTAAATTGGGCTCTCTGTCTTCTTGGTGTTGAGTCATATAAGTTCCTTATATATTTTGGAGATCAATCCCTTGTCTGAGGTATCACTGGCAAATAAAATTTCCCATATGATTGGTTCCATTTTCATCTTGCTGATGTTTTCTTTTGCTGAGCAGAAACTATTGAGTTTGATATATTCCCATTTATTTATCCTTTCCTTTATTTCCCTTGCCTTAGGAGATGTAGCTCTGAAAATGTTGCTACGTGGGATATCTGAAATTTTTCTGCCTATGTTTTCCTCTAGGACTCTTATAGTTCCAAGCTTACACTTAAGTCTTCGACCCATCCTGATTTTATTCTGGTGTGTGGTGTAAGTTGGTGGTCTAGTTTCATTTTTTTCCATGACCCTGTCCAGTTCTCCCAGCACCATTTGTTGAAGAGGCTCTTTTCACTCCATTTTATGCTCCTTCCCCCTTTGTCAAATATTAGTTGACCATATAGACCTGGGTTTATTTCTGGACTCTCTATTCTGTTCCATTGATCTATATGACTGTTCTTATGCCAGTACCAGACTATTTTGATTACCATGGCCTTGAAGTATACTTTGATATCAGGTATTGTGATTCCTCCTACTGTGTTCTTTTTTCTCAAGATTGCTGCGGCCATTCGGGGTCTTTTTCAGTTCCATATAATTTTTTGAAGTATTAGTTCTAGGTCTGTGAAATACGTCACTGGTATTTTAATAGGGATTGCATTGAATGTATAAAATTTCTTTGGGTAGGAGAAACAAGATGGCGGAGGAGTAAGTGGAAGCTACACTAACTTCCTCCCAGAACTAGTCTGGATTTACAACGTAATTTTGGACAAATCATCTGGAATAACCAACCGAACACCAGCTGGAAAGAAGTCTTATAACCACGGAGAGACAGAAAAGGCCGCTACATCACAACATGACCGGTAGGGAGTGCGGAGACGAGGAAGGGCTGGCTGGGCTCACACGGGTAGCAGCTGAAGGGACTGAGAAACAGCTCAGGAGCCAGGGATTCCCCCTGAGAAGGGCAGGATCTAAACCCCCAGCTGGGCTCCCCAGCCTACAGCAACAGAGTGGAAAGTAAAATAGTATCCAGCTGAGAAAAGCGAAAAGCCACAGGGTTTCTTGCTAGCCAGAGAGAAACAGCTGGAGAAAAAGAGCTCTTAAGTGGATCATATACGAAAATATTTTGGCCCCCACTTACCCTGGGCACAAGTAGAGGGAAGACAGAGAGAACTGGAGATGCTTGGGGAGAGTTTGGTGTGGTGGCTTTGAGGGGAGAGCTGGGGAGACGGCCGGCCGGGTCCCAGTGCTGACTCATCCCCAGTACTGCAGGCAGACCATTCCTGGCCAAGTGGCGTCAGCCTGAGGGGAAGCAAAGGCCCTGCCTACAAGAATTAAGCTGCCACACCCACGGTCCTTAAGCCTGACAGCTAATCACAGATTGAATAGATTAACAACTAAAGGAGACAGACAAAGGCAGTAGATCCCTGGAAGTCTCCAACAGGCTGCCTAGGCCCAGACTGGTACAGGATCTGATGCCACCAGGGGCAGACCCAGGAAGTGCAGATCATTCTAAGAAGCACCAACAAACAATAGGAGTCACAAAAATGGGGAGACAGAGAAACAACCCCCCATCGAAAGGAAAGGTAGAATCCCCAGAAAGAGTGCTAAATGAAATAGAGGGGAGCCAACTATCAGATATGGAATTGAAAGCATGTATTATGGAGAAGCTCAATGAGCTCAGCGGAAACTACAAAGAACTCCAGAAAAACTACAGTGAACTCCAGAAGAACTATAAGGAACTTACTGAGAATTATACCAGCATCAAAAAGGACATGGAAGCTATCAATAAGAGCCAGGAGGAAATGAAGAATACGATCTCTGAATTGAAGAACACAGTAGAAGGAATTAAAAACAGGCTAGAGGAAGCAGAAAATCGGATCAGCGAGCTGGAGGACAATGTAGATAAAAACTCACAGACAGTGCAACAAAATGAAAAAAGGCTGAATAAGACTGAAGAGGCTCTAAGACAGCTGCAGGACAACATGAAACGTAATAATATCCGTATCATAGGAATTCCAGAAGGAGAAGAAGAAGAGCAAGGAATAGAAAACCTCTTTGAAAAACTAATGACAGAAAACTTCCCTAACATGAAGAGAGAAAGAATCATGCAAGTCCAGGAAGCACAGAGGGTCCCAATGAAGATGAACCCCAACAGGCCCACTTCAAGACACATCATAATTAAAATGCCAACATTCAAAGACAAAGAGAGAATCCTAAAAACAGCAAGAGAGAAACAACTAACAACATACAAGGGAGCTCCAATAAGGCTATCATCAGATTTCTCAGCAGAAACACTACAAGCCAGAAGGGAATGGCAAAATATATTCCAAGTAATGAAAAACAAAGGCCTACAACCAAGAATACTCTACCCAGCAAGGCTCTCATTCAAAATGGAAGGTGAAATAAGGAGTTTCCAAGACAAAAGAAGGTTAAAAGAATACATCTCCACCAAACCAGTATTGCAAGAGATGCTAAAGGGTCTGCCTTAAGAAGATGAAGAAACAGAGAGACAGAGAGGAAAACGAGTACAAAGGGGGAAAATGACAATGAATAAGTACTGAAAGAAAGAAGGAACTTCTACCATTTGCAACAACATGATTGGAACTAGAGAGAATTATGCTTAGCGAAATAAGCCAGGCAACAAAAGAAAATTACCTTATGCTATCACCTGTTAAAGGAAACTAATGAACAACACAAACAAATGAGCAAAATTGAACCAGAGGTATGTAAACGAGGAATAAACTAACAGTAACAAAGGGGGAGATGGGCGGGAGAGAAGTGGTAAGAAGGGGAAGGATCTAGTCAAAGAACATGTATAAATGACCCATCGACATGGACAGCTGGGTGGGGACTGAATGTGGGAGAAGGGAGGGACAGGGTGCAGAGAAGCAAGAGGGGGAAAAAAGTGAGACAACTGTAATGGAAAAACAAACAAACAGAAAAAATTTTAGTGGGGGGGGAAAATAAAAATATAAAGAATAGAAATGCAAGTTCAGTGAATATTAGAAGGACAAGGATTTTCCTTCACACTGTATATATTTTCTCCCTATCTGATCCCTCCAGAATTTGGCATTCTAAAGAAGTAAGTAATGACCTAAGTTTCTTTGCATAAAACTAATAAGACCAGTTGTTAATAACGATTTTTTGACTAAGACTTTGACTGGAATGTCATGCCTAAAGGAGACATGCTTGGGCTTTGGTTGTTACCAAAAAGCCCTGAGCAACTGGGACTGACTTTCAAAGGTAATAAAAGTCCACGAGATAAAAGGCCTGGTACCTTGGATGGATGAGCTGTCCATAGCAATCTTTTCAGGGAAGGAACGAAGGTTGTTTTCCTGAAAGATGGCTAGAAGGGACCTTAAGGCACAATGGAAAACCAGGAAGACCTGGAAAAGACAGGTGTTTACAGGCAAGGCTGAATGCCAGGTATGTGGCTCAACTTCTGTGCCCTGAAGGGCAGACTGAAGGTCACCCTAAATGTTCCTTGCGTAAGTTCCAGCAAAGCAGAACTAAAGATCATAAGTGATCATTTTCTGCTCTTGTTGTGTTTATGCAAATGAACAGGATAAATTAAAAATGAACTTAATGCAGTCCCTTTAATGACAAGGAGGGTAATCTTAGGGAGAAAAATCAAGATTCAAGGAAGATCACAATGCCCAGTGGTAGACTATAAAGCAGTGCAGCTAACCATCTTTAAAGTTTCATTTCATTTAAAATTTGTTTTCATTTGAAAGTTAAACTATGTCTGTGGCATTATCAAAGATGTTTAATTTACAGGGGAGAAGAATGTCAAATGCCTTGCAACTGGATGTCTTTCCAATAAGACAGTCCTACAGTTTTAGAGACTTGTATGTGGGTTATGTTACATAAATTAACATGTGTTTTCTGTTTTCAAAGGGCATAAGCCTATGATCTCATTACCTGAGTGATTGTCTGTACGTATAGGCCTCACTTAATCCTGTCTGCATTGCTGCCTCCTGAGACTCAACTGTTTGGCTGAACTAAGTGGCTGGGTTGGTGAAGAATGGGGTGGTCTGTAGGCTTCACTTTAAAACTGGTTTCTCTTTTCTATCCTAATGGCTTGGACAGAAAGAGCCCAGAGGCCTGAGAGGGGGGAAACCTAAAATATTTCCCTCAGTCCAAACTAAGTATAATGGGCAAAAGGGTTTTGGACAGGTGAGATGTACCTGGCATACCTTCCTCCAAAGAAGCCCTTCTTTTCCCTAATGTGGGACATTGAAAAATTAATACCTGTCTTTTGTCTTCTAGTGGTTACGGATTGAATGATGTCCTTTAACCCTGTTGCCCCCAGAATACAACAAGGATGCCAGCCTGTTAAACCAAGCATGCCATTGTCCAAAGACAGCCAACCAACCTGGAGTCTGCACGATCCTTCCCCTTGTGGGAAGGCCACCCTCCCCTCCACACCCCCTCTCTTATTAGGGATTTCTTGACCCAAGGGTAGGTAGGACGACGACCATGTCCAGCTTGAAGCAGCTAGAGGAGCTCGAGACCTTCGTCCATTGTCCTTTATAAGATTGTAAAGGGTCTTAAGTCTGAGAGGGAGGGATTGTTATTTTTTATTGTTAAAATATTTAACTAATTAATTAATTATTTTTTAAAAAAAGAAGAATATATGAAAGGGTGAGCCATGGGCATGGACTTGGGGAGGTGATTATAGGGGAAGGGGGGTGCTGGGTGGAGGGGAGCAAAGGGGAAAAAATTGGAACTATTGTAACAATATAATCAATAAAATATACTTAAAAAAAATAAAATTTCTTTGGGTAGTATGGACATTTTAATGTTGTTGATTCTTCCCATCCATGTACCTGGTATATGCTTCCATTTATTTGTATCTTCCTTAATTTCTTTTTTCAGCGTTATGTAGTTTTCTGTGTACAGGTCTTTTACCTCCTTAGTTAAGTTTATTTCTAGGTACTTTATTTTTCTTGTTGCTATGGTAAATGGGATTTTTCTTCCAGTTTCTATCTCTGATATTTTATTGTTGGTGTACAGAAATGCCTTCGATTTCTGAATATTGACTTTGTACCCTGCTATTTTGCTGAATTCACTTATTAGGTTGAATAGTTTTTTCATGGAGTCTATAGGGTTTTCTATGTACACTATCATGTTGTCTGCCAATAATGACAGTTTTACTTCCTCTTTTCCAATTTGGATGCCCTTTATTTCTCTTTTTTGTCTGATTGCTGTGGCTAGAGCTTCCAAAACTATGTTGAATAGGAGTGGAGAGAGTGGACATCCTTGTCTTGTTCCTGACCTGAGGGGGAATGCGCTCAATTTTTGCCCATTGAGTATGATGTTGGCTTCAGGTTTCTCATATATGGCCTTTATTATGTTGAGGCATGCTCCCTCTCTTTCCATTTTGCTGAGAGTTTTCTTAATAAACGGGTGTTGTACTTTATCAAATGCTTTTTCTGCATCTATTGATATGATCACGTGGTTTTTGTCTACCATTTTGTTTATGTGATGTCTTACGTTTATTGATTTGCGAGTATTAAACCATCCTTGCATCCTTGGGATGAATCCCACTTGACCGTGCTGTATAATCTTTCTAATGTGTTGCTGAATCTGGTTTGCCAATATTTTGTTGAAGATTTTAGCATCTATGTTCATCAGTGATATTGGCTGTTAGTTTTCTTTCTTTGTTGTGTCTTGACCTGGTTTTCAACTTAGGGTAATACTGGCTTCAAAGAACGAGTTTAGGAGTTTTTCCTCCTCTTGGATTTTTTGGAATAGTTTGAGAAGGATAGGAGTTAGTTCTTCCCTAAATGTTTTGTAAAATTCACCTGTGAAGCCATCTGATCCAGGGATTTTGTGTGATGGGAGTTTTTTGATTACTGCTTCAATTTCACTAGTTGTTATTGGTCTGTTCAGGCCTTCTGCTTTTTCTTGATTTAGTTTTGGAAGATTATATGTTTCCAGAAATTTTTCCATTTCATCTAGGTTGTCAAATTTTTTGTGATACAGTTGTTTGTAATAACTTCTTACAATCACTTGTATTTCTGTGGTTTCGGTTGTGATTTCTCCTCTTTCATTTCTGATTTTATGTATTTGGGTCCTTTCTCTTTTTTTCTTGATGAGCCTGGTTAAAGGTTTGTCAATTTTGTTTATCTTTTCAAAGAACCAGCTTCTACTTTTGTTGATTTTTTGAATTGTTTTTTAGTCTCTCTGTCATTTAATTCTGCTCTGATCTTGATGATTTCCTTCCTTCTATTCGCTCTGGGCTTTGCTTGTTGTTGTTCTAGTTCTTGTAGCTGTAGGGTTAAAATTTTTATTAGAGATTCTTCTATCTTTTTTAGGTAGACCTGTATTGCTATGAACTTTCCTCTCATGATTACTTTCGCTGTATCCCATAGGTTTTGGGTTGTTGTGTGTTTGTTATCATTCGTTTCCAGAAACTTTTTGATTTCATCCTTGATGTCATTGTTAACCCATTCATTATTTAATAGCATGTTATTCATTCTTGTAAGTTTGACTCTCAGTTTTTTCCTTGAGGCTGATTTTCAGTTTCAAGGCATTGTGATCTGAGAAGTAGCTTGATATAATTTCAGTTTTCTTGAATTTGTTGAGGCTTGTTTTCAGTCCTACCATGTGGTCTATCTTTGAAAATATACCATGTGCACTTGAAAAGAATGTATATTTTGCTTCTTTGGGCTGAAAAGCTCTATACATATCAACTAAGTTCATTTGATCTAGAGTGTTGTTCCATGCCTCAATATCTTTGGTGTTTCTTTGCTTCGAAGATCTGTCCATTGTTGACAGTTAAGGTTCCCTACTATGAGTATGTTGCTGTCTATATCCTTTCTGAGGTCTTCCAAAAATTGTCTTAGATATTTGGGTGCTCCTAAGTTGGCTGCATATATGTTTACAAGGGTTATATCTTCTTGATGGATTTTTTTCATTAAGTATTATGAAATATCCTTCTTCTCTTTTTATGGCCTTTGTTGTGAAATCTGTTTTGTCTGATATAAGTATTGCTACCCCAGATTTTTTTTATGTCTATTTTCTTGAAATACTTTTTTCCATTCCTTCACTTTCAGTCTGTGTAGATCGTTTGTTCTAAGTTGGGTCTCTTGTAGACAGCATAAGTGGGTCATAATTTCTAATCCATTCAGCTACCCTATGTCTTTTGATTGGAGCATTTAATCCATTTACATTTAAGGTTATTATCGATAGGTACTTATTCATTGTCATTTTCCCCTTTGTACTTGTGTTTCTCTCTGTCCCTCTCTGTTTCTTCATCCTCTTAAAGCAGACCCTTTAGCATCTTTTGCAATGCTGGTTTGGTGGAGATGTATCCTTTTAGCTTTCTTTTGTCTCGGAAACCCCTTATTTCACCTTCCATTTTTAATGAGAACCTTGCTGGGTAGAATATTCTTGGTTGTAGGCCTTTGTTTTTCATTGCTTGGAACATTTTTGCCATTCCCTTCTGGCTTATAGTGTTTCTGCCGAGAAATCAGATGATAGCCTTATTGGAGCTCCCTTGTATGTTACTAGCTGTTACTCTCTTGCTGCTTTTAGGATTCTCTCCTTGTCTTTGAATGTTGCCATTTTCATTATGATGTGTCTTGAAGGGGGCCTGTTGGGGTTCATATTCATTGGGTTCTTCTGTGCTTCCTGGACTTGTGAGACTCTTTCCCTCCTCATGTTAGGGAAGTTTTCTGTCATTAGTTTTTCAAAAGGCTTTCTGTCTCTTGCTACTCTTCCTCTCCTTCTGGATTTCCTATGATATGGATATTATTGTTTCATGTTGTCCTGAAGCTGTCTTAAAACCTCTTCATTCTTGTTCAGTCTTTTTTCATTTTGTTGCACTGTCTGGGAATTTTTTCTACGTTATCCTCCAGGTCACTGACCCCATCTTCTGCTTCCTCTAGCCTGCTTTTAATTTCTTCTACTGTGTTCTTCAATTCAAAAATTGCATTCTTCATTTCCTCCTGGCTCTTATTAATAGCTTCTATGTCCTTTTTCATGCTGGTGTAATTCTCAGTAAGTTCCTTGTAGTTTCCCTGGAGTTCTTTGTAGTTTTCTTTGAGCTCACTGAGCTCATTGAGCTTCCCCATAATCCATGTTTTGAATTCCATATCTGATAGTTTGCTCTTTTCTATTTCATTTACCACTGTTTCTGGGAATTCTTTCTTTCCTTTCGATGGTTGGTTCTTTCTCTGTCTCCCCATTTTTGTGACTCTTCTTGTCTGTTGCTGCTTCTTAGATTGATCTGCACTTCCCGGATCTGCCCCTGGTGGCATCAGATTGTGTACCAGTCTGTGCCTTGGCAGCCTGTTGAAGACTACCAGAGATCTACTGCCTTTGTTTGTCTCCTTTAGTTGTTAATCTATTCAATCTGTGATTAGCTATCAGGCTTAAGGACCGAGGGTGGGGCAGCTTAATTTCTGTAGATGGGGCTTTTGCTTCCCCTCAGGCTGATGCCACTGGGAGGTGAATTGTCTGCCTGCAGTATTGGGAATTAGTCAGCACTGGGACCCAGTCGGCTGCTCCCGCAGTTCTCCCCTCAAAGCCACCGCTCCAAGTTCTCCCCAAGCATCTCCAGTCCTCTCTGCCTTCCTTCTGCTTGAGCCCAGGATAAGTGGGGGCCAAAATATTTTTGTACATGATCTGCTTAAGAGCTCTTTTTCTCCAGCTGTTTCTCTCCGGCTAGCAAGAAACCCTGTGGCTTTTCACTTTTCACAGCTGGATACTATTTTACTTTCCGCTCTGTTGCTGTAGGCTGGGAAACCCAGCTCAAGGTTTAGACCCTGCCTTTCTCAGGGGGAACTCCCATCTGGTGAGCTGTTTCTCAGTCCCTCCAGCTGCCACCTGTGGGAGCCCAGCCAGTCCTTTCACGTCTCCAGACTTCCTACTGGTCACATTGTGATATAGCAGCCTTTTCTGTCTCTCTGTGGTTATAAGGCTTCTCTCCAGCTAGTGTTCAGTTGGTTATTCCAGATTATTTCTCCACAATTAAGTTGTAAATCCAGACTGGTCCTGGGAGGAGGTTAGTGTAGCTTCCACTTACTCCTTTGCCATCTTGGATCCAAAAACAAACAACTTTTGATGTAATGATGGGTGAAAGCTTAATCTGGCAACACTTAATGGATTAAGAAGAGAATGAGAGGAGTCAGAGAAAGCGTGTATGAACAATTCTTTTGAGGAGTTTTATTAGAAATGAGAGCAAAAGTTCATTTTTACAATGAGTGAGGTTAAAAGCAGGTATTTTTTAATACTGTTATTTTTTAATTTAACTTTTATTCTATTTTTTCAAACAGCAGGGCTTTTTAAATTATTTTTTATTGATTATGCTATTACAGTTGTCCCATTTTTTTCCTTATTGCCTCTCTCCACCCAACACTCCTCACTCCCTTAGGAAATCCCCACACCATTGTTCATGTCCATGGGTCATGTGTGTAAGTTCTTGTCTACTCCATTTCCTATACTGTACTTTATATCCCTTGGCTATGCTGTAACTACCTATTTGTACTTCTTAATCCCCTTGCTGCTCCACCCTTTCCCCCATAACCCTTTCCCATCCGGCAACCATCAAAACCCTCTCTATGTCCATGATTCTGTTTCTGTTCTTGTTTGCTTAGTTTGTTTTTTAGATTCAAGTATAAATTGATTTTTTGCCATTTTATTGTTCATAGTTTTGATCTTTTTCTTAAATAAGTCCCTTTTACGTTTCATATTATAAGGGCTTAGTTATTTTTCTTGTCTGGGAAGCTCTTTATCGGCCCTTCGATTCCAAATGATAGCTTTTCTGGGTAGAGCAATGTTGGCTGTAGGTGTCTGCTTTTCATGACTTTGATATTTCTTGATGATCCCTTCTAGCCTGCAAAGTTTCTTTTAAGAAATCAGCTGACAGTCTTATGGGAACTCCCCTATAGGTAACTTACTTCTTTTGCTGCTTTTAAGATTCTCTCTTTACCTTTAACCTCTGGCACTTTAATTATAATGTGTTTTGGATTGGGCCTCTTTGCATCCATCTTGTTTGGGACTCTCCGTGCTTCCTGGATTTGCACGTCTATTTCCTTAACCAAATGGTTTTTAAAACAATCATTATTTTTTCAAATAGATTTTCAATTTCTTGCTCTTTCTCTTCTCTTCTGGCATTCTTATGATGCAAATGTTGGAATGCTTGAAGTTGTCCCAGAGGCTGCTTATACTATCCTCATTTTTTTAATTCATTTTCCTTCTCGTCTGAATGGTTGTTTTTTTATTCTTTGTGTTCCAAATCATTGATTTAATTCTTGGCTTCATTCACTCTACTGTTGTTTTTCTAAAAATTGTTCTTTATTTCAGTTAGTGTACCCTTAATTTCTGACTGGATCCTTTTTATATTGTTGAGGCCCTCACTAAATTTCTTGAGCATCCTCATAACCAACGTTTTAAGCTCGGCATCTGATAGATTACTTATCTTCATTTTGTTTAGTTCTTTTTCTGGAGTTTTGATCTGTTCTTTTGGGGGGCTATGTTTCTTTGTCTCCTCATTTTGGCAGCCTCCCTGTGTTTGTTTCTATGTATTAGGTAGGGCTACTATGGCTCCTTGTATTGGTAGTGTGGCCTAATGTAGTAGGTGTCCTTTAGGGTCCAGTGGCACAGCCTTCCGTATCACCCAAGTTGTTTACTCGAAGTGTGCTTTTAATGTGGACTGAGTACACCTTCCTCTTATAGTTTACCCTTGATTGCTGTTGGCAGGTCAAGGGGAGGGATATACTCAGGCCAGTCAGCTGCGAGGACTGGCTGTGACCACTGACCACCAACTCCCGCCATCTGTGGAGGATCAGCTGTGTGTGTGCTCTGATATGGTCTGTAGCTGTCCACTGGGAGCACAGGCTCTGGGATTTCCTGGATGGTGCACACCAAGGTTATTCCTCAACTTTGTGTTTCCCAGTGTCACCCTGCCTTAGCTAAAAAACGATCTGAGATGGCTGCTACTCTTGCTGTGCTTGGAGATTCCCATACAAAACTAAACTATGAATTTTGGCTCACTGCTGCTATTGCTGAGCTGAGGCCACTTAGCAAGAAATATGTGGGCTGGGGACTCACTGAAATGTTGTTGCTTATTTGAGAGAATTTAGGAAGTTTTGAAGCATGAGAACAATGGCCTTTCTGTCCGGGAGAAAACTCTCTCATTCAAGACCCTTCATTCCTCCTTGTATGCCACTGGTACCTTTCAAATTGCAACCCCAGTGCTGTAGGTCAGAGGAAGTTAGTCTAAGCAGATGAATCCATGGTTGGATACTTTAAGAGGAACTGCTTGGGAGCCCAGAAGTTTCTTCCAATGACTCAATCCCTGCTGGGTTTTGCAGCCAGATGTTATGGGGACTTATCTTCCTGTTACTGGAACCCTGGGATGAGGGGTATGGGGTGGGGATGGGACTCCTCCTTCCTGAGATATCTCTCCCAAATTTTTATCCACCACATGTAGGTGTGGGACCAGCCCTTTCCACATCTCCACCTCTACTACCAGTCTGGATAGATGTGGGTTTTCTTAATTCCATAGTTGTCAGATTTACAATTAACTTGATTTCTGATGGTTTTGAATGATGGTTGTTCTATAATTTAGTTGTAAATTTGATGTGGTTCTGTGAGGAGGCAAGCCATGCTTACCTATGCTGCCATCTTAAAAGAAGGTAGTCTTAAGACTGACACAAATAACAAGTTTAGATACTGATAGAGAGTATATAACAGAGAGAAAAAATTGATCTTGTAGGAAGGGGTGGAAATGCTTTTCTCAGTGCTTGGGTAGGGAGAGAGAAGATGGGATTTTCATCCAAGCAGAGGAATTGGCTTTCTCTCATAGCATAACAGGGTATATGGTCACATTTATTGGTAAGTAGATATCTGTGGTGGTTGAAGCATGTGGAGACCTGCTGTTATTGGAAATGACAACAACATGACCCTAGAGGTTAAGGACTGAGGAAAGGTGAAGCACAGAATCATTGGATAAGAGTTAAAGAAACTGAATTTTCTCACTATGAAATAAGGTGCTGTCACCTTTAGTATCATTACTGATGCTCTCTTTGCTTTGGTCTCATCGCACTCTTCCACAGACAAAATATTTGTTGCCTATAATTAGGGGGGAGAAAAAAAATGATCATTAAACAAAGAGGGTCATCACTCTTGTTACTCCTATTCTACAATATATCTAAATTCAGAACATTCCAACAAAGGCCAAAACAACCCATTTCTAACACAACACACATAAATATGTGTAAGATAGGGAAATGTTGTAGACTTATGGTGCCTTGCTTAAATGAGGCTTCACTGACAGCAAATTTTGAGCTATTTTTAAATTTAGCACTTCTGGAGATTTTTACACCCTGATACAATGTACATAGTAAAATTCGGAATGGCTGAACTGTTCACCTCACTTTTTATACAGTGAAAGGGAAGGTGGGAGAGGAAAATTGGCATAACTCCTTGAGAACAGTCATACTTCCAGGCAGGTCAGTTTTAAGAAAAGTACTTATGGAAGCTGAGAATAAGGAAGTCAATTCCCTCAAAACTTTCCATGTATACATCTCCCTTGAAAAGCCTTTGCATGCCTGTTTGCAGACTACTAATGTTGATAGTTGAAAATTTAAAACAACCTGATTCATTAGCATTCTGTCTGGAAAACTATCACAACTCAACATATTCAAGATGAATATTTAGGTCAATTAAAGCAGAGGGCAATTAAAACACAAAACAATTTGGAGATCTTCAGAAAGGAAGGAATATTCTTTTTTAAATGAAGAACTGTGTTATCCTTTAGAAAGTATTTTCATTTGGTGTTCATTCTTGAACTCTTATGACACTGTATGGCCCTGGACTGGCTGGGACAGTAGGTCCAGGGATGGCAATAAACCCATCCTCCAGAGAAAACCCACCTCAACTGTAGTAGTTAACAACACAGATTTAGTCTTGTAGGAAAGCCTGTATATATGCAGGGGTTTGGGCTGCCTTCAGTTACAGTTCAAGCATAAACCAGCAAGGGCGTTAGTGCAAACTGAAGCTCCAAGATATCCCAACAGGCTGATGGAGCCCACAACAGAGACTGAAGCAAGAACTTTTTAGAATCTGAGTCACATAGCTAATTGCCATCAGGGAGGCTTATCCATGGGCCACTTGGCCTCCAGTCAACAAAAGCAACAATCTATAACTCGACTAAGAACCTACTTCTGCAGCTATTACCAAGATATGTTAATCTTTAGAAGGAAAGGATGACAAGTCTCACTGATTAAAGGAGAATATATAGTGGAGACTATTTGTTTCAGTTAAAATAGAAATTTATGGACATCAGAGGACATTTCTGCTCTTAAGTCAGACCAACTCCTTCTCAGGTTGTGCTCTAGTCATGGAACTAATTAACGCACATTCCACTGGAAGGTACCTGATGGGGAACAGATAGTGGCAACAGCCCCCATGAATTCAGCAACACTTTGACATTTTATTACTTTAAGAGCATCTACATAAATCTGAGAATTATTAATACCTATATTTGCAAGACATTTTATTCTAAATAAAGTTAGTGGTTAATGTGCATATAAACTCCTTACTTAGTTTCAAAATCTCTAATGGTCTTCTGGACTAGAAAATGAAAGCCACTGTTCTAATTCAGTTCCTTCCCACTTCCTGTGTTACCTTGCAGACAGTAAGTCCATTCTCCAATGGTCAGTCTTGAAGTATGTCCTCTATACTCATGATTCTAAAACTGGGGTTCCTGGGAGAATTAAAAGGAAACCATCTCTACATATTCTGAAATGTGGTAGCAAGCACACCAGGCCCCTTGTAAACTCTGAGGTTTTTATTTGAAAGAGACAACATGAAATTTATAAAAATACAATTTATTAAGTGTTTCAGGATCTACGTACTAAAAAGTGTTTTGTCAGGAATGTCAAAGAAAATCATAAAGATTACTCTGAAAATGAGAGCACTTAAAAAGTCAGAACATACATTTGTTTCTATGGCATGATGTATAAAAATAGGTATTTCTGCAGCTAAAGCTATAGTCTTATAAAGATGTTTTCCTTCATAGAAAAGAGCACAGGTTATAATAAAGTACTGACGGGAAAAATGATTACCAGCATTTTCTTGTCTTAAATCAAAGCACCACCAGAGAGCTATAAAAGTTTCCTTTGTGCGTATCCAAGCATTGGTAAGAACGTTCGTGATTGGAAAAATTCATTTCCAAATTCTTTTACACATTTGTTTTGCCATATGTTTAAAACTAGGCTTCTAACTATCTCCTTGGATACACCAGTGCACTTATAACAGTGCTTATTTCCAAAAAATCTTGGAGAAGTATAAGAAAATAACAAAACAAACAAAAAAAAGAAATCTCACACACATTTGTTCTGCAAATGTAGACAAACAGTATCAACAGAAGGGCTTGGTTTGTTCTCCTTTTCTTAACTTCAGAATAAATTTAATTGTAAAGATTAAAAAAGAATATGTAGTAATGCAAATTAGTGTTAAGACATATATACTTATATGTCCATAAAATATCCATAAAATATCTAAGCTTAATTCACAACTAGTGCTTACCCAGGAAAACCTGCCATGGAGTGCTGAGCAGATTCTCATTTCCTTCCAGTTGCTGATCTTGAGACATCTCTTCCTCCTCTACCTCTCCATACCCCCTCCTGCACTCCACTAGCTAGCTCTTCATACCTATCCTCCCACTACTACTTCAGCACAGAATCTATGACAAGAGATGGGTGGGGCAAAGCCAGAAGGGGAGTCACTCTACCAGCTCCTCTTGTCTTCCTCTCCTTTCCACCACTGGGCTTGTGTTTTCTGCAGGGTGCCAGGACTAGTCTAAGATACTCATCCAGAGCCTCCATTTGATCCTCCTGTATAACTTCCACTTTAACTCCAAGGGTGAAATGCTTAATATTGCTTTTCTTTTTGGCAAAGGAAATGGTTGAGGAACAATTCTGAATTTTCCTTTGAAATGTATACCATCTTCTTGCTGCAGGACTGGGAGAAAGAGAAACCTTAAGAGGATGTGTCTTTCAGATTGGTACCTAGCAGTGAAACTGGAGGACCAGCCACTTGCCCTAGAATCTATTCTTCGGTTGGTTGCCAGAGACAGAGCTGGGAGAATCCTCAAGAGAAGGGGCGGGGTTTTGGGGGGGAGGTATAGTATTTCATTTCTGAAGCAGCTCATCGCTGGCAGACTCCAGGAGTCAGTTCCGGACCCTGAGCTAACGGATCTGATCTATTGTGGCCGGAAGCTAAAAGATGACCGGACCCTGGACTTCTGTGGCATTCTACCTGGGTCCACAGTCCCCGTTCTGCACAAATGCCTGATCAGAAACCAGCACCTACGGACAGAGTGTCTGCCCTGCGGGAGTGCCGGGTGTTACACACTGCCGGGCACAGGAGCTCTTCCTACAGAGAGGTGGTCTTTAAAATGCTCAGCAATAAGAAATCTCTGGATCAGATCGTTGCGGCCCCCCAGACCCCCAGTGACCCCACTGCTCTCGGTGCTCTCGAGGACAAGGGCCTTTTCTCTCTCTTCGCTGATCCCAGTATGCTTGATATGTTGGTACCTTCTCACCCAGCCTTAGTCAATGCCATTGCCCTGGTTCTGCACTCATTAGGTGGCAGGCAGCACGCCGCTGAGCACTCTTCCCAGCTCATACTGGGGTGTGCCAGGTGGCTTCCTGTTTGAAGGGCTCTCTGATGACAAGGACGACTTTCACCCACATGCCAGGTCCATGCTTTCTCGTAGCACACCCAGCTCCCACCCAGCCTCCCTGGGGTACAGTGGGGCTGCTGGATCCAGGCCCATTACTCAGAGAGCAGCTCTCAAATGCCTACTCCTGTCACCCAAGGCCATTCCTCAGGGACCTCACCAATGTCCTCGGGTTTCTAGTCAGGGATGCCATCACCAGTAATCTCTTTAGCCAAGCCCGACTGTATGCCCTGCAGACCTCTGGGAAGCTCAGTGTTCAGAGCCAGTGGCATCCCCAGCTGCAGCAGCAGTGAGATGTGGGCATTCAGACAGTGAGCTGAGCCTTCAGACCCTGCAGGCCACTGGCACCAGAGGCGGGTGGAGTGTAGGGAGAGACATCCAAGCGACTCGGATCTCATCTTGTGGGAGGGGCCCCATGAACTTCTCGCTCTTCCTGAAACCCCAACAAACTGTCAAGGCACTCCTGAAGGTGCCCAATTTCTCCTCTCCCCTGATGGTCAACCTTCAAAAAAAAAAAGTAAATGATCTTACTTCGACTCATTATAAGCAGTACCTAAAAAGCCAATATTAACACTAAAGTGGTCCTGTATTTCCTTAAAATGTCAGTCAATGCAAATAAATATGGGACAGGGAAGAGATTCTTTTTTGAAAAAAGAAAAGTGGGATGGGGGTACATGACTTAAAATTTAAAAAGTTGTAGATGAGTTAAAATAATTACTTCATATAAAATAAGAAATAACTAAATTTACTTGGAAATTATTTCTTCCTTCCCTTCCTTCTTTCTTTGCCTTAACAAATATTTATAGAGCTCTACTATAAACCAGGTGCTGTGCTCTATGTTATGTTTAACAAGTTGAAAAGGAAAAATTGCATGCTGTATTGGTCAAGACAAAATTTTCAATAACTCAACACAAAAATGACTCATTTCTTACTTAGGTTGAAACCTGACCAGGTGTTTTGGGTGTGCTGACTCAACGCTCCTCGTATGCTTGGCGTCCACCCCTGGGTACCCCGCATTAGCATGCTCAGAAACAAAAAGAGCAAGGAAGATGGGGATAGCACAGGATGTCTTGTGTCCAGCCTGGAAATTGGGTGCATTGTCTCTACTATTCCACTCCCCAGAATCCAGTTGTGTAGTTCTGCTGCAATTGCAAGAGAGGCTGAGAAAAGTAAATTTCCAAAATGAACTGGAAGAGAAAGTAAGATTGCCAGAAACTAGCTGGTGTCTGCCACATATGCCCTCAAGAAATTTACAATAATATATATCATAAGACAATAAAGAGAATAGGTCCTGGTACCTACTATGGCTTTCTGTAACTATTTTTTAGATGAAAAAGTGAATTCAGAGAGTGACTAGAAGATAGGGTGTGATGAAGTGAGATGGAGAAAAATAGTGTGATAATGCACAAAAAACGTTGGATAGGTTTTTAATGTTTTTTGATGTTGGACTTGGAAATTGGAGTCAGACAGTTCTTCATTGTCTCAGCTCCTCTATGTATTACCAGAGGCAGCTCCAGGGTACTATAACAGTTACATCGCACTTCTTATCATGCCGTACACTGTTATGCATGCTTTCTGTGTATTTAGCATAGCCTGTAGCCTTCACAACAATCTCATGTGATAAATATTATTTCCTTAACAATAGGAAAACAAATATGGAGAAGTTAAGTAACTTACCAGTCCACACTTTCAGTCACTGTGCACATGAAAACACTCTCCCACATTTCTAAATGCCACATAAGGATAGAGAACTAACTTGGTTGACAACTAAATATCATTCCTCTCCCATCTGGCTTTCGTTATTGTGGTTGAGAACTCAGTTGATCTGTATATTAAGATAGCTGGCTACTTCTAAGATCTTCCCTTTGGTATTTTGAAATTTCATTATAGTGTGATAAAAAGAGTATTTCTTTTGACTTTAAATATTTTTATTTTTCAACTACAGTTGACATAATATATTATATTTGTTTCAGGTGTACAACATAGTGATGAGACATTTATATACCTTATGAGGTGATCACCCTGGTAAGTTTAGTGCCCATCTGGCCCTGTACATAGTTATTACATTATTACTGATTATATTTCCTATGCTGAACTTTACATACTTTTGACTGTTTTTATAACTGGCTAGTTGCACATCTTAAAAAAACAATCTATCTTCCTTATGCCCTTCCATCTGGAAACCATCAGTTTGTTCTCTGCATCTGAGTTTGTTCCTGCTTTGTTTATTTTAAATTTTTTTTTGTTTTTTAGATTCCACATATAAGTAAAATCATATGGTATTTATCTTTCTCTGTCTGACACTTATTTCACTTAGACTAATACCCTCCAGGTTCATATGTTGTCATAAACAACAAGATTTTATTCTTTTTTATTAGCCATTATCTAATTAAATTCCCTCTCCCATTCTCTGTAGTTTCTCAGTGAGACTTCCACTGTATGTATGTAGGGTTTTCTCCCTCTATCCTGTATTGCCTATCTTCTTTTTTTTCTTTCATATCCTCAAGTCTTTACACTTCGGTAATTTCTTTAGCTCTTTTATCTTTCAGTTTACTAATGATCTTTTTCTGCCATTTCCAATCTGCTATTTAGCCAAAATGTTGGTTTTCTAATGTCAATACTATATTTTTCATTTTTTGAAATTCATTTTGGTGCTTTTTACAAATTTTCTTAATCAATTTTCATAATCGCTTGTTCTTTCATTATAGTTTCAACAAATTATTTTGTATCTTTAAACATATTGCATAGTCTCCTTTGCTGTCAGTTCTAATATCTGTAGTTTTTAAGACATGAATACAATTGTTTGTTATTTCTGTTTACTGTCACAGTGTCTTGTTTTCATGTGCATTTAGTACATTTCTTTTTGAACTGGCTTGCCTTGGAACTATATCTGTGAGAATTCTTTGACACTTAAGTTTATTGTGCTTTCTTCCAGAGAGCACTACCACCTAAAATTGCTTTAAAATAAGTTTTTGGCCTTCTTTTTTTGGTGGGGGGGGGGGTAGAAAGTGTGAATTTTAGTCAACAAACCCATGTGAATTCAGGCTTGAGATTAGGGATTATTACAACTTTTCTTTTTTTTTCAATCTTCCTAGAACATAACAGGAATTTCTCTTTATTTTATTATTTTTTTTATTTTGGTTTTTCAATTACAGTTGTCCCCTTTTCCCCTAATTTCTCTCCCCCACCCAACCCACCCCCTCTCCCGCAATCATATCCCTCCCCGTTGTCCATGTCCATGAGTCATTTATACCGGTTCTTTGACTAAACCCTTCCCTTACTTATCCCCCTTCTCTCCCTTTCCCCTCCCCCCTATTGACTGCTATTCTGCTCTTTGTTCTATTTAGTTCCTTTGTTTGTGTTGTTCTTTAGTTTCCTGTATTAGGTGATATCATATGGTATTTTGCTTTCTTTGCCTGGCTTATTTCACTAAGCATAATTCTCTCTAGTTCCATCCATGTTGTTGCAAATGGCAGGAGTTCCTTCTTTCTTTCTGCTACATAGTATTCCATTGTGTAAATGTACCACCATTTTTTGATCCACTCATCTACAGATGGGCACTTAGGCTGTTTCCAGCACTTAGCTATTGTAAACAGTGCTGCAATGAACATAGGGGTGCATAAGTTCTTTTGAATTGCTGTTTCAAGATTCTTCGGGTATAATCCTAGTAGTGGAGTCGCTGGTTCAAAAGGCAGTTCCATTTTTAATCTTTTGAGGTAATTCCGTACTGTTTTCCACAGTGGCTGCACCAGTCTGCATTCCCACCAACAGTGCAGTAGGGTTCCCATTTCTCCACATCCTCGCCAGCACTTGTTGCTTGTTGATTTGTTGATGATGGCCATTCTGACTGGTGTAAAATGGTATCTCATTGTGGTTTTTATTTGCATCTCCCTGATGGCTAATGATGTTGAGCATTTTTTCATGTGTCTATGGACCTTCTGTATGTCCTCTTTGGAGAAGTGTTTGTTCAGGTCCTTTGCCCATTTTTTAATTGGGTTGTTTGTTTTCTTGATGTTGAGTCGTATCAGCTCTTTATATATTTTGGAAATCAGTCCCCTGTCTGTGATGTCATTGGCAAATATGTTTTCCCATATGGTTGGTTTCCATTTCATCTTGCTGATGTTTTCTTTTGCTGAGCAGAAACTCTTGAGTTTGATGTAATCCCATTTATTTATTTTTTCCTTTATTTCTCTTGCTTTAGGAGATGTATCCTTGAAGAGATTGTTACGTGAGATATCTGATATTTTCTTGCCTATGTTTTCCTCTAGGACTTTTATGGTGTCACGGCTTACATTTAAGTCTTTGATCCATCTTGTGTTTATTCTCGTGTGTGGTGTAAGTTGGTGGTCTAGTTTCTTTTTTTTGCACGTCCCTATCCAGTTCTCCCAGCACCATTTGTTAAAGAGGCTCTTCTCACTCCATTTTATGTTCCTTCCTCCTTTATCAAATATTAGTTGACCATAGAGGCCTAGGTTTATTTCTGGACTCTCTGTTCTGTTCCACTGATCTATATGTCTGTTCTTATGCCAGTACCAGACTGTTTTGATTACAGTGGCTTTGTAGTATTGTTTGATATCTGGTGTTGTGATTCCTCCTACTGTGTTCTTCTGTCTCAAGATTGCTTTTGCTATTTGGGGTCTTTTTTGGTTCCATATGAATTTATGGAGTATTTGTTCTAGGTCAGTGAAATATGTCATTGGTATTTTAATAGGGATTGCATTGAATCTGTAAGGAATTTCTCTTTAAAATGATGGTTAATTTTTTCTCCTACTTCACATAATAAGAATTTTTTCCTTTAAGTGTCAGACTTTATGCCAAGGTCTCGTGTCTAAACTTTCATCCTGGTAAGGGTGCCAGCTTTGTCTCTTTACATGGGAGGTCCATTAAACCTAGAGCTCACTTTCTACTTTCCTGTTATTTTTGGCCTCTGAAGTTTCCTTATTCCTCTGCCAGAATTAATCAGTAATCCTTTTGAAAAATATTCTGTACAATCTTGTTAGGTGTGTCCTACTTGGAAGGATTTCTCTAACATCAAACTGCCCTATTTCCAGAAACAGAAGTCAAGATTGGGTATCTTATCAGGGACCAGACCATAAAGTCTTTGCATGCTTTGTGTTGTAGACCTGCTGATGTGAACTGATGGAATTATGATATATTTTAGACAATTACAAATGTACAATCCATGAAAAGTTCCCTGCAAAAGGACAATAAATGAGAAATATTAAAATGCAAGCACAGACAGACAAAAAAAAATCACAATGCTGACTTTTCCCCTGTCCTTCCTTGACAACCACATTAAGCAAATGATAATCTAATCAGATATGAGAGGAGGAGGTAGTTTAATACAATTAGTCAAACAATCAAGAAAGCCATTTAAGAAATAAATTTAAACCAGAATTATTAGCAATAAGGTCTGTGCTGAGAGAATTATACTTTAATATATTAGATAATTATAGGAATATACATATAACTTTATATAGAGGAAATACATATTTGCATACTTAATTTTTTGGAGACCACTGCTGTAATCAATTGCCTTAAATTTTGTAAAGAATAAAGAGTTACTAAAGGTTCTGAGGCAAAGAGTAACATGATTATATTGCTATTTAGAAAGATTAATCTAATTGTAAAGGAGCAAGAGTAGAGGCAGGAGATTGATTTCTAATGATCTAACTTAATGTTCAGGATAGCTTCCTCTTTCTGTATCCTCAAATATAGCTTAATGGCAATTTCTATCAAACCTGTAAAGTCAGATTGGCAGTTAAATTGGAATTATCATTACTTATAATACATCAATGAGGTGACTTCCCCAACTATGCTAATTATATATATTAAATTCATAATCATAAACAAAAATGATTGATCAATTATTTTAAAGTTCAGATATAACTTCAAAAAATTATTATCAGCTGTCTGCCATACAGTACATTCTAACTAATTAAATATTAATTTCACTTTAAGATCATCACTGCTGTAGTTATTGTACCATGATCCAAACTAAAAGAATGAAACTTCAGAAAGTTCAGTTATGTTTTTTTGTTTGTTTGTTTCTGTATGGTATGTTTTATATTCATTCACAAAATCTTCTATTCCTGTTCCTACTCCTTTCTTTTGAGGAGATTAAAGTCAGGAGATTAAGGACAAGTTTACCATGTTTGTCCTTACAGCATTGCAGCATTGGACCTTCTTCCACATCATGATGCTCTTCCCTCAGGGCAGCGCACTACAGATGTAAGCTTACACTACCTTTTATCACCAGTGTTCAGAGACTGAATATGTTGCTAAGGATCTTTGTCATTTCTCTGGAATAACAGCTATATTTTATAAAAGGCTTAGAGTTGGTGAGATAAGATAAAGTAATGTTACTAAAAGGAAATGTGTCTAGAATTGATTTTTTTTAAAGCATACAAGATAAAGGAGCCAGTAAAGAAGTGTTGGCTTGACAGAGCCTGTTTATTGTGATAACAATGAGGGTGGTCACATTCTTTGTTAATCATTAAGTATTTTGGAAGGCTAAAAATGAACAAAAGCAAACATAATCAACTAAGCAAACCAAGAGGATAATTTACTAGTTGCACATGTGCACACACACACACAAATGTCAATGACTCTTAGCCAATTAAAATATACTCAAACATGGAGATCCAGGGCCTAAAGGTTGTTTTAGTTCTGCAAAAGACTGTCACTGTAAATTAAAACACTGGACTACCCAGAAAATTAATGATAAAAGTGAAAAGAAATTTCCAAGCGTCTAATAATGGCCTTTTGCTTTGGAAACCAAACTAAGTAACTATTGTATCTTAATGTATAGCCTAAGTATATTAATGTAAGTATGTGATTTTCCTCCCATATCACCCACTAAGATTTATGTCCTTTGTATGTTCTGTGGGTTGGTTTTCTTTATGAAGAAACAGAAATGAAAGCTTTAAACATTATTTCTTTCTAACGCATGGCAGAAATCATATTTCATTTGTTTTAATCTCTAGAGATTGGCACAGTGCCTGACATACAGAAGTAAGTGTTTGATAGTTTTCCTTTAATGAATGATAACTTTCTCCATTATATTATTTCTCTCAGCCAAGATAATTATTCTAAGGACATATTATACTAACTAGTTCTTTATAAAAATTAAATATCTTTGTAAAGGAGAGATCCTTTAAGTTCTCCATGTAGACCTGAGGAGGAGAAGCGCCTCACCAAGCCCTGGCAGTTCACATGTGTAAAAGGAGGAGGTTAGTGTGCTTTTGCATCCAAAACAATAATTAGCTTCTGAAAAAAAAAATTAACCTCGTAATAATTTTTAAAAAGAGGGAAATAATAAAACTGAACATTCATGCACAACAGATGATGCAAAAAGCATTTTATAATCTTTTCTATTGGCACTTATTCTGCTTTTTTCCTATAAGGAGATACAAGATTTGGAGTTAACTGCATGCCTGAATTCTAGATCAGCCATCTTCTAACTGGTGACCTTAGATAAATTACTCTTTCTATGCTTTGATTATCTCATGTGTAATTTAGAGATTCTATATGAAAATCCTAAAATGTTTTGCTTCTATGAAGATAAGGCAACTAAATAAGAAAGTATTATATCTCAGTGTCTAAATTCTAGCTATTGTGATTGAAAATTCAAAATGCTATTTTGTGTTTAATAATTTGATTGACATAATTTATACAGTGATTGTGTATTATAATTGTTTTATTAAGAAATAAATAACATTAGCTGCAAAGTAAATGAAATAGAGATTATAATAGTACTAATTTTCTGAAGTCATTGGGAGGATCAAGTAAGAAAATACATTTGAAATATTTAGAATATTATCTGGCATGTAGTAAACAATTAATGAATGTTAGCTACTTCTATTATTCCTGAAACAATGGCTTAGATAAACTCACCAATGAGTATGTTATTCTTTTTTTTTTTAGTATATTTTATTGATTCTGTTGTTATAGTTGTCCCAATTTCTTTTCCCTATACTCCCCTCTACTTAGCATCCCCATTCCCTCCAGCAATCCCACCCACCTTAGTTCATGTCCATGGGTCATGCATTTAAGTTCTTTGACTTCAAACTTTCCTATATTAATCTTAACTTCCCCTGGCCTATTTTGTACCAACCAATTATGCTTCTTATTCCTTGCACTGTTTCCCCATTTCTTCTTCTTCCCCCTTCCAGCTGTTAACCCTCCAAATGATTCCCATACCTATGATTCTGTTCTTATTCTGGTTTGTTTAGTTGGATTTTGTTTTTATTTTTTAGATTCAGTTGTTGATAGTTGTGAGTCTGTTGCCATCTCAGTGTTCATAGTTTTGATCTTCTTTTTCTTAAATAAGTTCCTTTAACATTTCATATAATAATGGCTTGGTGATGATGAACTCCTTCAGCTTTACCTTGTCTGTGAAGCACTTTATCTGCCCTTCCATTCTAAATGCTAGCTTTGCTGGATAGAGTAATCTTGGTTGTAGGTGCTTGCTTTTCATCACATTGAATATTTCTTGCCAGTCCCTTCTTGCCTGCAAAGTTCCTGTTTGCTGTACTTAAGCATATGTGTCAAGTCTGTGAGCATCTTTAACACCAGTGTTTTGAGCTCTATGTCTGCTAGATTGGCTATCTCTTCATTGCTTAGTTCTCCCACTGGAATCTTGATCTATTGCCTCTTTTGAGCCATACTTCTGTTTCCTCATCTTGACAGGCTCCTGTGTTTGTTTGCCTCTGTGTCTTTGGTAGAACTATCACATCTGTTACATTGTAAGGGGTGGATCCCTAGATATTGGTCAGTGCCGGTGACCCATTTCACCACTTTGTGACACTGTATGTGGGGGAGGGGTCTGAGAGGGAACAAAGCCTCTTGCTCAGCACTCGCCCCTTTTCCAGGCACTTGTCCTGCTTCCTATATGGGACTGGCACCCCTCTAGTTGTTGCCCTGGCCATCATTCCCAGAGTGGGTGGGTCTGTGGATGTTCTAGGACCATGGGGGCCTCTAAACAAACAGACTCTGCTGAGAGACTGGCAGTTTCTGCCTCTGCCCCAACACCCACTGGTTTTCACAGTCAGAAGCAATGAGCCTTTATTTTCTCCAGTGCTGGAACCATGAGGTGCGTGGTCTGATCTGCTGCTGGAGCGCTACCCAGGTGTCCCTCCCTGCTTTTTAAAACGTGTGACTGTTTTCTGCCAGCCTGCCACTGCCACCACTGCTGCCACCACACTGCTTCCTCTCCACCCCTCTTACCTGTCTGGGTGAGTATTTCTTTTTTATATCTTTGTTTGTTGGACTTCCATGCAGCTTGATTTTCTAGAACTTCTAGTTGTCTCTAGTTTTGAGATAGCTATATTTCTTCTTAGTTGTGGAGGGAGATGCAGTGTGTCTATTTAGGCCTCCATCTTGGTCAGAAGTCTCCCGAGTATGTTATTCTTTATAATCAAATGCCAGAGAAAACTTCTGAGCAAGTTAGTACTTTATTATTTATACAAATTATTTTTTCAAGGGCACTGAGAATATAACTTCAGAGCACTGTATCAAATGAACTTTTCCTAGAGAGAACTGACTACCCCACCATGCTCTAGACACAATTGCATAATAGCACCTATGGTCTTTCCTTTTCTTAACCCTTTACATGTCCCTCATCTCTTCTGTAAACTAGAAACATCTGGGAGAGAAGGATGAACCCTCCCCTCCCCCCCCCGCCACTGCTTTGATTCATCTCTGAATTCCCAGCACCTGTCACAAAACCTGACACTTTGTAAAGGCTCATTGGATGTTTACTAACTGGATGATTGACAATCACCGTGTTTCTGTCTCTTTTGAATGGTCTCCCCAGCATCAGACCCACAGAACCTAGACCAACTAGATATCTCCACATGGATGCCTAACAGTTAATCTCCTATTGTCTTCTCCTTCTACATTTTTGACTGGATGTCATGCAACAGACATCTATGGCATGTGTTTTTATAACATCAGTGTTTCTATACCATCTTAGGACTTTGCTTTGTTCTTTTGTTTCACTGCAAGTTTCCTCTTGTCTCTGCATCCTTCCTTTAGTCTTTACAATCCTCTCCCCACTCCAGAGTTCAATACATACTTCCAGAGCACCCTTTCTAAAATGCAAATCTAATCATAGCACTTCTTTGTATAAAATCCTCCAATGTCATTCCAAGAAAATTTACTTGAATTTAATTCTTTATATTCAATAGTAGGCACTGATTTTTCTCTTTTGTCTACATCCAGCCTCCTCTTTCCCATGCTCCAGCTTACCCAGCCATCCTGAGCTGCTTGCAGTCTCTGAGCAGATACTCTGTTCTCAGGAATCTTTGACTTTTAAATATGCTGCTCTCACTGCGTGGGTCGTTCTTCCCTTCTCTTTACCTAGTTAGCTCTAAATTTTATGCCATCTCCTTTCAGAAACATTTTCTAGTCTTTCCATTTAGATTTCATTTTCTGTCCTGTGCTCTCCTTAACACATTCCCAGTTTTATCGCTGTCTTTTTTATTTCCCGACACCCACTGTGAGGCTCAGTTCTTGAAGGCAGAGAAGAGAGCACTAAATGGGCAATCAGGAGAGGTAGCCCCTATTCTCAGCCTTGCTGCCAACTCTATGTAACACCAGAGACAAATTAGGAATAATGCTAAACCTCAGCTTTTATTTCATTACAGTGCTCACCTAGATTATCTTTATATGGACTCTCAATAATTCTATAGGAACAGCTGTAAAATATATTTGCAATATCTTATATTCTATGGCATTTCTGCAGAAGCTGATTTCTATATGACAGGGTTGCTCTGGCAATCTTTATTGACTTCTAGTCATAACTGACAAGGAGACCAATACCCAGTAACTCAGAGCAAAACAATTGAATCAGGAACATTCTTCTACTCTCTGCCATATAATTTTCATCAACCGAAGTAAATACTATAAAGGCCAAAACTAAACAAAACAAAACAACCAAGAGCTTCATACAATAATATGTGAGTATAGGGTACAAGGAGACAAACACAAAAGAGGAAGTAGATACAGGTAGGAAATTTATCAGGCTGTGCCTATGTTATAGTTTTGGGATGAAAAACAACACTTTTAAAGACAGAGTACTGGGGTTCAAATCCTAACTTTTAAAATTATTAGCTACATGTATGTGAGAAATTCTGAGCCTCATTTTCCTTATTATTAAATAAGGATAATAATAATTCATAACCCATAGTAGTGTTATAAGCATTAAATAAATTAATTCATATAAAGTGCTTATAAAATGCCTGGTTCCGGTAAGTTAGGTAAGTTATATTAGTAAGAGGAAATAAAGGATAATAATATAATCAAACAATAAAACATGGCCACTGTATTTCAAAACAAAAAGTCAAACATAGTGTTCTGAAAAATTAATGAATTTCATTAGACATCATTATTACATAGTAAGTGATTGCTATTAACTAGAATCATCATCAGTGGTGGTATTCTGCATGATATGTCATTAATTATATATATATATGTCATCAGCTACACTGGAAAGAATATAGGGTTTTTCTTTGGCGGCAGGGGGCCCTTAAGCATCACTGAAGAAGAATTTGCAATAAGCAGTTTGAATTTAGTTGGATAATAATCATTTTATATATGAGAAAAATTAAACACACATTTAAATCAATAAAAAATACCAGCTGGAATCATAATAAATTGGCCATGACAGAAAACCATTAACATAAAGACAAAATGAAACAAAAATTTTATTACCATGTACCTAGACTT
This sequence comes from Furipterus horrens, assembly GCF_987537825.1. Lineage (NCBI taxonomy): Eukaryota > Metazoa > Chordata > Mammalia > Chiroptera > Furipteridae > Furipterus > Furipterus horrens. The sequence continues at coordinate 111,573,016 of NW_028327172.1, read as the reverse complement.
ACTACAGACTAGCTTATGTACTCTCATAAAAAGTATCTTGGAAAACAAAACCCAGAGTTTATGACAGATATAAACCTGAGTCAGTTTTGCATTGAAAATACATAACCATTTGGCTCAAGAATCCTACCTGAGATATTTGACAGTAATCTCATGGATCGCAGGACCAACAACTCTGTATTGAGCATTGATCCCAATAGACTAGAACTGAACATAATTTGAGCTGTGTACATAACTTGGCCTAACGGTGAACAGTGAGCCATTAGCCAATTTTCCATACAAATATTTTATGTTTGATTTGGACATCAGATCAAGCAGTCCAACATGTTTCAATTAAAAGTCATAGGGTATCTCTAGAGGAATCATTGTTTGGCAAATACAAATACAAGTATTGAACACATATGCTCGAAAGGCAATAGACACTTTCTTGGAGCTAAAGATATGACTTTTAATTCAAAACTGAGCTCAATTTGGACTGTGTATTTATTTACTTAATTTAATGGATCAATAAAGACACGAGTTATATTTTGTGTATCCAATAAATGTTATCCTTCAAAACAAAGCCAAATACACTCAGAAAGATTTTGGCAGGGACTTATGAACCACTGGTATGGTAGTCACTCAGGGCTCAAACCAAATAACATATAATGAAAGTTCAAGCTCAATTTGGAGAATATTTTCATGTTTGGTTTTATTCAGGATGAACTTTTGTTTTTTATTTTTACAAAATCTTTTCATTGTAACAAAGTATATATAACATAAAATTGACCATTTTAGCCATGTTTAATTGTACAGTTCATTGTTATAGAACATTCACATTGTTGTGCAACCTCACCACCACCCATCTCCAGAAATTTGTCATCATCCCAATGGATGCGTAGTTTTAGAATATATGTAGGTTTGGCTTTTTTCCAACTGATTCTCTAAAAATGTCTTTTTGGAGGAACTTTTGATTAGTTCACAGTTCCTTAAAAGAATGTGTATCTGAGTTCACCACATGAGTTCAATTAGTTCAAATGCATGCTTTGCTATTTCTGTTTTTTTTTTTTTTTTTTTTTTTTTTTTTATCGTCTGCTTGGGAAGCACTAGAATATAGCCCTACTAAGAATAAGGTGTAAAGCAGTCCTGATGAGCAGAAAGCTACCTTAGATTATATTTTCATCTGATGCAAAACAGTGTAAGAATCAAAAACAGTGATAGCATTTATTCACATGTATGATCAGTATTCCACTTTATCAAATAATTTTTGGATCTGTTATCATAGTAGCCCTATTTTAGAAGGAAGTTTATTCTAGATATTTACTTTATTTTCACCTGATTTTAAAAGAAATTAAGACAATTTCTTAGGTGTCTAAGAGTGTTATGTGCCCTAGATATTGGACCTTACTGTTCCTAATAGAATTATTATTGGCCTTGCAGTTAGCCAGTAGAATTCTAGGTGGTGTTTGCTAGGCTTCTGGGAAACCTAGTAAAAGCTTTGGTGGCAAAAAGACCTTTTGGATGACACCTGCCCAGATATTGTGAACCATAAGGGGGAATATGGGAGCAGCTGGGAGCCTGAAAATGGAGCAAACCTAGAGGAAGCAGAACTAGGGGTGTATCTGACCTCAGCCCTGAATCTAATAGCCTCTCAAGCAGAACTACACAATGACATATACAATTCCTTTTTTCCATAAATCTGCATCATTTAGGGTTTTCGTTAAGAAGGATGCTCACTGAAATCAAACTGCTTAATTAAAAACTTAGGAAAAGAAACAAATACTTTGCCTATCCTGTTACTCTAGAACCAGGCAGATTCACATAGACATGTAGATACACAGTATTATGGAAGAGGCTTTATAATTCTCTTTGACCTTTGCAGTTGCACTGGTGTCCGTGAATGAGTTTTCTTATTTCTCTAATCCATATTGTTATTGGCCACAAGCAAAAAATGTGCTCTTGTCATTTCCTTACTTAAAATCCTTCAGTGACTCCCCACTGCCTTGGGGCATAAACTCCCTAGCATTTTATAGTCCGGTGGGTCAGGCCCTCTCAGACAAGGGTCCCCACCCCCTACCCCCAGCCTATCTGGTATTTACATATTAAATGTCTTCTTTGCTCTCAGTGTCTTTTTATTCAAACTTCCCCTCTGCCTGAAATGCTTTTCTTCTTCACTGTACCTCCTCATCTTAAAGTTTGGCTACTTGTGTTCACTAAAGGGTTATCAGAAAAGGGAGAATCTAAAGGGGTCTCTGGGTTGCTCTCAATGACCACTAATGCACTAAAGATGCGAATAATCTTGTCCCCATGATTGTGTGTAAATATAAAATCAAGGTCTAGTACATCCCAAGAAACCGTGGTAGAGCAAGGTATTAGCACCTGATGAAGTTCCCAAGGAGAAAGGGCTACATGGCGTTTTTACCAGCGTTTTTAGTTTCTTTCTGTTAAGCCTTGTGAAACCAGTTGTGGGTTGGCCTCTGCTCCCTTTCAGGCTTATCTAGTGATGGTCATCTCTAAGACACTGGCCCTAATTAGGACTAACTTAATGCACAAGTGTCTTTCTTAGGGAAGACTTCCTTCCATCCTCAGCAGCCAGTCACCTTTGTCTCTGTTATCCTTTTGTTTTTAACAACTGCTACTGTCAAAGATACAATACCAGATTGTAAAAATAACCAGCGAGTTTAAGCCTGAGACAGGCCATATGATTCTTAAATCCAAAAAGTAATTCAAAGACTCTAATTGAAATTCTTTAGTGTCCACTAGTACATACATGTCCTACTTACACAAAAGGTTCTGTTACTGCTCTTTGTTCTTCTTCTGTGCCACCTCACATGTAGTATAGTATTCCCTCACTTATCACGGTATTACGTTCTACACTCCCCCCGCCCCCCAGCCCTTGCAATAGGTGAAAATCCACGAAGTAGGAACCTTACATTTATTTTAGTATTTATATATATTTTAAGGTTTTATAAACCTTTCCCACACACTTATAAACTGTTCCCAGTCCCTGATTAACCTTTCCCACTCCCTTATTAACCTTTTCCACACTTTTATAAACACTACTTATGTTCTTAAACATATTCTACACTCTTAAACCTACGTAACTTTAACAACATATGTATACAGTACCGCAAAATCCTGTGATATAGCGAAAAATCTGTGATAAATAATTAAACATAATATTTCACAAAATCCCACGATACAGTCAGGACATGATAAGTGAACCACAATATAGAGAGGAACTAACGTATTGCATTTAAGCAGGAACAGTTTTCTGCTGTTTTGCTTAGATTTTTTCCTATTAGCTGAATTCTTTATCTTCATTTTCCCAATCTTAATGTTCCCAAAAAGAGCTTTCCCTTTCAATCTGCATCTTAAATATTAATAGAGTTTCTTTCTTTCTTACTTTTTTTAGATTCAAAATACAAAATAGGTTTCTTCCCATTTCCTTATGGGTTGTTTTATACATCCCCGATGGTCATGTACCAAACTTTGGCTGCAAGGGACTTTGTGCTCCTTATCCTAGTTCAAACCCATCAGGAACTGGGCTGAGATTCTGTGAACCAACCACCTTTCTTCTTGGCCAGCTAGCAGCCTATTAGCCTCCACCAAGAGAGGGCACTAGAGAGAGATTTCACACTGGAGGAAGAAAAAGGAATTTACTCTTTTGTATTGGTTTCAGGTTTACAGCATGGTGGTCAGAAAATGAGACGTATTTTACCTCAAAGCGCTCCCCTCTCATATTCCCAGTATAAGGCTGGTACCATACGTAGTTGCCACAATAGTATTGACTATATTCCTTATGCTCTACTTCACATCCCTGTGACTATTTTGTAGCATCCAATTTGTACTTAATCCTTTTACCTGTTTCACCCAGTCCCCCAACTCTCCTCCTTCTGGCAACCACTAGTCCCCACTCTGTGTCCACAAGTCTGTCTCAATTTTATTTATTTTTGTTTGGATTCCACATATAAGTGAAATCATATGGTATTTGTCTTTCTCTGACTTATTTTACTGAGCATAATACCCTCTAGGTCCATCCATGCTGTTGCAAATGAAAAGATTTCATTCTTTTTTATAGCTGAGTAATATTCCATTGTACAAATATACCACATCTTCTTCATCCAATTGTCTACTAATGGGCACTTGGGTGGCTTCCATGTATTGAGTATTGTAAATAACACTGCAATGAACATAAGGGTACACATATTCCTTCAAATTAGTATTTCAAGTTTCTTCAAATAAATTCCCAGAATTGAAATCACTGAGTCATAGGCAATTCATTTTTACTTTTTAATTTTTTTTGACAAGAAGCAGAATTCTTTTAGTGAGTGTTAAGGTGGGAGCAGAGGGTCTCATGATTGCAGAGCCCGCAGTTTTTTCAAGGGACCACAATTAAGGATGTGTTTGACCCCACAGCCATCTAGGATGAGCCACTTTTCAGCCTCCATATCTTCAAACTCATCCTAATTAAACTTAGTAAAGCCCCACTTTTTGGAGATGTGGATCTTCTGGAGGCTAGAAAACTTGAACTTGGCTCTGTGTAGGGCCTCAATCACATGCTCCTTGTTCTGTAGCTTGGCACAGATGCACATAATGACTTGGCCAATGTAGACCTTGGCCACTGTGTCCTGGGGCTTTCCAAAGGCACCTGGCATACCTGTCTGGAACCTAGATTGGGGACAGCATGAAGTCATACATGAGTGTCCACCAGAAAAGACTATATCCAGGGACCCTTAAGGCAAACCATACTAGCAATAGACTGCATAGACTGCCAAGGATGCTAGTGTTTGCAGTCATTACACACCAGGTTCCCATGCATAAAAGCATCTTTAATTTTTTAAGGAACCTCCCTACTCTTTTCCACAATGACTACAACATTTTACATTCTCACCAACAGTGCAAAAGGGTTCCCCTTTCTCCACATCCTCACCGGCATTTGTTGTTTGTTGATTTATTGATGATAGCCAATCTGACAAGTGTGAAATGGTATCTCATTGTGGCTTTAATTTGCATTTCTCTGATGATTAGTGACATTGATCATCTTTTCATATGTCTATTGGCTATTTGTATGTCCTCCTTGGAGAAATGTCTATTCAGGTTCTTTGGCCATTTTTCAATAACGTTGTTTGTTTTTTTGATGTTGAGTTTCGTAAGTACTTTATAAATTTTAGATAGTAACCCTTAATCAGATGATTCAGCAAATATGTTCTCCCATTCTGTGGGTTGACTTTTTATTTTCTTGATGATTTCTTTTGCTGTACAAAAACTCTTTATTTTGATGTAGTCCTATTTGTTTATTTTATCTTTTTTTTCTCTTGCCTAAGGAGATATATTTGATAAAAAAAATTGCTATGGTCATGTCCAAGATTTTGCTGCCTATGTTTTCTTCTAGGATTTTTATGGTGTTGAATCTAAATTTAAGTCTTTGATCCATTTTGAATTTATTTTTGTGTGCTGTTTAAGAAGATGGTCTAGTTTAATTTTTCTGCATGTATCTATCCAATTTTTCTAACACCAGTTACAGAATAAACTCTCTTTAGCCGACTGTATGTGCTTGCTTCCTCTGTCAAGTGGTAATAGACTATAAAGGAGTGAGTTTATTTCTGGAGTCTATATTCTGTTCCATTAATCTATGTGTCTGTTTTTATGTCAGTACCACACTGTTTTAATTACTATGGCCTTATAGTATAGCTTGAATTTAGATAGCATGATTCCTCCAACTTTGTTTTCCTTTCTCAGGATTGCTGTTGCTATGCACGGTCTTTTGTGGTTCCCTATAAATATTTGAAATATTTGTTCTAGTTTTGTGAAATACGTCATTGGAATCTTGATAGAAATTGTATTGAATCTATAGATTGCTTTGGGTAGTATGGACATTTTAATGATGTTAATTCTTCCTATCTATGAACATGGCACGTACTTCCACTTATTTGGATCTTCTTCAATTTCTTTCTTCAATGTCTCATAATTTTCCAAGTACAGATCTTTTACAACTTAGGTTAGGTTTATTCCTAGGTATTTTATTCTTTTTGAAGCAATTATGAATGGGATTGTTTTCTTAATTTCCCTTACTGTTAGTTCCCTATTGGCATATAAAAATGAAACTGATTTCTGGATATTAATTTTGTGTCCTGTTACATTGCTGAATCTGTTTATCAGTTCTAATAGTTTCTTGGTGGAATCTTTGAGGATCTCTATGTACAGTGTCATGTCATCTGCAAATAAAGACAGCTTTACTTCTTTTTTCCAATTTCAATGCCTTTTATTTCTTCTTATTGTCTGATTTATGTGGCTAGGACTTCCAGTACTATGTTGAATAAGAGAGGTGAAAGTGGACATCCCTGTCTTGGTCCTGGTCTTAAATGGAACACTTGCAGTTTTTGCCATTGTGTATGATCCTGGCAGTGGGTTTGTCATATATGGTCTTTATTATGTTTAGGTATGTTCCCTCTATTCCCACTTTGTTGAGAGTTTTTATTATAAATCAGTGCTGGATTTTTTTCTGCATCTATTGATATGATCATGTAGATTTTATCTTTCATTTCATTTATGTGGTGAATCACCTATATTAATTTGTGAATGTTGTGCTAGCCCTGCATTCCCAGAATAAATCCTACTTGATTATGTTATATGATATTTTGATACAGTGCTGTATTTGGTTTGCTAATATTTTGTTGAGGATTTTAGCATCTATGTTCATCAGGGATATTGGCCTATAATTTTCTTTCTCTTTAGTGTCTTTATCAAGTTTCGGAATTAGGATAATGCTGGCCTCATAAAATGAGCTTGGAAGCCTTCCATCCTCTTGAATTTTTTGAAATAGTTTGAGGAGAGGTGTTAGTTTTCACAATGTTTGGTAAAATTCACCTGCAAAGCCATCAGTCTAGGGCTTTAAGAGGTTGGGAGGTTTTTTTTATTGCTGCTTCAATTTCACTAGGTGTAATCTGTCTATTCAGATTCTCTGATTTTTCCTTATTTAGTTTTGGAAGATTGTATGTTTCTAGGAATTTATCATTTTCTTCCAGGTTGTCCAGTTTGTTGGAATGTAGTTGTTCATATTTTCTTATAGTCCTTTGTATTTCTTTAGTGTCAGTTGTTATTTCTCCTCTTTCATTTATTATTTTATTTATTTGGGTCCTTTTTCTTTTTTTCTTGATGAGTCTGGTTAAAGGTTAATCTTATTTATCTTTTCAAAGAACAAGCTCTTGGATTCATTGATATTTTGTATCTTTTTTTTTATACTTTATTTCATTTGTTCTTGCTCTGATCTTTATTATTTCCTTCCTTCTGCTCACTTTGGGCTTTGTTTGTGGTTCTTTTTCAAGTTCCTTTAAGTGTAAAGTTAGATTGTTTATTTTAGCTTGCTTTTTTTGTTTTTTTCTGAGCTAGACCTGTGATGCTATGAATTTTCCTCTTAGGATTGCTTTCCCAGTGTCACGCAGGTTTTAGACTGCCATTTCCTCATTTTCATTTGTTTCATGGTATCTTTTGACCTCTTCCTTGATCTTCTTATTGACCCATTCATTTTTTAATAGCATGGTATTTAGCTTCCATGTCCTTGCATGTTTTTTAGTGTTCTTCTTGAAATTGAATAATAGTTTCATCGCATTGTGATAGGATTTCAATCTTCTTAAATTTATTAAGACTTGTTTTGTGTTCTAACATGTGGTCTATCTTAAAAAATGTTCCGTGTACACTGAAAAGTATGTATATTCTGCTGATTTGGGGGGAAATGTTTTGAAGGTATCAATTAAATCCATTTGATCTAGTTGCTGTTTAAGGTCGTTGTCTCCTTATTGATTTTCTGCCTGGAAGATCAATCCACTGAAGTCAATGGGTGTTAAAATCCCCAACTATACCCCCCACCCCCACATTTCCAATACAAGCCTGGTACCACACATAGTTATCGCAATATTATTGACTGTATTTCTTATGCTGTACTTCTATCCCTGTGATGATTTTGTAACATATAATTTGTACTTCTTAATCCTTTTGCCTCTTTCATCCAGCCTGGTTTAAGCTCCACAGGGTGGGGCTGAGTAATTTCTGTGGGCGAGACTATTGCTTCCCCTCAGGCTGATGCCGATTGGAGAGGATTGCTCTGCCTGAGAGAGATGGCTCCTGCAGTGTGGGGCAACACTCAGTACAGGGATCCTGATGGTTGTTCCTTTAGTTCTCCCCCCAGAGCTGACAACCCCAGACTCTCCTCAAGTGTCTCTAATCCACTCTGCCCACCCTCTGCCAGAGCCCAGGGTAACTGGCTGCACATGAAATTTTGTGTTGGCTCTAGCCATTTTTCCCTGCTAGACAGAAACCTTGCTGCTTTTCATAGCTGGATTAACATCTGGATTCCTTTCTGGCTCAGCTGCTGTAGTCTGGGGAGCTCAGTTTGGAGTTTAGATCCCACACTTCTCAGGGGCTACTCCCCACCCCAGGCCACTGAAATATCCCTCTGGAACTTCAGCTGCCACCCATGGGAGCCCAGCCATCTCTCTGGTGCCTCCATGTGCTCCCTACCAGTCACATTGTGGTGAAGTGGTTTCTTCTGTCTGTCCTTGGTTATAAGGCTTCTCTCCAACTACTTTTCAACTTGTTATTCTGGATGATTTCTCCACAATTTAGTTGTAATTCCAGATTGGTCCTGGGAGGAAGTTAGTGTAGCTTCCACTTACTCCTCTGCCATCTTGGATCTCTCTCCTTATGATTAATATTAATTGCAAAACAACCGTGATGGCTAGTCTTATGTGTCAACTTCACTGGGCAAAGGTTCCTAAATTTTTTGCCAATCATTATTATGAATATTTTTGTGAGGCTGGTTTTGGATAACTAACATTTAACCCTGCAGTGGCTGCGCTTCCAAATGGTGTGTGAGAAGTCATATGGATGACGTGTGTCATCCAACTCTCTCTGTCACAGAATTCCAGGTAAACTGCATGGTTTAGGTGCTTGGCTGGAACTGAGGTGATGCAATACCTTTAGAAGATTATTAATCTGAGCGCACACAGCATTGCCCGACTATTGTCATCCACACGACCCCTCGAGGGTTAAATCAGTGGACTTTGATTTAAGCACATTATGCTATTTAATGTGGGTGGTTTCATCCAATCAGTTAAAAGTCTGAATAGAACAAAAAGACTAGCTTCTTTGAGGAAGAGAGACTTCCCCAGCAGATGGCCTTTGGACTTCTATCTGCAGCATCGGCTCTTCCTGATCTCTACCATGCCAGCCCACCAGACTTTGGACTTTGCAGCCTCCCTAACTGCATGAGCCAATTCTCTCTCTCTCTCTCTCATATGTATGTATCAAACATTTCTTGAAGACGTAGTAATTATTTTGACCCCATCTCTTATACAGTCTGCTATATTGACTGAATTGCTGAAAGCTCTTACTTCTCTTGCCAGTCTTTGCAAATACTTATGGGCAAAATGTTCCTAGGATACCTCTTCCCTTAAAAAGGATCAGTGTATTTTCTCTATGTTATTTTTAAATTTTAAAATTTCTCCCCTTCTTGTAATTAGCTGACAGGATCACATTGATATTTGGAGAAATCCCGCACAACATTATTGGTCAGCTATTGCTGCCATACTGTCGCATAACAAATTCTCAGTGGCTGATAACAACAACGAACATTTTAGTATGCTCAGGGCAATGGGGCTAGCTCTGCTTCATATTTTCTGTAGTTTCATTCTGGGACACTGGTTACCCAGAGCATGTTCTTCTTACAGAAGAGCACAGGAGTACAAAAGAGAAACGCAAACTGCAGGCATACTTAAAGCCTCTGGTTGTATCACATCTGCTAATGTTGCATTGGGTGCAGGAAATCACAGAGCCAAGTCCTAAACCAAACGATAGGAAGGCACACTCTTAAAAAAAAGGTTGTACAGATTTATGTATAGAATGTTTATTAGAGTGGGAAAGAAAGAAAGACCAAATGAACTGAAGAAAGTTCTTTGTTCTCTTGCTTTTGCCTGAACATTATTATTATATGCATGCAGAACTAAATTGATTTTTCTTCTGTCGCATATAATCACAAATTTTGCACAGTGATTACTAGATTAAATTTACCAATAAAGTAACAAATTTATCACCAACAACATAATGAATTTTAAAATGTGCTTTTACTTTGAAATGTTAAAATATGTCTCTACAGGAAGGACAAAATGAGGTGTAAAAAGAAAGATAAAGCAGAAAAAATATGGGAAAAGTTATCAGTCCATTTATTTCAAAAATGCTTTCTGGGTTTCATAGTGGGTCTTTAAAAAGGTTTAACTTTTTGGTATTTTACATAGATTATAAAACTTGACACCTAACACACTTTGTCAGGAATTTGTTTAGCAGATATTATGAAACTGAAATAGAAGGAAAAGATGTGTGCAGCATAATAGATGTAGAGTATTTTCAAGCAGTTTCCAGTAAAAAGTGACCTGGAGTGGCCAACCCAAGCTTATAATTTTGAGGGTCTTCCCAACTGCAGAAGCATGTTGGAGGATGGTGGAGAAAGAGCTTCCCAGTTGCTGCTAACAGGCTATGGAGGCTGGAATATTAAGAATGTCCCCTCCCACTCCAATATCATCTGAGTTATACCAGGTGACATGCCCTCTCCCACTTACATATTATGTTCACAAAGCATTTTACTGTGCAGGTTTTTTCCCTTTATACTTTTGTTTTGATATACATTTAAAGATTTTATTTAGTATGCCTTAAAAAACACTGGATGTGGCAGATGGACAAAAGATATGATGTTAAGTTTTTCCTTCTAGATCTTCACACAAATCCATGCCTCCACCAACCCTACCAATTCTTTACCCACCTCCGCCAACCACAACCCAACTCTCCTGAGGTATGGCTCAGTCCAAGTATTCATAAAGGGAAACTAGAGTCTTTTCAAATGTGAATATGCACATTTCTGTTTAGACGACCTGACAAAGGTTGGTAAAAAATGCAAAAAATATTAAGCTCATATTTAAATGGGCAGAAATCATACTAAATACTTTGATCCCATCTATTAGCCACAGCAAAACTTTTGTAAGGGGACAATGAGATTGGAACACATTAGGAACAGACAAGAACAGTTTCAGAGGAAATGACTAATGAAAAAAAGACAAGCAACTCTTGGTAAGATTGACAAATATTATTTAGTTTAATTTGTATTTCTCAATTATTTAAAAAATCCTCACCAGAGGATATGTTCACTAACTTGAAATGGGAGGCAGGGAGAGAGAGAGAGAGAGAGAGAGAGAGAGAGAGAAAGAGAGAGAGAGAGAGAGAGAGAGAGAGAAAGAGAGAGAGAGAGAGAGAGAGAGAGAGAGAGAGAGAGAGAGAGAGAGATGTCAGTGCAAAAGAGAAATATCATTTGCCACCTCCTGTATCCAATGCTCCCTGACTGGGAGTCAAACCTGCAGCCTATGTATGTACCCTGATCTCCGATTGAGCCAACAACTTTTTAGTGTAAGGGATGTTGCTCCAACCAACTGAGCCACCTGGCCAGGGCTGTATTTCTAAATGTAATTTTGTGTATTTGCAGCTCTAGAAAAAAATATATATTTGAAAGTATTTATACCAGCCATTACACTTCAAGTTCATCAATCTAATTAAACAATGAAGTAATTAGAGGTTCTAAACTTGTGAGAAATGTTCCACAACACTTTTCTTTATCTGGAAAAAACTTCCCTCTGTTCAGAGTGTTTGTAAACTGAATCTGTGATATAGCAGAACTGAATTTGAGTACTAGGATCATTCACTAATAGCTGCATGACGTTGAGTAAGCTACTTAATCACTCTAAGCCTTACATTTTCCATCTGGGTCTAATAATACCCACATTACAGATTTGGTGTGTGCCTTAAAGAGCCCCCAACTATCATTATTATGAAATAAGCATGCCAAATATTTGAAGTGACTGTTTTTTATCACTTTATTTAAATTTTTGTGGAAGTTATTTTCCAAAACTACATATTTATAAGAAAAATATTCAAAAATTAGAATTTTCAATTATATATGTCATATTCTTCATCATCACTGATTCCCTAGGATTCTCCCCTTTCCTTCTCTTTAAAAAATTGAGGGGTTGGTCAGTCTGCAGTGGGGTTGGAGAAAGGTTAGGGCAACAGCAGTTCAGTGATTTCTTTGTTAACTTTTACCCACTCCCCTTGTCTTTGGTCCTTAATCTCGAGTACACTTTTGTAGGTCGTGAGGCCTTGGTGTCCCATGGGTTCTTCATGGTTATTGGGATAGCGTCTGCTCAGTGTATGTCCTCCTCCTCACCTTCAGGAAAACTTGGGTCATAACTTTGACTGTATGAGTTCCATTGAGTGCCACTCCTCCACTTGCCAAAAAGTTTTTTGAAATGTTTCTTATAGTCTTGACGCCTCCCCTTTTTCTTGATGATGGTACCTTTTGCATACTTTTGCTCTCTTTTTAGTGGGGCTTGGAGATATTACCATGTGCTGTTAATATGTCATGTTTAACCAGCTTGCAAATTTGGAAGTTTAAAGTTTGGAGATTTAAACAATAGGATTTAAATAATATATGAATAATAAGAAAGAGAAAGCAATTTTTAAAATGTTAAGTAAAGGATGTATAAAAATTGTGACTTTTCAGTTTCTGGAGATCAGTTCATACATTTAATTTGAGCATTTCCTTCACACTATTCTTTAAGACAATGCAGGAAAAATCTTAAATACTTATTTTTTTAAAGCACATTCTTTTCAGAAATTTTGCTATTTTTATTCTTTGAATTTATAAACAGAGCTTAATAAATAAGATCCAAAAATGGGAACTAAGAGTGAACACTCAACTGGCTGAAGATAAAACTTCACTTTTTGAAGTTCAAAGGGTGTTAGAAGTTACTTTTGACTTTGACCCGCCCCTCCCAAAAAGAAAATCTTTGATTTTTTTTTAAAGAATGTAATACTTTGTATTTGCTAAAACTGAAAAAATGAACCATGAACAGCATCTTCATCTTGGTAGCTAATGTGCATTGGAACCCTGATTTCAGGAGCTGTAACTAAAGAGACTGTGCTCTAGTTCAGAGCACACTGCTCTCTGACCTGCTGTTTTAAAACAGAAAACAAATAAAAATTTAAAAGTGAGGTTGGATTACCACTACATCCAAAGAAATAAAAGACAAATATTTGATTCTAAACATTAAAAAGCATAGCAACATATAAAGCATTATAATATAGTTTCATGTGAATTTCTATTTACTTGCAGAAAAGAAAGCCAGTATTTTCAAATTGGGCCAAACAGAATGTCTGTGATTAGTAAATCTCCCATAAGCTATGGCCTGCTCCTTGGTCTGGCCATTTTGAATACTGAATGAGGTCACTCAATATTTCATGAACCACTAAAAAAAAAAAAACCAATATATAAATTTATTAGAATGTATTAAGAAGTACATGTGCCAAATAAATCATAAATTTCTTGTTGGTTGTTTAGTAAATCCTTTGTCCACATATTGCATCAAATTATAAAGAACTGGGTCATGTTAACAAAGAGCATGATCAATAAAGGGATAAATTCCAAAAAGTACATGTCATAAAAACAAATCTTTATAGGAGACATCTTACAGTATTGGTATCAGTGTTGAATACATGTTGGTTGCATGACTTAACTGAGTGATGATTTCACGTTAATTACTCATTTATGTGTATACTTTTCATTCCTTGATTGAACAGAAGTATTTGGTGGAGGCAAGTTGCTCTTTGAAAGAATGTAAAACTTTGAGAGGAAATCAAATGGATTTTGAGGAAGGAAGGGAATGATCAAACGGTCAAAACCACTTTGGCTAACCAAAATGTTGTGACCACAGTACTGTTGTGTCTGACAAATATATGTTACATGGTCCATAGAAACCACGTTAATATTGAGGAAGCATTCAGTCCCATGCAGAAACACATTTGCACATTATCTTTCAGTTGGTGTTCACAGATGACAAATCCCAGACAATTCTGAATCTTTTCCCCAGACTATGGTGGTTCGTCATAATTGAGGCCCGTAGCTTCCCATGAGCTACTGAAACTGTTTCCATCAACAAAATATACATATTGCCAGAAAAATATCATTTCCAGCTTTCGTGAACTAGGTCCCAGAATTTTAGAAATAGCTGATATGTTCTCTCCATATGGCTCAGACTTATGAAGGAACCAAGTACTCGTGTAACAAAAATGTATCCTAGAGACCAGAAAAATATTTTTAGCATAAATTTGATCATTATTTTCTGGATCTTTTTGTTACTTTGGTATAAATGAAAACTGCTTCTTTTTTCCTTAAACAGACTATTTTTAAAATATTCTTGTATAAGCCTGTGCTGTAAAGCAGTGGTTGGTCCTCAACCTTTGTGGCATCAGGGACCTATTTCTTGGAAGACAGGGGTAGGTGGGACAGAGCTCAGGTGAGCTTGGCAGACTCGCCAATGGTGAATGAGAGGGGGGTAGGGGACCCCGGGCAACAGGAAGTGAAACTCAAGTGAGCTTTGCTCCAGGCCGGTTTCTAACAGGTCTGTGGCCCGGGAGTAGGGGACCCTTGTTGTAAAGGACTACAAAGGGCTGAAGCTTCATGTAACTTCTGTAGTCATCTCTTAGAATTCTCTTTTCACTAGAGCTCTGTTTCCCTTATAGAAAAAGGGCAGCAGATGTTACTTGTGTCAGCAGAAACAAGATTTCCTTTGTTGTAAGCAATTTCCTCTTTTGGCATTATAGGCCAGTCTGAAAGAATTTTGCCAGAAATCCTACATGTTTGATATGAAGGCATGTAAAATCAATTTCTAGAATAAATCTTCAAAAACCCTGCTTAGATGGAAGGATTTAGATCAGAAATTTATCTGATATGTATTGTCAAGCTAAAGAAAGTTACATATATATGTAAATATCCATCACTCTCAAGTATTGGGTCTGCTGCTTGCTGGTTTTGAGAACTTGGCAAATTGAAACATTGAGTACCAGGTACATGATTGGCACAAGTATCAGTGTGTGCTATCATTAGGTCCCTGTAATCCTGGAAGTTTTCTGATATGTTCTTATTCTCCAAAATCTTCTCTTTCCAGATTTCATGAGGAAAACACACCTTATCAGATTAATATATTTTCAAAATATGTAAAAAGTACATATCATTTTAATAGATACATTTTGGTTGCTTGCCCTCTTGATAACTCCTAGGAAAGTGCTTTATTCTCACCAAAAAAAAAAAAAAAAAAATCTCCCAAGTAACACTTTTGTCTGCATTACTTTAGTGCCTCTAAAAAGTAAGTCCATGCTGTGATCTGTGATCATCAGAGAGGGTGGCCTTCCGTTGATCTGAGTATCTTGACTTTGTTGCTGGATTTAGGAACAAAGAACTCTGTGTGCCTTTGGACTTAGTTTTTATGTAAGACAGAGAAATGTCTTGGTTGGGGATGTGGGAATAATGTCACTGAATAATAGAAAAGAAAGTAATTCAGAGGTAACTAGGCCAACTGAGGTTTTATTTTCCAAGAACTGAGGTTGAGAGAGAAAATGAGACTTCTGGGTAACAGGACAGTAAAAGCTGGATGGGGTTTACTCATGGTCCTTTCTCCTACCATGTATGCCATAACAATACAGAGGAAACATTCACTGATTCTTGAAAACGGTTTTAACAAACACATTAACTGACTCTAATGCTTATTTTTCCCATTTTTGACAGAAGAGAGAAAATGAAATGTCATAAATAAGATTCAAATGTTTGAGAATCTACATCCAGAAATGCTGTCATGACACGCCCTAGTCAGTTACATAACTGTGTTCAAGGACATGCACACCCTTTGTGATGTTATTTTGTGGCCAGAACTTTGTTCAATGCCTGGGTCTCAGGAAGCAGTTAACACATGGTAGCTGTTTATATTACCATTATTTGCTTAGGGAATCCTCTTACGGCCAAAGAGCTGGGCAGAAAGACATTTCTTCATAACTTTGGGGATAATTACTGTATCATTCTTCACAACATACGAGTAGAATTAAGAAAAACAGTCTTATCGCTGTTGAAATCTGGGAAAACAAAGACACTAAACATTTGCAAATACATTTCAGTTACCCAAATAAAATAGAAGCAGGAAGAGAAACATATTCTTCACTTCCTGCTTCTTCATCCTGGGTTTAAATACTTTAGTTTTAGGTGTTTTAGCTTCACAAATGACTGATAAAAGACAGCGAGAGAAAGCTGGATAAAGAAAGCTCTGTGCGCTTCTTCTGGAGACTTCCTTCTTTCTCCATCAGCAGAGCAGCTGGACAAAGTACAAATGGGTTTGTTTGAACACTTCCCCTTTACCAAAATACGTAAATAAAGAGGAACTAACATGTGGGCTCTTTTTAAAAAATATTGTAATTATGTTTTCATGATTAAAGAAATAGGCAATAACCACTAATACTTATCAAGCAGTAACTGCCTGCCAAGCAATGCACTGAGTGCCAAGTGGAAATTAAATTGTAACTTACCTAATTTCCCCATATCTCTGTTTCCTCATCTAAAAAGTGGGGATTAAATATGACTCATATAAGAACAAAATATTTTTTAATGTAAGTAAAAACTCAGTGAAAGATCATAAATACAACGTGTTAATTTTGTATAGCTCCCTCCCATTCCATCTGCACTTCATTTTGACTTACATTTATCTATTTGTCAGGTAAGGGGCTGTAGTTATGCCTTCATGATTAAACTTTGTACAGACTAATGTTTATATTTATTCCCAGGTCTTATGTTTACAATAAATGAATGTAAACA
The DNA here is from genome assembly GCF_987537825.1 of Furipterus horrens. Classification (NCBI taxonomy): domain Eukaryota; kingdom Metazoa; phylum Chordata; class Mammalia; order Chiroptera; family Furipteridae; genus Furipterus; species Furipterus horrens. The sequence continues at coordinate 111,556,305 of NW_028327172.1, read as the reverse complement.
CAGTTTTCAAAGTTTAAAGTGATTAGAAATAGGAAATATTACATGACCTGTCAGTTGTTATTGCTGCCTATTAGTATAATTTGCTGGAAGTTGAAAGCCAGCCTGTCCTCAACAGGTTTCATGGATAATCCATAAGCCCAACAATGCACAGGCAGGTGTTTTATTGGGTCTTTTCACTGAGCTGTCCTAATGATTAACTGGAATAATTTTCTGCACTAAGGAATGAGAAAATATATATTTAAAACATTTACACATTTGTTCCTAATCTGTATAAAGATTATCACCAGGTATATAGGAATATTCCATTCCAGGTTTACTTTAAACAATATGGCTCTTCTGAGAAGTGAGTGTAAATAAAATATACTAGCAGCAGTGATCATTTAAAGAGTCCCTGTAAAAATGTGAATCGTAGGGGAATACAAACTGAGACCATTCATTCATCAAGTATATACCAGTGCCAACAATGTGACCTCCATGCCTCTCAGTTTGAAGGACACAGTAGTAAACTAAACAATGGCGTGCCTGCCCTCATGGAGCTTACATTGTATTGGGGCAGATGAAACACAGTGTTGTCAGACACTGCGATGAAGAAACAGACAGCAACTTAAGGATAAGACTGTTGGAGGAGGGTTCCAATGAGAAGGAGCTGAGCCAAGGACTCTCCACACAGACCTAATGAAATGAGGAAGCAAGCCATGCGCATGTCTGTAAAGAGGGTTTACTTGTACTGGCGCTTTCTCGTTCTCCAGGAGCCTTTGTGTGAGACTTTAAACATAAATGGACGTGTAGCAATAGGCACACGCCACACCACTGAATTTGACTTTACAAATTGGATGCAAATATGTCAGGTTAGGCATACACTGAGATCCTATAAAATGCCAAGAACAATCAGAAGCCTTTGCAGGCTTGAACTCTTTGGCAGGCATATTGCATCTAAGAAATGAAAGAACAGACTTAGGTGGAAGTAAGTCGCCTCTTCTCTCATTGGCTTGTGACCATCAGTTACTCATCATATAAACCCAGTTTGCAGTCACATAGGAGGGCATAGAAGAACCTAGAGACTCCACAGAGACACAGCACAAGTAAGTGATATGATTGACCTCTATAAAGATAAGAAACGAGATAGTTATCATATTCTTTGTGTTACTGAGCAACTGTCTTGTGACTTTTCACCATTTCACTCACTTGGACCTTACCTCATTCAGAGCCTCTCTGTGTTAGTAGCCAAGTGGAAATCAAATGGTAATTTCTAAAAGAAATATAGGCACAGAAGGTTTTACAAGATCCTTCAGGTAGGTTTTCAAATAGAAAATTTGTCACTATTAGAAGGAAAGTTCTGTCCTCATCAGGGTTTGTGAATTGTTCCAGAATTTTCCCAAGTGATATTTTCAATGTGTGAAGCAGTGACGAATCTCATAGTTCTTTACTTTCTTTTCTTTTTCTTTTTCTTTTCCTTTTTCTTTTTCTTTTAAGTTTAAGGATTTTATTCTTCCCTACCACCCTGTGTAATAGGTATTATTATTATTATTACTATTATCATTATTATTTATTTTTATTTTTTGGAGGGAAGATGGGCATGGGTAGGCAACTTTGGCTATGTCTCTGTGGGGAAGAATTAAAGAGTGAATGAATCAAACATTCCTAGCTCAGTGACTAGCACATAGTGAGTACTTAGTCGGTTTTGGCCATAACTTTGTAATAAGTCCTCACTATCAGGGGCAGGACTAGGCACCGAGGGCACACAACTGAAAGGGGCACTTACTCTCAGGGTTGCTGATGCTGCACTTGTAGGAAATCGATTACCCCCTTGAGAGGAAGAGCCTCTTTCAGGCAAAAAGAAAATTCGGGTATTTCATTTGTAATATTTTCTATCACTTGAAGAAAATTCAAGGGTCACCAGCTTGATCCCCAGTCAGAGCACGTGCCTGGGTTGCATGCCAGGTCCCCATTTGGGAGCATGCAAGAGGCAACCACACATTGATGTTTCTCTCCTTTTCTTTCTCCCTCCCTTCCCTTCTCTAAAAATAAATAAAATCTTTAAAAAAGAAAAGAAAATTCAAGTGTTTTATTTGTAATATTTTCTATCACGTTAAAGCTCATTTTGTTAAAGTGTCTCCGTGTGCTGGCAAAAATTACATTCTATCATCATTTGGTTTTGAAGATCATTTAAGGCATTTACCCCAGGCCAGAGATTTGAACTCACAGCCCCCTAAGGATATTTTACTTATTCCTCTTGCTTTGGATTTAATGTAAAGCACTCATTTAAAATAATTATTTAGTCAGTCTTTGGTAGGAAAATAGATATCTTGCCTTACTAATTCAAAATTAAACAGCTGGTGTTTGATTGAAATCCATAACATAGTTAAAAATTCTTATATTTCTCTTTCGTCCTACAATTTAACTCCAACCTGGCAACTTTTCCAGAACTGAACAGGAAATGCTCAAGCACACTGTGAATGAGAGAAATTAGGATTCTTTACCACCAACTGTTAGTGGGTAATATAGTGCTGTTATTCAATGTTAATATGTACAAGAAATTCTCATGTACACAATAACATTTCATGTGATCACTGTCTGAATCCAACTGTTGTATTCCAAAACACTATATACTGTGAGAGTACATAATTATGTTCTAATTATTACTGGTCAAGTTAAGATGTAAAGAACATTGGCAAATTCACAAGTAATCTTTTATACTTAAAACTCATAGGCATAAAAAAATAAATAAAATAAAACTCATAGGTATATGTTAAACTGTATCTAAAATTCCCACGTATGTTTGACATTCCTTTTATTTAAGAGTAAGAGCTCACTCATGCAGGCCAACACTATCATGAATAAAATAAATTAGGATAAATAGCATTTAGGTTATGAATTGAATTATAAAATGATTAATAATTCCTTATTTGTTAAGTTTTCTATTCATCAAAATTACTCCAAAAATTTCATCCCTTTTTTTCAGTTACCTGCTGAAATCCTTAAGGTGCACACCATTATAATTGAATATTAATTAGCTTCCTTTGCCAGAGAGTTACATTTGGGTTGTTGTCACCTTTCTGGCACAAACAATGGAATTTTTGAGACTGTTTCACTGTGCTCTTACAACAATGTACAAAATAAAATATTAACTTAGTTAAAATAAAATAGTTTTATTATGATGGTTTATATTTTACCAAACAACTACTACAGTAAACTATCAAACCACTACACTGAAATCTATTATTGTTATATGAAGTATAAAGGGCTACAAACCTGAGAAAAAGAAAGGAAATACCTAAGACAGAACTTTTCAAAGACACTATTAGGTTTCACATAAAAGATTTATTTATTATTTTTAGTGTGACTTGCTTTATTGCAATATTTGCTTTACTGCAGTGGTCCAAAAGCAAGTTCACAATATTTCTGAGGTATGCCTACAGGTTTAACATAATTCTTATCAAAATCCCAACAGCAAGATACAAGTGTAGATAAGATTATTCTAAAATTTATATGCAAAGATAATGGACTGAAGTACCTGAAACAATTTTGAAAAAGAATAAAGTAGAAGCAAGCAGTCTCTTTGATTTCAAGCCTTATTGAACAGAGTAATTAACACTGTCTGGTATTGGTGAAGGTTTAGACATATAGGTCAATGGAATAAAATAGACGACCCAGATTTAGACCTACACAAACATGTTCAGCTGATTTTTTTCCAGTAACTCATTTTCGTCCAACTGGTCATTAACTTATATTCTTTTCTAAAAGTTTTATAGTTTTACAATACCTTTAAGTCCATGTTTCTTTGTAGTTAATTTTGTATGAAATGTGAGGCTTAGATCTAGGTTCATTGTTTTGCCTATATATATATATATAGAATCATTCCAACACCATGTTTGTTGTTTTTGCTCCATGTAAAAGATTTAATTTCTAAACTAGTTTAGCATGTGTTAAAGCTAAATCTTTTGCATTTAATGGCTCAATTCATATGAGTTAATATGTGAAAATTTCAATCCAGGGTATTTGTCGTTATTTATATGGTTGTTGCTTTCCTGAGAAACTATATATCTTATTTTTCAAACAGAATTCTAGGACTTTTTATTTGCTGAATCAGGAACTTTACATGACTTTCGTTGGAGTGGAAGGAAGGTAGTGGTTAGTTTTAGGTGTAAAAGGCGATCTTTAAGCATGATCAACTTTTTAACTTCCTGTTTCTGTATCATTTCAGGAAGTATTGCAGCTTTTCCTATCTATATGGGATTTTTATCACAGAATGACAGTGGAAAGACTCAGAGATGAAGCTAACAGGAAATAAAAGGCCAGCATGACACTAGAATTTGCTTAGGCCAGTCAAATCATATTTAGGTCTATAATCCACCTGGATATTAGTTTCATGTATTATGTGAGGTTGGAATCTAATTATGTATATTTTTTCTCTTGTGTCTCAGAACCATTTCAGTCTGGTCCCTCCATGTACCCACTGTGATGTCATGTCTTTTTTGTGTATCTGAGGTTCTGTTTTGAGATGCTATGCACCTGTATGTCTAGTCCTGCATTGAGAGGTTTTCTATATGTCTTGCTATCTGGTAGATTCAGGCCTTTCCCTCTGTTCTCTCAATTTGTCTCAGCTACTTTGGTCCTTAGCATTTCCATTTGAAATTTAGAATCAGGTTTATCTGTAGATTCTCTTAGATTTTGAATATAAGTAATATTTTGATTGCAAATAAGGACAATTTTATCTTTTCTTTTCCACTCCTTACATATGTTATTTATTATTATCTCATCTTAGCGAATTAACTAGGCCATCCAAGACTATGTTGAATAGTAAGGGTAATAGTTGTGTTCTTGTTATTCTTGACATTAAAGAAAATGCTTCTGTTGGTTTTCCATTATGAGTGATGCTTTGCTGTGATTTTTTTGTAGAGACTGTAATAGGCTAGGAAGTTTTTCTCTATTTCTGGTTTGTTAAGAGTTTTTTTTTTCCCTTAAGAGTTTTGAGCACAAATGAGTGATTAATTTTATGAATTTTTTTAAAAAGCATTTATTTGCATCTACTGAGAAAATAATATAAGTTATGATATTTGTCTTTTAATCTATTACTGTAGGATACTATTCACATACATATTTTAGTGTTGAAATATCTTTCATTCCTGGGGTAAACCCTATCTTGTTACTGTATTTTATTTTATTTTATACACTACTAAGTTTGAGTAGTAATAAGTTATTTAGGATATTTATATCTATGTTTATAAGTAAAATTAATCTGTAATCTTTCTCTTTTAATTTGACTTTTTTCCACTTTTCAATTCTCTGAAGCTACTTGGAAAAGGCAAGGATTACCTTTCCCTTGAAGACTACGTAAAACTCATCTGTATAATTATCTGGGTCTTGTATCTTTCATGGGTGTAACTAATTATCACTTTGGTTTCTACTGGTTATTGTTAAATGCAGGCTCTCAGTTTCTTTTTTATTTGATTGTCTTAGTTTATATACCTCTCAAATTTTTCCCATCAAGCATTTAGATTTAGTGACAGTAAATTATCTTTAGTGGTAGCTTATGAATTTTAATGATTTGCTTTATCTGCTGTTATGACCTCTTTTTATTTGTAACATTAATTATTGGTGACTTTTCATATATTTTTCTTTTTATCAGTTATACTAAAGGTTTGCAATTTGACCTTTTAATACATTTTATAGAAATAGCTGCCAGACTCTACTTTCAAGCAATGTATCCCTCCCATCTCCCAATCTTGTGTTCAGGATTTTATTCTCCTTTATTCTGAAGAAGTTCAACTCCTGGCTGGCCCCCACCTCTGAGTTTGGAGTCCTGCTCTCTTTGTTTCTGTTCACTTTGGCCCAGGCAAAGTCTATCTTGCTTTCAATCTTAACTATGTATTTTCTTTTTACATTTCATTTTTAATATTTATGTGCTTGTTGCAGGATAGGTTTATTGAAGAACATGATCTTGTGGATTTGAGTTCAGTCAAATGACACAAAGCTGGAGCCTCACCTCTACTAGGGAAGGGACCCTGCTTCCCTTTCTGTGTTTTTTCCTCCATCTCTCCCTTTTTATTCTCCCTCTTCTTTTTCGACATACACTGTGTGCCAAGTACTATATTTTACACATGACTTTTCATTAGCATTTTACAGGTAAGGAGACTAAAGCTAAGAACAGGTGCCATACCAAGAACACTCAGGTAGGAAGTGGCAGGGGTGATTCCAAAACCATACCTTCCCTTCATGCTTGAACTTGTTCCCTGCATCCCTTGGTGGGGTCTGGGACATGCTTTACTTTTATCTTTTTTGTCCATTATCCTTATGAAATAAAGTCTATAATAAAGTGAAATTATAGTGATAGAGATATAGTGCTAAACACAATAAGAGGTAAAAATATATTATTATAGACACTATCCTCTATACTTATCTTCAGGCTTTGTTGTAAATTTCCTTATCTATGTTCATTGGCCATAGAAACATTTACTTAAAATTCCTAATGTTAGTTTTTATGCAAAAGCTTTACAAAATATAAAATATAAAAAGGATTTTTAAGATCAGTAAATAATGCCAACTGCATGTACCTTTCCTTTTTTGTTGTTGTTGTTATAAAAATGTGCACATATATCATGAAAAACTAAAGTCTTCAAGTTTGGGATTTGTAGCTACAGAAATCAAGAAAGCAGATTTTTGTTCAGTAGAAAATTTAATTTTAAAAGTAACTACAGGAATGTGATGTGCCAGTTCATCTTCATTAATGAGTTCTGACTGTTGAAAGGATGTTCTGGAAGGCAAGATAAGCATTTGTCAGATGTTTCTGGACCTGTGCCAAAACTTAGATTTAGAGATATATTTGCAGAGAACCATAGATAACTACCAAACTATGCCAAGAGTTTTTAAATATATTCTTTTTTTAAGTATATTTTACTGATTATGCTGATACAAGAGTCCCAATTTCTTTTCCCATTGCTCCCCTCCACCCAGTACCCCCCTTCCCTCCAGCAATCCCACCCACCTTAGTTCATGTCCATGGGTCATGAATTTAAATTCTTTGACTTCACCCTTTCCTATATCATTCTTAACATCCCCCTGTCTATTTTGTTCCTACCAATTATGCTTCTTGATCCCTGCACGATTTCCTCCTTTCTCCCCCTTCCCCCTCCCAGCTGATAACCCTCCAAATGATTCCCATACATATGATTCTATTCCTGTTCTAGTCGTTTGCTTAGTTTGTTTTTGTTTTTATTTTTTAGATTCTGTTGTTGATATTTGTGAGTTTGTTGTAATTTTAATGTTCATAGTTTTGATCCTCTTTTTCTTAATTAAGTTCCTCTAGCATTTCATATAATAATGACTTGGTGATGATGAACTCCTTTAGCTTTATCTTGTCTGGGAAGCACTTTATCTGCCCTTCCATTCTAAATGATAGCTTTGCTGGATAGAGTAATCTTAGTTGTAGGTTCTTGCTTTTCATCACTTTGAATACTTCTTGCCAGTCCCTTCTTGCCCGCAAAGTTCCTTTTGAGAAATCAGCTGATAGTCTTATACGAACCCCTTTGTAGGTAACTGTCTTCTTTTCTCTTGCTGCTTTTAAGATTCTCTCTTTATCTTGAACCTTTAGCATTTTATTTATGATGTGTCTTCGTGTGGTATTTTTTCCATCTAGCTTGTTTGGGACTCTCCGTGCTTCCTGGACTTGTATGTCTGTTTCCTTCACCAAATTAGGGAAGTTTTCCTTCATTATTTTTTTCACATAAAATTTCAATTTCTTGATCTTTCTCTTCTCCTTCTGGATATTGATTTGGATATTGGCATGTTTAAAGTTGTCCCAGAAGTTCCTAAACCTCTCCTTTTTTTTTTTTTTTCAATTCTTGTTTCCTCATTCTGTATTTATTTCTTTTTTATGTTCCAAATCATTTATTTGAACCCTGGTATCCTTCCCTTCACCATTGGTTTCATGTGGATTTCCCTTCATTTTACTTAGCTTAACCTTCACTTCTTCCCCTCTGTGTTTGCTGTAACTCGAGCATATCTGTCAAGTCTGTGAGTACTGTTATCACAACTGTTTTGAACTCTGCACCCGTTAGGTTGACTATCTCCTCATTTGTTAGGTTGGCTATCTCCTCCTTGCTTATTTCTCCCACTGGAACTTTTCTCTTCTCCCTCTTTTGGGCCATATTTCTCTTCCTCCTGTGTTTGCTTGTGTCTTGGGTAGAGCTGTTGCACCTGTTATGTTGCTAGGGGTAGAGCCTTAGATATTCATCCTACAGGGTGCCCTCTTTCACCATGTTATGGGGATTTATGTGTGGGAGTGGTCTGAGAGGGAGCAATACCTCTTGCTCAGCACTGGCTCCCTTTCCAGACACTTCTGCTTCCCATATTGGACTGGCACCCCTTTAGCTGTTGCCCTGGCTGTTGTTACCAGAGTGGGTGGGTCTGTGGATATTCTAGGACCATGGGGGCCTCTAAACAAATGGACTCTGCTGAGAGACTGGCAGTTTCTTCTTCTGCCCCTATCCCTACTGGTTTTCACAGTCAGAAGCAATGAGGCTTTATTTTCTTGGTACTGGAACAGTGAACTGCGCAGTCTGGTTTGGGGCTGGGATCGCTCCCTGGGTGTTCCTCCTGACTTTTATAATGTGTGACTGCACTTTCTGCTAGCCAGTTGATGCTGCTGCTGCTGGTAGCACACTGCTTCCTCTCCACTCCTGCTCTGCCCCTCCTACCTGTCTGGATGAGCAGTTCTTCTTTATATCTTTGTTTGTTGGACTTTCATGCAGCTAGATTTTCAGAAACTTCTGCTTGTCTCTAGTTTTGAGATCACTGTATTCCTTCTTAGTTGTGGAGTGAGACTCAGCGTATTTACCTACACCTCCATCTTGGCCAGAAGTCCTAAATATCTTTACTTGAGTGAAATACAATATAAAATAACATTATGTTACAAATTAACAACAAGCAATCCCTTTGTTTCCATGCAGGATTCAGGAGTTAGACATTGACATTTATGTGGCATTCGGTCAAGTGAGAAACGGTTATGCTTAAATTTTAATATCGACCATAACGAAGACATATGAATCTATAGATACATATACTATTTATAAGAAAAATACGTAACTTCTTTATTGCTGTGGAACCTTTGACCTATGACAATAAAAGTCAATTTCTTTCTTTTTCTTTTTAAAGTATATTTTATTGATTATGTTGTTACAGTAGTTCCAATTTTTTCCCCCTTTGCTCTCCTCCACCCAGCACCCCCCTTCCCTCCAGATATCCCACGCCCCTTACTTCATGTCCATGGGTCGTGCATATAAGTTCTTTGGTTTCAAACTTTATTATTCTTAACTTCCCCCTGTCTACTTTGACCTATCAATTATGCTTCTCAATCCCTGCACCATATCCCCATTTCTCCCCCTCCCCGTTCCCAGCTGATAACCCTCCAAATGATTCCCATACCTATGATTCTGTTCCTATTCTGGTTTGCTTAGTTGGATTTTGTTTTTATTTTTAGATTCAGTTGTTGATAGTTGTGAGTTTGTTGTCATTTTAGTGTTCATAGTTTTGATCTTCTTTTTCTTAAGAAAGTCCCTTTGACATTTCATATAATAATGGCTTGGTGATGATGAACTCCTTTAGCTTCACCTTGTCTGGGAACCACTTCATCTGCCCTTCCATTCCAAATGATAGCTTTGCTGGATAGAGTAATCCTGTTTGCAGGTTGCCTTTCATCACATTAAATACTGTTTGCCAGTCCCTTCCTGCCTGCAAAGTGTCCTCTGAGAAATCAGCTGATAGTCCTATAGGCACCTACCTGTAGGCAACCCTCTGCCTCTCTCTTGCTGCCCCCAGGAGTCTCTCTTTATCTTTCACCTTTGGCATCTCAATCATGATGCATCCTGATGTGGTCTCCTCTGGGTCCAGCTCGCCCAGGACCCTCTTGCTTCCCAGACCTTTATGTCCATCTCCTTCACAAAATTTGAGAAGTTTTCCTCATTTTTTTCAATTCTTGCTTGCTCATTCTGCACTGGTTGACTGTTTTTTTCTTCCTTATGTTCCAAATCATTAATTTGAACCCTGGTTTCCTTTCCTTCATCATTGGTTTTGTGTTGATTTTTCTTCGTTTCACTCAGCACAGCTTCACTTCTTCTCTTATGCGTTTGCCATACTCAAGCATATTTGTAAAGCCTGTGAGCATCTTTATCATCAGTGTTTTGAATTCTGCATCTGTTAGATTGTCTATCTCCTCATCTGTTAGGTTGGCTATCTCCTCGTTGCTTAGTTCTCCCACTAGAACCTTGATTCATTCCCCCTTTTGGGCCATACTTCTCTGTCTCCGCATTCTGACAGGCTCCTGTGTCTGTTTGCCTCTGCTTCCCAGGTAGAGCTATCGCTTCTTTTATGTTGTAAGGGGCAGAGCCTTAGGGATTCGTCAGTATAGGGCGACCTGTTTCACCACGTTGTGGCACTGTATGTGGTGAAGGGGGTCCAAGAGGGAACGATGCCGCATGTCCAGCACTCGCCCCTTTTCCAGGCACTTCTCCCACTTCCGTATGGGACTGGCACCCCTCTAGCTGTTGCCCTGGCTGTCGTTTCCAGAGTGGGTGGGTCTGTGGACGTTCTAGGACCGTGGGGGCCCTTTAAACAAGTGGACTCTGCTGAGAGATTGGCAGTTTCTGCCTTCACCCCAACACCCACTGGTCTGCACAGTCAGAAGCAATGAGGACTGATTTTCCTTAGTGCTGGGACTATGAGCTGTTAGGTCCGGTGTGGAGCTGGGAACGCTCCCCAGGTGTCCCACCTGACTTTTGAAAATGTGTGACTGCGCTTTCCGCCAGCCTGCCACTGCCACCACTGCTGCTGCCACCACACCACATTCTCTCTGCCCCGACTTCGCCCCTCCTATCTGTGTGAATGAGTATTTCTTCCTTGTGTCATTGTTTGCTGGACTTCCATGTAGTTTGATTTTCTGGAACTTCTGGTTTTTCTAGTTTTGAGGTAGTTGTATTCCTTCTTAGTTGTGGAGGGAGATGCATCGTGTCTGTGTATGCCTCCATCTTGACCAGAAGTCTATTTTTAAAAAAATATATTTTATTGTTTATGATATTATAGTTGTCCCAATTTCTTCCTATTTGTCCCCCCTCCACCCAGACTCCTCCACTCCCTCAGGTAATCCCCACACCATTGTCCGTGTCCATGGGTCATTCATATATATTTACAAAAATGAGTTTTTAAAAATTGTATAAAATGCTTTTCAAATAGAAACTGCAACAAATAATGACACTGGTCCCACTCTGAATAATTTTTAAAAATTCTTTTGAGATTTAAAGAATAGATCAAGGAATTGTAACAACTATACTTTTTATTTCTTGGATAAGAATTTTTCCTTTATTGTAGTTACACAAACTCTTTCCTTTTTTTCAGAAGGAAATCCACTATTTCACCTTTTTAATTTATATTTTTGTACTCTCATATCTTTCCCACTATTTCTAAGGGACTTGAAAATACTCTCATTGTTCTAATGGACAATTCATTTATTTCCCAACTTTGAGCTTCCTGTATGCATGTTTCTTCCCCCAAAGGAATTCAGGGCTGAACATTTTGGAATATTTGTTATTTTACTCCAGTGAATTCTTCTCTCTGCAGAGAACATTCCCTACATATTGATATGTGTGGTATGTACCATGTTTCACTTGGGTGGGGACTGGGCTGGCTAGTGGGAGTGGGACAGGACACAGAATGACTGGGGTGACTCTTTTTAACAAGGAGCACTTCCTCCAGTCCACAACAACTGGACACGGAGAATCACCTGGACATGGAGAATCTGGGCCCAGAGAAATGGATTCAGTAAGAATCACCAACATCCTCATTTCCTGAATCCTGAGGGCTCTAGATAGGCAACCAGACCTCTTATTTTATTATTTTTCTCTATCATCATCTCCACAGATAGACACCATGAATGCATTAATTTGATATGTGAACCTGGTAATCTAGATTTTTATGATTTGTGTTTGACCTTTTATGTGATGTGATTTCAGATGGAACTTTGAGACTTGGGCTCAACTTTTTTTTAATCTAATATTCCATTAATAACTTTGAAGACTTCCTTAGTAGAAAATTAAATATTTAAACTTGCCACTTTAAATAAATGTTATTTATGATTTTTATTTATGTAATTATAATTATTATTTATTTTTAGCATACTGTATTCACAGTATTTATTCTTCACTTTAGAACCAGTTCAAAATTATTATTATTAATAGCTAATAACTATTACCTGTTTAGCATTGTTCTAAATGCTTTCCATGTATTACCTCTTTAAATCCCAAATATATATTAGTATCTTTATCTATAAATAGTAGGATTTAAAATTCAGTGAGATTTTGTTGACTAGCCCAAAAATACACAGCAACTAATGGAAGAACTGTATTTAAAATGATTTTTTTTCTTAGTTGCCTAATTATAAAATTACAATACATTCTAGTAGTAGTGTTTAAAAGAATTGTTTAAAAACAATGGAAATGACATACAAATCACAGAAAACTCACAAAATTAAAATAATCTACATCTAGCCAATATAACTCATATTAGAAAACTGTCTGAAGTATAAGGAAAGTTAGCTTGCTTTCTTCCTCACTCCTCTAACAAGGGAATGGAGAAATATGTTCAGCATTGTCCCTTCCCAACAGAGGTCCCCAAGATACTGTATATTTCTATGGTACAAGCGACCCAATAAAGCTAGCAGCATGGATCAGTAAGAAAGAAAAGAGAGCAGTGTTTCCCTAAGCCTTTGACTCCTAGAGGGAAAAGCCACAGGTGAGGAAAGAGAGGGAATCACATTTTGGCATGGCTGGCTCACATTCCTGCTGTGTGTACCCTGCCCTTGCAATCCTTACTCAGCAGTCCTCACAGACTCAGCTGTGTCAGTAAAGCAAACAACAAATCAAATGTCAAACTCCATCTCTTACAAATAACTATAACAACAAAAACATCTTAAAATAAAAAGTTTTGACTCTTTCCAAAGGTTAGTATACAGATACCCTCTTACTCAGAAGGCATTTTATAAATGAAAATTGAACTTGGTCATTTCACTGGAACGTTCTGGCTAGTTCTTAAAAAGAGAGTCATAGTCTTATTTAAGTCATCCCCATATGTTATTGAGATAGTGATTTATAATTCTGGTTTTGAAATATCTTCTAATATTTCCAGTTATCTCAAGAGATGCTGTAAAGTTTTCAAAATGTTCCAAACAAAAATGTTGAAACATCTCTAGAGTGCTGTAAAATTAATTTCTCCACTTTTCTCTTTCCAGAATTAAATAATGCCAAGCTATAAACTCACTTATTTTAATATGAGGGGGAGAGCTGAAATTATTCGTTACATATTTGCATATTTGGATGTAAAGTATGAAGACCACAGAATAGAACAAGCTGATTGGCCTGACATCAAACCAAGTAAGTAGCACACATAATAGTTGACGAAAATGAAGGGAAAATGTGTTTCCAGAATGTTTTCTTTCCTCAGGAAAATGAAAAAAATAATAATAAGGATTTTAATCTCACATAGATGCATATTGAAAAACAGCAGTTCAGGCAAGTTAAATAAATGCTATGAGACCCAGGAAATTTCCTTTAATGGGTGACAATACAAACATCACAGAAAGAGAATATAAAGATAAACCAATATGAAGTTTTGTCACAAGAGCTGAAATGGAGGAATACTGAAGTCAATATTCTTGGCAGTTGGAGTTGGATGGGCTTGCTATGGATATCTATATTTTGTCAGTGAATCAGATATGCTGCTCTAGCAGAAAGCCAAACTCAAAATGGCTTAAATAATAAGGAAATGAATTGTATCACATAATTGAAAATCCAGAAGTAGAACAGGTTTCAAAGGAGGCTGCATTCGTTTTCCTCCTCTGTATTTTGGCACCAGGAGACTGGTAGCAACGTGTTTGCTGCAGTTCCTGCCTCACGACGCTCAACAGCAATATGAAGAGGATATGTGAGAAAGACTGAGAGAAAACTGCTTCCTTAAGTGTTCCCAGAAGAATGAGGAAAAACTTTCCCAGAAGAACTCAGCAAATTTCTCATGTCTCACTGGCTCAAATTGAGTCAAGTGTCCATTTGTGAATCAGTCAGTGGCAAAGGGGATGGGAAGATCCTTAGAAACATCTACCCTCCTCTGAAGTTGGGATTGGAATCAATTTTGTTGAGGCCTGCGACTATAGGAAAGAGGGGCAGATACACAAGCAAAACTGGGATCTGTTTGATCAGCGGAAAGGGCAAATGGACAAATTGGGCAGGTAACCTTATCAAAACATGCTCCTTAGCACTCAGGACAATGAGGAAGAATTGGAAATATCATTACATTAAACAAACAACAGTGTGTGGTTCTCAGTAAGCTGTGAGTCATCTTCTAGATGTTTGCCATGTTATCTAGAACTACTAACTAAATATTAATTATAGGTCTAAAATTTACATATTTATGACAGGATTGCTACAAAATCACATAAGATGAAGTTGAAGAAAACAACTATTGAGTACTGACTATCTGGCACTTGGTAGATACTCTACAGACTCTACTTCATTTACTTTCTCTAGCATGCCTACATGGAATATACTATTATTTCTATTTTATAGTTGGGATAACTGAAGCACACAGAGTTTAGGTTATTTTACTAAGGTCACAGCCCTAGCATGGTAGAGCTGATTTTCAGACATGGGTCAGTTTATTATTAGGGCCCAAGTTTCTTGCACTAGTAGATAATGCCAACAACAATAATGCCAGGATAAATGGTATATTAATAAATATTGCTACATTCCTATTGGAAGCATTGTCTCTGTAATCACTCTTTTTCTTATCAGAGAATTCTTCTTTGGTGGGATAGACTATTTTATTTTCTGTTTTCATGAGTCTTTCCATTAATATCCAAATGTTTCTTCCAATATCAGAATTTTTATATGAGGTTTTGAATTCTGTGAACATAGTTAAGTCAAGATGGTTTTTAAGTTGTGGAAGTAATGCATATAACAAATTTCACATTTTAGATATAAGTTTAGAATGCCTTATACCTTGTTTTACCTTTCATTTTGTTATTGAAAATGGCATTGCTGCATTTCTTAATATTTTTATAAAATTGAAAGGGATCTTAAAGTTTGTAATGGCTACAATATAGTTTCAAATAACAGAAACCCAACACAAAACTGTTTTAAAGAGGACAAAAATGTATATCTTTTGCATAAAATCTCAATTATGTACACTTTTCTTTTTAATATGTATGGGAAAGCAATTAAATACTAAAATGGTTATAATTATGTGGTATGCTATTTTTATTTATCTTTAGTATAGAATTTTTCTATTACATATATTGCTTTCTGACAAAAATATAATATGTTTAGGTAACAAAACAAAGACTTACAGATAAATATTAATATGATATCTGCTATGAGTTGTCCTTTGTTTGTACAAATATGCTTGCTGCCTTACAATATACTTCAAATAGTCTCTCATCAAAAAATGATTTTCTGCCCTGGCTGGTGTGGCTCAGTGGATTGAGTGCTGGCCTGTGAACCAAAGGGTCTCTGGTTTGATTCCCAGTCAGGGCACATGCCTGGGTTGCAGGCTAGGCCTCCAGTTGGGGGCGTGTGAGAGGCAACCACACATTGATGTTTCTCTCCTCCTCTTTCTCCCTCCCTCCTCTCTCTAAAAAAAATAAATAAAATCTTTAAAAAAAATCTTTAAAAAATGATTTGTTTTATTTTTATTATTTATTTTAATGTTTTATTGTTTATGCTATTATAGTTGTCCCATTTTTTCCCTCCTTCATCCCCATCCACCCAGCCCACCTCCACTTCCAGAGTCAATCCCCGCACTGCTGTCTATGGCCATGGGTCCTTCATGTATGTTCTTTGACTAACCCTTCATCTTCTTTCAATCAGTCCACACCTCCCTCCTCCCATCTTACAGCTGTCAGTCTATTCCATAATTCCATACCTCTGGTTCTATTTAGCTCATTAGATAATTTTGTTCATTAGATTTCTCTTATGTGAGAACATATGGTACTTGTCTTTCATTGACTCACTTATTTCACTTACTGTAATAGTCTCCATTTCCATTCATGCTGTCACAAAAGGCAGGAATTCCTTCTTTTTTTCTGCTGCATGATATTCCATTGTGTAAATGTACCACAGGTTTTTTACCCACGCCTCTATTGTTGGGCACTTAGATTGTTTCCAAATCTTGGTTATTGTAAATAGCGTTGCTATGAACGTAGGGGTGCATGTTCTGAATTCGTGTTTTGGGATTCTTAGGGTGTATTCCCAGCAGTGGAATTGCTGGGTCAATTAAAAAAATGATTTCCTGAATTTCTTACCATAACTCAGCATTAAATCAAACTCTCCTTATTTTCAGACTATTATTTTAAAGCATAATTAATGTGACCCCTGATTAAGGCCTTAAAAATTAATGAAGCTTTTAAAAAAAGGTGTTTTTTTAAAAAAGAAATTAAGTAGTAGGTGTATGTAAATATATGAGATAAATATTGTATAGTATAGAGTTTCACTGTAAACCTGGATTTGAAACCTGGTTCTGTCATGAACTTGGTAGCAGGTCTTCTAAAAAACAACTCTTTAAAAGAAAACAACTTATAAATGTAAAGGTTCCATTAGCAGATGCTTAATGTCACTTTTAGAATAAATATTCAAGAATTACATAATTTTAAAATCATGCTTTTTGTAGCCCTGGCTGGATAACTCAGAGCATTGTGTTGATATGCCAGGATTGTGGGTTCCATCCCTGTCAGGGCGTATACAAGAATCAATTAATGAATGCATAAATAAGTGGAACAGCAAATCAGTGTTTCTCTCTCTTTCTTTAAAAAAGAAAAATCAATAAATAAAAGTTTTAAAAAGTAAAATTATGCTTTGTTTTCACAATTATCAGTAAAAAAAATGGAAGTATTGTGACTTTTGATTTTATTATGGAAGTTGATTCTTTGCTTGTTTTGTTTTAAGCTCTTCCATTTGGCAAAATCCCCATTTTGGAAGTCGATGGAATTTATCTTCACCAGAGCCTAGCAATAGCGAGATACTTGACCAAAAATACAGGTAATATGTTTATTGTGTTTTAAGATTCTTGATAACAGAAAAGAAAATACATGATATATATTCATATTCAGTATTCATTAAACAACTTTATTATTGAACACTACAGTGCAAAGAAAAATGGAGTCAAATGCTAGAGAAATATAAATGTCCCATATGTCTTGATTTAACTCTTTTCGTTTTCCTTTGTGGTGTGTGTGTGTGTGTGTGTGTGTGCATCAACACAGTTTATTTCTCCTCTAACTGAGTCATTGGCTTTGAAAAACAGTTTGGTTAGGATGTAACCAAGTGATGTCTCTGGAAGTAGAAAAGAATCTTATTGAGAAAGTAAGTTTCAAGAGAGAAGAGCAATCTTTAGTTTATAAAGTGAGTTTCCCATCCCATTCATGAATGACTTGCTTTTTTTCTTAGAAAGAAAACCAAAATTTTTTGTTTGGGGGAAAACATGTCCTCTGTCAGTTGGAGCTGAGTGACAAGCAGCCTACACTGTAGCTTCTCAGCCTAACCAAGTTCCATTTCCTAGGTTTCAGCACATGCAGTCACCAGACACCTGGTGTTTACTGACATCTAGGAGAGTTTTTAGCATTCCATGTGCCATTCCCATGATCAGCCATGACCTGTTGGTTATTGCCCATCTTACTTATAGTTGAGAACTAAGGAGTCCCATCTTGAAAAAACATAAAAGGTGTCCATATGGAGAGAAGTCAGATAGAAACATAACCTGCATAAGGATATGAAATCTGTTTCAAGCAGTCCTTATGAAGGTATCTCTTTTTTGTTCTTTCTGAATATAATTTGCAACACTTAGCAGGTGGCAGGGGAAGAAGATGTTCTTCCCCTGCCACCTTGATGTTCCCCATTGGGAGGGAACACAGATCTGTTTGGTTAGCGTCCACATTATGGGCTGGGCCTCACTAGCAGGTTGTGCACAGCAGATCAGCCTGTTTTCTATTTCCTGTTTCCATGAGCCTGAGGCGTGGAGTCTTCACTCTCCCTGTCATGAAGCTAATTTGGGAAACTTTGCAGTTTGGTCCTCTGGCTCTCTCTCTCCATGTCTCC
This sequence comes from Furipterus horrens, assembly GCF_987537825.1. Lineage (NCBI taxonomy): Eukaryota > Metazoa > Chordata > Mammalia > Chiroptera > Furipteridae > Furipterus > Furipterus horrens. The sequence goes on along the minus strand of NW_028327172.1, from coordinate 111,538,177 downwards.
TCATATGTATATCAGGACTCTTTATCTCCTCTTACATCTTGGTGGCCTGTGGGTGGCATATTTCAGATGTGGACTTTGTCAGAGGGAGTAGCCCTAGGTAGGGCTCCAGTGGAATAAACCAAAGAGCCAGGGATGCCAGAGAACCAGGTGATGGGCCCCTGGTTAATAATTATTTCCCATTTGTTCATCAGGAACCCAACAGGGAAGAGGCAAAGACTGTCTGTCTGTCTTGTTTTTCTTGTCCATTGTCAGTCTGTGTATACAAGAGACCCCAAATAATAACGTAAATCAGACAGACATTGTTCCTCTCTCACATGGCAGCCTTGCTCTAAAAAGACATCATGGGCCCAGGCTCCATCTAATTTGTATCTGCCCCATCCCCAGGTTGTCACCCTTATCTCCATGGTCCAGGTGGGCTCACCTTGTCATTTGTCATTGAACTGGCATGGAGAAGAAGTGTGAAACGGACTGGGGACAGGGGTGCTGGCCACCTGTTTTTGTAAACTCAGTTTTATTGGAACATAGACATTCTCATTTCCTTGAGTTCTGTCTAAGTTGAGTAGTTGCAACAGAGATAATGTAATATGGCCAACAAAACCTATTTAGTTTCTGGGCCTTTAAGAAAAAGTTTGCTTACCCCTTCACTAAGGGCATACAGAGGCAGACTTCTACTCACACTCCACTGACTAGACCTTAGTCACATGGACACACCTAGCTGCAAGGAAGGCTGGAAAACATAGTCTTTATGCTAGGTGGCCAGTGGCCCACCTAGATTATCGTTATTACTAAAGGGAAATGACAACTGCAGGACAATCAACTATCTTTCCTATGCTGGATTGTGTGTCCTATGGCCAAACTTTGATGTCTGTTATTTTAAAATTCTGAACATATAAACCAGGTTCCTGTCTATATTCATTTGTGAACATATTGATTTCTTTCATCACCGCTGCCTTCCTTTCCTCATTGGGATATTTTGCCACATCAGACCCAAAGTTCCATTCAAGAGCTGACTTTACTCATAAAGTCTCTTTCCTGAATGCCTTTGTCTTCAAGTGCAGAAAGAGCCTTGCTGTGTCAGCTGCCACTTCACTTCCAGTCACAAAGTCTCTGTGGTCCCAATTACTCCACCCCACCATTCCACATCTTTGTCAGGACTTGGTCCAAAGCAGAAATCCCCTTCCACTTCTGGGAATGGAAAGCAGCCCCCAGACAAGTCCGGAACTTGCTGTGTTCTTGGTGGTGGGTAAGCAGGAGTCTGAGCAGAATTCCCTAAAGGTAAGGCTCCACCCACCCTTTTCTGTCATATCTTATCTCTGGTCAACTTTCTCCCATTCTCTCCCTCAGCGACAACTCCTCATGCGAGCCCTCAACATGCAAGCCCTCAGCTTTGTGGAGTCCTGAAGCAGGCATGTAGCTTCTTAACACTCCTCCTTCCTCATTGGTCTGCCTCTTTTAAAATACCTTCCTGAGTCTATATTCAAACTTTAGTCTCATCACAACATCTTGGTTATACTCATGAGATCATATTCATCGTCCTGTGCTCTAGTTTCAATCTTGGACTCGCTTGTGACTCATGTACTATCTGCACAAGAGTGTAGAACAACTAAGAATCACGTCTGGACAAAATATGAAATTACTATGTACTATGTAAGAAACAAGAAAATAACTAAGGGCTCCCAGCTCAGAGAAAGAAGCCTGGATGGTCACCATCTTCAAATCATTAAAGGACTGTCATGTGAAAAAGGAATTACAACATTTCTGTAAGGTTTCTATAAGGTTTTATTTTTTAAAAGTCATGAACAAGCATTACTCTGATAAATTTAAAAAAAAATAATAAAGATGGCTGGAACAGCAAAACTGGAATGAAAAGGGAACATTTTTGATGAAAAAGCAAGAACTGTCTAAGAAGTAGAGCTGTCTAATATGAAGTGGGTTGTGCAGCAAGACAGTGAGATTCTTGTTTTGATAATATTTAAGCACATGATGAATGGCCATTTGATCCCAATGGGGATGGGGAGTTTAACAAAGTGGCTTGCCTAGTCAGTATCCTTTTGATTCTGAAGTCAGAGTGACCTTCTCACAGTAGCTCAGGTTAGATGCGATTTCTGGAGAGAATTCAGCTCATTGTATCCAAGGAAAACAAGAGCAACTTCACTGCAGGAAGGGTGGGACTGAGATCAGCTCCAGGCAGGCCCCACAGTGGTGACTCAGCTCCCAGCTCTGGGTCTCAGATTTTTTAGTTCAAGTTCCTTCTCAAGAATCTGAAAGGCCATTGGCAAGCCTGTGGATTTTGTTTCATCTGAGTCAGGCATTCAGTCCTGTTTCAGTCAGTGGTGGTCATGGGTGTGGACACTTGTGATTCAAACATAAAAGCATGGTGACAGAGACATCCATGCCTTGGGTGCAAAAATTCTCAGAAAAGTTGGGAGGGTCAGACACCCTCAAAATGATGGTTAGGGTCTTGTCCAAAGGGCTCACTCATTCTGAGTTAAAAGTACTTCCAAACAAATGCCGTACTTCATGTGGTTGTAAAGAAGTCAGGACTAATTCATATTCAGCTGAAGGTTTGCACTTGAATGAAAGTGAGGGGTTGGGAGAGGTGACAGAAGGGCCATGGGAAGAGGTGGTGAGAAGGGAGTAGATGTAGCCCACTGGGCAACTCACAGGCCTTGGTGGGTTGTCTACTGGGACACATGTTGTGTAACACAGGTTGACCCCTAGGCTGAATTATGAGTTACACTTTACCTGTGTCAATGCAGGTTTTTTCCCATGTGTTTTTTTATGTTTTGGTTCATAAACATCTCTCTTATTTTTCATTTGTTTCTGAAAGTTTATTTTTTTCCAAAACCATTTAGTCCCCTGATACCCCCTTTCCCCCGCAATCACCTCATTGTCGTCCATGTTCATGAGTCCTTTTTCCTTTTTGTTCAATCCTTCCACCCCTAACCTCTCCCCACTTTAGCTGTCATCCTGCTCTATCTATGAATCTGTCTGTACTTTGCTTTTTAGTTCAAGTGTTCATTAGATTCCACATATGAGTGAAATCAGATGGTATTTGTCTTTTACTGACTGGGTTATTACACTTAGCATAATATTCTCCGGGCTCATCCATACTGTCATAAAGGGTAAATTTTTCTTCAACAGCTGAGTAGCATTCCAGTGTGTAAATGCCCCATAGTTGTTTTATCGACTCATCTACTGATGGACACTTGGGCTGCTTCCGTATCTTGGCAATTGTAAATAACGCTGCAATGAACACGTTGTTTCAAATTAGTGTTTTGGTTTCCTTCAGATATATTGCCACAAGTAGGATCACTGGGTCAGAAGGTAGATCCATTTTTAATTTTTTACGGTATCTCCATAATGTTTTCCACAGTGGCTGACCCAATCTGCATTCCCACCAATAGTGCAAAAGGATTCCCCTTTCTCCACATCCTTGCCAGCACTTGTGGTTTGTTGTTTTATTGATGATGGCCATTCTGACAGGTGTGAGGTGATACCTCATTGTGGTTTTAATTTGCATCTCTCTGATGATTAGTGCCATTGAGCATCTTTTCATGTCTATGGGCCATCTGTATGTCCTCTTTGGAGAAGTGTCTATTCAGGTCCTTTGCCCATTTTTTTGATTGGGTTGTTTGTTTTTATGGTGTTGAGTTTGTGAGTTCTTTATAAATTTTGGATATTAACCCCTTATAAGATGTACTGGCAAATGTATTCTCCCCATTCAGTGGATTGTCTTTTTATCTTGTTGATAATTTCTTTTACTGTGCAAAAACTTTAGTTTGATGTAGGCTCTGTTTATTTTTTCTTTTGTTTTCCTTGCTTGGGGATATATATTCAATAAAATATTTTTACGAGCAATGTCCGAGATTTTGCAGCCTATGATTTCTTCAACAATTTTTATGGTTTGGGATCTAACATTTAAGTCTTTAATCCACTTTTGAATTTATTATTTTGTGTGGTGTAAGAAGGTGGTCTAGTTTTATTTCTCTGCACATATCTGTTCAATTCTCCCAGCACTAACACCAATTATTGAATAAAATATTGTTAGCCCACTGTATGCACTTGCTTCCTCTGTTGAATGTTAATTGGCTATATAATGAGGGTTTATTTTTGGGCTCTCTATCCTGTTCCATTGACCTGTGTGTCTGTATGCCAGTACAATGCTGTTTTGATTACTATGGTCTTACAGTATAGTTTGATATTAGGTAGCATGATTCCTCCAATTTTGTTCTTCTTTCTCAGGATTGCTATTGCTATGTGGGGCTTTCTGTGGTTCCATGTAAGTTTTTGAAATATTTGTACTAGTTCTGTGAAATACATCATTGGAATCTTGAAAGGAATTGTGTTGAATCTATAGATTGCTTTGGGTAGTATGGACATTTTATTAATGTTAATTCTTCCTATCCATGAACATGGTATGTGCTTCCACTTATTTGTATCATCTTTAATTTCTTTCTTCAGTGGCCTGTAATTTTCTGAGTACAGATCTTTAGCCTCCTTCATTAGGTTTATATCCAGGTATTTTATTCTTTTTAAGCAATTGTGAATGGAGTTGTTTTCTTAAATTCCCTTTCTGTTTGTTATTGGCATGTAAAAATGCAACTGATTTCTGGATATTAATTTTGTATCCTGATACTTTGTTGAATTCACTCAATAGTTCTAGTAGTTTCTTGGTGGAATCTTCAGGTTCTCTATGTATAGTATCATGTCATCTGCAAATAAGACAGTTTTACTTCTTACTTTCCAATTTGGATGCCTGTGTGTGTGTGTGTGTGTGTGTGTGTGTAATTGCTCTGACTAAGGCTTCCAGTACTATGTTGAATAAGAGAGGTGAAAGCAGGCATCCCTGTCTTGTTCCGAATCTCAAGGGGAAAGTTTATAGTTTATGTTCATTGAGTATGATGTTGGCAGTGGGTTTGCCTTATATGGCCTTTATCATATTTAGGTATGTTCCTTCTGTTCTTACTTTGCTGAGAGGTTCTTTTCTTTTCTTTTTTTTTTTTTTATCATAAGTGGGTATCGGATTTTATCAAATGCGTTTTTCTGCATCTATTGATATGATCATGTGGATTTTATCCTTCATTTTGTTTATGTAGTGAATCATATTTATTAACATGTGACAGTTATACCAGCCTTGCATTTCCAGAACAAATCCCACTTGATCATGGTATATGATCTTTTTGCTGCATTGCTGTATTCAGTTTGCTAATATTTTCTTGAGGATTTTAGTGTCCATGTTCATCATGGATATTGGCCTATAATTTTGGTTTTCTATAGTGTCTTTATCTGGTTTTGGAATTAGGATAGTGCTGGCCTCGTAAAATGAGCTTGGAAGACTTCCTTCCTCTTGAATTTTTTGAAATAGTTTGAGGAGAAGTGTTATTTTCCCAGAATGTTCGGTAAAATTCACCTACAAAGCCATCTGCTCCAGGGCTTTCATAGGTTGGGAGTTTTTTTTTTTTTTTTTTTTTTTTTTTTTGTTACTGCTTCACCTTCACTAGGTGCAATCTGTCTGTTTAGATTCTCTGATTCTTCCTGATTTAGTTTCAGAAGATCGTACGTTTCTAGAAATTTATCCATTTCATTCAGGTTGTCTAGTTTGTTGGCATATAGTTGTTCAAACTATTTTCTTACAGATCTTTGTACTTTATTTGGTGTCAGTTGTTATTTCTCTTATTTTATTTCTGATTTTATTTAGTTAGTTCTCTTTTTTTCTTGATGAGTCTGGATAAAGGTTTGTCAATCTTGTTTATTTTTTCAAAGAACCAGCTCTTGGATTCATTGACTTTTTTGTATCATATTTTAAGACTCTATTTCATTTATTTCTCCTCTGATCTTTATTATTTCCTTCCTTCTGCTCACCTTGGGCTTTGACTGTTGTTCTTTTTTCAAATTCCTTTAAGTGTAGAGTTAGATTGTTTGAACCTTTTCTTGTTTTCTGAGATAGGCCTGCAATGCTATAAATTTTCCTCTTAGTATTGCTTCCCCTTTGTTTCACAGATTTTAGATTGGTGTGTTCTCATTTTTATTTGTTTCAAGGTATCTTTTGATTTCTTCCATGACCTCATTTTTTATCCATTAATTGTTTTAATAACATTTTATTTAGCTCCCATGTCTTTTGTGCTTTTCAGTGTTCTTCTTGTGATTGATTTTTGGTTTCTTTGCATTGTGGTCAGAGAAGATGCTTGAAATAATTTCAATCTTCTAAAATTTATCAAGACTTGTTTTGTGTCCTAACATATGGTCTATCCTAGAAAATGTTCCATGTGCACTTGAAAACTATGTGTATTATGCTGCTTTGGGGTGAAATGCTCTGAAGGTATTAATTAAATCCACTTGATATAATATGCTATTTAAGGTCACTGTCTCTTTGTTGATTTTCTGTCTGGAAGATGTATCCATTGAAGTCAATGGGGTATTAAAATCCCCAACTATGACTGTATTACTGTCAATGTCTCCCTTTATGTCCATTAAGATTTGCTTCACGTATTTAGAAGCTCCTATGCTGGGTGTGTAAATGTTTACTAGGGTTATATCTTCTTGCTGGATTGTTCCCTTTATCATTATGTAGTGTCCTCTGTCTCTTACTATAGCCCTTGTTTTAAAGTCTATTTTGTCAGATATAAGTGTTGTTACCCCAGCTTTTTTCCCCTTTATTTGCATGAAATATCTTTTTCCATCCCTTTTATTTTGTGTGTATCTTTTGATATGAGGTGGATTTCTTAGAGGCAGCATATATATGGTTCTTATTTTCTTATCCATTCAGCTACCCTATGTTTTTTGGTTGGAGCGTTTAAGCCATTTATTGATAGATATGTATTTAGTGCCATTTTACTGTTAGACTGTTTTCCTCTGTTTTTCTTTTTTTTTTTTTTGTTTTATCTTTTTCTCCTTCTTTTAAAGCAAACCCTTTAAATTTGTTGCAGTACTGGTTTGGTGTTAACAAACTCCATTTTTCTTCTCTGGGAAGCTTCTTTTATTTTTATTTTAAATGATAGCCTTGCTGGGTAAAGTAGCCTTGGTTGTAGGTCCTTGCTTTTCATCACCTTGAATATATTATGCCACTCTCTTCTGGCCTGAAATGTTTCTGTTGAGATATGAAATGACAGTCTAATTGGTGCTCTTTGGTAGGTAACTACCTGCTTTTCTCTTGCAGCTTTTAGGATTCTGTCCTTGTCTTTAAGACTTGCCATTTTAATTATGGTATGTCTCAGTGTAGCCATTTTGGGGTCCAACTTCTCTGAACATCCTAGATTTTTGTGTCTTTTCCCTTCACCTGATCAGGAAAGTTTTTGGTCATTATTTCTTAAAAAGGATCTCAATCCCTTGCTCACTATTTTCTCCTTCTGGTATTCTCATGATGTGGATGTTGTTATGCTTCATGTTGTCCAAAATATCTCTTTAGCTCTCCTTGTTTAAAAAAAACTTTTTTTTTTAACTTGCTGCTACTCTTGGGTGTTTTTTCTACCTTGTCTTACAAATCACTGATACTACCCTCTGCTTTATCTAGCCTACTGTTTATTCTTTCCAGTGTATTATTTATTTCAGATAGTATATTCTTTATTTATGACTGGTCCTTTTTTATGGTTTTTATGTCTTTTTTCATGCTGTTGAGTATCCTTATGATCATTACTATAAACTCTTTACCTGATAAATTGCTTGCCTCCATTTCATCTAGTTCTTCTTCTGGAGAATCCTTCTTCTCTTTTATTTGCAGTTTGTTTCTTTGTCTTCCCATTTTGGCTGCTTCTTTGTATTTGTGTCTACATGCATTAGGGTGATATGAAAAGACTGTGGTGCAGACCTTTGTCAGACAATGCTTGTGACTGGCCCTGGGCAACCTGTTTCAGACTTATCAGCAATCCACAGCATGTGCCTCCCTCTGCTGGGCCTGTTTGTGTGCTGAAGGAAGCAGGCTGTATACTAAGGCTGGCTTTTGCCAACACCAGGCTCAAGGGAGGGTCAGCTCAAGTCTCAAAGATCTACCTTAGTTGTTAAAGTTAATCAAGGCTATAGACTCAAGCTGTAATCTGCAGCCAGACTCAAGATTTACAGGGTGGAACAGAGTAATTCCTGCAGGCAGGGCTATTTCTTCCCCCCAGGCTGATGTCTTTTGGAGGGTAGTGCTCTGACTGAGAAAGAGGACCTCTGCACAGTATGTGGGATGACTCAGTGCATAAATCCTGGTGGCTGTTCCTTCATTTCTCTTTCCAAAGCCATCAGCCCCAGACTCTCCTCATGTATCTCTAGTCCACTCTGTCATGCCTCTGGTGGAGCTCAGGGTAAGTGGTTGTAAATGAAATTTTGTGTGCTGGCCCTTTAAGAGGCTCTCTTTGTCTCTAACCATCTCTCCCTGGCAGATAGAAACCCTGCTGCTTTTCCCAGCCAGATGTTATATGTGTTCCTTTCCCGGGTCTCTTGCTGTAGGCTGCAGAGCCCAACTTGGGGTTTAGATCCCACACTTTTCAGGGGGAACCACCCAGCCCCCAAAATATCTCTTTGTAACTTCAGCTGCCACCCATGGGAGTCCAGCCAGCCCTCTTATGCCTCCACACTCCCTACCAGTCACATTGGGCTGAAGTGTTTTTTTCCTATTTCCTTGGTTATAAGGCTTCTCTCCAGCTAGTGCTCAGCTGGCTATTGGTCCTTGGAGGAGGTTAGTGTAGCTTCCACTTACTCCTCTGCCATCTTGGATCTCTATCCTGATTTAACTTTCCATGAATTTCATAGACAATTAATTTTATTTTATATTGCTGACTACCCTTCCTGCCACATACCTCCTTGCTCCCAAATTTATATTGGAATTTAGTTAAAAAAATCGGGTAAGTATGTCTGAAACCATTCTTGCTAGCATGTGTGTCATAAGTTATCAGAGACAATTAATAGGAAATATATAAGGCATATAGAGTTTGAAATTTCTTACACTATTTAAATCATGACCTCGATGTTCTCCATCCTATTCACACTGGAAAAGTGAAAAAGGCTGGTTTTTTTCTTCCACTGAGTGCTATCTGAGGCATCTTAGTGGGTTGTTGGCTCAGGATTGCTTTGTTAGTACCTGCACCCATGCATTGAAAAAGAGAAATGAAACTGTTGGTTCTTGTATTTGCCTGAAGCCCTTTCTCCCATTTTACACTCTCTTGTCTTTTCTCTCCCCTCATAATTCCCTAATGTTCTTTTTGAGTATAAAGCTATGTTTAACTTCTTTTAAAGTCTTTTCCTTTCTAATCAATCTGTAGAATCACCATGCCCTGCTCTCAAACCTATAACCCTCGATCCCCGCCACAACCGCTATGATCCAAGCCATAGACACATGGTTAGCTCACAAATAAAATAGATCATAATAACTAGATGTGTATTTTTGAATCAAAGTAATGTGTGTATGTTAAAAAAATAAAAATTTCTGTGCACTAACACATATTTCAACAAATAAATCTTTGAACGTTTAGAAGAGATGGAGATTACTTCTGACCTTATGGAAATTTGACTTTGAAGTGAAAATGACATTTGAGTGGAGCTTAAAAGATACCTAGAATTTCAAAAGGAAGACTTGGACTTAGGCAGTGTTTCTCAAATGTTATGTGCATCAGAATAATCTGGAGACTCTTAAAACACAGAATGTCCAGGCTTGACTTCAGAGATTGTGATTCAATAGTCCTGGAGTAGGGCCCAAAAGTTTGCATTCTTAACAATTTTCTCCATGATGCTCATGCATGCAGCTAGTCCATGGACTTCACTTTGAGAATCTCTGGGATAGAACTTTCCAGGCAGGGAGAATGTGGCATAAGACAAAGAACTCTTTGAATTTGCAGAGTGGAGTAGTAGAAAGAGATAGAAAACTAAATTAGGATCTGGTATGAAAGATTCAGAATATGGATGTCATTTTTTAAGCAATTGTAGGTTTTTAAAATTGAGATATAAGTGATTTTTAACATTATATTAGTTTCAGGTATATAAAATGATGATTCTATACATTTATATATTGATAAATGATCACCACAATAAATATAGTTAACGTCCATCACCACACATAATTACAAATATTTCTTGGGATAAGAACTTTTAAGATGTATTCTCTCATCAACTTTCAACTATATCGTCGTCGTCGGCAGCCGTCCGTCTCGAGAGACGATGGTGTAGCTTCTCAAGAGTCTATCTGCACCGCCGAGGATGGCTGTGCAGTCCGACTCGGGAGTGACATGGTATCTGTCTCCTCCCGTGTTGAATCGACATCTTGCGATGACGCTGAAGCTACAGAGCCTGGGCAGGGAAATATGGAGGGTCTGCTGTTGCCCATGCTATATAATACAGTATTATTTACTATAGTCACCATGTTGTACATTATATCTCCAGGACTTACTTATCTTATAGCTGGAAGTTTGTTCCTTTGACTAGTTTTACCAATTTCACCCATCCTACACTTCACCTACCCCCTTGCCTCTGGCAATTACCAATCTTTTCTCTGTATTGATGAGTTGGGGTATTTTGTTTAGTTTTGTTTTTTGGATTCTACAGGTAAGTGAGATCATACATTGTTGATCTTTCTCTGCTTGACTTCATTTGTAAGTTTTTATCCAGAAGGCTACATAACTATACTTATGAGTTTGGGAAGATTATTCTGGCCATACTTTGTATTTGAGTGGCATGACTGAGGGATGCACATTTGGATGTCATTAAAATAGTTCATACAACAACAGGAAAGAAGAAGGAGTGTGGAAAAAATGAGAAATGTTGTGGAAACAGAATCATCATATGGACTAGAAGATAGATACTGGCATGTGGAGGGCATGCTGTTTGAACAAGAGAGTAAGACCCAGGCATATGACACCTTGGACATGGTTTGTCATTCTCCTACTTCTTCTTCCTTCTCCTCCTTCCCCTCTTCTTCTCTGGAAGGAAGGAAGGAAGGGAGTTTCTTGGCTAGCAATACCCTTTTCAATGCATGTCTTCACCAGTCAGCCATAAGTAACACTCAGACAAGGAGTTTATCTCTTTTATTCACTGCTATAGCCCCAATTGGGATTGATCTACAGTTGGGGCCCAGTAATTACATGTTGAATGAATGAAGAAGGAAGAGCTGGTTTAAGGTAAGATGTGATGATTCCACTTTGGGACTTGTTAAAGTAAGTTCAGAGGCCAAAAGGATACACAGCACACTATCCAAAGGGAAACTGAGCCTATGCACCTGGACTTTAGAACTAAAAGTGTTGAGAAGGAGTCTTCTGCATAAAATTGATAGGCAAAGCCTTGAGCATGGACATTTAAGTGAGAATGAAAATGGGTGAAGAGAATCTATGATGTATTTGGAAGGACTTTCAAGGTCATAAAAAGGATCAGCCTCTTTATATTACACACACAAAATATAGAATTTACAGAAGGACCCTAAAACACTAAAGCATTTCTTTCCCTTTAACAGCTTTGCTGAAGTGTGATTTATATACAATTCACTTATTGTCAGTATATAGTGTCTTAATTGTTAGTATATACACACAACTGTATAAAAGCAATCTATTTTAGATTCTCCCACACTGAAGAATTTTAAATTCACATCAGTGAGAAAATATTTAGGAAGACCAAAGATTTCTTAGCAAAATGATAATCAATGAATGGTAAGAAAAAAGAAGAAAAAAACTCATCTCTATTATTTTAAACTTAATAGTTGCTAGGAACAAATGCTCTTGACAAAAACTGTCTGCAAAAATGAAAATAACTCTTTGACAAAGTATGGTAAATGAAAATATATATACAGGTTATTTATTCTGGTATTTCTTGTATTTGCAAAACATTGGAAACAAACCTAATCAGTAGAGGGTAAATAAATTGTGGTACTTCTACTTAAGGGAATCCCATGAGCTGGTAAAATAGCAAGGATGCCCTTAAGTGACTTATAAAAAAAAATTTATAGGGCAAATGAGAGAGGCACAAATTGAGTGGGATATTATTCTTATTTTCATAAAGAAACAATAAAAAAATTTAAAAAGCTAATAAAAATGTGGTAGTAGGTAGGGGAAGAACTGGAAGTTTGTCTTCATTGTATACTGTTTCATATTGTTTTGAATTTTTGAGCCATATCAGTATTTTGCCTACTTAAAAATTAATGTTTTAGTATGGTATATTAAGTTGAACATATTTGTGAGCATAAAATGGCCTCTCTCTATTCTACAGATTTGGCTGGAAAAACAGAACTGGAACAATGTCAAGTTGATGCTATTGTGGACACATTGGATGATTTCATGTCACGTTTTCCTTGGGCTGAGAAAAAACAAGATGTAAAAGTAATGTGATCAATTTGCTATTACTGTTGTTTATCATATCCACTTGCCAGACATTATGTTAGGTGCTTTTTAAGACCCTTTTAATCAAAGTTAGACAAACCTATAGTTTTAAGATGTCAAATTATATTTAAAAGTTTAAAACAAAGTACAGTGATTCTCTTCCTAAACTCTCCACAATAGCCCCTAAGATACAATCCTGATTTTAACTGTTTTAGCTATTTCTTTAGGATTCTCATATCTCTATACTTCTATAGGATATGTAAAATGGCTTTCTTTGATTCACTAATTTTAGATTCTGTGGGCTTCTCATTACAGTAATAAGAATTTAGATGATTTGTTGTTAGAGGGCATCATAGACAGACAGGGCTCATCTCTTCACACAACCACATCAAAATTACAACTAAAATATAGAATAACCATTAGCCAGAACTATCAGCTATTGAGTTAAATGGAAGTCTGACAATGTTGGAATTAAAGAAACCACATCCATTGAGACAGGTAGGAGGGGCACAGACAGGAAATGGGCTGGTATCTCATATACATGTGGTGGATAAGAACTTGGGAGGGATATCTCAGGAGCAAAGGGTCCCGGCCCCACACCAGGCTCCCCAGCCCATGGTTCCAGTGACAGGAAGATAAGTCCTCACAACTGCTGGCTACAAAAAGCAGCAGGGGTTGAGTTGGCAGAAGAAACTGCTGGAACCCCAAGAAGTTCCTCTTAAAGAACACATACATGAACTCACCTACTCAGACCCACTCCCTCTGAGCCCCAGCACCAGGGTAACAGCTTGAAAGGCACCAGTGGTATACAGGGAGAAACTGAAGTGTCTGGCACCAAGACAAGCAATGACATTGCCTCTTTTCAAAACCCTCCCCATACAGAGCCAGCAAGCTGGTGCCATATCTGAAACTCCATCAACCTGGCTATCACTGTTTGACCCACTTTGGAAATGCCCACAGATTTCACCCCACCCAATTTATGGGCCCACCCAAGCTTCTTTGCCATATGAATGGTTGGTCTTGGCTTATGCTTCATGACTTCTTAATCCTATCAAATAAGCAACAGCTGGCCTCCGTGAGTTCCAGGCCTAGCACTACCAGCAGCCAACTTAGATTCATGGATTGGCTTCACCTGGAAATCTCCAAGCCCAACACAAGTAGCAGCCATCTCAGATTGCTTTACAGCTCAGGCTGGGTGCCCCAGGCAAACACAAATGGGGGCTGACCTTGGCTTCCACCACTCAGGAATCCCAGGGCCAACACACACAGTGGACAGCTACAGACCATGTTGGACCACCACCACCCTGCTGATCCTGCATGAAGGGCGAAGGTTGGTGGTCAGTTGGTAACAGCCAGACCTTGCAGTTGACTTTCCTGGGTAAATCCCTCCTATTCATCTACCAACAGCGATTAAGACTCAACTACAAGAGGAGAATGTACTCAGCTCACATGAAGGATGCACCTTGAGTACCCAGCTTGGATGATGGGGGAGGCTGCACCACTGGACCCTACAGGACACCTCTTACATTAGACCACACTACCAAAACACAGAGTCAAAGAAGATCCACCTAATGCACAGAAACAAACACATGGAGGCTGCCAAATTGAGGAGGCAAATAAATATGGCCCAAGTGAAAAAACAGAACAAAACTCTAAAAAAAAAGAACTAAATGAAACAGAGATAGTCAACCTGTCAGATGCAGAGTTCAAAACACTGGTGATCATGATGCTCAGGGAAATGATTGAGCATGGCCACAAAATAAAGGAAGGAATGAAGCTTTTACAAAGTGATATATATATATATGAACCAACAGTGATGGGAAGGAAGCTGGGATTCAAATCAATGATTTGGAACAGAAGGAAAAAAATAAACATTTACCTGAAACAGAAAGAAGAAGCAAGAATTGACCAAAACAAGGAGAGGATTATGAACCTCTGGGACAATTTTAAACATACTAACATCCAAACCATCGGGGCAGAAGAAGAAAAGGAAGAGCAAGAAATTGAAAACTTACTTGAAAAAATAACAAATGAAAACTTTCCTAATTTGGCAAAGGAAATAGACATACTAGTCCAGGAAGCACAGAGAGTCCCAAACAGGTTGGACCCAAAGAGGACCATACCAAGACACATCATAATTATAATGCCAAAGGAAAGGTTAAAGATAAAAATAAAATCTTAAAAGCAACAAGAAAAACAGTCTGGTACTGGCACAAGAACAGACATATACATCAATGGAACAGAATAGAGAGCCCAGAAATAAACCCAGGACTATATGGTCAACTAATATTTGACAAAAGGGGAAGGAGCATAAAATGGAGTGAGAAGAGCCTCTTCAACAAATGGTGCTGGGAGAACTGGACAGGGACATGCAAAAAAATGAAACTAGACCACCAACTTACACCACACACCAGAATAAAATCAAGATGGATCAAAGACTTAAATGTAAGCCGTGACACCATAAAAGTCCTAGAGGAAAACATAGGCAGGAAAATTTCGGATATCCCACATAACAATATTTTCACTGATACATCTCCTAAGGCAAGGGAAATAAAGGAAAAAATAAACAAATGGGACTACATCAAACTAAAGAGTTTCTCAACAAAATAAAACATCAACAAGATGAAAAGGGAACCAACCATATGGGAAACATATTTGCCAATGATACATCAGATAAGGGATTGATATCCAAAATATATAAAGAACTTACACATCTCAATACCAAAAAGACAGAAAGCCCAATTAAAAAATGGGCAAACGACCTGAACAAACACTTCTCCAAGGAGGATACACAGAAGGTCCATAGACACATGAAAGAATGCTCAACATCACTAACCATCAGAGAGATACAAATAAAAACCACAATGAGATACCACCTCACACCAGTCAGAATGGCCATCATCAACAAATCAACAAACAAGTGCTGGCGAGGATGTGGAGAAACGGGAACCATACTGCACTGTTTGTGGGAATGCAGAATGGTGCAGCCACTATGGAAAATAGTATGAAATTTCCTCAAAAAACTAAAAATGGAACTGCCTTTTGAACCAGTGATTCCACTGCTAGGATTATATTTGAAGAATCCTGAAATACCAATTCAAAAGAACCTATGCACCCCTATGTTCATAGCAGCAGTGTTTACAATAGCTAAGTGCTGGAAACAGCCTAAGTGCCTATCTGTAGATGAGTGGGTTAAAAAACTGTGGTACATTTACACAATGGAATACTATGCAGCAGAAAGAAAGAAGGAATTCCTGCCATTTGCGACAACATGGATAGAACTAGAGAGAATTATGCTTAGTGAAATAAGCCAGACAATAAAAGAAAAATACCATATGATATCACCTAATACAGGAGACTAAGGAACAACACAAACAAATGAATTAAATTGAACAAGGAATAGAATAAAAGTTATCAGGGGAAAGGGGGAGGGAGAGAAGAGGGATAAGTAAGGAAAGGGTTTAGCCAAAGAACATATATAAATGACTCATGGACATGGACAATGGTGGGAGGGGGTATGACTGTGGGAGAAGGGGTGAGCTGGGGGGGCACAATGGGGGAAAAATGGGACAACTGTAATTGAAAAACAATAATAATTAAAAATAGAAAAAAGCAACAAGAGAATAGCAGAGAGTTACCTACAGTAAAGTTCCATAAGACTGTCAGCTGATTTCTCAAAAGAAACTGCAGGCAAGAAGGGACTGGCAAGATTTCAAAGTCATGAAAAACAAGGCCCTACAACCAAGACTACTCTATCCAGCAAAGCTATCATTTAAAATAAATGATAAGATAAAGTGCTTTCCAGACAAGGTAAAGCTAAAGGAGTTCATCATCACCAAGCCATTATTACAGTATATGAGATGTTAAAGGGACTTATTATAGAAAAAGAAGATCAAAATTATGAACATTAAAATGACAACAAACTCACAACTATCAACAACTGAATCTAAAAAATAAAAACAAAAACAAACCAAGCAAACAACTAGAACAGGAACAGAATCATCGGTATGGGGATCATTTAGAGGGTTATCAGCTGGGAGGAGGAAGGGGGAGAAAAGAGGAAATGGTGCAGGGATCAAGAAGCATAATTGGTAGGAACAAAATAGACAGGAGGAAGTTAAGAATAATATAGGAAAAGGTGAAGCCAAAGAACTTACATGCACAACCCATGGACATGAACTAAGGTGGGTGGGATTGCTGGAGGTAAGAAAATGCTAAGCAGAGGGGAGCATAGCAAAAAGAAATTGGGACAACTATAACAACATAATCAATAAAATATACTTTAAAGAAAAAGAAGATATTTTAAAACTCTTGGCATAGATTGATAGTTATCTATGTTTGTCTCCTCCAGTAGATGGGGCCATGAGGGTAGGAATCACCTCTGTGTTATTTACTGGTATACCTCCACATCTATCTCAAAGCCTTATTTTAGTAAGCACTAAATATTTGATAAATGAGTGATAGGAAGAGTTAAATTTAACAAACACTCACCTTGCAGGTGCTGCTCTAACCACTTTACATGTATTATCTCAGTCAGTCTCCCCATCCTCCTGTAAAAGAAGTGCTTTTTATTGTCATGCTCACTTCACAGATAAAGTAGCTGAGGAACAGTAGTCATACAGTTGCCTAAGTCATACAACAAGTCATCCTGGCTAGGGAACTTAGTCTCACCACCTAGACATACTTTCTCCTAAATAGTCCCTTGGGGGAGAAACAGTTGTTATCCTTAACTTCCAGATGAAGAAATTAAGGTTCATGGAGTGTAGGTCACTTGCCTACCATTATTTAGCTGGTACGTAGTACACAGGAGTTCTAAACCAGTCCCTCTGACTCCGTGTTCTTAACCACTGGGTGCAGTGCCACCGGTGCATGAATATTTTGTGCATTTTATAGCTTAAGGCCTATACCCAAAAGCTACAGCGCAGAGCAGATGGCAGTCTTACTAATTTAAGCATATTTGTTCTAAACACTTCTTATTTAATGAGGACCTTCTGATTTGAATAGATATTTAAAACATGAAAATATTCATCTTTACTATTTCCTTGACATTGATATAAGGTGTGTGGGGAGACACACACTCATGTCTAAACAGGACAAAGTCTTAAATAAAACCTCAGCTTTGAAGATAGAGATACATTTGGACGCCAGAGTCAGAATGCCAGGCTTAAATCCTGATTCCCTTCCTACTAGCTGTCACTTGACTACCTATCAATAGCTCAAATTCTTGTCTGTAAAGTTGGAATACCACAGAATCTACTTTGGTGTATGTTGGGAAGATTAAATGGTAATAGTACCTATGGCTGGGTGGAAAGTGTTCAATAAACATTAGCTACTATAATTATTACAGCATCATTATTTAGTCCTGTACTCATTGTTTTTTCTTTTATTTGTCAGACAGGACATCTATATTTTACATACCCTTATAAATGCACAGACAAGTAGCTACCTAATCAACACTATAGGAAAAAGTATCTAAAGCCTTTTATTCCACATACCAAAGACCCCACTATTGGCAGTCTGTCGATTTATGGACTTAACCTTATCTCTTTCTCTATTTCATACCCTGCTGTGGCCACCTCACAGAGGAGAATGTTCTTGAGTGTTTATGATAAGGGTAACATTATACTTTTATATTAGATTAAGAATTCTCTTACATACCACCTACCTCAAAAAAAAAATCTCACAGAACATAATCCAAGTTCATGACTAAATCATATGAAGGGAGAACGTGTTTCAGAAACATTGCAGATAGCTACAGACTGTCTGATTCATAAGCAGAACCTGGCTAGTATACAAAGAGAATTGCACACAGGTCTTTCGTATTTCATTCCCTAGTCTCCTTGCAGTGAGTTGCATTGCTGCCACCTTGTGGTCAGGTAGAATTTTCTAAAGAAGAATATTGATTAAGTAAAGATGAATAGTGAATATAGTTTCCTTATTACATGTGCTTTATTTTTATTTTTAATATGCTTTATTGATTATGCTGTTATAGTTGTCCCAATTTACTTTCCCTTTGTTCCCCTCCACCCAGTGACCCCCTCTCCCTCCAGTTGCCCCTTAGTCCATGCCCATTGGTTGTGCATATAGTTCTCAACATCTTCTTATCTACTCCACTCCCTCCTACTATGCTTCTTAATTTCTGTACCATCTCCCTCCCTTTACCCACTGCCCCCTCCCTGATGACCTCCCCCAATATGTTCCCCATACCTATAGTTCTTTTTTCCATTCTCGTTGCCTATTTAGTTTGCCATTGTTTTGATTCCCTAGCTTCTGTTGTTGGTTCTTGTGATGTAGTTTTCATTTTAATGTTCATAGTTTTGATCCTCCTTCTTCTAAACCAGTCCCTTTAACATCTCATATAATAGTAGTTTGGATCTAATGAACTCCTTCAGTTTTACTTTGTCCTGGAAGCACTTTCTCTGCCCTTTTATTCTGAATGACAGTTTCGCTGGATAGAGTATTTGTGGCTGTAGGTTTTGATTTTCATTACTTTGAATATTTCTTGCCAGTCCCTTCTTGCCTGCAGGGTCTCCTTTGAGAAATCATCTGATAGTCTAATTGGGACCTCTTTGTACATGATTCTCTTCTTCTCTCTTGCTGCTTTTAAGATTCTCTCTTTATCTTTAATTTTTGACATTTTGATTATAATGTGTCTTGGTGTGGTTCTCCCTGGGTCCAGTTTTTTTTTAACTCTCTGTGCTTCCTGGACCTGTAAGTCTGTTTCCTTCCCCAAGTTAGGGAAGTTTTGCTTCATTATTTTTTCACATAATTTTTCAATTTCTAGTTCTTCCTCTTCACCCCCTGGCAACCCTATGATTTGGATGTTGGCCCGCTTGTAGCTGTCCCATAGGTTTCTGAGCCTGTCCTCATTTTCCTCACTTTTCATTTCCTCTTTCTGCACTGGTTGACTGTTTCTTCTCTCCCTATGCTCTGATTTGTTGGTTTGACCCCTGGTTTTCTTTCCCTCACCACTTATTTTGTAAGTGTTTTTATTCATTTCAGCAGGACTAGCCTTCCCTCCTTCCCCATCTTGTTTAGGATCTGCAGTTAGGTCTGTAAGCATTCTTATAACCAAATCTCTGAACTGTGCCTCAGAAAGATTTTTTATCTGCTGCTTTGTTAGATTAGATATTTGCTGTCTGGTCAGCTGTGTCACTGGGATATCTATCATGATCTGTGCCATCCTGACAGTTTTGTGTTTACCTTTGCTTCCTGGGCAGAGCTGTCACACTGTCTATGCTATAGGGGGTGGAGCCCTGTGCACTCTTCAATATTGGGTGGCCCTTCTCACCATGCTGTGGTATTTTGTGTGGGGGTGGGGGTCCAAGATGGATTCTTGCCCTTTACTCTCCGCTGAGAGACCGGGAGCTTCTTCCTCCATCCCTGCTCCATCTGGCCTTCACAGTCCAAGGCAATGGGGGTTTGCCTTCCCTGGGGTTGGAATTGCAAGCTGATAGGTCTGGTCTGCAGCTGGCAGTGCTCCCCAGGTTCTTCTCACCTCCCCTTAAATACGGGTGTCTGTGCTTACCGCCATCCTGCCACCATCACTGCAGCTGCTGCCACCAGCACAGCTTGACCTCTCTGTCCTGGCTTTGCCCCTCCTACCTGTCCAGACAAGCACCACTTCTTTATAACTTCATACGTTGGACTTCCATGTAGCTTTATTTTCTGGAACTTCTTATTTCTGGTTTTACAGTAGATGTGTTCCTTCTTAGTTGTGGTGGGAGATAAAGCATGTCAGTCTAGGCCTCCATCTTGGCTGGAAGTCCTCTACATGTGGTTTAAAAATCTATCAAATACACATAACTAAACATGTTTTGGTATTTTTTGCTAATAAATCCATTTCCTCTTTTAAAAAATTAGTTTAAATTTAATTTAAAAGGCGAAATATATCTCTGGACATTGGTCACCCTGGTGATCCTTGATTTTGTCACTAACATATATTTGGTTAAGCAGTGTATCTGTTTCAGTTTCCTTGTCTGAAGAACAAGGGTCAGGGTGGGATGGAGGATGAGCATAATTGAAGGAATGCTCATGGCCTATTTCTGACACTAAATTATTTTGGTAGTGTGAACTTAAAAACAGTGCTTTTAAAAACCATTAAATAGAATACTATAGTAGTGACTTCTCCGGATGAAAACCCCCTGCCTTATAACTCTCTGGAAGAAGCAGTAGGACATTACAGAATCCACCAAATATAAGAGTGGCTGTCTAGGATCTATAAGAAAATGCATTTCAAAAAGTATACACCTGGGAAAAAAAGGATGTATAACCCAATTTCATCTTTATTTAATTTATTTTGGTAAATATTCTTTACAATGACTCTTAAATACTAATGATTATACTGTTTGGCTATTCATTAGAGTAAGATGACTCACCAAACATGTAGTGAGATCCTGGGGTAAAGGAGAGACATCAATAGCAGAGAGATAAGATTTTTATTTGACACTGCATATACACAAGCATTGGTGTGCCTTTAGTGTGGAAATGTACATTAGAAAAAGCCACAGAGATGTAGCCAAGATGACAGCATAGGCAGGCGTAAAACTTACATCAAACTTACAACTAAAATATAGAACAACATCACTCAGAATGGTCAGAAATTGAGTTGAATGGAAGTCTGACAAATATGGAATTAAAGAAACCACATCCATCAAGATGGATAGTAGGGGTGCAGAAGCAGAACAGGCTGACCTGACACACATGTGCAGTGGATAAAAATTTGGGAGGGACATCTCAGGAGTGAAGAGTCCCAGCCACACAACAGGCCCCTCAGCCCAGGGTTCCAGTACTAGGAGGATAAGTCCTCACAATTTCTGGCTGCAAAAACTAGCAGGGATTGAGTTGGTGGAAGAAATTTCTGGATCCCCAAGCAATTCCTCTTAAAGAACCCACACAGACTCACCTGCTCAGATTTGCTGCCTCTGGGCCCCAGCACTGGGGAGGCAGTTTGAAAAGCATCAGTGGTATACAGGGAGAAACTGAAGTGTCTGGCATTGGGGTGAGCAGAGGCCATTATCTCTTTTCTAGGCCCTCCCCCAACAGAGCTGGAGGGCTGGTGCTGTATCTGAGACTCCATTAACCTGGCTAACACTGTTGGACATCCTGAAGAACTGCAGAGACTCTACCCCATCCAATTTACAGGCCCATCCAAGCTGCTTTTCCATATGAATGGCTAGTCTTGGCTCATTCTTCACAACTTCCTAAATCCTCTCAACAAGCAACAGCTGGCCTTGGTGAGCTCAAGGCCCAAAAATACCAGCAGCCAGCTTAGATTCACAGGTTGACTTCACCTGGGAATCTCCAAGCCTGCACAAGTAGCAGCCATCTCAGATTGCTTCATAGCTCAGGCAGGGTGCCACAGGCAAAAACACAGGTGGGGCTAACCTTGGGCTTCACCACCTGGAAATCCAGTACGAGTGCACCCAGTGGACAGCTACAGACCATGTGGGAGCACCACCACTCTGCCATTGCACAGCTGATCCTCTACAGAGGGTGGAGGTTGGTGGTCAGTGGTCATAGCCAGTTCTTGCTGCTTACTAGCCTGGGTAAATCCCTCCCACCCATTTGCCAATAGGAACCAAGGCTCAACTGCTGGAGGAGGTTGAACTCAACCCACATGAAGGGCACACCTCAAGTATCCAGCTTGGGTGATAGGGGAGGCTGTGCCACTGGACCCTACAGGACACTTACTACATTAGACCACACTACCAAGAAACAGAGTCAAAGCAGCTCTACCCAATACACAGAACCAAACATAGGGAGGCTGCCAAATTGAGGAGGAAAAGAAATATGGCCCTAATGAAAGAACAGGACAAAACCCCAGAAAAAGAAGTAAATTAAACAGAGATAGCCAACCTATCACATGAAGAGTTCACAACAGTGGTGATCAGAATGATCAGAGAAATGATTGAGTATGGCCACAAAATAAAGAAGGAAGTGAAGGTTATATAACACGAAATAAAGAAAAACATATAGAGAACCAACAGTGATGGGAAGGAAGCTGGGATTCAAATCAATGATTTGGAAGAAAGGGAAAAAATAACATTCATGCAGTACAAAAAGAAGAAACAAGAATTGAAAAAAATGAGAGAATTAGGAACATTTGGGACAAATTTAAATATACCAACATCTGAATCATAGGGGTGCCAGAAGGAGAAGAAGAGAAAGAAATTGAAAACGTATTTGAGAAAATTATGAAGGAAAACTTTTCTAATTTGGCAAAGAAGATAGACATACAAGTCCAGGAAGCACAGCGAGTCCCAAACAAGCTAGATCCAAAAAGGCCCACACCAAGACACATCATAATTAAAATGTCAAAGGTTAAAGACAAAGAGAAAAATCTTAAAAGTAGCAAGAGAAAGGAAGAGAGTTACCTACAAAGGAGTTTCCATAACTGTATCAACTGATTTCTTGAAAGAAACTTTGCAAGCAAGAAGGGACTGGCAAGAAGTATTCAAAGTGATGAAAAGCAAGAACCTACAACCAAGACTACTCTATCCAGCAAAGCTATCACTTAGAATGAAAGGGCAGATAAAGTGATTTCCAGACAAGGTAAAGCTAAAGGAGTTCATCATCACCAAGCCATTATTACATGAAATGTTAAAGGGACTTATTATAGAAAAAGAAGATCAAAACTATGAACATTAAAATGACAGCAAACACAACTATCAACAACTGAATCTAAAATATGAAAACAAAACAAACTAAGCAGACAATTAGTATAGGAATAGAATCATAGGTATGGGGATCCTTTGGAGGATTATCAGCTGGGAGGGGGAAGCAGGAGAAATGGGGAAATGGTGTAGGGATCAGGAAGCATAATTGGTAGGTACAAAATAGACAGGAGAATGTTAACAATAATAGAGAAAGTGGAGAAGCCAAAGAACTTAAATACATGACCCATGGACATGAACTGTGTAGGGGGTTGGAACTGTTGGAGGGAAGGGGAATACTGGGCGGAGGGGGGCAATGGAAAAAATTGGGACAACTGTAACAGCATAATCAATAAAATATACTTAAAACAAAAGAAATCTGGAGACTACGAATTGTGTTTAAAAGGATTTTACTCTTGATTTTGTTTAGGGGACGAAATAAATGTTCTGAACATAAAAAGGGGGAAATTGTGTGTGTGTGTGTGTGTGTGTGTGTGTGTGTGTGTGTGTATACATGTGTGTGTGTATAAAGAAAAGCCACAGAATTATCCAGGTGAGCAGATAGGAGTTTTGTGAAAGCTGTCCAGCAACTACATCCCATTTCATTCAACTCTCTCCCCAAACAATACTAACACCAAGGACCACCGACCACAGATCATCATATCAAATATAATAATAATGATAAAGTTTAAAATATTGTGAGAATTATCAAATGTGGCACAGAGATACGAAGTGAGCAAATACTGTTGGAAAAATGGCACCACAGATTATTCAACACAGGGTTGCCACAATCCTTCAATTTGTAAAACAAATGCACTACCTTCAAAGAGCAATAAAGTGAAGTACAATAGAACAAGATAAGCCTATATAGGTCATTTATAAATATTAATAAATTATGTATAATTTACACAATATCTTTTGGTTTCTCACATTTCTTTTTAATTTCCTTAAACTGATATTTTATAGATTGTGCTATTACAGTTGTCTTGATTTTTTTCCCTTTTGCCCCACTCCACCCAGCTCCCCCCACTCATCAGGTAATCCTCACATCTTTGTTCATGTCCATGCGTCATGAATTTAAGTTCTTTGGCTACTTCATTTCCTATATTGAACTTAACATCCCCATGACTATTCCGTAACTACCTATTTGTACTTCTTAATCCCCTCACCTCTTCACCCGTTCCCCCCACATCCCCATCTAATCTGGCGACCATCAAAATGTTCTCCATACCCATGATTCTGTCTCTGTTCTTCTTGTTTGCTTAGTTTGTTTTTTAGATTCAGTTGTTAATAGATATGTTTTTGTCATTTTATTTTTCATAGTTTTGATCTTCTTTTTCTTAAATAAGTCCCTTTAACATTTTATATAGTAATGGTTTAGTGACGAACTCTTCTAGTTTTTTCTTGTCTGGGAAGCTCTTTATATGCCCTTCGATTCTAAATGATACCTTTGCTGGGTAGAGCAATCTTGGCTGTAGGTTTTGCTTTCCATAACTTTGATTATTTCTTGCCAATGCCTTTCAGCCTGCAAAGTTTTTGAGAAATCAGCTGACAGTCTTGTGGGACTTCTTCTGTAGGTAACTAACTGCTTTTCTCTTGTTGCTTTTAAGAGTCCCTCTTTATCTTTATCCTTTAGCATTTTACTTATGACGTGCCTGGAGTGGGTCTCTTTGCATCCATCTTGTTTGGGACTCTCTGTGCTTCCTGGACTTACATGTCTATTTTTTCCTTCACATTAAGAAAGTTTTCTTTCATTATTTTTTTGAATAAATTTCCAATTTCTTGCTCTTTCTCTTCTCCTTCTGATACCTCTATGATGTGAATTTTGGAACACTTGAAGTTGTCACACAGGCTGCTTACACTATCCTCATTTTTTAAAATTCTTTTTCTTCTTCTTGTTCTAATTGATTTTTTTTTCTTCCTTATCTTCCAAATCATTGATCTGATTCTCAGCTTCATCCACTCTACTGTTGTTTCTTGTAAATTGTTCTTTATTTCAATTAGTGCATTCTTCATTTCTGACTGAGTCTTTTTTATGCTGCTGAGGTCCTCACTGAGTTTCTTTAACATCCTTATAACCAGTGTTTTGAGCTCTGCATCTGATAGATTGCTTATCTCCATTTTGTTTAGTTCTCTTTTTGGAGCTCTGATCTGTTCTTCCTTTGGGCCATGTTTCTTTGTCTCCTCATTTTGGCAGCCTCCCTGTGTTTGTTTTTATGTATTAGGTAGATGTGCTATGACTCTCTGCCTTGGTAGTGCGCCCTAATGTAGTAGGTGTCCTGTAGGGTCCAGTGGCACAGCCTCCCCTATCACCCAAGCTGGGTACTTGAGGTGTGCCCTTCATGTGGGCTAAGTATACCCTCCTATTGTAGTTGATCCTTGAATACTGTTGGTAGGTCAGTGGGAGTGGTTTACCCAGGCCAGTCAGCAGCAAAAGCTGGCTATGACCATTGACCACCAATCTTCACCCTTTGTGGAGGATCAGCTGTGCAGGGACAGGGTGACAGTACTCTGACATGGTCTGTAGTTGTCCACTGGGAGCACGAACTTTGGGGTTTCTTGGATGGTGCAGGCCAGGGTCAGCCCGCACCTGTGTTTTGCACAGGGCCACCCTTCCTGAGCTATAAAGCAATCTGAGATGGCTTCTACTTGTGCTTGGCTTGGAGGTTCCCAGGTGAGACCAATCTATGAATCTAGGAGGCTGGTTACTGCTTGTACCAGGCCTGTAGCCCCTTAGCAAGAGGTGTAGGGGGACCTGGGATATCACTGAGTTTGGCTGTTCCTTTTTTGAGAGGATTTAGGAAGTTGTGAAGCATGAGCCAAGACCAACCATTCATATGGAAAAGAAGCTTGGATGGGCCAGTAAGTTTGGTGGGACAGAATCTCTGGGGATCTTCAGGGCAAGATAAACAGTGTTAGCCAGGTTGATGGATTCTCAGATATGGTACTACCAGCCTGCTGGTTCTGTTGCTCTGTGGGGAGAGGTTTCAGAAAAGGGACAGTGGTCCCCCTCTGTCTGAGAGAAAGCTGTCCCCCAACTCTCACCTTCTTCCAGACACTTCACTTCCTCCTGTATGTCACTGGTATCTTTCAAGCTGCTTCCCTAAAACTGCAGCTCAGAAGGAGTGAGGCTGTTTAAGTTCATGTGTGGATTCTTTAAGAGGACTGGCTTGGGGCTCCAGCAATTTCTTCTGCTTACTCAGTCCCTGTTGGTTTTTGCAGCCAGAAGTTATGGGGACTTATCTTCCTGGTGCTGGAACCCTGGGCTGGGGTGGCTGATGTGGGGCTAGGGCTCCTTGATTCTGAGATATCGCTCCTAAATTTTTACCCACCACATGTGGATGTGGGACCAGCCCGTTCTGCTTCTCTGCCCCTCTTACCAGTCTAGATGAATGTGGTTTCTTTAATTCCCTAATTGTCAGACTCCCATTCAACTCAATTTCTCATGGTTCTGAGCAATAGTTCTATATTTTAGCTCTAAGTTTGATGTGGTTGTGCAAGAAGGCGAGCTGTGTTTACCTATGCCACTATCTTGACTGGAAGTATCTAATGAGCTTGGTTGGTGTGGCTTAGTGGATTGCACGCTGGCCTGCAGACTGAATGGCTCATGCCTGGGTTGCAGGCCAGGTCCCCAGTCCAGTGCCTACAAGAGGCCACCCATCAATGTTTCTCTTGCACATCAATGGAATGCTTGAAGTTGTCCCAGAGGCTCCTTACACTATCTTCTTATTTTTGGATTCTTTTTTCTTTTTGCTGCTCTGATTGCGTGTTTTCTGCTTATTTTCCAGATTGCTGGTTTGATCCTCTGCTGCATCTCTTTACTGTTGAATCCCTGCAATATATTCTTTTAAAAATTTTATTGAACTTATTGGGGTGATATTGGTTAATAAAATTATATAGGTTTCAGGTGTAAAATTCTACCATACATCATCTGTGCACTGTACTGTGTATTCACTACCCCTAGTCAAGGCTCCTTCCATTGCCATTTATCCTCACATTACCCTCCATTACCTCCCCCGACTCTGTCCCCTCTGGTGATCACCATACTGTTTTAGGTGTCTATGAGGTTTTTTTTTCTTAATCCCATCACCTTTTTCACCCAGTCCTGCAACCCCATTCCCCTCTGACAGCTGTCAGTCTGTTCTCTATATCTATGAGTCTGTTTCTACTTTGTTAGTTTATTTTGCTTGTTAGATTACACATATAAGTGAAATCATATGGTATTTGTCTTTTTTTGACTGGCTTATTTCACTTGGTGTAATGCTCTCCAGGTCCATACATGCTGTCACAAAAGGTAAGATTTTTTCTTTTAAAACATATTTTATTTATTTATATTTAGAGAAAAGGGAAGGGAGGAAAACAGGGAGAGAAACATCAATGTGGGAAACATCAGTCAGTTGCCTCTTGCGTGCCCCCAACTGGGGACCTGGAGCACAGCCCAGGCTTGTGTCCTGAGAATCAAACCATTGACCTTTCTGTTTGCAGGACAATGCCCAATCCATTCTGGGCCAGATTTCCTTCTTTTTAATGTCTGAGTAGTATTCTACTGTGTAAATGTACCACAGCCTTTTTATCCACTCTACTGGTGGGTACTTGGGCTGTTTCCAAATCTTGGTTATTGTAAATAATGCTGCAGCAAACAAAGTGGTTCATATATTCTTTCAAATAAGTGTTTCGGAGTTCGTTGAATATATTCACAGAAGTGCAATCACAGGATCATAAGATAGCTACATTTTTAATTTTTTTGAAGTATCTCCATAATGCTTTCAACAGTGGCTGCACCAGTCTGCATTCCCACCAACATTGAGTGCATGAGGGTTCTCTTTTCTCCACATCCTTGGAAGCACATGTTGTTTGTTGATTTATTGATGATAGCCATTCTGACAGGTGTGAGGTGGTATCTCATTGTGGTTTTAATTTGCATTTCTCTAATTATTAGTGACATTGAGCATCTTTCCCTATGTCTATGGGCCACCTCTTTGGGGCAGTGTCTATTCAGGGCCTTTTCCATTTTTTAAATTGGATTGTTTGTTTCCTTTGGTGTTGAGTTGTATAAATTTTTTATAAGCTGTGGATATTAACCCCCTATTAGATGTATCATTGGCAAATATGTTCTCCCATTCAGTTGGATGTCTTCATTTTGCTGATGGTTTCCTTTGCTGTGCAAAATTAATTTCTTTCCCTTCAGCTGTTATTTAACTTTAAAGGAAATTAGGCTAAGAAAATGGGAATTTTAGAAATGTAAAAACATAGTAAAATCATTTTATTAACAAAAATTAAGAAAAGAATCATAAAAATATTTTATGGGTGAAATAGTCATTATATAGAAACTATAAGAACTGGTGACAAAAATATTTATTTTTAAATTCATGAGTTATAAAAGTCTATAGAATTAGATATAAATCTTCAAAATATCATACATTAAAAACAAAATCCCCCAAAACAAAAGCAAAACAAAAAATATCCCAACAACACTTAGCTACTTCTCTTCCTTTCTGAACTCACATGTAAAAATAAAGAAGAAAAAATCTAATTCTTCAAACCATATTATTTATTTTTCTTCTTATGATCCTTAATCTTCTTTTCCCTCTCTTAGGAGCAGATGTTTAATGAGCTACTTATATATGATGCACCTCATCTTCTGCGAGATTTGGACACATACTTAGGGGAAAAAGAGTGGTTCATTGGTAACTCTGTGAGTATGTTTTATATCTTAAAAGATACAAGTAAGTATATAATGTGAAGATAAAGACTTATAAAAATGTATTGGGAAAAAAATGTTACCCAGAGAGAGGAAGTAAGAGAGCAGAGATAAAAGCTAAAATTCTTTGAATTAACCTTTTTTGGTAGACTTAACTTTGGAACCATAAACCATTTTATATAATTATATAACAACAACAAAAACATTTTTAAAAGCTATCACTGTAAAGACAAAGCAAAATGAAACAAATGAACCTGCCTGTCTCAAACTGATGCATAGAGTATGCAGGGAAGTACCTATGTGCGCTGTTAGTGAGGAACTACTTTAAGAAATAGTATATCATGTAAAACACAGTAATTTGACTATACATCTCATAGATGTTTTCTCAGGACAAAAATAAAAATTGCACATCATTTTTAGTAATTATATTTTTGATGGTATTGGGACAGTGGTATTACTTTTGATATTATTATATCTATATTGTGGATAAAATGGTAAGAAATTTCATGGATGTATTGAGAAGCAGGATCTTTTATGTGGGAGAAAGAAGACAGATGTAAGATTAGTGAGGTTAAGTAAGTATTCTATTTCTGAATGTGAACTATATGCAACAGTATAAACTCATGATGTATTTTACCTCGAGATAAAGAAAAATGCATTTTGTGTCTCTTTTTCTTGAAATGATGACCAACACAGTTGTCCTGGGCACCTCTAAGCCTGAGATACTGGTCTTCAGATACCAAAAGGGATCTCAGAGAAAGGCTCATTCTTCATTTGGGACAGGAAATGTAAAAGATGAACTAGGAATTCCTTGTCATGCCAGAAGGAAATAAATCATCAAAGACAAGTGGGATTGTGTCAAAAGGTCTCAGAAGTCAACCTGAAGAGGCTCTTACTGGCCAAAGACAAACCAAAGTGCAATAAGATTATTAACTACAATGGATTGAAACAAATGAAAATACCTGAATCCAAGAGTATATCACCACTACCACAATGAAAAACACACACACACACACAAAAGTTTCACTGGCCACTTATAGAAGATGCCATGGAACCAAGTTATTGTTCTGAAAACTGCCTAAAACAAACAAAAAGTGTGGGTATGAGATTGAATAAAACCAGTTGTATCTTAGGATGAGAAAAATCGATAGCCAAACTTTGTCTTCATAAAAGCATGTCAGTTAAGTTAAAAGGAGAGATTAAAATAACGTATCACAGTTTTCCAAACCCTGATGAATTAAGGGACCTAGGCACTGAGTATCAATAATTGTTAATATCATAAAAAGTGAGACAACCAGATGTTATGGACTGACTGAGAGAGGAACACACCACTATCTATGAAGTAGTTATGCCCAAAATAATCAAGTCAAATTTTGGATTAGACTCGGTGGTAGGTCAGGGTCCTTGCCTTTAAGGAGACCGAATTGTAGAAGGCAAGACACAGACTGTTTTTTGTGGCTCTTTGTGACTCATTCTGACCACTGTCTGCGGAGTCCTTCTTGGGTGACAGAAGCAACTTTCAGCATCCTAACTCCTAACTTGCTACCTCACCACATATCTCTGCGTTTCCTCCCCGTGACTCTTCAGTAGCCTTTCCTAAAGTGTTCCTCTCCCTGTCCTATTGATGGAACAATTTCCAAGGACTTGAAATGTTTCTTGTTTCTTCTGTTTTGTATGAAACTTCCTTTGTGAACTTCATCCTGAGTCTATGGCTTCACCCTCCCTCTTCCTCACAGTGCTCCAAGCACACCAGCGCTTTCTTTGTTCCTGAGACCCAGGTCCTACTCCCACCCAAGAACCTTGGCCTTGGTGTTCCCTCAGCTGGGGGCACTGAAGCCCCAGATTGCTGCACCTTTGGATCCTTTTTATCATTCAAACTGTGGCTTACATGTCACCTCTTACAGGTCTTCTTTCCCTGACCACCCAAAAGTCCGTCTCATACTTCACTTTTTCTTTTCTTTTTTCAAA
This sequence comes from Furipterus horrens, assembly GCF_987537825.1. Lineage (NCBI taxonomy): Eukaryota > Metazoa > Chordata > Mammalia > Chiroptera > Furipteridae > Furipterus > Furipterus horrens. The sequence goes on along the minus strand of NW_028327172.1, from coordinate 111,507,575 downwards.
TTTTTATTGTTTTTCTATTACAGTTGTCTTTTTCCTTCATTGCTACCACCCACCCAGCACACCCCTTCTCCCACAGTCAATCCCTACCGCGTTATCCATGTTCATGGGTTATTTATATTAGTTCCTTTGCTAAACCCTTCCCCTATTTACCCCCTTCCTTCACACGCCCCTCCCCCCTGATAACTGTTACTCTGTTCCTTGTTCAATTTTGTTCAGTTGTTTGTGTTGTTCATTAGTCTCCTGTATTAGGTGATATCATATGGTATTTTTCTTTCATTGCTTGGCTTATTTCACTAAGCATAAATCTCTCTAGTACCATCCATGTTGTCGCAAATGGCAGGAGTTCCTTCTTTCTCTCTGCTGCATAGTATTCCATTGTGTAAATGTACCACAGTTTTTTGATCCACTCATCCACAGACGGGCATTTAGGCTGTTTCCAGCACTTGGCTATTGCAAACAGCGCTGCTATGAACATAGGGGTGCATAGGTTCTTTTGAATTGGTATTTCAGGATTCTTCGAATATAATCCTAGCAGTGGAATCGCTGGTTCAAAAGGCAGTTCCATTTTTAGTTTTTTGAGGAAATTCCATACTGTTTTCCACAGTGACTGCACCAGTCTGCATCCCCACCAACAGTGCAGTAGGGTTCCCGTTTCTCCACATCCTCGCCAGCACTTGTTGTTTGTTGATTTGCTGATGGTGGCCATTCTGACAGGTGTAAAGTGGTATCTCATTGTGGTTTTCGTTTGCATCTCTCTGATGGCTAGTAATGTTGAGCATTCTTTCATATGCCTATGGACCCTCTGTATGTCCTCCTTAGAGAAGTGTATGTTCAGGTCCTTCGCCCATTTTTTAATTGGGCTTTCTGTCTTCTTGGTGTAAGTTCTTTATATATTTTGGATATCAATCCCTTATCTGATGTATCATTGGCAAATATGTTTCCCATATGGTTGGTTCCCTTTTCATCTTGTTGATGTTTTATTTTGTTGAGAAACTCTTTAGTTTGATGTAGTCCTATTTGTTTATGTTTTCCTTATTTCCCTTGCCTTAGGAGATGTATCAGTGAAAATATTGTTATGTGGGATATCAGAAATTTTCCTGCCTATGTTTTCCTCTAGGATTTTTATGGTGTCATGTCTTATATTTAAGACTTTGATCCATCTTGATTTTATTCTGGTGTGTGGTGTTAGCTGGTGGTCTAGTTTCATTTTTTTTTGCATGTCCCTGTCCAGTTCTCCCAGCACCATTTGTTGAAGAGGCTCTTCTCATTCCATTTTATGTTCCTTCCCCTGTCGAATATTAGTTGACCATAGAGTCCTGAGTTTATTTCTGGGCTCTCTATTCCATTCCATTGATCATATGTCTATTCTTATGCCAGTACCAGGCTGTTTTGATTACAATGGCCTTGTAGTATAGTTTGAAGTCAGATATTGTGACTCCTCCTATTGCGTTCTTCTTTCTCAAGATTGCTGTGGCTTTTAGGGGTCTTTTTGATTCCATATAAATTTTTGAAGTATTAGTTCTATGTCTGTGAAATACATCACTGGTATTTTAATAGGGATTGCATTCAATCTATAAATTGCTTTGGGTAGTATGGACATTTTGATAATGTTGATTTTTACCACCCATGAACATGGTATATGCTTCCATTTATTTGTATCTTCCTTAGTTTCTTTCTTCAGGGTTATGTAGTTTTCTGAGTACAGGTCTTTTACCTCTTTGGTTAAATTTATTCCTAGGTACTTTATTTTTCTTGTTGCTGTAGTGAATGGGATTTTTTTTCTAGTTTCTCTCTCTTATATTTTATTGTTGATATTCAGAAATGCCTTCGATTTCTGAATATTGACTTTATACCCTGCAATTTTGCCAAATTCACTTATTCGGTTGAGTAGTTTTTTCATGGCATCTATAGGGTTTTCTAGGTATACTATCATGTCATCTGTAAATAATGACATTTTTACTTCCTCTTTTCCAATTTGGATGCCTTTTATTTTTCTTGTCTGATTGCTGTGGCTAGAACTTCCAATACTATGCTGAATAGGAGTGGAGAGCGTGGACATCCTTGTCTTGTTCCTGATCTCAGGGGTAATGCTTTCAGTTTTTGTCCATTGAGTATGATGTTGTTGGCTTCAGGTTTCTCATATACGGCCTTTATTATGTTGAGGTATGCTCCTTCTATTCCCAGTTTGCTGAGTGTTTTCATCATAAATGGGTGTTGTACTTTATCAAATGCCTTTTCAGCATCTATTGATATGATCATGTGACTTTTATCTTTCATTTTGTTTATGTGGTGTATTACATTTATTGACTTGCGAATATTAAACCATCCTTTCATCCCTGGGATGTATCCCACTAGATTATGATGTATGATCTTCTTAAAGTGTTGCTGGATCCAGTTTGCCAATATTTTGTTGAGTATTTTAGCATCTATGTTCATCAGTGATACTGGCCTGTAGTTTTCTTTCTTTGTTGTGTCTTGACCTGGTTTTGGAATTAGGGTAATACTGGCTTCATAGAAAGAGTTTGGGAGTCTTCCTTCTTCTTGAATTTTTTGGAATAGTTTGAGAAGGGTAGGCGTTAGTCCTTCCCAAAACGTTTTGTAAAATTTGCCTGTGAAGCCATCCAGTCAAGGGCTTTTTTGCGCCAGGAGTTTTTTTTTTTTATTACTGCTTCAGTTTCAGTTGTTGTTATCAGTCTGTTCAGGCTTTCTGCTTTTTCTTGATTAAGTTTTGGGAGATTATGTTTCCATAAATTTTTCCATTTCATCTAGGTTGTCAAATTTCTTGTGATACGGTTGTTTGTAATAATTTCTTACGATCCTTTGTATTTCTGTGGTTTTGGTTGTGATTTCTCCTCTTTCATTTCTGATTTTATTTATTTGGGTCCTCTCTTTTTATCTTTTTCTTTCTTTGTTTTTTAGGATCCTGAAAAAAATTTTTTTTTAATATGCTTTATTGATTATGCTGTTACAGTCATCCCAATTTCTTTTCCCTTTGTTCCCCTCCACCCAGCGACATCTCTCCCTTCAGTTTTCTCCCCGCCTTAGTCCATGTCCACTGGTTGTGCATATAGTTCTTCTCAACATCTTCCTATCTACTCCACTCTCTCTACTATGCTTCTTAATTCCTGTACCATATCACTCCCTTTACCCCCTTCCACTTCCCCGCTGACCTCCCCCCAATATGTTCCCCATACCTATCATTCTTTTCTCATTCTCGTTGCCTACTTAGTTTGCTTTTGTTTCGGTTCCCTAGCTTCTGTTGTTGGTTGTTGTGATACAGTTTTCATTTTAATGTTCACATCATAGTTTTGATCCTCTTTTTCCTAAACAAGTCCCTTTAATATTTCATATAACAGTGGTTTGTATCTGATGGACTCCTTCAGTTTTACTTTGTCCTGGAAGCACTTTTCTGCCCTTCCATTCTGAATGATAGCTTCACCAGATAGAGTAATCTTGGTTGTAGGTTTTTTATTTTCATTACTTTGAATATTTCCTGCCAGTCCCTTCTTGCCTGCAGAATATCTTTTGAGAAATCAGCTGACAGTCTTATTGGGACCCCTTTGTATGTAATTCTTTTCTTCTCTCTTGCTGCTTTTAAGATTCTCTCTTTATCCTTAATTTTTGACATTTTGATTATAATGTGTCTTGGTGTGGTTCTCCCTGGGTCCAGTATTTTTTTGAACTCTCTGTGCTTCCTGGCCCTGTAAGTTTATTTCCTTCCCCAAGTTAGGGAAGTTTTGCTTCCTTATTTTTTCACATAATTTTTCAATTTCTAGTTCTTCTTCTTCACCTCCTGACAATCCTATGATTCGGATATTGGCCTGCTGATAGCTGTCCGATAAGTTTCTGAGCCTCTCCTCATTTTCCTCACTTCTCGTTTCCTCTTTCTGCACTAGTTGACTGTTCCTTCCTTATGTTCTGATTTGTTGATTTGATACCTGGTTTTCTTGCCCTCACCACTAGTTTTGTATGTATTTTTGTTCATTTCAGCAGGACTAGCCTTCCCTCCTTCCCCATCTTGTTTAAGATCTGCAGTTAGGTCTGTAGGCATTCTTATAACCAAATCTCTGAACTGTGCCACAGAAAATTTCCTATCTGCTGCTTCATTAGATTAGATATTTGCTGTCTGGTCAGCTGCATGATTGGGATCTCTATCATGATCTGTGCCATCTTGACAGTGTGTGTTTACCTTTGCTTCCTCAGTTGGGCTGTCACACCTCCTATGCTATAGGGGGCAGAGGGCTGTGCACTAGTCACCACCGGGCGACCCATCTCACTACGCTGTGGCGTTTTCTGCAGGGGTGAGAGTCCAAGATGGATTCCTGCCATTCGCTCTCTGCTGAGAGACCAGGAGCATCCTCCTCAATCCCCACCCCCTCTGGGCCTCACAGTCCCAGGCAATGGAGGTTTGCCTACCCCGGCTTTGGAATTGCAAGCCGACAGGTCTGGTTTGCAGCTGGGGGTGCTCCCCAGGTGCTTCTCGCCTCCCCTAAATATGCGTGTCTGTCCTTACAGCTGTCCTGCCGCCGTCTCTGCTGCTGCCGCGGACAGCACAGTTTGTCCTCTCTTCCCCGGCTTTGCCCCTCCTACTTGTCCGGACCAGCACCACTTCTTTATAACTTCATAGGTTGAACTTCCATTTATTTTCTGGAACTTCTGGTTACTTCTGGTTTTGTGGTAGTTGTAGTCCTTCTTAGTTGTGGAGGGAGACAGAGCAAGTCAGTCTAGGCCTCCATCTTGACTGGAAGTCTCCTGTGTTTGTTTGCTTCTGTATCCCAGGCAGAGCTGTCGCTCCTATTAAGTTGTAAGGGGCGGAGCCTTAGGTATTTGTCAGTAACAGGCGACCTGTTTCACCACGCTGTGGCGGTGTATGTGGGGGAGGGATCTGAGAGAGAACAATGCCGCTTGCCTAGGATTTGCCCCTTTTCCAGGCATTTCTCCCACTTCCGCACCTGACTGGCGCCCCTCTAGCTGCTGCCCTGGCCATTGTTCCCAGAGTGGATGGGTCCACGGACATTCTAGGTCCGTGGGGGCCCTTTAAACAAGTGGACTCTGCTGAGAGATCAGCAGTTTCTGCCTCCATCCCAGCCCCCACTGGTTTGCACAGTCAAAAGCAATGAGGACTGATTTTCCCCGGTGCTGGGACAGTGAGCTACTCGGTCCAGTATAGCCAGGAAAGCTTCCCAGGTGTCCCTCCTGACTTTATAAAATGTGTAACTGCGCTTTCCACTGGCCTGCTGCTGTTGCCACTGCTGCCACCACCACACCGTATCCTCTCCACTCCGGCTCCGCCCCTCCTACCTGTCTGGATGAGTATTTATTTATATCTTTGTTTGCTGGATTTCCATGCACTTTAATTTTCTTGAATTTATGGTTGTTTCTAGTTTTGAGGTAATTGTATTCCTTCTTAGTTGCAGAGGGAGACACAGCATGTCTATCTATGCCTCTATCTTGGCTGGAAATCTCCCTTTTTTTTTCTTGATGAGCCTGGTTAATGGCTTATCGATTTTGTTTATCTTTTCAAAGAACCAGCTCCTACTTTTGTTGATCTTTTGAATTGTTTGTTTAGTCTCTATGTCATTTAATTCTGCTCTGATCCTGATGATTTCCTTCCTTGTACTCGCTCTGGACTTTGTTTGTTGTTGTTGTTCTAGTTCTTGTAGCTGTAGGGTTAAATTTTTTATTTGAGATTCTTCTATCCTTTTTAGGTAGGCCTGTGTTGCTATGAACTTTCTTCTCAGGATTGCTTTTGCTGTCCTATAGGTTTTGGACTGTTGTGCGCTCATTATCATTTGTTTCCAGAGACTTCTTGATTTCTTCCTTGATATCATTGTTAACCCATTCATTATTTAATAGCATGTTATTCATTCTCCACAAGTTTGAATGTCTTTAAGTTTTTTCCTTGAGGTTGATTTCCAGTTTCAAGGCATTGTGATCTGAGAAGTAGCTTGATATAATTTCAATTTTCTTGAATTTGTTGAGGTTTGTTTTGTGTCCTACCATGTGGTCTATCTTTGAAAATGTCCCATGTGCATTCAAAAAGAATGTATGTTTTGCTTCTTTGGGGTGAAAAGTTCTGTACATATCAATTAAGTCAATTTGATCTAGAGTGTTGTTTAATGCCTCAATATCCTTGGTGTTTCTTTGCTTCAAAGACCTGTCCATTGTTGACAATGAGGTGTTAAAGTCCCCTACTATGAGTGTGTTGCTGTTGATATCTTTTTTGTAGTCCAATATTTTCCTTATGTATTTCAGTGCATGTATATTGGGTGCATATGTGTTTATCAGGGTTATATCTTCTTAATGGATTGTTCCCTTAAGTATTATAAAATGTCCTTCTTTATCTCTTTTTATGTCCTTTGCTGTGAAATCTAGTTTGTCTGATATAAGTATTGCTACCTCAGCTTTTCTTTCATGTCATTTGCTTAGAATACTTTTTTCCGTCCCTTCACTTTCAGTCTGTGTAAATCTTTTGTTTTACAGTGTGGCTCTTGTAGACAGCATATATGTGGGTCATGTTTTCAAATCCATTCTGCTACCCTATGTCTTTTGATCGGAGCATTTAATCCATTTACATTTAAGATTATTGACAGGTATTTATTTAATTCCCTCTGTACCTGTGTTTCCCTCCCTCTCTCTTTTTCTTCTTTTTCTTACAGCATTCCCTTTAGCATCTCTTGCAATGCTGGTTTGGTGGAGATGTATTCATTTAGTCTCCCTTTGTCTGGGAAACTCCTTATTTCACCTTCCATTTTGAAAGAGAGTAGTCTTGTTTGTAGGCCTTTGTTTTTCATTGCTTGGGATATTTTTTGCCATTCCCTTCTGGCTTGTAGTGTTTCTGTCAAGAAATCAATTGATTGTCTTATTGGAGCTCCCTTGTATGTTATTTGCTGTTTTTCTCTTGCTGCTTTTAGGATTCTCTCTTTGTCTTTGAATGTTGCCATTTTAATTATCATGTGCCTTGGAGTGGGCCTTTTTGGGTTCATCTTCATTGGGACCCTCTGTGCTTCCTGGACTTGCATGACTTTTTCTCTCATCAAGTTAGGAACATTTTCTGTCATTATTTTTTCAAAGAGGTTTTCTATCCCATGCTCCTCTTCTTCTTCTTTTATCCCTATGATACGGATATTGTTTAATTTAATGTTGTCCTGCAGTTCTCTTAAACCCTCTTCATTCTTTTTAAGTATTTTTTTCATTTTGTTGCATTGTTAGGGAATTTCTTTCTATGTTGTCCTCTAACTCTCTGATCCGATCCTCTGCTTCATTTAGCCTGTTTTTGATGGATTCTACTGTGTTCTTCAGTTCAGATATTGTATTCTTCATTTCTTCCTGGTTCTTATTGATAGTCTATGTCCTTTTTTACGCTGGCGTAGTACTCAGTAAGTTCCTTGTAGCTTCCCTGGAGTTCTTTGTAGCTTCCCTGGAGTTCTTTGTAGCTTCCCTGGAGTTCATTGTAGTTTTCTTTGAGTTTGTCGAGTTCATTGAGCTTCCCCATTATTATTGTTTTGAATTCCATGTCTGATAGCTTGCTTGTTTCTACTTCATCTATCCCTCCTACTGGGGATTCCTCCTTTCTTTTTGGTGGAGTGTTGTTTCTGTTTGGTGGGGTGTTATTCTCCCTCCCCATTTTGGACACTGGTCTTGTTTCTGCTTCTTAGATTGATATGCTTTTATTTTCTGCCTTTATTTTTTAATAATTTACTTATTTATTTTTAGATAGAGGGGAAAGGAGAAAGAGAGGGAGAGAAACATCCCTGTGTGGTTGGCTCTCATTTGCACCCCCAACCGGGGGCCTGATGTGCAACCTAGTCATGTCCCTGACTGGGAATCGAACCAGCAACACTTGGTTTCTAGGCCAACGCTCAATCCATTGAGCCACAGAAGCCAGGATATTTTCTGCCTTTATGGTGTGGCCTTATATACAGTTGTTGAGCTGCTTCCTCCAGCTGATGCCACTTGGAGGGGAGCAGTCTGCTTAAGTGATTTCTCCCATAGCACTTGGGATGATTCTGTACTGGGACCTAGTTTGCTGCTCTCCCAGCTCTTTCTTAAGAGCCAGCACCCAAAACTTATTACAAAGTGCCTCTAGTTCATTTCACTGTCCTTTGGTCTCAGCTGGAGGTGAGTGGATTCCCTCGCGCAGGCCCAGGGCAGCCGGCGAATTGGTTGTGTGCCTGGGCAGGCAGACTGGGGCACTTCCGTGTGCACACTCGCATGACCCACTTTTTCTTCATGACCCCTATCACGTGATTGTCTTCCTTTTTCTGAAATACAGTATTCCCTCACTTATCGTGGGTATTACATTCTAGAACACCCTACGATAGGTGAAAATCTGCAAAGTAGGATACTTACATTTATTTTAGTATTTATATATATTTTAAGCTTTATAAACCCTTCCCACACCTTATAAACTGTCCCCAGTCCCTTATTACCCTTTCCCACTCCCTTAACCTTTTCCACACTTTTATAAACATTAATGTTCTTAAACATATTCTACACTCTTAAACCTACATAACTTTAACAACATACATATACAGTACTGCAAAATCCTGCGATATAGCGAAAAATCCACGATAATTAAAAATAGTATTTTTTAAAATCCCACGATACAGTGAGGCCGTGATAAGTGAACCATGATATAGAGAGGGACTACTGTAAAAGCTGCAGCAGAGAAGGGCCTTGCGTCACATCTTGCTCTCCCATTAATCCCAGCACCTAGACCTGAATGGAGCACAGAGTAGGTGCTCCAGAAATACGTGTTCACTGAACTCTGGACTCTCACCAACACACTCCCCTGGTTGACAGATGTTTACCAAGCAAGTTCATAAAATGCTAACAATTAGTGTTATAAAACTCTATGCTAAAACAAAGCTACTAATCCACATTTAAATTTCATTCTTTGAGCCAAAAGAAGATCATCCAGATTATAGTCACAAATGGAAATAAAAGTATTCAAGGGTAGGACAGGGGTGTCATCATCCTAACACAGCGGTCAATCTTACAGTCCCACTCTAGCCAGACACCCTTCTACTAAGTTTTCTGATGCAGTGTAATGTAAGGTGTGTTAGCCAGGAATACTAACTTGACACTATTAACTCTGCAGGGATGATATGCACTTAAAGACAGGACGTCGTATAGGACTTGTGTAGAATATTCAGTAATTCAGTGACATGAAAAGAGTATTGGTCTGAATTCAGATTTAAAGGGCACAATCAGGTGAAATGCATGGTCCTGGGATAGAGTCTGCTTTGTCCTATGAAGAACATATTTTGGAGCAGATAGAAAATTATTGACGGAGTATTAGTAAATGTGGTCAGAGAGGTGACGATTAATCAAGTTACAAAAGAAGATGTACTGTAATATCTTATTTTAGTAAAAATGCACACACACAGAATACCTTATACACAGAGGTTTTAACATTCATAACCTTTTGGTATTAGGACTATGGTGTTATCTGTAATTTTCTATCATACATGTTAAACTCAGTACAAGATCAAACAGATAGTTCATTGAAAGAGCTTATGCACAAGGGAGTTGAACAGAACAGAGCAGCTGAGCTTCCTGAGGGGTTCTTGTGGATGGCTTATCTTGGGGCTTGGGGGTGGCTGTAGGACTCAGGAATGAGGATGATGTCACTTGTCCCATGATGGTCATCTGGTGGCGGTTGGTCCCAGGGTGGAGACCAGATGTTTTCCATGATCAGCGGATTATTCAAAGGGCCTCTAAAATAATGCTTGCACAAACATTCTGGTTACCATGTAATTGCCCAAACAAGAATGAATGTTATTAGACATTGTTTCCTTTAAGGATGTGGTTAGGATAATTCCAACTACAAAATTTTACTGAAAGCAAGGAGTCACTCTCAGGCCTCCAAGATACAGCTCTCTGGGTCAAGCTGGAGTCCAGGTGTGACCCCTGTAACTGTCTCACACACGTTCCACTTCTGAAATAACAAAAGGTTACTTTGAATCAAAAGGAAACTATTTTTAGATTAAGTTATACCTTTTGTTCTAATGGAAATCACTGTTTCCTTTAACCTAGGTAACTTGGGCAGATTTCTACTGGGAAATTTGCAGCACTACACTTTTGGTCTTCAAACCTGACCTGCTGGATGTCCACCCCAGGCTGGTGATGTTACAAAAGCAAGTCCAAGCCATTCCTGCCATTGCTGACTGGATGCAACGAAGGCCCCACACCAGGCTGTAGGTGACGCCCGCTGCCTCCCCTTGGCTGTGCCTCACAGCCTGGCTACCCTCAGATAAGCAGCTGCATCGGCCTGCCTCACAGTCACACGCTGCCCATCCCCCAGCATGACTTTCGCTTCTGCCATATTCTGCTTGAAAAGAAAAAAAAATGTCGTCACTTGCCAGTATCCTTTTAAATTTCTTCCCCAGAATAGTTTATCATTTACAACTGAGGAAAAGTAGTTTAAACCAGGCCCCGCTTTGCACCAGTTCTCACATGCATGAATTTCAGTCACAATAGCTTATTAAGTAACACATTTCCCCCCAAAATGGTTTGGACTTCAGTTACCATGGTGTATTAAGAGTGAGTAATTGCATGAAGTATAAACTTTGCTGCTATTCAGTCCACAAACCACTATGTAAATAAGATACACAATATGACCACGACCACTGATGTACTTCTTTCCAAGCCTGTTAATGATCGGTCACTGCACACCTGTTTGCTTTTCACGCACAGACAATCAAGTGTGCAGTGGCACTGCCTGCTTGCTTCTCAGTGATAAAACATCTTGACATTTTACTCAAATGGGTAATTGAAAAGGGGAACTCACCAACAAAGGTGAAAGTACAGTGAAGAAATGAAAAGTGATAAAACTGGCATGAAATCCGAATTGCACACACGTGGGAAGAGCTGTGAGGATGCTGACACCAGCACAATTCAAGGGGCTCTCAGTCCTGGACATGCAGCCAGGTAAGTGGTGAAGGCACACTTACCAACACAGACAAGGACAGCGGTTGTGACAAAGATATCCCAGAGGAAGTGAGACTGGTCTAACACTTCATATCAAAAGAACAGAGATCAAAAGAATGAGAAAGCAAGCCACAGACTGGGAGAAAATATTTGCAAGACCTATCATATGATAAAGGGCTATTATCCAAAAATATACAAAGGGCTCTTAAAAGTCAATAAAATGAATAATCCAAACACAAATGGACAGAACACGTAAGAGGACACCTCCCCAATGCTAAACAGATGGCAAATAAGCATATGAAAAGATGTTCAATATCATGTATTACTGGGGAATTGCAAACAAAAACAATGAAATACCATACATATGTTAGAATGGCAAAAATTGAAAACACCATCAAATGCTGCCAAAGATGTAGAGCAAGAGGAAATTTTACTCACTGCTGATAGGAATGTGAAGTGGTAGAAATTGCTTGACAGTTTCTTACAAAACTAAACATACTCTTACACATGATCCAGAAATTGCACTCTTTGGTATTTACTCAAAGGAGTTGAAAACTTATGTCCACATAAAAATCTGCACGTGGATTTTGTGGCAGCTTTATTGATAATGCCCAAACTTGGAAGCAACCAGGATGCCCTGAAGTACATGACTAGATAAGTAAGATTTGGCACATCCAAACAAGGAAACATTGTCCAGGACTAAAAAAAAAAGAGCCATCCAGCCATGAAGAGACACAGGGAAAATGAAAATGCATATTACAAAGTGAAAGAAGCCCATCTAAAATGACTACAGGCGGGCTCGTTCTCCCTTTCAGGAGCACACCTGTACCTTTTCCTTCTCCCTCTTCTTCCCCACAGGCATGTTACCTTTGCCTTCCTCTCTAAGCTCCAAGCCCCTTCTGCCTCTGCAACTTCTTTTCTAAGCATATGCAGCCCAGCTGGCTCACTTCTGCCTCTGTAATTTTCTAAATAAACTTTTTCTTAAAGGTAATTTGAAAAAAATAAAACAAAATAAAGTGACTGTATACTGTATGAGCACAGCTATTTAACATTCTGAAAGAGGCAAGACTATGAAGACAGTAAAAAGATCAATGGTTTCTAGGGCTAAGTGGGAGCATGCATAGGTACAGAGGATTTTTAGAACATTAAAACTTTTGAATGATACTGTAATGGATTTCTTTAAGCTCCCCCACCAAGAATGGACTTTAATATAAACTATGGGCTTTGAGTGGTTACAATGTCAATGCAGGTTCATGTATTGTAACAAATACACATTGCGAAGCCAGGTGTTGATAGTTGTGGAGGATGGGCATGTGTGGGGGGAGGGGAACTCTACTTTCTGCTCAATTTTGCTGTGAACCTGAAACTTCTCTAAAAAGTCTATCAAAGAGAAAAAAGAATAGGGGTATTTTGTGACATTGAAAGAGCAATAAAATGTTGAAAGTTGATCCAAATTTAGGATTAAGACAATTTGCCAAGGTATTAAAGGCTTACAAGTTACACAGGAAGGTACTGTTCAAACTATGTTTGATATTTACAAAAATAAAACTTCCTCAATGTTACCAATATTTTATAGTGTACTGAATATTAGTTTTACTTTTTTTCATTTGCTTTTATACATTTAGAACTAATGCTTGTAATGTGTTGATAAAACTTTTTAAACAAGAAACCATCACTTTCCCCAATGATTATCAAGATTTTGCGAATTTCAACTTGCTGTCATTTTTATAGTCCCACACAATTGTGGAAAGCAAGATGTATAAAGAAGCCATTGAAATATAAGTCCTCCAAATAACTTTATTTAACATGATTACCCTTCACCTATTTTAAGCATGTATTATTGGAACATCCAATTTGAGTTCAATTTACATGTTAATATTGGGTTACCTGATTTCAGTATGTCATGGTATCTATAGAAATGGACTAATGAGATAGATGGTCTTAAACTTGAATGCAGGGCAGTGGAAGGAAACAGTTGGGAATTCAGAAACAGGGAGAGGAATAAAGAAAAAGGAAAGCCTAGCTAAGTATGATCTTGTTCAAGGTGCTTCTTTCTTCCCAACAATGTCCCATGAAATGGGGGAAAATGTTAAATACTCCATTCATTATTAAGGATTACACATTTCCTTATATGATAGTTTGTAGCTGTTAATAAAGAACAGGTTATAGGTGAATCTCATTGAAAAGTACTCTACAATGTCATCAAGGCAGTCTAAAGAAAGAATATTTAACAAAATAAATTTAAATATTCTAAATAATTAAGGCAGTAACTTTCTCCTTATGCATGTTAATTTTCCTGCACATAACATTCTAAAAGGCTTTAATAAAAATAGAATTTAGTAAAATACAATGCTTATCTAAAATTATGAAGACTCAAACTAAGATAATCAGTCCCACTTGTTTACACAAATGAATTAAAATATGCAATCAATTCAAATAAAGTCACAGCAGGTTTCATAAGGAAGTATTTCATTCCCATCCAAGTTTTGCCATTATCTTTTAGGTCATCTTTTTTTCACTGAAGAACAGTACATTTCCTTATCCTATTCTGTACTCAAATGAAATGTCTCCTTACTGAGCAACTGAGTGGGAGAGAATATGAATGAATCAGGGTATAAACTGAATTGCATATTGTAATCAGAAAAAACAACATACATTTTCGGAAGTTTAAAAATCAACTTCTTAATATTATGAACCATATAAATGTCTTAAGTTCACACAAATGGAAACCAAATCTGAGACTCTTATCTAACCACTTTACAATGACACCAACAACTAGGAACAATATTAATGTTTGATATAAATATCTACTGGCTTACAGTTAAGTCTATGGGGTCAGGAATAGTTATGAAAACACATAAGGTATGTCTTCTCTCTCTTTGTGACTTACACTAAAAAAAGTAAGTTGCTTCATATGCTCTTTACTAATTAATGGATTACATTTACTGACATCAGTCCAATGAAGGGACTAATGAAGATAGATCCTAATAAATTCCAGTGTATTGAGAAGCAGACAATATTAAGCACATAACATGATCTCAACTGTGATCAATTGTATCCACTTTCAAAGGTAAAGGGAGAGAGGTCTGGAAATTATTAAAAAGGGTATGAAAATACAATTTATGATCACAATTTTTTTTATTAAGCCCAAGACATAATAAAGCATTACAGGGAGAACTCAAATACATTTCCCTAAAGATAAAAACATGGATTTAACAACAAAAGAAATAGCCTATCATTAAGATACATTAATACAGAAAAGTTATTAAAAATCCATTGTAAGTTTTATTTTACTTTTTAAAAACTTTTTATTTTTGACACCGTTTCAGAAGTCCTCCTTCCCAGTCCTGCCTTAGCCTACCTCCAATTCCCAAAAATCTGACTCAGGATTTGGGTACTGTAATGCAGGAGGAAGTAATAATAATATGTGCAGACTCCTTTTAGCCCCCATTATACTAAATGGAACATGTTCAATATACCATTGAGATTGGGTAAGTCTACTGAGTCATGAATTTTCAGAACCTATAGTATCTGAAGAATCACTCTAAGAGTTTCATTAGCCTTCTAATTCCAGAGGAGTATACTACCTTAGCATGTTAACAAGTGAGGATGCCCTGAAAATAAATCTCCAATCACTAAAAAATCTTTGATTTATAAATAACTTTATTTATAATGATATTTACAAAATAAAAACAAAACACATGAAACTCACAAGTTATACAAAGAAACTGATGTGTAATAAAAACAGCAATATAGACTGACAGGCAAAAATGTAAAGAAAGACAATAAAGAGTTAAATATCAAGTAGACAACTCTACTTCTAAATTTTACTTTGTCACCCACACTGAATTAGAATTGAAAAATGGCTCTCTCGTCAGGAGGTCCAGTACTGGAAATTCTGGAAACTGGTAAATCATATTTTGATAAGAATGTGAAGGCAATGACCTACTTCCATGCAGTACCTAATGCTTCCTTAATATGAAGTCACATTCAGTCTGCTTTGAAGTGAAATAGCCTGTTAATCTGTTCTGCCAGGCTAGAAAAAATGTCTCCAACATTTTGCTGATGTGTGAAGATGTGGCAGGAATAAACTACTATTTAGAGAGTAAAGAGAACTGGAGCAGAAGTGACTGGGCAACAGTTTCAAGAGAAGCAAAAGCCAGGAGAGGGAAATCAATGAAAACATGCACAAGAATAGGCAGAGTAGTACGCACAATTAGTGCAGTTGGGAAACGAACAGAAGGAATTAATTAATCGATGGAGCAAGATAAGGGCTTCTTTAATTACTATTCACTGGAAAACAACTTAGTGCCTAACCAAACAAATTTGTTTTAACAGAACTACTTGGGAGGACCTGGGGGTGTTAGTATATGGAATGCCACCTTTAAATTCATGTTGAGTTCTTGTTGACAGTGGTGAACATTTGCTTCAAATAGCAATAAAATGAAAGCGATATAAATCTATACAGCTGCATTCTTTAAACTAACATAATAAAAAAGAACTTCAAATGAGACAAGCAAAAACAAGACATAAGCATTGTCAAATAAGGCACATGTAAAAATCTACACACATTATCCAGTGAAAGACAATATATATATATATTTGGAGGTAGAAATAATTACAAAAATACTGACATTTCTAAAGCATTAGCATATTTGTTACAAACAATCACCAACTAATCCCCATTCAGAAAACTGTTTTGTAAAATGATTATTCAACATTCTTAGGACTACATATTTGTTGTTTTTATTGAAATTTCACATGTAAGCATCAGAAGAATTCAGTTAGTGGCAAAAAAGTTGTCCATACTATGAGAAATGTAATATGGAAATTATAAAAAGGTACAAATGTTCATAAACCCCATGGTCATCATAATGTAAATGTCCTTGAGTGCACCAAGTTGATACTTCCTCATCAATCAAAAATCCACAATTGTCATCTCACAGGCCCATTGATGTTTTTAGTAATGTGGCTATATCTGCTGGCATGCTCCCTTCGTCACCTGCAGGTCAGAGAGTGGCATTGAAAGTTTAATAAAAAGACTTCATAAAATATACTATTTTCCTCCAATTTTCATGAATTCCTAATCACCTTTCATGGCCCCATTTGCTTCAGTATTACTCCATAAAAAAGGTTCAAATGCCTATGTATGTTAGGGCTACTACCTCTGTGTTCACGTGCATATTGACAGCACAGCATCTATAGGCAATGTTTCTGATTTGATACAGATAAAGATATATAAAGACACAGACACAGTTTGAATCATAGCCTACTCAAATCCACATAGTATTTACTCCTCAGGTTTGCAAAATGAAAATATTTACATAACTGAAGAGTAAAAACAAAACAAAGCCTCCAAATCCCAACCAAAAGAAATCATTTCATCTACACCTTTATACACTCAGTCCAAAGATCTGTCCAGAAAGTATCCAGTCATGTACTATGAAAGACACACATTTATTTAAGATACAAGACAATAGAAGCATTGTACATAGGACGATGACGCCCAAGTCCCCTTCAAAGTAGGCACCTTGAGACCTCACACTGTTCTCCCAGCATCTCTTCCATTGTTCAAAATACCTTGCAAAATCCTTGGTTAGAATCACCATCAGCTGCCCTATCGTATTTCCCTGAATCTCAATGATGGTCCGAAATCTCTTCCCTTTCAAAGGTGATTTTAGTTTTGGGAAAAGCCAGAAGTTGCAGGGTGCCAAATCTGGGCTGTAGGGGCACTGAGTCACCCGGTAATTTGATGTTTTGCCAAAAACTCTGCACAAGACCTGACACATGAGCAGGTGCACTGTTGTGATGAAGGCCAATCACCAGTTGCCCATGGCTAAGGCTGTTTCTGCTGTATTGCATCTCTCAGCTGACGAACATTGAGGTAGTGCTCCTTACTAATTGTTGGGCCTAGAGGGGTGTCCTTGTGATGAACAACACCTTCCCAATCAAAAACCAAAGTTTTTTCTTTGGTGTGGAGAACCAGGTGACTTCCACTGGGACATATGGGCCTTTATTTCTTGATCATAGCCATACTCCCAGGACTCATCTCCGGTTATGACCTTCTGGAGGACATCTGGTTAATTGGTAGTAGTTTGAAGCAAGTCATTAGCAACTGCAGCACGATGTTCCTTCTGCTCTGGTAGCAGAAGCCATGGAACACATTTCATCACAATATGTTTCGTGCTGAGATCCTACATCAAAATCTCAAGACAGTAGCTTTTGGAATTCCCCAGTTCAGCTTCTTCTAGTTCTCGCACTGTCAGTCACTGACATTTGTTGATTGTGGCCCGTACATGTTCAACATTCTCAGGTGTTCTACTCATTGCAGGCCTTCTAGAATGTGGATCACTTTCAACCGATTCTCAACCATCTTTGAAGCACTTGTGCCCCACTTTTATTTGCGCTGCACTCATTGCATCATCCCTGAAAGCCTTCTGAGTCATCCAAATAGTTTCCCTGGAGGAATGTTCAAGCTTTACACAAAACTTGATGCAGATACATTGCTCTACTTGCTCATTTTGAATACGAGGCCACACAGTACACATGCTCACTCAACAGTGTCTATTGCCCTCACTGACTAGTAAAGTGAAGTCACATTGTTCACGCATGTACATTCCAGTCTATTCTCCTTGGCTGCCAGGTCACATTGATGTCAGGGAAGCAGATCTCGTTATATTAACAATGGCTTAACTTTTTCAGACAGACCTTGTTTAATCACTAACTTAACCGATAGATCAAAACAAAATTTTGATCACAGTGTATCAGTGAAGACTGAAGTGCCCATTGTGAGTTAGCTTTTGATCCAACATGGCCTTCAAAATACATCATAAAGAAAGGAAAACATAAACCACAGAGTGGGAGGAGTTATCATGGGTGCATATGACTGATAACAATTGTGTCCATGATATGTAAGAACTAAAGCAAACAGACAGACACCCCAATACAAAGTGGGTAAAACTACTGAATGGTTGCCTTTAAAATGGAGAAATCCACATGGCCAATAAATATATAAGGTGCTTAAGTTCACTGCTAATCAGGATAGATTAATGGGAATTCTCTAATGGGGTGGTGATAATGTAACTGGTATGGCACTTTGGAAAGAAGTTTAGGCTTACTTAGTGAAGCTGAAGATACACTTTAGATCTAACAATTCCACTCCTTGATATTTACCCCAGAGAAAATCTTGCTCAGCTGTATCGAGAGACATTTAAAAAATGTTCTTAACAGTATTGTTCATAAGACCAAAAACCTAGAACAACCAAATGTCTGTCAACATTACAACAGTTCAAAGAATCGTGGTATCTACGCAGCAACAAAACTACCATACAGCAATAGAAGATGGGACATCATACAGCAACAACAATGAACAAATTACGCTACATGAAGCTACGACTATGTGAAACAACATGAGTTTCACAAACATACTGGTGGGTGTAACAAGTCAAAGTCAGAAGAATATATACTACAGGAATCTGTTTTTATAACATTCAAAAGCAAGGAATACTGGATTTTCCAGGGTGCATACCCAGGTGATAAAACTATAAGAAGGAAACAATGAAGTAATTACCACAAGTCAGGATGGTAATCACCTGTGAGGGTAAAAAAGGGGACTGTGATTAGGGAAGGACCAAGGAGGTGCTTCTGGAAGTGTTGGCAACATTCTATTTCTTAGGTGGTCATTACACAGTTTAAAAGAAAGAAAAAAAAAGATCGATGAAGCAAATGTTGCAAAATGTTACTACTGTTAAATCATTGTACTTTTATTTATACCATGCTTTCAAAATTTTTGCACAAAAATTTCATAATATAATTTACAAGTTAGATAATTTATTAATGGAATCATATTAAGGGAGATTAAAGGAAAAAACTCCACACATCCAAAAAACACAATCCTTATTCTAAAGCAGTGGTTCTCTGACTTCAGCATATATCAGAAACACCAACCAGACTGAGTCCCATCCCCAGTTTCTGACTGAGTAGGATGGAGTTGGGCTTGGAAATTTACATTTCAAATTAGCAATTTCCCAGGTGATGCTGTTGCTACTGGTGCAGGGGTTGCACTTTGAAAATCATTAAGGCAAGCCCTAAACACACAAAAATCCGAAAAGTGCATCTGAGAGCAATCATGGAAGAAGGCACACATATAACATAAAGCACACACAGGCTCAATTACAAATAGAGTGTTCCCTCACTTATCGCGGGTATTACATTCCAGACCCCTCCACGAAGTAGGAACCTTACATTTATTCTACACTCTTACACCTATGTAACTTTAACAACATATGTATACAGTACTGCAAAATCCCTCAATATAGCAAAAAATCCGCGGTAAATAATTAAATATAATATTTTTAAAAATCCCGCGATACCGTGAGGCCGCGATAAGTGAACTGCGAGATAGCAAGGGACTACTGTGTACCTTTGCCTTATAGATGAAAAGGCCCTCACTGTGAGAGATGAAAAGAAACGTGTACTCTCATCAGGGTAGTGTCAAATTATTTAAATGAAACCAGGGGCAAAGCTTAAGATAAAAATCATCCAATGTAGGTAAGAGATTAAATAAAAGACATTATTGTATCCTTGATATACCCAATAAAACACTTACTGGGAAAAGCTGATATATAAATAGCTTTAGTAAGATAAAGTAGGGAAATTTCACACAGAAAGGAAGGATGGTAATGGGGGAAAATTCTTCACAACAACATTTTAAAACCAACTGCCTGAGCCCTGGCAGGCGTGGCTCAGTGGATTGAGCACCAGCCTGTGAATTGAGATTGTGGGTTCAATTCCCAGTCAAGACACATGCCTGGGATGCAGGCCAGGTCCCCAGTTTGGGGTGAGCAAGAGGCCAACAGGTCGGTGTATCCCTTGCCTACTGATGTTTCTCTCCCTCTTTCTCCTCTCTAAAAGTAAATAAATAAAATCTTTAAAAAACAAATAAAACCAATGGTCCTGAAAGCATAGCTGAAATAGGTTGCTATTTTTAATGTTTCTATGTTTTTCTATTACTTTATTTAGTAAGTTGCTATTTTAACAGGCATATCTGACATGAAAATCACAGGTAAAATTTTGGACTAAACACGTTTATAAAAATACAAATAATTTATATAGATTGATTGGATATGATTGAACATACATATCACCTCTGCTCCCACTTAAAATATCATTAAAATGCCATGAGGAAAAAAGTGGGGGCATTAAACAAAACAGAAAGAACAGAAGAAAAAGACAACAGTGGAGAGAGAAAGCAGATGGAAGAATGAAACTGACTTTAGCAGAACTGACAAAGCAAAACTTAAGTGCCAGCAGGCAGAAATGTAAGGCTACTGCACTTCACGCTCAGAATCCTCCCGACCCCTCCAAAGCTCAGAACATGGAAAAAATGGGTGCTACTGAAAGGCAGAGAACACATGGAACAAAAATTGAAGAGGTAGGACACCTATAGCCTGCCCAACAGAGCCAGCCATTACCCCAGATGTTCAAAAGGTTTACTTTTTGAATCAAAGGAATGCAGGAAATGGGGATATTAGGACAGTAAAGTATAGAAGAACAGGATAATGAACTATTGGAATATGACCACAATCCTTCCTCTCCTTCCCCTCAGCTCTGAGAATGTAGTCATGGGCTTGTCCTACCTCTCCCACCATCCTCAGGTCACAAGAGACTGGAGAATATTATTCTGGGGAAATAAATTAGCCCATGAGAAGTGACCTCTTGTTTTTTATAAAGACAAGTTCAAGACAGTTGGGAGTCTGACAATCAAACAGCTGAGTCCCTGTAATTAACTATGATGGTGCTATATTGTTAGGATAAAATCTGTGTCTGGGTTACTCGCTAGTATTACTAAGAAAATTTAACGTAAGTATTTAATTGCTTTACCAAATATGAAAGATGGCCTAATAAAATAATCAGGAAAAACCACTGCTCAATGGAATCTGCCTAATGTGTTCATTCTTACTTTGGCTGGATGATTTGAAATTGACAAGTTGCCACCCGCACATAAAGCCTAGTAATTATTGCTAATTGTTCAAGTTATGATCATCTTACTCATCCTGGGCCACAAAGATCTAATGCTGTTGCTTCTTAGTTAAACTTTCTTTAATGCCCACCTCCCCAACCTGGCACAGCACCCTAAAATAAGTAGTTCCTCTCTATATCGCGGTTCACTTACCACAGCCTCACTGTATCGTGGGATTAAAAAAAAAATATTATATTTAAGTATTTATCACAGATTTTTTGCTATATCGCAGGATTTTGTGGTACTGTATACGTATGTTGTTAAAGTTACGTAGGCTTAAGAGTGTAGAATAAGTTTAAGGTTCCTATTTCGTGAGGGGGGCATCTAGAATGTAATACCCGGAATAAGTGAGGGAATACTGTAAATGCTATACAGGAAGGATATGTACTAATTTCATCACAAATCTTTCTGTCTCTGGAGACAGATTAAAATGCATCGATTTCTTTATAGTGTGCAGTGCCTAACAAAATACTGAAACAGTAAATATCCAACAGAAGTTTGCTGAATTGAAATGAACCATTATCAATGTTAGGATTATCCTTATTTATTAGAATAAGGATAAAATTGCTTATTTTCAATTAAACTTAACATTAAATGAGAAAAGCAAATGGCAGAAGACTACATGATAGCTTCTGTAGAAAGAATACATATACTGCTATCTGCATAAAATAACTAGTAACGCATTTAAAAAAAAAGCTAGCAAGTCACCTTTATGGAAAAGCAGGGTAATAGGCTGGGAGGCTTTTGTATGCCCTTTTATATATTTTGAATTTTGAACTATGTGAATCTGCACCTTTCATATATGTGTATGTGTTTAAAAAATCTTAACTTATAAAATTTTAAAAGTTATTCTTTTCAGAAAGATGGAATGAGAGGCTTCTCTCATTTGAGGGTTTTTTCTAGAGCCAACTACATTAACCTGAAATTATTAAACTTTTGAAAAAAATGCATCTTAGTGCACTCAGTGCAATAAATATTTGCCAAATGAAATTAATATAAGTTAATATTATACTGTCAATTAAAAAATTTTGATTATTACTTACGTTGTTAAGTAAATTATAAAATTGTGCATAAATTATAGATCTAATTTTAAGTTATTTATGGAATATTTTCGTGTCAGAGATAAGGGATGGAATAGACAGAATTTTCCAAAATCAAAGTGTTTATTTACATCAACTCTGGCAAAATAATCTTAGTTATCTGTAGCACTGTAGAAATGAATATGCTTACCTTCTCCCCTGTCATCCCTAAATTATATGCCAGTTAAGGACTCAGGCCATTTTTGTAAACCCCTTGGTATTGCTAATTTTTCAAATTTCCATATGAGTAAGTATTGAAATCTCTGCTTACAAACAACTTACCTTCATCTACTGTGGTCATATCTTGCTCTAGTTTCAATTTCTGTTGGTTAATTTTTAGCATGGATTCTTCGATTGTCCCTTGGCTTATTAATTTTATAACCAGTACTTCTCTAAAAAAAATTAAAATGTCTATTGGTTACTAAATATAAAATCATTTGGATACATATGAACTATATAAATTATCTTAGAGTTCTATAAGAATATTTTGAAAATTGTATAATATATCCATAAATTGAAATCCCTTTATTCAAACTACTTGAGATTGACATTTTCAGAGCATGTAAATTTTAAACATCCTTTCCTACTGATCCAAGAGAAGAGAGAAAGATATCTGTACTTTAAAAATTACTGGGTTTACAACAAACAGTTCTGGGTTCAGATAAGTATATCATTTTAAAAAGAAACATGCTTTGATAATCAGGTTCCAAGAAATAATTCAGTACAAAAAGGAAGTGTAGTAAAGTACAAAGATTACACTGGATGCTTTAGTTCCACAACAGGTACTGATAAATATTTGGTTCATACACAAATATATCAATGTCTTTTGGAAATACAGTAAAATACCTCACAAAGAAAACATTGTGTGTTATTTACATGTAGAGTGAATTGTAGGTATTTTTCACCTCTATGTGGTCCTGTGACCAATGTCAAAATTAACCTTCACCTAAAATATCTACAACTCAAATAACCCATTTTCTAAAAAGTAGTAAGGTAGCAAAAGTGTGTAATGACCGAGTCTATCTGGCTCTTCAATGGTCTTTTTAATTATTAATCTATTTTAAAGGCCCTAGATCATTGATAATACTACCTTTTCATTAGCTGCAGAACTATTTGGATTGGAGGTTATTTTGTTTTAATTACTAGAAATTGAATAGGTTACATAGTAAATAAAGTTCATAACTGACACTGCTAGTATGAAATACATCAGTAGCTATGCTTTGATAAAAATATAAAAGCTAAGGCAGGACAGAACATCTGACAGACTATATTCTAATATTCTATACACATTAAACTTGCATGTGATTAAAAATAAATTTCAACTGAAAACACTTACTTAGTCTGGCCCACTCTATGGCATCTATCTTCCGCTTGTTTGTCATTGTAAGGGTTACAGTCAATATCGTGAAGTATAACAACATTTGCCGAAGTCAGGTTTATTCCTAAGCCACCAGCTTTTGTTGACAGCAGAAACACAAAGATATCCATATCGGTATTAAACTCATCAATTAAATGAATCCTGTAGGATAAATATATTAGGTGAAGTCTCACTAAAAGTTACATAATTAAACCTGAAAACAATTACATCACATAAAAAATAAACTTGAAGATATAAATACATGATCTTTATATTAGAGCTACTTTACTTGGAGCTATTTTATTGGAAGACCTTCCCAATTCAACCAGCTTCTTTTCTATGCCATTTATCTCTAGTAATTCTTAAATCAACTATCCAGATTTGATTAATTCATGAAGGACTATGTTGTCCTTTGTTTAATGGCTTCTAGCTTATCTAAATTCTGGATAAGTCTTTTTAATCTTTACCCTTCTCAGAAGTCTGTCATCTGCTACTGGTAGACAATATAGCTATGAATTGAATCTCAAGATCAAGTTCTACTGTTGTAATCTCTGTTAGCATGACTTCCACTCTCACTCTAATGCAGGAGGACAAATTCACTCTGGCTGATAAAAACAAACCAAAAGATATAATAAAGTTTAAACATACTAGAAAAAGCATCCTTTTTTTAAGACAACATTTTAAAACCTTTGGAAATTAAAAAATAACCAAACTTACTCAATTACCCTTAAAATATGAAAGGGGAAAATTTAAGAACAATCTTGGTTTAGCGATAAGGTTCTTTAGACTCTAAGTGATTTTTAAAGAGAAAAGCACTGATAATATATAATTATAAAACTGTTCCAAAATATATTAGCGTGCTGAATTGGGTACCGCTTTAAAAGGAAATGTTCCTCATCTTAAGGTAGTAATTTGAAATAACCACACATAAGACTCAAGGCAATACAATTCTATCAAATGCTCTAGAGATTTAAAATTCAAACACATTTATTCGTACTTGAGAGTAAGGTGGATAGGTTTTTGAAACTGAAGTATACCAACCTTTCAGAAATCTGAGTCTTTCCATCTAATCTGAGGTATCTATGCTGATGATGTTTTAAGAGAACCTCTAAAATATCCAGCATCATGGTAAATTGGCTAAATAATACAACTCTATCACCCTGTGGGGGGGGGGGAAAGTATTAGATACATGGGAAGAAACATTCATTATAAGTATCTAATGATTAAGTGCTTCTTTAATTAAAATTAAGTAATTATAACTAAAGTAAAGTTCTTATTTTAGACTATATATAAATTTCTAAACTAAAGAATTAAAATTTAATTTTCAGTTTTGATTTTTAAGGCCAGTTAATGGGAAAAGATACAAAGTACTATTTGGATTGTGGTCTTACAAATTTAAGCTGTAAATTAAATTGTAGTATTACTTAACTAGCCACTTAACATAATATTTTCAAAATACTAATTTTGAAACAGACTGGCATTTATAAAATGACAAGATTATTTTTTAAAAACATCAATATAGACATATTCTACTAACTTCTATTTTTTTTTTTTTTTTTTGGAGGTTCGACAGAGAAAAATATATGCCCATATACAGTGGAGCTCCCTTATCGGGGTAGAACACATTCCAAGATCCCAGTAGATGTCTGGAACCACAGATAGTACCAAACCCCATATATACTGTTTTTTTTTTGTACATATACATACTTTTTCACTTAAAGGAAGCACTTTACAGCCGTCTTTGGCAACTCCGAATTACCAGCATCACTACTCCTGCACTTTGGGACTATTAATAAATAAAATAAGGGTTACTTGAACACAAGCACTGCGATAGTCGATCTGATAACCGACGACAGATCTGATAATTGACAACAGATCCGATAATCGAGAGCGTTACTAAGTGATTAAGGGGCAAGTAGACACAATGTAAATATGCTGGACAAATAGATGATTCATGTCCAGGCAGAACAGCATAAGATTTCATCACACAACTCAGAACAGTGTGCAATTTAAAACTTATGAATTGCTTATTTCTGCAATTTTCCATTTACTATAATATTTTTGGATCACGTTTGGCTGTGGGTGATTGAAATCATGGAAAGGAATAGGGTAGATAAGGGGAGGACTACTGTATATCCTCCAAATGCTCAAAACACCAGTTTCTTGAAGAATGTAAAACAAACAAGGCTAAAACTTCAATCTGAAAGTCAAATCATGCCAGAATTGTTTTACAGAAGTTTAATTGGGAAAATACAAAATGAGTAGCCTTTTTCTTCAATACCTTCTCTTTTAGTTCAGACAAAATGCGCCCCAAAGCTCGGAATTTCCCAGAATCTAAAATCATGTCCATGTCTAACTGGAAGTTATTAATGTGTCGATACTGTTTACAAAGTACATGTAACTCAAAGTCTGTCATAACTTCCATATCTTCAAAGATCAGGTCCGGGTTAGCTTCACAATGTGTAGGTTCCTCAAAGCAAAACAAAACAATATACAGACTTCAAAATTAAGGTCATTTATATAATCAAAATAATTTAATAAAATTGTTCATATCTAATAAAATATGTAAATCATAGAACATTTTAAGACGAAGAAAATTAATATTCATTTTTATATATAATAAAGGGGTGAAAGCCCTTACTGTTTTAGAATTAACATAGTGAAATATTTACAGATAAGGTCCAAATTTACTTCAAAATAACCCTGGGGAGGGGTCTAGATCAAACAAGAGTAATGTTATCCTTGTACACTTTTGGTGGGACTGCATATCAGTATAGCCACCATGGAAAACATTATGGAGATAGTGTATACCAAAAAACTAAAAATAGACTTCTCATAAGACTCAGTAATTCCACTGCTGACATTTATCCAAAGAAAACAAAAACACTAACTCAAAAAGATATATGCATCCCTACGTTCACTGCAGCATTACGTAGGATGGCTAAGTTAAGGACGTAGCCTCAGTGTCCATCCGTAGGAGATCAGATAAAGATGTGCTGTACACAGGGGTGGGCAAAAGCAGGTTTATAGTTGTAATACAAATAAATAATAATACAAGAATAAATTGTTTTGCATACTCCTGTATGTACAATGGAATATTACACAGCAATAAAAAAGAAATGAAATCTTGCTCTTTGCAACAATATCAATGGACCTACTGGGTATTATGTTAAGTGAAACAAATCAGACAGAGAAAGACAAATATCACATGTGGAATGTAAAAAAAAAAACAAATGAACAAACAAAACAGACTAATAAAAAGAGACCAAAGGGATGGTTTGCCTTGGGGACGCGGAGGGGGAGGGGAGGAACGGAGGGGAAATGGGTGAAAAAGATGAAGGGGACTATAGTCAATAACGGTAAGTTTGCAGTGACAGATGATTACTAGAATTAGTGACCATATAAGGTAGAAAAATGTCATATCACTATACTGTACACCTGAAATTAATATAATATTGTATAACAACCATACTTAAATAAAAAAAAAGAAACAGAGTAGTATCATTCCAGATAAAAAACTGTAGAAATTGTGTGAAGGTTATATGGACAGAGAATTTCATTACAGAATTCTCTTTTTACCATGTTTGAAATTTTCCATAATAAGTGAGATAATATAAAAATAAATTAAAAAGCAAATGGTTGATTTCAACAAGGGTAGGTGCTAAAGAAGAATGAGGCAAAAATAAAGAGTAATGGCTAAAACAACAGAAAAAAATCAAGAAATAAAATTAAAAAATAAATGGTGAAAAATGACTCACTAACCAGGACATAAAATCTGAGTAATCTTTTGGTACAAATGAATAAAATAGAGAAGTATATTATGACATCTAGATCAGGAATTGACAAACTTTGTCTTAAAGGGTCAGAGAGTAAATATTTTAGAGTATGTAGGCTAAATGATCTGTTTGGCAAATACTCAACGTTGCCCTTGTATTGAGAAAGCACTCACAGACGAAACTGAAACCAAAGGGCATTTTGTTAAGACAAAAACTTCATTTATAAAAAACACTGCCATATCTGGCCATAAGGCAACAGTTGGCTGACTCCTGAAGTAGAATATCAGTCTTTCTTGGCTCTTATGTTCCCCAAATTATCTTGAACTTTGTCTTAAAACATATTTGTTTTTCTTAAATGTCATTTAAAGGGTTAATATGCTCATGAGGTTTGATGGTCTGATTTTTAGCCTAACAATTTAACCTCATGTTTAACAAAATCAATAAAGCTTAGTGTTAGTATAAGATAAATCTTTACCTTTAGCATAAGCTGGGACATTTCCTTGAGTTTTTCGGCTGTGTAATATTGGCGATGTAGTAAAGGATGATTGGCCATTTTTCTCAATTGCATCATGACATTGCACATTTCTGTGTTTTTTTCTGTGATCCAAAGAGATACATTTAAAAATAAATACAAAAAAAGAAGCTGATAGCTATTTGTTGTAATATATCTCAATGCAAACAATAAAGATTACAATTATTTCTTCAAATTCCAACTAATTTTTTTTTTTTAATGAGTAAAGCCTACTGTAATATCACTAAACAAACTGCTGCCCCAATACAGGATTATTTTTCATGTAAAATTGTGAAAATCAGGTTATACCCAAGTTATTGATAGATTTTTTCAATCTGTTGAAAAGACCCAAATAGAGTTGCTCCTGCTTCTCTGACATTGCACACAACTCAATTTGATCTTTCTTAGGAGGTAGCTGCTTGAGAACCTAAGAAAGAAGAATAGTTTATGTAAATCAATCAAGTAAAGAGAAAAAGAGATTTTAAAAAACAATCATAATAAAAATATGGAGACAAGAGTTACCTCATCTTTTACTCTTCTGAGAATAAATGGTTTTATAATTTGTTTTGCATGTGCTATTCTCTCCTTTTCATATATACTTTGCTCATCTGCTGATTTCTAAGTAAAATAAGAACACATCCTTTTAGAAATTATTTACTTAAATGATCATAATGACAATATTACACAACATGAAAATTTGAGCAGTTTTCCACAGAAACTCTATTCTAGGTTGAACTTCACATCTGAATTCTGGGCTGTAATCTGCTTTTTAAGCTCTGTATTTTGAGGTTTCATGACATGTAATTGTGCATTCTGCTGCTGTAATAAAATTGAACTGTACTAGGTTAGTTTTCAGAAGTCATTAATTAATGAGTCATTACTGATTACCTAGAGAACTTCAAAAGAAAGTGTATGAGAGAGAAGAGAGAGAGGAGAGGAAGCGAGAGGAAAGGTGGAGAGGTGAGGGATGAGAGAGAGCGAGATGGGTAAAAAACTTCTATTTATTTGTGGAAAATGCTCCTAAAAGAAAGCTAGTACAGGTGATACGAATCATGTGGTCTAAAAAATGGGGGCAGTTACTAGTCAAAACTTGTTAATTCTGGAGAATTAAAAAAGTGGAATTTTATTCTAAAATGTATAGGAATACTCCATATCATATGAACTGCTCGACCATCAAGTGAGAAAAATAATTAGTGAGAGTTAATTCTTGCAAAATATGGGTGAACAGGAGAGTTAAGAATCTATATACATTGGTGTATTGAAGAATTTAGGAGTTCCTGAAAACTATACTGTACTTTTTCTAAGCAATCAAGAGAAAATTAACAAAATTTTCATCTAAAAGGGTTTCTTTATTTTAACTTTCAGAAGCTGTTAATTTGCCTTTATGAAACTTTATTTCAGAACATATGTCCCAGTATAGGAATTTTCAACCTTTGCCCAATTCTATAGTTTACCTATAAAAAAATGCTAAATTTCCTGATTATAATAAAGAAAAAACAATGACCAGACTTCCCCCAAATAATAACTGAGCTCTTCACTAATTTAAAATTGTCATTCTTCAGAAAATTAGGATGTTAAAAACCAAAACTTTTAGATACTCATCAAAGAAGTTACCAATTCATTTCCCATTGTATTTTGGTTAACTTTCCATCTATCTAAGGATAGGAATATCAACTATTTAAATTTCGTAGTGCACATGCACCATGAAAACAAGGAAAAAGACAAAATAGAAAAACGACTCAGGTAAAACATAAAGTAACATATTTTGGAAAAAATATAAATTTACACTTACTGTCTTAGAAGAAAACATTCTTCGTATTTCACTTGTGCTACTACTAAACATGTGTGGCATAACAAAATTCAACAGCGACATGAGTTCTAGCAGATTATTCTGCACAGGTGTGCCTGTGAGCAGCAAACGATTATTTGCCTGTGAATGATGGTAAAATTTAAGATTAGTATTTTTTTTAGACCTACATCCTTTTTGTCCACCCTTTTCAGTGGGGAAGAAAAATATTTAAACTATTATTAATAATGTAACATTATGTAATGAAAGATTAGTAACATAGAAAAATTACTATTGTACTTTAAGAGAGAATGTGTAAAACTAATAGTTACAATAATTTTATAAGTAGGTAACTTGCCCCCCCAGGTCACTTTTATGAGGTGATGAAAGTAGATTATATTTAATATTCAGAGTTTATCATACAGGAAGAAGATGATAAATTGAGGCTCACAAGCTATGAATTTTACTACTTTAAAGGGTTGTAAAAAATTAGCAAAGGACAAGTGACAAAGGCTAAGTGACTCGCAAAGCATTAAATTTTTCTTATTTGGCCATTTACAGAAAGTTTGCTGGCCCCCAATATAAGATACTATATATATTAAAATACATAATATGATGTTATGATAATTGGAAAAATTCACAGAATACTCTTACATTAATAGTCATAAGGTGCTGGTAGCGAATGGAGCCCATATTCTTCAGCATATGGCCCTCATCAAAAATTGCGTAATTAAGTTTTAGTCGTCGAAAGAGACTACGGTCATCAGAACTGCTGATTGCACAATTATACCTGTCGCCAAAAGAATAAAGAAATCTCTAGGGTTATACCTTTAAGAGCCTGGATCCTATTAAGATTTAATGCTTTGTAAACTTATTTCATTTATACACTTCTCATAGCCAGTATCTAAAAGACAGTACTTTTATCCAATAACTATTGATGTATATGTAATCAAGCTAAGAAAGCTGCTATATATAGCTAAAAGAAAATTTAAATGCTATACTGTAACCAGGCAATTTCTACAAACCTAGGAAAAAAATCAATTTTTGTAATTTATATGTAATATGCACTTTTTATACACTTCATGAACTATTATATTTTAAGAAGCACAAAAACAAAAAAGAAAAGGACATTAAGCTAAGGCATTTCCGTTAAGAATACTACTGTATTCAACTAGTAGAGTAGACCCAAGAAATAACAGTTAATAGCAACTAGCAGTACAAGACTACAATAATAAAAAAAAATGGTCCATTTTATTAAGGAAAAAAAGAATTTTGAATAAATTATTCTAATCACGGCCTCCTAGAGAAGTCAGTATAATTAATCACAACCTTCAGTTAATATGCCTGAAGTAACTTATATAATAAATGAGATCATTAAATTCTCTGCTAGATATTTATGCCAAATAGCTACTAAGTGATGATTAACTTATTCAGTTATATTTCCCATCCTTATTCCTAATTCAAATTTTTCACTGAGATTGCATTGTATTTTACTAATACTTATTTACAAGCCAGAAATATTATCAATCATCTTGGTGTAATATCTTAAATGTTATTTAAATATTATTATTATTTTTTTTTTCTTTTTTAATGTGTTTTATTGATTATAATATTACATTTGTGCCAATTTCCCTTCCCTCTGCTCCCCTCCACCCGGTGGCCCCCCTCCCTCCAGTTGTCCCCCCCTTTTAGATCATGTCCATTAGTTGTGCATACAGTTCTTCTCAACCTCTCTCTGTCTATTCCATTCCCTCCTACCATGATCCTTAATTCCTATATCATCTCCCTCCCTCTCCCCATTCCCCCTCCCTGTTGACCTCCCCCCAATATGTTCCCCATACCTATAGTTCTTTTTCCACTCTCGTTGCTTGTTTAGTTTTGCCTTTGTTTCAATTCCCTAGCTTCTGTTGTTTCTTGTGATGCAGTTTTCATTTTAGATTTCATTGTCTTGATCCTCCTTTTTCTAAACCAGTCCCTTTAACATCTCATATAACAGTGGTTTGGATCTAATGAACTCTTTCAGTTTTATTTTGTCCTGGAAACACTTTCTCTGTCCTTCTATTCTGAATGACAATTTCGCTGGATAGAGTATTCGTGGTTGTAGGTTTTGGATTTTCATTACTTTGAATATTTCTTGCCAGTCCCTTCTTGCCTGCAGGGTCTCCCTTGAGAAGTCAGCTGATAGTCTAATTGGGACCCCTTTGTACATAATTCTTTTCTTCTCTCTTGCTGCTTTTAAGATTCTCTCTTTATCTTTAATTTTTGACATTTTGATTATAATGTGTCTTGGAGTGGTTCTCCCTGGGTCCAGTTTTTTTGGAACTCTCTGTGCTTCCTGGACCCATAAGTCTATTCCCTTCCCCAAGTCTGGGAAGTTCTCCTTTATTATATTTTCACTCAATTTTTCAAGTTCTAGTTCATCTTCCTCGCTCTCTGGCAAACCAATGATTCTTATGTTGGGCCTTTTATAGCTGTCCCAGAAGTTTCTGATCCTCTCATCGTTGCTTCCCATTTCCTCTCTCTGCATTGGTTGACTGCTTGTTCCTTCTCCATATTCCAGTTTGTTGAAATGAACTCTGGATTTTTTTTCCTCACCATCTGTCTCGTATGTGGTTTTGTTCCTTTCGTTATGAGTGTTTTTCGCTTCTTTCTCATCTTTTTCCAGATCTTTTGTGAATTCTGTAAGCCACTTGATAACAATGGCCCAGAACTGAGCATCTGACAGGTTTCTTATCTGTTCATCTGTCAGGTTCTCCATCTGTTGCCTGGTGAGCTGTGCCACCGGGATTTCTATAGTTGTCTGCCTCATTTTGACAGATGCGTTTTGTTTTCTTGGGCCGGCTGTAGGGGGCAGTGCCTGTGTACTCGTAATGACCCAGCGACCGGCGCCGTTCGGCAACCTTTCTTGCTGTGCCGTGGTGCTTTGTCGTCACAATCCAGCGACCGGTGCCTGTCCGCGACCTATTTCGCAGCCCTGCGGCGCTTTCTTTGGGGGCGGGGGTCCAAGATGGATTCACACAGTTATTCCGCTAGGAGACCGGGATCCGTCCTCCCGCCCCCCTGGGCCTCACTGTTCAAGGCGATGTGGTGGCTGCTTTCCCCAGCGTTGGGGTCGTGAGCTGCGGGGGGTTCGACTGCAGCCGGGATTGTTCTCCCTGCCGCTGTCCCAGGTGCGACCGCAAACAGCACCGCCCCCTTTCGCTCTTACCTGCCCAAAGGGCGCCGCTGGTTTATAACTTCATATGTTGGGCTTCCGTGTAGTTTTATTTTCTGGAATTTCTAGTTATCCTTTGTTTTGAAGTAGTTGTATTCCTCTCTAGTTGTAGAGGGAGACCTAGAGCGTCCGTCTAAGCCTCCATCTTGGCCGGAAGTCTAAATATTATTATTTTTAAATGAAATGCTTATTTGTATTCAAATTTATTTTAGTTGGTATATAATACTAGTTTCAGGTGTATATTATAGAGATTTGAAATTTTTATAGCTTACAATGGGATCACACACTAATTCTGGTAATCACCTGTTACCATATAAACTTGTCATACTATTGACTATACTCCCCTTCGCCTTTTTTACCCATCTGCACACACTCCTCCCTCTGGCAACTATCCCTTTGGTCTCTGTTTCTGAGTCTGTTTTCTTTTTCTTTTTTGAGATTCTACACATAAGTGAAACCATATGGTAGTTGTCTTTCTCTGATTTATTTCACTTAGCATTATATCCTCTAGGTCCATCCATGTTGTTGCAAATGACAAGATTTCATTTTTTTATTTTTTATTGCTGTCCGATATTCCATTTTGCATATATACCACAACTTCTTTATCCACTCATCTACTGATGGACATCTAGGTTGCTTCCATATCTTGGCTATTGTAAATAATGATGCAATAAGCATAAGAATGCATATATCTTTCCAAATTAGTGTTTTTGTTTTCTTTGGATAATAACCAGAAGTGGAATTGCTGGGTCTATTTTTATTTTTTGGAGGAATCTCCATACTGTTTCCATAGAAGCAGCACTAATTTGCGGTCCACGAACAGTGCACAAGGGTTCCCTTTTCTCCAAATCCTTGCCAACACAGGTGATTGTTAACTTTTTGGTAATAGCCATTCTGACTGGTGTGAGGTGGTATCTCAGTGTGGTTTTAATTTGCATTTTCCTGATGATTAGAGATGTCTCAACATCAGTAACCACATACAGATGGGCAATATCTTTTCATGTCTGTTGCCCATCTGTATGTCTTCTCCGGAGAAATGTCTCTTCATGTCCTTTGTTTATTTTTTGTTATTGAGTTGTATAAGTTTAAGTGTTCGTTTAACTGAGAGAGTATAATTATAAGACTATACTTTCAATCAAGTATAAAACCTTTTTATAACCACTGTCTGTCAGTCACCTGATGTACTAGCAAAAAACTGCTATCTTGGTGTTACACACCAATCTGAAAAATGCCTGAATCCTCAAGTCATTCCATTATTTTAGTTGCACTGTTCTTAGCATAAACTTTCCTTCATATTATTACTATGTTTT
This sequence comes from Furipterus horrens, assembly GCF_987537825.1. Lineage (NCBI taxonomy): Eukaryota > Metazoa > Chordata > Mammalia > Chiroptera > Furipteridae > Furipterus > Furipterus horrens. Next base: position 111,473,586 of record NW_028327172.1, on the reverse strand, counting down.
TAAAAATTTGGGAGCTGCACAAAATTTCTTTCCAAAAATGTTTTTCTCAATACTTACGTGGTCACTATTACATTGTATTCCTCATATTTACTATGAATGTTGTATCTTATCTGTTTACGTTCTTCTTGAGAACCTAGAATTTAAAATAATATACACATATTGATTGTACTTATTATGTTACTGTATGTTAAAGTTTTAAAGAAATTTTAAAGTTAAAAGCAAAATGACATATTCTTACCATAGTAACAGAGCACCTTTAAAGTAGGGCACCATAAATTAACTTCCCTTAACCAGTTATCTACGAAACAAAAGAGACATTACTTGCATCTACTACAACAGGATCTGTATGTGCAGTAAAATGTACACTAACTACAGTTTGACAGGTCTTGCCCAGAAATTATTCTTTTATAAAATACAAAGTGATTTTTAAAAAAATCACAGAGCCTTCCCAATTTTACTCCTGATGTTTAAAATTATTTTGAGGTGTTTAGGTGGCATCAAATAAAGGGCAGAGAACCAAACATTGTATTTATAGGTGATTATTGATTTCCAATTTAAAGATATGTTATTTTTGGTTACATTCATAAATACAGTTTCTAAATCTATCCTACATCCAATCAACTGAGCAAGAATGTAACAGTAATTTGAGTGGGGGTGAACTTTACATTTCTGACTCAATAAATGTTTAATTATAAATTTTTATAAGTGCACTTAGTTCCTCTTATTCATTAAAAATTTTACAAGTATTATGAAAACAAAGTAAACTTAATCCAGTAGTCCTTTATCTATAATAATTGACTTATATTTGAATTATTTTCTTTAGAAGTCTGTATTATAATTGAACACACGTACATACAACAAAGGAGAAAAAGACTGCAAGGAGACCACAGAAGTTAACATTCACTCCACAAACTAAAAAATCACACATACACACATGGCTTTCTGTCTCCCTACATAAAATAATATACAGTCAACTGTGGTTGTCCACAGCACTACAAACCTATAGTTGATGCTGGAACAACGATCAAATGAGGACCTTTATTACCCTCCTGATAGAGGTATGCCAGGAATGCAATGGCTTGAATAGTTTTTCCTAGGCCCTGAAATTAAAAATTCAAAAGACAATATATGAAATGTAAAAATAAACAAACAAAAAAACCCAAAATAAATATTGGAAAATACAAAAGAAAAACAATATATTTCTGATTTTATTTGAGTCCCCATAATGAAACTCTATGAGAGTTTCTACTAGGTTCTCAGTTCTCAGTGACAGATATAAGAAACAAATCTCCAAATGTAATTACAACTCATTTTAATGAGCAAGATGTATCATAACTGCTAATTAATATGTGACACTCATTAATATGGAAGATCTCTGCATGGCATACAAAGGATATAGTTTTGCTATTTATATAAAGCAATTAATACATACTGGATGGAATGAGGACCATGTTCCAAAGACTAATTGCAGTTAAGTACAAGTCTATTCTATTACTCAACAATCCCACATCTAAAAGTATATGCAGAAGATATGAGAGCATATTTTCACAAGACTTGGGTAAGAATGTTCATACTAGTTCTACTGTAATAGCGAAACACTGGAAGTAACCTAATCTCCATCAACATGAGAATGGATGAACAAGTTGTAGCATATTTATACTATGGACTAGTATATGCCAATAAAAAATGCTAATACATGTAAAAATTCAAATGAATCTCAGTAACTTTGTGGTGCATCAAAAGAACCAGAAATTAACAGCATATACTGCATAGTTTGATTTAGTTCAAAATCATAAAAAAATAATAGGGTCATAGGCATCAAATGGTTCTGGTATTCAGAGAACTTTTTTGGGGTGACAAAAATGCTAATCTGAGACATAATCACATGGGGATACATATATGTAAAAATTTACTAAGCTGAAGATTTGTGATTTGATTGTAAACAAATTGTACATCAATGAACTGTGTGAGTGTGTGAGTGTGTGAGTGTGTGTGTGTGTGTGTGTGTATTAAAGGTATTGGGAAGGTTTAGCTCCTCAGAGGAGAGAAAGTTACCATTTGTTAAGACCTGAATCCCCCACCCCCAAATTCAAGTGTTGAAACCCCAACCCCCAATGTAACTGGCTGCATTTTGAGACAGGGCCTTTAAGTTAGCTATTATGGTTAAATAATGTCACAAAGGTAGGGACCTAATCCCCACCTTAAAAGAAAAGAGTCAACAAAGATGTATGCACACAAAGAAAAGGCCATGTGAGGACACACCAAAAAGCTGGCTATCTACAAACCAAGGAGCAGCCTTAGGAGAAACCAAACCTGCCAACACCTTGATCTTAGACTTCCAGCCTCCAGAACTATGAAAAATAAATTGCTGCTCTTAAAGCAACCCAGTCTTTGATATTGTCTGGTAGCTCCAACAGACTAAGACATTAATATCATAAACATTGTCCTTCACAGATTACAAATACAGGTTCACATAATATACCTTATTTGATACCAAATATAATCTTATGACATAAAAATTATGTTTTATTAATATTGGCTCTGAGAGATTAGGTTATTTGGTAAGGAGCAGATAACCTATGAAAGGCAAAGTTGGGACTTAAAATCCAGATTGAGATCCCAAGTAGTTTTTCCACAGCTGTAATGTTCTATATTCTATATCTAACTGCTATACCTATTTCCAAATCCTGCATACATTATTCAGTTTTCTATCAGATAAATAGCATCTATATGATATACGTGTGGAAACAGTCAAAGCACTCAAGAGTACTAGAAGTTAACTAGAGAACAAAGATCACTGTCTTTGTTAATTTATATTTTGGAAATCTATTACACAATGTAATACATATGTATTCAATAAACATTTTCTCCACAAAACATGATTTTTTTTTTTTTAAAGATTCTATTTATTTACTTTCAGAGAGAGGGGAAAGGAGGGAGAAAAAGAGGGCTGCCTCTCACAAGCCCCAAACTGGGGACCTGGCCAGCAGCCCAGGCATGTGTCCTGACCGGGAATTGAACAGGTGACCTTTTTGATCTATGGACGAGCAATCAATCTACTGAGCCACACCAGCCGGGGTGAACATAACTCATTCTAATAAACACTTTTTAAAAAGTATAGCTGAAAGGACAGTAAAATTATTTGTCAAGTTTCTATGTGACAATATACCTGGACTATTGGCTGTAATAAACTTCCCACGTCTAGTTTAAGCAAAAGTGATCTGGGAAAGAATATAAACTCTGAGACTTCTAGTAAAAATAAAATAGCTGAAATGTTGTTGATAAACTTGCTGATAAATGTATAAATTTATTTAGTAACAAGGACAGGTTATCTATGATGAACTTCAAGGTACTATATGGAAAAGCCCATATAATACAATCTCATTTAGTATTTTACATACTATAAATATGTGAAACATGTATTTATTAATTTGATAATATAAACCCATATTCACTAGGGGTTGGGGTAGTGAGCAGTTCTAGGGCTAAGACAAGCAATAGAAAACCAGGAGGGTGAGAGGGATACAGATACTGAGGTGAAAAAAAGTAAACTACAGAGTCAAGGGAAAATTTCATTTTTTAAATGATAGCAAAGACACTATTTAATGACAAATCCTAGAAACAGAGTTATTACTTACCATTTCATCCGCCAAAATGCCATTGAGTCCATGTTTATGTACCAATGCCAACCAATTCAAACCAACCTTCTGATAGGGCTTTAGTGATAAACTGATAAAGAAAGAGTTACCAAATGTTATAGATTTATACTTCTATTAGTTTTCTCACATGAGATTTAGTTTACAATGCACAAAAAAACTGCAATACTCAGTCTAATTTATTGTTATTAAGTATTTATACTTACTTAAGAAAATGAGTCCAAAATATAATACATCTTTTTATCTTGTCAAATTTTATTCTGCATTTGTTTACTTATTTCATCGGGCAATAAGAATTTTAAAATATTCCATATTCAATCATAATGTAATCCACTAAATTAACTAAATAATTGCAATATTAACTATGATAACATATTTCTGAGCTAATACACTATAAAATTGTACTGTACTGATTTGAATTTTAGCACTTATATATAAGTATGAGCACAAAAACACAAGCATAATTTGCTACTCTGCCAGGCTGATTGAATAAATACTTTCTGAATGAATGCCAAGCACCTCTCATGTCAGTAGTATATGTATGTGTGTGTATTTATGTTTGAACTATGTATAACTGTAAATTTAATAGACATCAATGAATGTAAGTGAGGAAAAAGTAGCAGGGAAGTGTCAAAAATTTTATTTAATTTGGAAACAAGTAAACAAACTAATCCCTGGGAATAACTTGTTTGGAAGGTAATATGTGTGGGGGGTATCACAGATTTAAAAAAAAGTTTTTTCTAAAACTGCAAGTGGTTAAAAACTAATAACATACTTACTGAACACCTATTATATACAGATTTACACAAAGATACATCATTTTTAAACATTACCTCATTCAATCTTTAACATCCTATAAAAATAGCTAATGCCATCATTAAAAACAGATGAAAAAATCTGAGGATGCACAGCCACAAAGTGCATGGCTAAGGTTTTACCTCAGGAAGTCTATCATCTCACTCGGAAGTCGATTCTCCTCTCATTAGAACAGCATACAACCCATATACCTTAAAAACTTAGGACAAGGCCCTGACTCCCATTCTCCAGCTTTTTATCCTGTCCCCTTAATGTCCTGTTGCACCACCCTTCCTGCCAACAGGAAGGGGTCTGGACATAGGAATGGCATAATAAATAGTTAAGGGATAAGATTTTGAAACCATGACACTTTAATTAGAAAAGGGGTACAAGAGGTAGGAAACAATGATAGCTTTCTTAAATCAGAATCAATGTTTCAGCAGCGGGGTACGCAATACACAAAACATTTCTCATTTGAAAATATTAGAAGTGTAGGTAAGGAATAAAATCTTTACGGTTCATTGCTTTCTTGGACGAACTACTGTATTATTCGCTCCATAAGACACACTGTTTTTCCCCCCTAAAGTGGGGGGAATGTCTGTGTGCCTTACGGAGCAAACAGTGAGTCACAGACTGTGATGTGTACTACCTGACCTGTCAGCGGTGGCAACAGCTGTTAGAAGAGGAAGTGGTGGGCCCACGAGAAACCCCTGGGGACGCTTAAATGTCCCACTTTACTGCTGAATCTCAGGGTGTCTGGTCAGTTGCCGTCCGCCTCTGCCAATCACCCGGGACCTGGGAGAGTGCAGAGAGCCAACTGAGACTGCCAGCTACAACCGCTGACCTGTTGAATCAGCTGAGGCTTATAATGGGTATGAGGCACAGTGCCAATTGCCAATTGTCTTTGACACTGGGTGGGGTCTGTGTCAGTAGAACCACCTCCCATCACCAATCACTGTGTCTTAAGCTCTGCCAATCACGAGAGGCAGACGGATGGAGCTGAAGTAACATGTTCTCGGATGTCTACTGGCTCCGTTAGATGCTACAGCCGTCTCGTCTACCTCCATACTGTTTCCAGTGCACATGAGATTTCTGTGTGAGGAGGCCAGCAGTGACTGGGTGAGCAGACATAAATGCCAAGGTTTGTAGTATATAAAGGGAGTTATGGTGGGGTCACTATTCTAGTAGTAACACAGGCACTGAGAGGATTAGGGGGTATCACTAGCTGTATCAGGCACTGGGGTTACTCCACCAGAGCCTGTAACTTGGATAGTGATACTCTTAGTAACTGTTAACAACTAGTGATACCTCTTAACTCCCTCAATGCCTGTTATTAAAGAACACAATAATTCTGACACTAGCAATGATGAGTTCCTGGGGTTCCCAGAAAACTAGAAGAGTACCTGAACCTTAAAGTTTCTCCTCATTTGTTAATGACAGTGATTATAGTTCTTAATACTGCTGTTGACTGCTGTTCACATTACATGGTTGAAATATTACTGTTATATTTTATTAAATAGTTTAATACACCATTTGGTTCAGAATTTTTTTTCTCTTGTTTTCCTCCTCTAAACCTAGGTGCGTCTTATGGTCAGATGCGTCTTATAGTGTGAAAAATACAGTAATTTCTATGCCACTAAAAAGTAATAATAAATGCAACATAATATCATAGATATTTTAGATATTTTAACTTTCAAATCCAAATGAAGTCTTTCTATTACAGTAGTAGTGAGGATAAATGCTAGTACCGGAATGTTTACAATATTTCAAACACTATGTTATGGGTTTCATATGCATCATTACATTTATTTAATCTACATTGTAAAGGAGATACTATTATCATCCTAATTTCACAGATGAGAAGTTCTTTGGAACTCAGAAAAGTTAATAACTTGCCCAGGGCCATACAGCTATCCAAATCCATGTGTGCAGTGATGGAGCCAGTATCCAATCCAGGATCAATCCAGTGCTCAGCCCCTTGCCACTGAATAGCAAACATGGAAGAGTTCTCTCTCTCTCTGACCCACTCACTCTATGGTCTAAACTGAGATCTCTATTATTTTTGAGTTCTTCAAATGCTTAAATCATCCCATGCACTTTCCATGAAAATGATGAAACCTGATAATGTGGGCATATTGCATCCTTTATAAATGCATTCAAGGGCCAACATGCTATTCCACTGTAAATCAGAGCCAAGAAATATTCTTAACAAATAAAAGTTACTACATTTCTTCCTTACCAACAAAGGTTAAAAAACAAGTCTATTAAAATATTCTTCACTACACATGAAACTTTAAAAAGTGATGAGAGAATTTTGAGAAGAATCTACTACATAGAATTTTTCATTCAAAATTGTTTCATCCACAATAACAATACAGCTGTGGTAAGCTGTTTCGATCAGGACATTAAATAGCTTTGAAATATTTGTTTTAAAAATATAAGTATTGGTGTGTGTATATTTGCTTCTCTGTTAAATTTATCTAAATCACAAGTAACTTTCTGTTGCTTAATATCACAACAGTGACGCCTATCACAGATTCTTTCTTCAGAATGTAAAAGGATCAATGAAAATGCAGTTTTAAAACACTTTTTACATTCAATTTACTTGTGACAAACTTTTAAAACAGGGCAGCTGTGTTTTTGCCTTATGGGGATTCTAATATTTAGATGCTATACAATCATTCCTTCCATTTATTTTGCCATTCTACAGTTTTCTACGATGTTCATATCTGCATTATGCAATATTGTTATGTGATTTGCCAGGGTTACCCAAATGATAAGAACCACAGTTCAGGCCTTCTGAATTAGTTAAGTGCTCTCTTCTCAATAGGGGACTATAAATGTCTTTAAGGTTTTCTTACTTCCCACTAAGAAAAACATGACTTCAAGATTTTCTAAGACCATAAAAGTAAATGAGGTAACATGTTATTTTGAAGTTAATTGAGTTAGTAGGGGAAATTTATTCAGAGTTAGTATGATTCCTTCTCAGTGTAAAAATTAAACTGGGTTTAAATCTCCTGACAGAGAAACAAGTATCAAAATTATTTCTGAAAAGTAAGAAAGGCCTGAAATAGAAACAACAAGAGTACGTACAATGCATTAAGTTTTAGTTTTAAATGCAGAGAAATACAAGGCTAGAGAGCCTGGCCTGAAGTAGTTCATATGAAACAGACAGAGGATGCTAGGTGACCAAAGGTTTATGTTTCATAAGCATGACATGGATGTTGCAAATACTGCTACTACTAGCTTGTACTAGAAGTAGTATCCAAACTACTAAAATATTTACATTACAGTACTCCGAGTTAGTCAAATCACACCTGCAGTACTGATTTGCACTCACAGCATTCTCAAATGGTTTCATAGCAACTGTGTAGGTAGAGGGCAGGGAACCACCCTCTCTCAAGTTGAGGGAAAACAAGATAAAAAAAAAAAAACCTTGTTAGATTTAGCACAGACAGAACACATGATTAAACATATTTTATATTGAACAATGAAAAATCTTTTCAGTTAAAAGGTTTAATAAATTTTAGATAAATTGCTAAAGCTGGAAAGATGGCTACATATCTAAGACTGGAATAAAATAGGAAATATACTAAGGTGTTTTGTTTTTTTTCCTTTTCCTTTATTGTATATTGTGTTTTAACTTCAGGTAATTTTAGTTTTGACATTTTAAAATAAAGATTATGAATGTAATGGTTTTGAGATACATATGAGAAATCTTATATTTTTTCCTTGCAAAGACCTTATTTTTAATGAGGAGTTATTGTATGTCTGTATTTCCTTTATCTCTAAAAGGCATTTTCCAAGACAACAAATTTCACCCCCTAAAAGTGCATCTATAAATACTCTATAGAAACTATCTATACAGGTTTTTAGAAGTTGTACTTTGGACTAGATCCAATTAAAAAAAAAGTTAAAAAAAAACATCAAAAAACCCTACTGTTATTATCTATTAAATATTCCACTAAAAAACCTCAATCTAATGGAAAGGATAGTTTATTACCTGATCATATTATTTACAATAACAGGACTTTGTAAATGTGGACTTGAGAGAAATTTTTTAAGTAATGCAATAAAGCACTTGATTGTTTAAAATCCAAATTATGATAAAGTAGACTCAACTGGGTAAGTCTTGTAGAGTGAAGAACTCCCCATATCCAATGCTGTAGAACAAGAAGGAGCAGCTCCAACTACACTTTTAGGAGATGAATTTGCTGACATGGCCATAGTTCTTTCTATGCAACAGAGAAAAGAGCTTCTTTGTGGGAACTGCATCACGTTTCCCTACACCATCCCATAGCACCCTAGAAGGGCACAGAAAAGATTGTAGCTTACTATTAGGCTAGTAACCACATCTTCACTTTTAATTAACCAATGATCAGCAAATATGCTTTGATCGTGAACTTAGAAACTACCAGAAAAAGTAAATGATCACCAACTAAGGTAATTAAATTTTAATGAGACCCTAGTGCTAATCTTATTGAACACCTATCAGAAATACATCCTGCACGATGCAACTCATTTTTAAAGTTTCATAACACTACGTAGTATAGATATACCATAATTCATTCTAACTATTCTCTGATTTTGGGAACTTAGACTGTTCCATGTTTATCAGAGTAAACGATTTTATACATTTTTTTAAAAAAAGGAAGTATTCTGAACAGTTCTGAGTTCCCAAACCACTTAAAATGAATAAACTTTTAAAAGAAGTTCAACACAATCTCTCCCATTCTGCTCTCCCAACACCATGCAAAATGGGAGTGTTCACAATTTCGAAATGCTGTTTTAATATGTACTGACTATTTTAGTGAAAATAATTTAGTGTCTATTTTTTGCAAGAATTATGACAAGGTATTTACTAAAAGTAACAGTTTTGGAGAATATACCTCTTAAAAATGCTTTTTATAATCTTTCCTTATATCATCTATTTAATGAAAGTGTCCTTTTCATTTTTGATGTGTTTCTATCCTAAAAAATATTTATAAATCTGAGATTTTAAAAGCATTTAAAATATTTAATTATAAATACAGGATATTTTAACCATTTCATTTTATTTATGATTAAAAAGTAATTGAGCTAATATTTACATTGATGCTTTTCAGTAGCTAAATTTTTGTATTACCAAATTTTGGAAAGGGGTATCTAAAACCACCTTTTCTGTTTCTGTGATTATATATGAAATTATCTGCCACCAGACAAGGAAAACATAGGTTACATATGACTGTAATATTTCCTCTACCTGATTTATAATGATATGATGGAGTAAAATATCCTGATTGGACAGAGACAGGAAATCAATGAAAACAATTCACATACCACTTATAGAAAACCTCAGGTTTCCCTTTTAACATTAGTTTTCAAATCACTTCCACATTTAACTTCCCCCAGCATATTACAGAAATAATTTCAGAAATGTTATGCAACTGAGGTAAAATAATGAATAGGTGTGTACAACAAATATTACCTTTGATTCAGAATGGAGGGTTGTTCTATGTTCCATCCACCTCCATTTCCAGTAAGCATGGTAACTTGTTTTGTCAATTTATTTGAAATGTCTTCACATTTGTTCATAAGCCTTATAACTACATCCCTTTCTTGGATCAATGTTTTACAGTGCCATATCAAATCTTCTGATAGACCATTAGTTTTAGACATCTTTGTGAACTGTGACATAAAAAAAAAAAAAATTTAACAGTTCAAAGCTAGTAAAAAAGGCGGTATCAATTTCTTTCTTTATGAGGAAAAATATTTAATTTACATTTTTACTAATGATCTAAAGTACTAAGAAAACCTGATTCTTCATGTTTACATTTAAATTCCCATGTTTCACTTTGATAATCCTGTCACCTCAAGCTTAACACAATGACATAAAATATCTTTCTCCCCCAAATGCGTAATTCCACACTTGTTACTTTGACCCTGGTAGCTATTCTCTTATAGAAGACTCTAAAATAACTGTTAATGTGTCAAGTTTTGTCTTCAAAATCTCAGATTCACTTTTACTAAAGGTAATAATATCAAATATAGTAGTTGCATACTTGATCTCTTGCCGTTTTCATCACTTCCTATGACTAAGACATATTACTATAGGATTAATGTCCCTAAAATATATTTCCCCCCACCTATCATGGGTACAATCCCTCAAGTTTTCAAAACTTCAATTATTATTTATCACTTGGTATTTTATTCTTAAACTGAGAGTACTACTTGGAAAGATACTGCATGAGTCAAAAGTTAACTATGATCAACTCAATAATTTGATAAAACATTTTCTAAAAATTTCATTACAACACCTGTTATGTGTAAATATTCAAAGAATTTCTTTCAAAATGTATTGGTATTTATTTTTCTAAAGGACACAATGAATACTTCATAATGTAAAAGCTGTAACAGAATTAAAAATTTCCCATATACATAGCTGAAAAAGTATATGCTGAAGAACACTACAAAAAATATTTTTAGTGAAAGGATTAGCAAGCCAAATAGCTGTTTCAAAGCTTGTTGGGGCAGGAGAGTGGTGGTGGGGGGGGGGGGAAGCCCACAATCCAGAATGGAATAAAGGAAAATAAAATTATCTGATAGGATAAAACCACACATGGTTTTGATTAATGTGAATCTTATTTAGCATATTCTTTCAAGTTACAAGAATCACATTAACAACTCTAAATAATCCCTATGATTTTACTTCTAAATTCACAGAGAATTACAAGCAATAGAAATCCAACGCTTACAGGACATACTAAACTAATTTAATAAAAATGCAGTTTATAATAATACACATTTTTATATCCAAACTCGAATAAGTTGGTAAGAAAGAAAACTGTCCAATCTATTTCAAAACCATGTTATTAATGTACTACAGGGTTAAAAAATAAAACAAACACCACTTCACAAAATGGCATTGTGAAATATAAAGTTATTTGCATACTACTTTACATTTCACAAGGACAACATTCACAGTCACAATGTGACCTCCCACTTTGTGCTTTCCAGAGAAAAGATTTATATGTAAATAGCAGGACATATGAGAACCAGTGCCTTGAAGATTTTAAGGGGATTCCATTAGAACAACCACCACCACAAATCAAGCCCATGGCTACTGTGGTATTTGTGCTTTTGTGATGTGCAGGTGTGTGAGAGAAACAACAAGAATAAACAGAAAGTAGAGAAGGAACATATATTCTGTGCTTTTTATGTGCAGAAACTACTAGGTATCTTTTATTCACTAACTCATTAAATCCTCACAGCAATTACAAGATCAGTCCACCAATTCTGGATGAATAAACTAAACTTCAATTTCTAAGATCGCAAAGCAAGGTAGGAGAGTCCAAAATCTATCTTCTTCTTTTCACTATATAACTAGTATTCTCCTAAATAATAAAAAGACCTTAAAAGTTAAACAAACAACAACAACAAAAAAAAAATCAAAAAACTTTTAAGCTAACCAACTAACATTTATTATGCTCTTATTTTTAGCAAGTACTACCCTGACTTGTTGAAGGTACCTGTTATATAGACAAAGTCCCTGCCTTCATGTGGTTTAAAGTCACTGGAAGACATGCAACAAATACTTTTAAGTGTAACAACTGGTATTACAAGGAAAAGAACAAATTTCATGTGCACTCTTTTAAAAGGAGACTAATATAATCTAGCATCTAGGAAGTCCTTTCAGAGTAATTAGGCCAAAAATATGAAAGAACTATTTTGACTCACAGATGATCAATTCATTAGGTCAGAACCTAGAGAATTAAGAGGTAAGCTAACATTACAAAAAAGAGAAAAAGACACTACTCTCTCCTGATGAAAGAACACAACACTAAGCATGTTATAGTACTGGTGGGAGCATTTAACCTTCTAATTATAAGTTTACAGAAAACAACTGGTTCAGAAAAACGTGTTTGTGTTAAGCTGTATCAGGGAGTTTTAACCAGAAAAGTCCAGGCTGGGAAGCTATAGGACAAATGATCCAGTTTTTCACCAAAGATAATTACAAGAAAAGGAAGAAAAAGAGAGAGGTGGTTCAGGAATCTACAGATTGAAAGAGTTACAAAGACCTATCAAGCAAAGTTAATATGTAAATCTTATTTGGGTCCTACTCTAACTGTGAAACAAGCAAACAAACAAAAAAAAACTTTTATGGCACTTATGAAAAAACTAGAAATTTGAACACCTGAATAGATGTTTTCTAATATTAAGAAATTATTGATGATCTTTATTGGGTGTGACAATGTCACATGGTTTTAAGGGATAAAAACCTCTTATTCAGTATGTATTTAAATTTTTAGGGATCAAATGAAGTCTGAGATTTGCTTCAAAATAGTAAGAGATGGAAGGAAGCAGATGAGGGTACAGATGAAACAGGATCAGACATGAACTGGTAACTGAAGCCTGTGATGAGCACACAGAGGGGCAGGGGGTTGGTTCATTATACTATTCTGATTTTTATGTTTAAAATTCTTGTTTGGGTAAAAAAGGGAAGTGCAAAAGGCAACTCTCATTTCAGAATGTTGCAACAGTCTGAGTTGATTCCTGAGATTTTTAACCGAACCTGAATTTTTGGTTAATTTCTGAATTCAAAATTTCAAAATTTCACTGCCTGGGGTTTCCCACTCTCCCTCACATCCTCCCATACAAGCCAACCAACATTAGAAATGGCTCAAATTAGTGCTAATTTAAAATTTAGATCTACTTAATAGTGATACTGTCCACGTATGTAAAACGTCAGCAGGGAAATTTTCAAGGAGGTTTCATTGAATCATGGATAATCTATTAGAATTAGGTTATGATTGAGAGCAAACCCAAAATATTAGGGGTGTAAATAAAACACAAGTCTATTTTTCTGTCATTAAATGAGGAACCAAGGAAGCGGTTCAGATCTGGTATTGTGGTTCTAAAATCAATAATCCTACTTTATTCTTTAAAATCCTCAATATGAAGTTCCCATGATCACAATGACATCTCAACTAACAGCAAGAAAGGACCCTTTAAAGGCGCTTCCCCAAAATCATAATATATTTTTGCTTATATCCCATTGGATAGAACTTTGTGAAATTACCACAAAAGAGGTTGAAAAATGTAGTCTTAATGAGTAATGTAACTAGCCATAAATCTGTTTAAAAGCCCAGAGAGGGTTAAAGAAAGAGTGAAAAAAGTTTGATTCCGCATGGCAGCAGCAGAAAACAGTAAATGGTATATGAGGTCTGTCCGGAAACGGTCTAGTCATCGTTACTATAACGAGAACAGTTTGCATGACACTGACGTAACCTGGCAGCCAAGGAGAGTGGACTGGGATGTGTATACATGAGCAATGATAAATTCACTGTACTAGCAGTAGATGCTGTTGAGTGAGCACGTGTACTGTGTGGCTGTCACATTCAAAATGACCTAGCATGTAGAGCAATGGATCTGCATCAAATTTTGCATTAAGCTTGAACATTCCTCTGTGGAAACTATTTGGATGATTGAGAAGGCTGAAGCTATGGGCAACTTGGTGGCTGGCAGCTTCATCATGACAATGTGTCCGCTCATGCATCACGTCTCCTGCAGAGACTTTTGCCGAAACATCAAATCACCTGGGTGACTCAGTCCCCCTACAACCAAGATTTGGTGTCCTATGACTCCTGGCTTTTCCCCACACTAAAATCACCTTTGAAAGGGAGGAGATTTCAGATGGTTGATGAGATTTAGGAGAGTAGGATGGGGCAGCTTATGGCAACTGGGAGAACTTTGTGAGGTCCCAAGGTGCCTAGTTTGAGGCATCACTGTCCTATGTACAATGTCTCTTGTAGCTTGTATCTTCTTCGATAAATGTCTCTATTTTTCATATTACATGGGTGGATACGTTCTGGACAGACCCTGTATACAACACTTCCTGTACAAAATACTGTGGTTATTTGTAACATTTCCTAAGAACCTGGCAATTAAATGGGTTTTTACTTTATTTAATTCTTAAGACTTCTCCATAAGTCAGTACAATAATTATATCCCACTTACAGATGAAGAAATAGAGGAACACAGAGAATTTGCTTAAAGTTATATAAACTGCTAGAAAATGTCAAAATAGGGATCCCAAACCAGTCCATCTACCTTCACCCACCTCCTGGTAAGCATTTACAAAAAATGGAATACATGAAGAGGCATGCACAAAATTCAGAAACAAGAGCCAACACAAGAGGGACAACATGATTTGTTAGGACATCAAGGAAATGAGATCCCAAGGCCACAGTTGACCAGCTGGCCTATAATACCACCAGTCTAATTCAGAGAAGGTCACAGACTCTAAAAGACACTTTCTCAAGAATGTAAAACTGACAGGATACTTGAAGTGTCTAAAAACTGAGGGGAAATTTGGACAGCTGGGGAGGAGTTTTTTTTAGAGTTGAAGTAATAATTATACAGAAAGCTAAGCAAACAGAAAAACCAAGACAACTAATTACTAGAGAAAACAAAATGGTGAGCAAGGAAATCAAGTAATCATGTAGTATTCTACACGGCTCAGCTATGAAAGGCATTTACGCAGTCATAACAATGTAGATATTAAAAACGATTTCCGAACTATCATATTGACTTACATTGGCAGGACTGGAAAATTAGAAGTGGGAAGGTGACTTGAGATGGACAGTGAGAAGAGAGCTAACCCTACAATAACGTTATGATATCTATATGTGTCAATATATTACATCAATAGATAAGACCTGCAACTGAAAAATAAAAAAATATTATGTTTATGTTACCTAGAGACAGGAAAGTGATAAGAATCAGACTAAAAAAATAAAAGAAGCTATCTGTAGTGTGGAAAATAGGCCGGGGAATGGGACAGATATGGATTTGGGGGCAGTACAAGACTATAGAATTATTTTAACTTGTTAGTCTAAATACATGTGTAAATAATAAAAATAAAAATATTTTTTAAAAACCCTATTATTTGTTTCACAGTATCTTCATTAGTGTGTGTGTGTGTGTGTGTGTGTGTGTGTGTGTGTGCTGGTACTTAAGGAAAGATATAAGAACACTCTACTGCTCTGTTGCTATTTTCTGAAGACAAAAAGCACTTAACAATCCTGTAAGTTACTTTGCTTAGCCAAAAAAAAAAAAAAAAATTAATACAAAGTACTGTGTAAATGCAGGATGTACAGTACTCATAAATCTAAAGCTACTGATGACTCAGAAAATATGATCCTATTTATATAATCTAAAATACAAAAATGTATGTATAAATAGATAAGTGCTCAATAATTATTAACCGGTGGGAATCTTTGGTAGAATTTTGACTAAAGTTTACTTTCTTCTCTGCTCTTGCAAGTACTGTTTTAATTTTAGACAAGGAAAACAAATCACTCTTTTTTAAAAAATGTTAAAGCTATTTTTCCATAGAAAAGAAATAAAAAGTAATTGTTACCTGATGGATAATTACACAGAAAAAGACAAAAAACAAAAAACATCAATATAAACCTTATTACTACCTCTTTAATGAGAAACTCAATTATATCACTCTAAGAACTTCTTTCCTTTAAAAAGAGCCATAAACTGAAGTACCTCTCTCTTGCCACAGTGTGTCACTCTTACAGCACAAACACTGTATTTCCATAGAAAGGGGGAAATTGTTTAAAAGTAGATTTAATTCCCCACCTGATAAGTAACAGTCTTGAGGACAGAGTACTAATCTTATTCATGGGTATAAATACTTGCCAGCAACTTACAAAGTAGTCAGAATAAATTTATAATTTAAAAAAAGGCTTATCAAATTTACAAAAATTAAAACAAAGCTGAATACTGTAATCTTTTATACAAATTTACTGAAGCCATCCTATCAGGAAGAAAGCAGTAGGCATGACAATGCTTTAAGTGACAAATTTAGAAAGGACTTTAGAATACTAATGAAAACAAAGCAAAAAAAGAAAACCTGTAGTCTGTGTTCTACATTATGGGTAGATGGGAACAGCTCAATAAATAAACAAACTGAAAAATGAACTTAACCTAGGCGGCCTGGTTAACAATCAAGAAAAACTGTATCCATACTGATTTAAATCTCAAGGAAGTAGATGCATACATGAAATTTTTAAGTTGAGCTATCCATGAATTAGTTGTTCATGAATAGTCTATAGACATAATAGCATTTCTATCCTACTTTGCACAAGGCAATCAAAAATTCAATAAATGGTTGGTAAACTGATGCCATCAAATGTGTGGAATTTGGCAATAAAAATCCCAATTTTACCACATTAACAGTGCATGTTTTAAAACTAATGACATTTTTGGCTTGCTTTATTTCCAAAGTCTAAATAATTTAATGATATGGTTTCTTATAATAAACACACATTTTACTGCTATTAAGCATAAAAGTAAAATGAAAAAATTATGAAAACAATATTTAAGTTTTGATTCCAAGGAAAAAAGTGGATATAAAGCTGCAAACATAAACTACCTTATCCAATGCACTGAGTCTGTTAAGTAACCAACTTTCCTCATGTAAAATGAGGGTGACTAGAATATCTGAGAACATTTAATTTTTTAAAAGTGTAATTCTCTAAAAAAAAGTCCTAACAATGATGTACGATTTTTCAAATTCTGTTTTAAAAGGCAGTGTTAACGTATTTTCACATTCAAATTATTTTTAAAATAAGATAGTGAAATCCTAGTGGTTGCATTTTACCTACCAATGTTATAGAGACATCAGTTTTAAACAAATCATAATTAAAATGTATGGTAACTGATTTGTTGGCTCAGTATGCATTTTTAAAGAAATATTAATAAAAATTAGCAGATTCCAAATCCTTTAAACTAAACAAGCTTCAAAAATATGTTAAAGAGTTTACTAGGCTTCTGCATGCTGTTAATATATATTGTGTTGTAATTTTCATTAATTATGACTAAAATAATTAAAATTTCAACTAATTCTCATAGGAATTTCTAAAAATAATAGCTATGAAAACAAAAGTAAATTTTTTGTTTTCATTTTTAAGTTGTTTACAAGTACATTATCAAACCTCTTTGCTTACCAGGGAAGGAGTAAATTATATAGCTTTTTATAAAAATATTCAATTTTTTCCCCTGACAATTTTAAGACATTAAATTACTCTGTAATCAGTCATATTCAAAATTCTAAAGTAAATGAAGGTAAGAAGCTTCAAGTTCTAAGCCAAACAAAACTTAAAGCTTATATACATTGACTTGATAATTTTAACTTTGTTTCAAAACCTATTCATTTGCCTACTCCTCCCCAGAACAAAGCCCAGCATTCACTGAACTCAAGTAGCAAGTTTACTTTTGACTGTTATATAAAATAAGCAACACTTAACATGCATAGCAAGCAAAAAATATAGTCTTTGTGTTCAACTTTTAGAAAAGGAATGAGGTTTCAGCAGGTAACATAATCTATAATTCATGTTAAGACTAATTTAAACTATGCCAATTAATTAGTAGGGGAAATGTGCTTTCTACATGCTAAGTTGCTGAATATTTTTAAAAGCATCTGGCACATATCACTCTGCTTTAATTTACTGTTACTATAAGGTATTCGGGCAAGTAGTTACAAGGAGAAAACACTAGTGCAGATAAGTGCATTCCTATTCAGTAAGTTAGAATCCCAACAAGCCTGAGCAACCCAACTCTGCGGTAACACAGGAGACCATTAAAGATGAAAAGAAATAAGAAAAGGAAAAAAAGAAGAACAAGAAAGCCCTTCAGCAAATACTTTAACAAATAAATCACTCAGGCAAAGCTGAACAAGTTTTGAAAGGGCCTGCTTTGACAGATGTTCTCTGGAAAAGCAAAGGCTTCAGAAAAACGAATGTCTTTTTTTTTTTAAAGCTGTGAAATGATAGTGATTTTGTTTCTCTATTTTTCAACTATTTTAATTTTTAAAACAATGATTTTATAACCATTGTTCAAGGACCCTACGTAACACCACTTCAAGACACTTGTCAAAGGAACTTAGGCTCATACAGGTTTGTCACAGTATAAAATTAATCACAAAAGCACACTTCCTAAACATTTATAAAGCATCAAGAGTCAGTTTATATTCTAAAGCTGTAACAACCCATATTGCTTTCACAGCAGGGCCTATATACAATCCATGCTATAAAAGCCTACATTCTCACAAAATTGAAGCAAAATATAGAAAACAAGAGTTCTTAACATTTCTCTGTATGAATAAGATTTGCTGACTGTTGACATTTATAAAACCCCAAATACAGGTATTTTGAATAAAACTTGTTTATAGGAAATTAAATCCCAGAAAACGACCATGCAGAGTGTACTTACCAGTGCTTATGCCTTCCCTTCACCTAACGCTTGAATTCTAGGCTTCCACACTTTTCTATCTTTCCAATTTAAAACGCTGCAGCCTGCTACGCTCCATAAAATGGCCGCGTTGTTTAACCAAGAAAAACATGTTAGAGACTGAGCTGTCACTTTTAAAAGAAAAAGAAAATAAACAACTGCTTCTTCTGTGGTGAAGCATAAAACACTTAGGCTGGCATTTTGAATCATGGAGCTCCTCTGGACGTTGCTACTGCTCTTCAAGTAGTTGTAGTTAAATTTCTGCCACATTCTTGCTTTCTGCATAGTGTCCCAGCAGTAACAGATCAGAACAGGCTAGAAACGACTCCTTCCTAAATGAAAGCTCTAATTTCTTCTTCTGCAGTAAAATGAACCAAGTTTCTATGCAAAAGAATGAGTGACAGTATGCCCAGCCAATCAGCTTGGGTTTTTTCAGGAGAATCACCCCTTAATTCATTCAAAATTAGGTCATATGACACTATTTGAAATACTATTGGCTTACAATGAGAGTAATGTTTGACTCTACACAGGATAAGGCCACCCATCTATGCTTCCCTGGGCTGAAGACACCTTGACTATAAACGGTACTGTGAATTAAACACACACACATACACACACGGAGAGAGGGTGGGGAGAAAGAATGTAGCCTTACCAGAGCTTCCCAACTATTAAAGGGCCGGAGTTCTGTTATCTTCTGAGCCTTTTTCTGGGAACACTGAGGAATCAAAGTAAGTTCAGCAATTGAAGCATCTTGAAGGAAGTGAAGAATTTTACCTTTATAGCCATCCTCCATCACTTCTTCACCACTACTATAGTCCTCGTCTAGTGAACTACCAACATCAGAACCTGAATCATATTCAGAGTCTTCAATAACTCTCTTTGGATTAAATACAGTTTTTTTACGTTTCTTGTTAAAACCATTCTGTGGTTTCATGGAACATTTCTGTTTTAATTTTGTTTTAGCTACACTTTTAGGATAATTTTGACTTCTTGAAGAAACTTCTTTTCCATTTGGAAACTCACTTTGTGAAGCATACTGCATATCTGTGTACAAAGAAAGAAATAACTAAATTAGAAAGATATAAATGAAATATAAAGATGAAACACTTTAAATAAGATAACAAAAATATTTAAACATATTTTCCTTTTGAATACAGAATTCAACTGTAATTTATTGTTAAGTCTTGATACACTCTAAGGTGAAACACCAAAGTAGAATTTGAAGTTATATAATATGTTAAGTAATCAGTTTCAAATTCAGGTGGTAACTTATTTTTCAAAGAGAAAATATAAACCCCCATTTTCTAATGAAGGTCCTGAAAATGTAAATGGCAGCTGCATATCTAAAACATATCCCAGATGTTACCTAAAAGCCCAATCCCTATGCCAACACTGATGGGTATACCAAAAACAAGGCTAATCCTAAATTTAAACCTTCCATATTATAATTAATTTTTCCCTCACCATCTCCAACTAGTGTAAGTTCATCATTACTTTAAAAATTACTTAAATATATTAAAAGGCACCACTACTTTATCACTGATTAATGAATAATATTCCACAGATGTCTAAATGCCTATGGTTGAAGGTAGTTATTTTATGTACCAGTAAGAAAGCATGTACAAATTAATCTTTACACAACACTGTATTATTTAGAATATTTTTGTTTTACCATACATCTTCATTCTTGTGCACATATATATTAAAAAATAAGCCAAATAAACTAGATAAGGTATTCCCTCAAATTTCTTCACATTCATAAATTATCTCTTCTGAATCAATTTTCAGACTTAGAATTGTTGGTATTGGTGGTTTTCTTTTTTCCACACAATATCATTCTCTGTGCCATCAAAAGCATTTGTAGTAAAGCCTTTCTTAAAAGAACTCATTTTTAAAACACAAGAAAAACCTAAAGCCAATATATTAGCTAGTGTACTTATTCTTGCTTAAGGAAATTACTAAACATGCGTGATTCAACTCCTTCCCACGACTTCTCATACAACATTTGGTTCCTAAAGTTAGTGTTCCACTATGGGACCAGGGACTCTCTTCCATGCCAGTAGTTCTCATCGTGTAAGTTTCTGATATTGGTGATTTTGACATTCATGCAAGTGCAGACTAGGACATCTACAATACAGTGATTATCAAACAAGCAATCATTAAGATCCATTCAGAGAGCTGTTAAAATGTAAACAATGCTTCTTTTGTATTCAATAAAATATGGTAGTTTACAAGTAGCCATAATATCAAAGAAAGTTATCCAAAAAGAAAAGAATATTTATTGTTTTATTTTACACTGCCATAAATAATAGCCAAAACATCTGGGAACAGTTCACCTAAAAATTTTTTTGCATTATTACAATATCCCCTCATTTATCATGGGTACTACGTTCTAGATCCCCCCCACAATAAATGAAAAGCCATGAAGTAGGAACTTTACATTTATTTTAGTATTTATATATATTTTAAGGCTTTATAAACCCTTCCCACACTTACAAACCATTTCCAGTCCCTTATTAACCTTTCCCACTCCCTTATTAACCTTTTCCACACTTTTATAAACACTACTTATGTTCTTAAACATATTCTACACTCTTAAACCTACGTAACTTTAACAACATACATATACAGTACCACAAAATCCCGCAATATAGTGAAAAATCCACGATAAATAATTAAATATAATATTTTTTAAAATCCTGCAATACAGCGAGGCCGCAATAGTCCCTCACTATAGCGTGGTTCACTTACGTATGTTGTTAAGGTTATGTAGGTTTAAGAGTGTAGAATAAATGTAAGGTTCCTACTTCACAGGGTGCGGGGTCTAGAAATACCCGTGATAAGTGAGGGGATACTGTATTTCCAACATATTTTATAATCCCATTCTCTCATTATTAGATAAGTTTACTATTTTCTTATATCATAAAATTTACAATATAATGGGAAGTGTGTATTTTCTATAATAACAACACAGGATGGATAATTACCTTGATCTTCTGCAAACACTTTTAAAGATTCTAAGGCTTCTGTGTACATCCATTCATGTTCCTTGAGTACGTCCCTCAGTTCCTAGAAATAAGTTATTTATGTTTTTGTTAAAAATCTAACAACTTTAGCACCTCGCAGAAAATAAAACTTTTATGCTCTTTTAAAAATAAGAAAACCACCTGAAAACTTAATAGAAGTCACCTGATTATTTCACACCTGTTTTAATATTGCTTTACAAATGCTTTCTGTGTATATATTATTTCACCTCCACAAATATACAACAGTCTTCAAAAAGAAGAAAGCTTGACTTCTTTTTCATTTTTACTTTTCCTATTAAGTACTCTGAACAACAGAGCAGCGATTTTCAACCAGTGTGACACAAGTATTTTTAAAACATGCAACATCTGACTACGTAGTCAGGGGGAACTGACCTCTTTTCCTTGAGATTGTCAAAAAAATGTCAACACAATAGCCATCTGGTATAAGTAAACCAAAATTATACCTATTTTTTTGGTCGTATTGGCAAAAAAAAAAAAAAAAAAAAAAAAAAAAAAATTTGGTGCACTGCAGAATTTTATCAATTAGTTTATGTGTGCTATGAGATGAAGAAGGTCGAAAATCACTGTACTAGAAGATCAAAGTGTTTGCTCCATTAAATTTCAACATGCAGCTAAGCTTTTACCATCTGTCCACTTTAAAACATATAGTTTCAACATAGGTAAAGAAGCAGTACAAAGCAGTATTTTGCATTCAACTCATCAGAAATATGCATATGTACTGTCTATACATAAACTTGAATAAATCAAATGCAAATATAAATGCGTTCTAAATGTTAAACAATAGTGAGATTAAATAGTGGTCCTTTTATTACTGGCATGCTTGGTATGGGTCTTTACTGACTCTTAAAAGTATTTTCACTATCAGGCAAATAGAACAAAGCCTATGGAATAGTAACACAATGAAATGCGGTATTACACTTTAAAATTCTTTTTTAGAAATTTAAAGAAAAAGAATATTAAAAAAGCTAAAACAGCTGTCTTGGTGTTATAGATGGTTTTCTAGATAATTTACATTTTATACATAAATTCACAATGTTACTACAGTTATGTCTGTTATAGTTATGGTTATAATTCTGATCCTACAGTTAGCAAATAAAGTAAATAAACAATGTTAATAATTAACAACCCATATAAAAATATTTTATAATATTAATAAAGAAAAATATTTAATTAGAAAAATGTAAAACTCATCCAAAGCTTTGACATTGCTAACACTATTTTGTAGTACAAACATTTAGTACACATTGATTAAATTTCTGCACACTACTCACTTGTTTATCCAAATTAGGAAATTCCTTTTGCAATTTTAATACAATGCTTTCCTGCTTTTCCCAATTATTGCTAGATTCTGCAGACTCATTTGATTCTTCTCCCTAATGAAGAGAAAATGAGAACTAACTTAAGAGGTCATCAATAACCATTGTTAAAAGACAAATTACATTTGTATTTTGACTTGATCTGGAAGTTATTTCATTTGATCAGAAGAATCTAAAAATATTTTTGTTCATGTGAAAACTGACACATTTATGTCTTTAATTTCTTTCTTTTTTTTTTAAATCCTCACCCAAGTATATGTTATACAGGCCAACACTCAAACCAGTTGAGTCACCCAGCCAGGGCACATTTATGTCTTTAAGGATAAAATAATATTGCTGGTTTAAGATCTCTGAATGACTTTGATTGTATAACTGGTAACTGACAATTCATACTTTATTCATACAGTGCTCAAAATGAGACATATCTGCTGAAAAACGAAGAAACAAACAAAACCCAAAAAACTATAACATTTCTCAAATTAACTTGAAATAATTCAGGTGTACTGAAGTCTCTCCAACCTAATGGCAACAGCAATAGCAACAACAAAAATGTATCATCTGTGCTCAGTTTCATACTCCTCTACAAATTTCAAATACTGAGAAAAAAGTTTACTTTTACTTCAGTCTTGATTCAGAAAAACAACTTATGTGAAACTAAACAATATGTAAATAAAAAAATCAATCTGGGAATAATTGTGGCTACTCATTAAAATAATCTCTGTGCTCCTTCTGTGTCACTTAGTATTAGTTGAAGAAACTGATTACAATTCCACATTTAAACAAAAAAAGATTCCTTGGGTGCATGCCTAAGATAAATCTTTTATTTCAACAATCAAAAAGCATATATCTATCCCTATCTGCTTAGATTTGTACCACAATCTATACAAATAAGACAGAGAAAAGTAGTTTCATACTTTCTACTACCTCCTTCCTTATTCAACAAATGAATGCTGTTTTTTTCATTCACTACTGAAAATAAAAATAAATGATAAGTGATACCTCACTTGAACACAAAAAATGAGGTTCCAAAAGAAAGACAAATAAAATGTTATGTACAGTACCTATATACTTATAATTGAAATAAAAGTTTCATGAACCACTAAAAATGGTTTGAAAGTCTGGAGCAGGAAGAAGAAAATTGCATGTATTTTTGTAACAGTCAGTGGCCCATTTGGGTTGAAGCACAAAACCATGAATAGGCAAAGGCTAAAAGATAAAACCAGAATTAATATTGCATGAAGCGTGGAGTGCCAAACTGAGGTCATTAATCAGAAAGCAATAGGATTTGAGCAGGGGAATAATAAAACACTAATATTTGGAGAAAGCATTTCAAAGCCCTCAAAATTGATACTGCCATACTCACTTTATAGCTAAAGACACTGAAACTCCAAGAATAAGTCTTTTAGAGGTCACTGATAGATAAACAAAAATAAAAACTTAGGTGTCCAATAGGTAAATCCATAGAGACAAGACTGGTGGTTGCCAGGGGCTTGGGGGAGGACAGAAGAGGAGAAACTGCTTAAAAGGAATGGCATATTTTCATAGGGTGATAAAAATGGAGTGGTAGTTGCACAACATTGTGAACATACTAAATGCCACTGAACTGTCCATTCTAAAATGGTTACTTTAATGCTGTGTGAATTTCACCTCAATAAACAAAGTTAAAATACTTTAAAAAGTTAATAACTTTGGGGAATCAAATACGTGATAGCACAAATTAAAAACTCAATAGTGTTCCAACACTGCATCTTCCTCCACAACTAAGAAGGAATACAACTACCTCAAAACTAGAGACAACCAGAAGTTCCAGAAAATCAAGCTGCATGGAAGCCCAACAAAGATATAAAGAAGAAATACTCATCCAGACAGGTAGGAGGGGCGGAGCCAGGGTGGAGAGGACGCGGTGTGGGGGTGGAAGCAGCGGCTGGCCAGCAGAAAGTCCAGTTACACGTTTTAAAGTCAGAAGGGACACCTGGTGTTGCTTTCCCAGCACCAGACCAGACCACGCAGCTCAAGGTCCCAGCACCATGGAAAATCAAGCCTCATTGCTTCTGACTGTGCAGACCAGTGGGGGTTGGGGCGGAGGCAGAAACTGCCATCTCTCAGCAGAGTCCACTTATTTAAAGGTTGCCCACGGTCCTAGAACATCCAGACCCACACACTCTGGGAACGAGGGGCAGGGCAACAGCTAGAGAGGTACCAGTCCCATACGGAAGTGGGAGAAGTGCCTGGAAAAGGGGCAAGTGCTGAGCAAGTGACATTGTTCCCTCTCTGACCCCTCTCCCACATACAGCACCACAACGTGGTGAAACAGGTCGCCCTGTACTGACTAATCCCTAAGGCTCTGCACCTTACAACGTAACAGGAGCAACAGCTCTACCTAAGACACAGAGGCAAACAAACACAGGAGCCTGTCAAGATAAGGAGACAACTTCCGGGCAAGATGCAGACTTAGGCTGACACGCTCTATCTCCCTCCACAACTAAGAAGGAATACAACTACCACAAAACCAGAAGTTACAGAAAATAAAGCTACATGGAAGTCCAATGTATTAAGTTATAAACAAGTGGGGCTTGCCTGGACAGGTAGGAGGGGCGAAACCAGGGCGGAGAGGTCAAGCTGTGCTGGCGGCCGCAGCTGCGGCGATGGTGGCAAGCACAGACATCTGTATTGGTCTGTAAGCACCGACCAAACCCATCAGCCCGCAATTCCAATGCCGAGGAAGGCAGACCCCCACTGCCTGGAACTGTGAGGGCCAGAGGGTGTGGGGACAGAGGAGGAGGCTCCCGGTCTCTCAGCGGAGAGCGAATGGCAGGAATCCATCTTGGATCCTCACTGCCTCGCAAAACACCAGTGTGGTGAGAAGGGTCGCCCAGTTGTGATGTGTGCACAGGGCTCTGCCCCCTATAGCGTAGGAGGTGTGACAGCCCCGCCCAGGAAGCAAAGGTAAACACAAAACTGTCAGGATGGCAGAGATCATGATAGAGATCCCAATGATACATCGGACCAGCCAGCAAATATCTGATCTAATGGATCAGCAGATAGGAAATCTGAGATACAGCTCAGAGCTTTGGTTATAAATGTTTACAGACCTAACAGCAGATCTTAAACAAGATGGGAAAAAAATGAAGGCTAGTCCTGCTGAAATGAACAAAAACACATACAAAACAAGTGGTGAGGGAAAGAAAACCAGGAATCAAACGAACAAATCTGAATATAGGGAAGGAACAGTCAACCAGTGCAGAAAGAAAAAATAATGAAGCAGAACTTCCTTAACTTGGGGAAGGAATAGACTTAGAGGTCCAGGAAGCACAGAGAGTTCCAAAACAACTGGACCCAGGGAGAACCACACCAAGACACATTATAATCAAAATGTCAAAAATTAAGGATAAAGAGATAATCTTAAAAGCAGCAAGAGAGAAGAAGAGAATTACACACAAAGGGGTCCCAGTAAGACTCTCAGCTGATTTCTCAAAAGAAACTGCAGGCAAGAAGGGACTGGCAAGAAATATTCAAAGTAATGAAAAGCAAAAACCTACAACCACGATTACTCTATCCAGTGAAGCTGTCATTCAGAATAGAAGGGCAGAGAAAGTGCTTTCAGGACAAAGTAAAACTGAAGGAGTTCATCAGATTCAAACCACTGTTATATGAGATGTTAAAGGGACTTGTTTAGGAGAAAGAGGATCAAAATTATGAACACTAAAATGAAATCTGTAACACCGCAACCAACAACAGAAGCCAGGGAATCAAAACAAAGGCAAACTAAGTAGGCAACGAGAGTGGAATAAGAACTATAGGTATGGGGAACATTTTGGGGGGAGGTCAGCAGGGAGGGGGAAGGAGGGAAGGGAGGGAGATGGTACAGGAATTAAGCATAGTAGGAAGGAGTGGAGTAGACAGGAAGAGGTTGAGAAGAACTATATGCACAACCAATGGGCATGGACCAAAGGGGGGAAGAACAACTGGAGGAAAGGGGTTACTGGGTGGAGGGGAACAAAGGGAAAAGAAATTGGGACGACTGTAACAGCATAATCAATAAAGCATATTAAAAAAAAAAACAATAGTGTTCCTATCATATTCTGGTTGCTCTCGGATCCCATGCCTCTACCAGCTCTGCTAATCCTTGCAATTGAAAAAAAAGTATGCAGGCCAGAGGTAACACCAGAATTTTACAAAATGCCAGGTGATTGGAGCTTGGGCCCAAATCTGTCTCTGGGTGCAGGGTTTATGAATCCACCCTGTGTTTATTTTTTCTGGGTCCAGGATGCAAAGTTGGAACAAACATATTTGGTCCTGGCAGAAACCCCATATTAACTCTGTAACGCATGGAATTAGTGCCATTATTGTAGGAAATACCAAACCCAAGCCCCCAGAATTGCCCCTCTAGAGCAGCAGCAGCAGCAGGAGCAACGCCATTATTCCTGAAGGAAATGCAGGCTGATACCACGATACTATCCCAATGTACTGCGCCTCCTTGGCCTATACAAAAGCTGGATGAGTTTTGGAGAATTATTTTAGATTAACATAAATAGACGATCCTGATTGCAGCTGCTCTACCAGATGTAGCACTTTTACTCGAGCAGATCAATATATGCAATTATAAATCTGGCAGATGCTTTTTCTTCCCTATCCCAATTAGAAAGGGCAAGTACAAGCAATTTGTTTTTATCTGGGCAAGTAAGTGACATATACATCTTCACTGTCTTCAGGGTTTTAGTACTTCTGCTCTCTTTCGTAATATAGTACTCAACAACTTTGACTATTTTCACAGTTTACAGACTATCACTTTATTTCTCTACACTGAAGATAACACATTGACTGGACTTGATAAGCACAAAGCAATGGTGTTTTAGATGGCCTAAGATGTATATAGGTCAGAGATATGGTTCGAGTAGGATATAACCACCCCACTACTTTCAAGATTTTTTTGGAGATCCAATCTGGACTATGTTGCAAATTCCACTTTTTAAAAAAATGTCAAACACTTTGTTGGCCTTTGGACTGGAGGCTAGATATACTTAATTGCGGTGTGCTGCTCTGTTTACAAAATAGCCTTTAAGATGGTCAGTTATGAACAGGGCTCAGGTTAAGAGAAGACTCTCTAGTAGGTCAGGGAGCAGAGCAATGTGCTCTGACCCTTGGGCTTCATGGCCAGCAAGCAGATACAATGACTCTCAAAGGATCTGTGGTTTATCAGGATGCTGTGTGAAGTCTCTGGCAAGTCCTAATAGGAAAATCACAGCACAGACCCACATGGTTTTGAAGTCATGTCTGGTCCACTTCTGCTGACAACTACAGTCTGTTCTGTTATAGCTTGACATATGCATTTCCAAAAATTGCTGTGCTGTGCAAAATCATGAAAATAAAAGACTATAATGTTAAAAACAATCCAGTTAGAAAAACATTCAGAAACCATCAGTGACACATTAAAAAGAGCAAAGAACTTTTATAAAAAAGGGCAGCACAATATTATACACATGAAAGGGTTAAGAAATACCGGATACACCAAAAATATAGCATGATAAATGTGAACTGAAATTTTGGGGGGAATGTTAGCACTGGAAGGTTGTGGTTTGTGAGTTACTGTGAAGTGGCAGAAGGAGGGCTATCAAAAACGAACAGAAATTTGCAACTCTCGCTATGGGAGGGCGTAACTCACTGCACTTGTGTTATCTCTGCTACTCTGGCTGAAACTATAATGAATTAAAAAACAAACAAAAATAAAATGAATAGATTTATGGGGCCTTGCTAGCCTCCTCCTTTCATACTAAAGTTGCCTGTATGGTTCCAATTCAACTGGATGCCATTCGTGACTGTTACATTCAGCAGTAAAGCCATTATCTTTAGACCAGTTTAACTGTTCTCAACCTGGTAACTTGATGTGTTACACTGTCATTGTAAAGCCTTTGGTTTTCTTTCTCTTCTCCTTCTCCTTCTTCATCATCACCACATTTTCCATCTATATGGCCATCAGCTGCAACTTGTTTCAAGTCTTCTTTGGCTAGATCAGAACCGGACCCTTGAAACTCTTCAGCATCTTCATTTTCTACCTCCTCAAATCTAACCTGTTTATGTCAACACACTTGTTTTGAAGTTTTTAAATTTCTCTGAAACAATCACAGATCAAGTCAAGGAGAATTTTCCATTACAGCTAATGCAATACTCTTGAGCCACTATAGGCTTCAGCAATGGGAGCAGTGCCACTCTGATGTTAAATCTCCATAATTCTATAACCATATTTGCATTCTCACCTTCAGTAATAGCAATTAGTGTTTTAAATGTTCACTTTAAATAGTAAGCCATAAATACTATCATACTTTTATCAAAGGCTGTATCAGAGAGCTGGTTTTGGGAGGCAAAAAGAAGAAAAAAGAAAAAGGATTTTGGCTGAGTTAAGCTTTTGTAAAGGGACAGACTTGATGCACTAATAAGAACTTTAGAAGTTTAAGTTTCTTCATTCTGGAGTTTAGCTTTTATTTTTGTAATAATCCTCTATAATAGGGAAGAATTAAGTAAAAATATGAATGCAGATTTGGGCAGCCCACCCACTTTTGCTGTACTTGTAGTAAACTCTAAGGCTGACTTTCTTTTAAAAGGCTCAGTTTGCTAAGCGATAAACTACTACTGGCTTTAGCTCCAAGAGTCGACCAGGCACTGGTACCAAATATCACAGTAATGCTACCTTTGCAAGTCTTAAATCCTAGAGTATATTTTCTGTTTTTCAGATTTGGGTCCTTTGAAGCATGTATGCAGAACAGATACCTGTTTTCATTAAATTGAGGAGTTAATTCAGTGTATAGCCATCTTCTTCAGTTTGCTTCTGTGTCACTGTTGGAGAATTATTTTGCAGCTTTCCCACATCTGCACTGATGACTCTGTGTGACAGCTGATGGCTTATGAATTTGTAGCACTGTTTGATACTACTAAAGCAACCACTATGACACTAAAAGAAGCTAGTTCTGCAGGACACAATGATTTCCATTTAGTCTTTATAATATAAAGATCCATGTAAAAAAGGTTGTCCCTAATTTTTTTTTCACTCTGGTTTTTAACTCAACCGCTTTTCTTCTTTTTAAAATTTATTTTTAAATTTTAGTTAGTATACAATCTTATATTGGTTATATTAATTGCAGGTATACAATACAGTGATTTAACATTATTATGCCTTACAATGTGATCACCCTACTAATTCCAGTATCACCTGTCACTGTGCAAACTTGTAACAATATTATTGACTATATTTCCCTTCCCCCTTGCACCATTGTCCTATCTACCCCATCCCTTCTGGTAACTGTCCCTTTGGTCTGTGTTTCTGTAAGCCTGTTTTTCTTATGTTTTGTTTTTAGATTCCATGTATAAGTGAAATAATTTGTCTTTGCATGACTTATTTCACTATAATACCCTCTAGATCATCCATGTTGTCACAAATGACATGATTTCATTCTTTTTTACTGTTGTGTAATATTCCAGCGTGCAAACCTATTGATGAACACCTATGTTGCTTCCATATCTTAGATACTGTAAATAACGCTGCAATGAACATAGGGGTGCATATATCTTTTCAAATTAGTGTTTCTGTTTTCTTTGTGCCACAAGGAGAATTGTTGGGTCATATGGTATATTCATTTTTAGTTTTTTGAGGAATCTCCATACTATTTTCCATAGGGGCTGCACTTCTATTTCTTTCTACCTCTTACTGACTTCAGAGCATTTGAAGATGGTCCAGTCATATACTTTTCTTGTGTGTGATGATGTGGATTCCATTATGACTATTGCTCAGGATAAAACACATGGTCTCATTTCTTTCCAAATGTTTGTTTCAAGCTTCTCCTCAATATTTGAAACTTTCCTTTCGTGTGCACTGCTAGGTATTTCTGTACCAGAATGCTCAGGTATGTTTGAGATGTTGAGAGAATGCTTTCTTCAAATAGTGAAATGTGAAACAACAGTAAAACACAACCTTATGGGATAACAAACAGTGAAATGAGGCAGCCAGTAGATGTTCTGAGGTGTGTGTATTTTATGTATTCTAATGTGGTTCAGTTCAGCTGGGTGTAGTTACCTGCATTCACCTGGTATATATATCATGGACAAAATTGCACATAGACAAACAAAATTCAAGTTATGCTCAAACTGTTCTCTAACATATTTACTGCATTGGAATAATTAACATTTTTAAAACTGATCTCTTTTTGTGCAATAGTTGTTGGCTTGATAGGTGATCCTAAGAAGAGCAGAATGGTTGATCATGAGATATAGACTGACCAGGAGACTTGACATATTATGTAATTTGGGTATCTGACCTACCAAACCTATCACTAAGCATGAGCAGCAGTAAGTGAAAATGGTATGTCTGAGACTGGACTTGAGGTACAAACAAGTTGTAAGTACAAATAACAAGGTTCAAATAATTCTTAGACTCCCACGGCGCCTACTTCTACTGTACTACTGCCTCTCCTTTAACCAGTATCTCAGCACCTTGGGGTATTCTTTATGATCAGACCAAGTGAGGGGAAAATCTTGAACTTCGTTTTCAAAGGGTTTATGTAATTGTTAGAAGAAGCCGAAAGTAAAGTGAACAACTATATATAATAATCCCTTTTAAGAGAGTAGCCCTGTTCACAACTTGGGGCAGTGTTCCTTGTGGTTCATTTGGTATAGAAAGAGAAGCACAGGTTAATGATATATCATGGATAGTAGCTAAGGAGAAAAAAAGCAGAAGATCAGGGACCAAAGTCTGGGGAAGAGGCACACTATTGAACTTCTCAGGTTTTCTGAGAAAAGAATACAAGGGTAACTATTCCAGCAAAGGGCATGTATCATAGAGCAGATATTTAATCAGGTGGACTGATGATCATCCTGTGAACACCAATAAGATCACAGCCACTTTGATGCTTGCTCCATGGATCTATATATGGCCATTGCAACAGATATTGAGGCTGTACATACAGAGTAACAAGGTGCAACTTCTACATCAATATTTATCTGGCTATTGCTACTGCTGAGTACTCAACCTGCCAAGAGCAGAGGCCTACAATGAGCTCCCATGATAGTACCTTTCCTTGGAACATGGAGCCAATTATTGGGTGGGAAGTTTATTACTCTGAACCTCTTTCAACATGGAAGAGATTGTAATAGAAAGTTGCTCGGAGTATGAATTTATCCTCCCTATCCACCTGCTTCTGGCAAATCAGTTATGGGTTGAACGGTGTCCCCCCAAATTCATATGTTGAATAACGCCCAGCACCTCAGAATGTGTCCTTATTTGGAGACAGGGTCTTTACTGAGGTAATCAAGTAAAAATGAGGTCATTAAGGTGAGCCCTAATCTAATGACTGGTGTCCTTATAAAAAGTGGAAATCTGGAGAAAGACATGCCCACAGGGAGCATGCAATGTGAAGATGAAATTGGAGATCCACAAGCCAACAGACACTAAAGTTGCCAGCAAAACACCAATCTATGAGAGAGGGATGGAACAGCTCTGACACTTTTATCTTGGACTTCTAACCTCCAGAACTGTGAGACAATCTATTTCTCTTGTTTAAGCTACCCAGTTTGTGGTACTTTGTTATGACAACCCCTAGAAAATTAATATATCTTATACAGATTTACAGAAAGCCTGACACACAGTCATACTACACTGTGACATAACAATCTTTCTGACCAGTGAGTTAATTTAACTGGAAGAAAAGTGCATCAGTGGATTCATACCCAAGAAGTTCAATGATTTTACCACGTGCCTCAATAGCTAGAAAACCTGGCTTATAGACAGTAGTATTACTTAATGAAGTTTAGCATGTGAACTTGTAGATAACACCCTGTATGTTGTTCAACAGAATGTACAAGCAAGGTAAACGTTTTGAATCAGCAATAAATATGATGCCACTTCTCCTATAATCATTATTTGTAGGTCTGTAAACTAAAATGTGGGTCTATTCTCTCACACTACAGCTATTGCTCACACCTTAAAACTCAATCACAGAATATTTTACTTCCCATCAGTATTAGTCTCCAATGGAAGAATGCTTCCATGTAGAGACATAAAAACTGCCCCATTAAATTAGGGTAGAGAATGCCACCTGGCTATTTTGGGATTCTTTTACTATGTAAATGAAGGGCAAAGAAAGAGGTTACTGTGTTAGTTGTGGTGATTTATTTTGATTTTGATTACCAAGATGAAATTGTGTTGTCTGAATGCAGAAAAAGGGTGGACTATATCTGGTTTCACTGGGAGATCTCTTAACAGTTCTATTCATAAAGTAAAAGTTAATTTAAAAAAACTAGAGTAAGTCAATAAAAGCACAACAACTATTATTTTTAGGTAACCAGTCAAATATCAAAAGAGTCATCTAGAAGTTATAAGTCGTTGCCATGGGGAGGAGGAAATGGTGCTAGTGGTGGTAAGAACTATTTTCAGTGTTATATACCATGTATATGTATAACTTTCATGAGAGAAAATTTAAAATGTCACTAGAATACTTTTAAAAATTAATTTTATAACTCAAGAGAGGAGCAACTAACACTAGATAAATTTAGAAGAAAACAAAACAGTCACAAAAAATGCAAAAATAAATTCTGCCGTGGTAGAGAGAGAGACAAAAGAAGATTCATTTAGGTGGATTATCAGATCTGATATCCACAGACAACATATTCTGTACTTGAGCAGGCTAATTTTTGATATTGCAATTCAAATGTAACTTACATGATCCAGTCTTTTCTTTTTTATAGATGGATCATCATTAAATTCATCTTCCTCATATGTCTCTGAAGAAGAAGATAATTTTCTTTTCCTGGGTCCACCACCTTCTAAAACAGAGAGGAACACTTAAAATTTGCACTGATAAGTATATGAATCATTATTGCCAAAAAGAGCAAAGATGTTATTACAGTGAATACATTTGTAGATAGTTCTCTTGATATCAACTCCAATGTTGTTTCTTCAACATATAATGTATACTCAACAAAAGTTAACAGAATTAAAGGAAAAGTGAAGAGACTCTTCAGTCTTTCAAAAGTATAAATCACTATAATCATGTATTTGTAAACCATCACATTAAATGGTAAAAATGTACATCATCAAACTGACAAGTAATTCTTCAGAGCAATACTGGAAGGAGTTCTCCCCAGTGACTTAATGTTCATCGGTAAGAAAAAGTTGAGTCCCAACAGCACAGTTTATCTGAATAACATAACTAACATCAATAATTATCTACTATGTATCAGGCTTTGAAGAGAGCTTTATAAACTATTCTTTCACTTACTTTCCAAAACAAGCCTACTAAATAGGTAATATTCCCATTTAACAAATGAGGAGAAACTGAAATAGCTAGCTCAAACAATTAATGCTCTTAACCTAAAAACAAGAAACTGTAATAGTTTAATAGCAATAGAAATTTGCATATTCTGCCAAGACTAAAAGAAAAAGACTCATTGTATATGACTTTTTAAAGCTATGTTATATATGTATACTTTGTGTACTTCCATCTGTTTTTTAAACACTCTTACTTTTAGAGAGCAAATTTTTGGGACATACTATTGTGATAATATGAAAGCATCTGCTAAGTTCACAAAGGTTTTAGATTTCAGTATTAATTATATCGGCACCTTATCTATGCAGCTAGAAATAAAAGTAGAAATATTAATATTCAAAATAAATGCAAACATGTCAGTTTTTAAGTCGGAAGTCCAAAAGTTTCATAATCTGGCTGTAACAAAAAAACTGAATGCTATTAACCTTTTAAAGTATAATAAACACATGTTAACATGAATGCTCTTTTTTTTTCTCAACTTATTTCATAAAATGTTTGTGCATTATACATATGCCAACTAACTTCCAGCATCCACTTTAAGAAGAGAGAAATACAACCACCACCCCATCATCACCCATGTATTTGTTGGGGTTAAGAGAAGAGCACTTTAGGAACAGTCTAAGTCTGGAAAAACTTCATACTAGATAACTTATGCCATATCACCTAAACATGTTTCTTTCCTAAAAGACTCAGCATTTTGTGTTGTCAATAAAAAATTCTATAGCCTTAAATATCTGTCTATACATCTTTTTTTGTGGTCAATATTACAGGACCAAATTTTATGTGTATATAAAATGGCTAAAGGCCAAAATTTGCAATTAAATGTGGGAGAAATTCAAAACGAAAATTTTAGTACCAAAGGTTACATAACAGCACACAATGCTTGATTACCTATCTCTAAGCCTATTCTATTTATTAATTTTAAATTTTCTATATTATCTAAAGAAAACAAACTAATTGCTACACTAAATATCACTTTCAAATTATATGTTTCATAAATTCTCATCTTTTATGAGGAGCACCCATCACATCAATTTCAAGGGGAGAAAATTAGAGCTATACCTCATACCCTAGAAAACAATACATTTCATGTAAATTCAATATTTAAAAATAAAATATAAAACATAACTGATAAAAAAAATATGGAGCCCTGGCTGCTGTGGCTCAGTGGATTGAGCGTCGGCCTGCGAACCAAGTGTCGCTGGTTCAATTCCCAGTCAGGGCACGTAGCTAGGTTGCACGTCAGGTCCCCAGTTGGGGGCGCGAGTGAGAGGCAACCACACAGTGATGTTTCTCTCCCTTTCTTTCTCCTTTCCCCTCTTTCTAAAAATAAATAAATAAATAAATAAACAAATAAATAAACACATAATATTTTTAAAAAATGAACAAAGGACAAAAATAGGCAGTTCAACAAAAATAAAACAAAAAGAGGCTCTACTTAATAGTTAAAGACAGGTAAAATAAAATTTAAAAATTTCATTCTAAGATTCAAAAAGGTATTAAATGGACCAAGGGCAAAAAATATGAATTGATGAATTGTATGTAACAGCCTTTCTGGAAGCCTAATCTAAAAAATATATCTCAGAACTTTAGCTCTGTATCTTTTAGTCCAATGTCCCTTTCCGGGTATTATTTATTCCACAGAACTGATGGAAATGTCTGCTTAGGCATAGACACAAAAATGTTACCAAAATGTCTAAAGGCCCAAGATATTAAATAAATTAGGATACACACTGTTCTAGAAAAGGCAGACACTTAAAATAATATGGGAAAATGTTGCTAATAAATGAAAAAGTTAGAAAACAGCAGACATAATAGGATTATACTCACATAAAAATGTTATACCTATTCTTACACATATATAAAGTAGAAAAATAGCTTCAGAAAACTCCTGACATCAATGAATTTATATTAGTACCTTTTAAAATAGGGTAAAAATTTTGGATATTATATTTTATAATGTAGTTTTCCTAAGTAACTTAGTATTCATAAGTTAAAAACGTTCAGAGCAATGGTATATTAGTGGTATACCACTATTTAATATGTAAGATATTATCTATAAAATATTAATTTGTTGTAAAACCAAGGTCCAACATCATGACTTGTGGAACTCTCCAAGATCTCTTACAGTTGTTACAAAGGCTTTTTGTTGAAAATTGCCCAAATATATGCCCCCAAATTTCCCATCTTAATGATATCTTATATTGCAGGTTTATCTCTCTTGGTAAGACAAAGCCACTGTTCTATAGATTACCTCAAAAACACATAATACTAAATATAAAGATGACTGATATGACCACCCAGTCCATGAAGTATGGAAGTTTACTTAAAAAAAAAAAAAAAAAGCCTGATTTCTTCTTTCCTTGTAACTTGCTGATTGACATTTTTAAAGAAGAAATAATATCAAAGTACAGTACAAAATTAGAAGAAAAAAACTCAGTTAAAATTCAAATTTAATGAGGACTATAAACCCACGAGGGCAGAGGTTTTGCCCATTTTGTTTCCTTATGCATTCTCAGTGCCTAAAATAGCACCTGGCACATAGTACTAGGTACAAAATAAATATATGTTAAGTTAATGAGTCAGCTGAAAGATATAAATTGCTCAAGGAAAAAGGTTAGATATTACTGTGGAATAATTATTCTATAAACCTTTCAACGGAAAGATTATGAAATATTGAGATATGAGAACAAGAACAGTGAAAATTTGCAAACCATTCTGCGACTTAATAAATATTGATTAAGAGTACTAATTTTTATATTGTGTTTTTAAAAATATTTTATTTATTTATTTTTAGAAAGAGGGAAAGGGAGGGAGAAAGAGGGAGAAAAACAATTGGTTGCCTCTTGCAAGTCCCCAGCTGGGGACTTGGCCCGCAACCCAGGCATGTGTCCTTACCAGGAATCAAACCAGTGACCTTTCAGCTTGCAAGCCGGCACTCAGTCCACTGAGTCATACCAGCCAGGGCTAGACTTTTATAATTAGTGATAGGAACACAGTAATGAAATAAGACTGTCAACCTTCTCCCATACCATTTTCTATCATCAGATGCCACTTATAAGAAACTATTAATATTTACTATTTACTTACTATGTGCCATACTGTAGTAAGTCAATACTTTACCACTTATTTACAACAACCTATGAGTTCAGTACTATTATTTTACTATTTCAGTACTAAGGAAACAGAGAAACAGAAGGGTTAGGCAACACTGCCCAAGGCCACACAGCTAGTAAGTGAAAGAATCTTATCTGCGTAGGTAGCACCCACACAGCACAATACTGTTCCCTGTTCAAGCTGGAATAAATTAAAGATTTTAAATATTTCACATGGATAACATAATATCAAGTTTGGAATCCATTCCAATACAAAATACTTTGGGGGTAGCGGGGAGTAAAAATGAGGTAGATAATTGCTGAAGAGGGATGACAGGCCCAGGGGAATAATTTATATGTTTTCCACTTGTGCATTATTTTCAGTTTCAAAAAAATTTAAACAGCTAAAAAAAAAACTCACTTAGGAAAATGGGCATTCACACAGTTCGTGAAAAAAAATATTGGCAAAACCTTTTAAAAAGTACCATGTAAGTACATATTAAAATTTTAAATGTGCATATCCTTTGATTCAGCATCCTAGTTTGAAATTTAGCCTAAAGAAATAATAACATAAACATTTACTTATATGGCTATTTACTTCAGTACTATAATAACAAAATAATGGAAACTAAATGCTAATTAAATCAATTGTGCTGATGAGTTAACGATGATAAACCATAAAGTGGTTTTTTAAAATGCAAACCAGGAAATAGTCATGAGGATGTAAGTACAGCACAGGGAATATAGTCAAGAATATTGCAATAACTGTAGGGTGTCAGATGGGTACAAGAATTATGAGGGGAATCACTTCGTAGTTATATAAATGTCTAATCATTATGCTGTACACCTAAAACTAGTATAATACTGTATGTCAACTGTAATTGAAAAATAAAGAATTATTTTTAAAAAAAAGGCAAACCAGGAGTGATGTCAGCTTCCTGGCAGAGTGAGAAAACCTCTTAGTCTCTTGCATTAAAGTTATAATTTGGAGAACTGTAATTCAACAAAGGATTCCCTGCTCAACACACAGATACATCTGAGAGATCTGTGCACTGAAACGGCTGAAGGGGGGTACACTGGGGTGAGCAGGGCAAGCGGGACAGGTGGAAGGACAGAGAAGAACTAGAGATGCAATTTGGTGTCTTCTGTGGCCACAGGGAACATGGTAGCAGTGGAGACCAAGATGGATATTTTTGTAATAATAAAGGTGACAGACAATTTATCAAGAAGATATATTATATATGCACCCAAACTGGGAACACCAAAACATATAAAACTAATACCTAAAAGGAGAAATTGACAAAAATGCAATTGTAATAGGGGACCTAAATACCCCATTGACAGCAATGCACAGACCATCTAAACAGCAAATACACATAAATAAGAAGATGAGCCTTAAGTGGCACTACAGATCAAATGGATATAATCGTAAAATTTCCATCCCCAGGACAACAGAATAGACATTCTTCTCTAGTGCACATGGAATATTCTCAAAGATAGTCCATAAGTTAGGGACAAAACTAGTCTTAATAAATTTAAGACTGAAATTATACAAGCATATTCTCCGACCACAACAGCATAAAACTGAAAATTAACTACAGAAAAGAAAACTGGAAATACCAACATGCTACTGAATAACTACTGGGACAAAGAAATGAGATTACAAGACAGAGACAAATAAAAATGGTAATACAGCATACCAAAATTTATGGAATGTAGCAAAAACAATGTTAGGAAGGAAGTTTATAGCATGACAGACCTACCTCAAGAAACAAGAGAAAACTCAAATAAACAAGCTAACATGAATTTAAAGAATTTGAGAAAAGAACAAATGAAGCCTGATGTCAGTAGAGATAAATAATAAAAATCAGAGCAGAATTAAAAGAACAAAAAAAAACAATAATAACGATAGAAAAAATTAATGCAACAAAGAGCTGGTTCTCTGAAAACATGAATAAAACTGATAAACCTTGGCTAGACTCACTAAGGAAAAAAGAAAAAAATTTCAAGTAAATAAAATTAGAAATGAAAGAGTAGTTACAATGGACACCACAGCAATACAAATAATTATACAAGATTACTATGAAAGGCTATACACCACCAAATTTGATAACCTAAGAAATAGACAAATTCTTAGAAATACATAAACTTCCTAGGTTGAACCATGAAGAACTAGAAAACCTAAATAGACTGATTGACAGTAAGAAAATTGGAAGTCACCAAAACTCCCCCAAAATACAAAAGTCAAGGTCCATATGGCTCCACTAGTGAATACCATTTAAATAAGATATAATATCTATCCTTCTCAAACACCCTAAAAATTGAAGAAGAGGGAATGCTTCCTAGCTCATTTTATAAGGCCAACATTACCTGAGACCAAGACCTGGCAAGGACAACACACATACAAAAAAAATATTACTAATGAACATAGATGCAAAAATCCTAATTGATACCAGCAAATTGAGTAACTAAGGCATTAAAAAATAATACATCACAATCAGGTGGGGTTCTTTACACACAAGGATGGCTCAACATATGCAAACTGATCAATGTGATATACCACATCTACAAAATAAAAGATAAAAATCACATGATCATATCATAGATACAGAAAAATGTATTTGACAAGAAACAATAACCAATTATGATTAACATGCTCAATAAAATGGGAATAGAAAGAAAGTAAATCAACATAATAATGGCCATATGACAAACCCTAAGCTAATATCACACTCAATGCTGAAAGCTTTTCCTCTAAGAGAAGGATGCCTACTTTCGCCACTGTTATTCAACATAGTATTGGAAATCCTGCTTAGAGCAATCAGGCAAGAGAAAGAAGTAAAAGGCATCCAAATCGGGAGTGGAGACTTTTTGCAGATGACATGATTTTATACGCAGAAAACCTGAAAGACTCCACCAAAAACTTAGAAACAGTAAACAAATTCAGTAAAATTGCAGGATACAAAAAAACCAATGTACAAATATCTACTGCATTCCTATATACTAACAATGAAATATCAGAAAAAGAAATGAAGAAAACCTCACCTACAATTGCAACATAAAGGATAATATACCGAACAAGGAACTGAGTACCAGTTATCGGGGGGAGGGGGGAGGGAGAGAAGGACGGTAAGTAGGGGAAGGGTTTAGTAAAGGAACTAGTATAAATACCCCATGGACATGGACAATGGGGTGGGGAATGACTGTGGGAGAAGGGGTGGGCTGGGTGGGGAGGGAGCAATGGGGGAAAAAGTGGGACAACTGTAATAGAGAAACAATAAAAATATATAAATAAATAAATAAATAAAAGATAATATACCTATGAATAAACTTAAAGAGGAAGTGAAGGAAATATACACTGAAAACTACAAGACAGTGTTGGAAGAAATTAAAGACACAAAGGAAAGATATCCCTTGTTTGTGTATTAGAAAAATTAACATAGCTAAAATGGCCATATTATCTAAAGCAATATACAAATTTAATTCATGAAATCCCCATGAAAGTCCCAATGGCATTTTTCAAAGAAAAAGAAGGAAAAAACCCATCAAATTTGCATGAAAGCACAAAAGATCCCGAATGGCCAAAGCAATCCTGAGAAAAAACAAAGACGGAGGGATCACACTCTCTGACTTCAAATAATACTACAAATCAATAAGATATGGACAGAAAGATAAGACATGTACACCAATGGAACAAAACTGAGAGCCCAGAAATAAACTCACACATATATGAGCAATTCGTTTTTGACAAAGGAGCCAAAAACATACCATGGAGAAAGGAAAACCTCGTCAATAAATGGTGCTGGGAAAATTGGAAAGTCACATGCAAAATAATGAAACTAGATTTCTATCTGAGTCATCCATAAAATTAACTCAAAATAGATTAAAAGACTTAAATATAAGACCTAGAAAAATAAAATACATAGAAATAAACATATGTATTAAACTTATGGACCTTGGTCTCAGAAGGGTTTTATGAACTTGACCGCAAAGCAAAGGGAAGCAAAAGCAAAAATAAATGAATGTGATTGCATTAAATTAAAAAGCTGCAAAATACAAGAAACTGTCAACAAAACAAAAGGCAACCAATGAATGGGAGAAGATATTTGCAAATGAGACCGTTAATAAGGGGCTAATATCCAAAATTTATTAAAAACTCATATAACTCTACAACAACAACATCAAAAAATAAACAATCCAATTAAAAAATGGACAGTGGAGCCCTGGCTGCTGTGGCTCAATGAATTGAGCGTCAGCCTGCGAGCCAAGTGTCGCTGGTTCGAATCCCAGTCAGGGCACATGACTAGGTTGCACGTCAGGTCCCCAGTTGGGGGCGCGAGTGAGAGGCAACCACACAGTGATGTTTCTCTCCCTTTCTTTCTCCTTTCCCCTCTCTCTAAAAATATAAACAAATTATTTAAAAAAAAATGGACAGAGGAGCTGAACTGACACCTCTCCTATGAAGACATACAATGCCCAACAGATATATGTAAAGAAATGCAAATTCACTAGATATAAGGCAAATGCAACTCAAAACCACAATGAGTTAACGCAACACACCTGTTAGAATAGTTATTATCATCCATGACTAGAAATAACAAGTGTTGAAGAGGATGTAAAGGAACCCTCATAAATTGCTGGTTGGAATGTAAATTGGTATAGCCACTATGAAAAACATTTATGAAAGTTCCTCAAAAAAAAACTAAAAATAGAGCTATCACATGACCTAATAATTCTTCTTCTGGTAATCTACCTGAAAAATTTAAAAACATTTATTTGTAAAGACATATGTACCTCTATGTTCACTGCAGCATTATTGACAGTGGCCAAGACAAGGAAACAACCCAAGTGTCCTTCCAAGTATGACTGGATAAAGAAGACATGGTACACATATATGGTACAATGGGCTAATACTACTCAGCCATAAAAAGGATGGGATGTTGCTATTTGTGACAACATGAATGGATCTTTAAAGTATCCATTCTCTCAAGTGAAGTCAGATGAAAAAGGACAAAAATTGTATGATTTTACTCATAAGTGGGATATAAACAAGAAAGTAACAAATGAACAAAACAAATTCACAGACACAAACAACACTACTGTGATTACCAGAGGGTAATGGTTACTGAGGGAGGTTCAACTTTGGGCAGTGGGCACACAGTGCAGTATACAAGTGATGTATTACAGAACTGTACACCTGAAATCCATATAATGTTATTACCTAATGTGACCCAAATAAATTTAACTTAAAAAATGCAAACCAATAGCGTAATTACATTTCATAACTTAGTGTATGCATGTTGTATAATGGTATGTATAAGCACTGGAAAGGTTGAAAATGATATAAAACAAATTTAAGAGTCGTTAATGGGGTATGGGTTTGCCTTCTTAAACACTTTTGTGGTGGTGAGATTACAGTACTTGTTTGGTATGTACAAGTTTAAAAAATCAAGATAGCATTTACTTAAAAAATTGCTCTTATATTGCAAGTTTCTTCAAATGCATTTATTTTGTATCCCAAGCCTAGAACATAGCATAAGTATTTACTAAATGAAGAAATGCTGATTACCAACTAGGACTTTCCACAAGACATTATGTTTCTACTGACTCAGTTTTGTAGACCTGTAAATAAAATTACAATGCAATTAGAAATGACACTTAAGGGAAAAAAAAAAAAAAAAAAGGAAACCTTTCAAAACTTCACTGTTAGATTTGATCTGTAGAAAACAGGCAAAATTACCAATTAAAAGCTGCCCCTTCCCTTTTCTTGTGGAGGGAGTTAGAATCAACCTAGAAAATTGGGTTTCCAAATAGCTGTACGACCTCAGGTAAGTCACTTAACCGTCTTAAGATTCAGTTTATTCATCTAAAAAGAGCTGAAGTCATTAATACCTTACAAGAATTCAGGCAGGACCTTGGTAAATTATAGAGCAATTATGTCATAAGTCAATATGGACTGAAACTAAGTCAGGCATACCTGCATCACCAAACATCAGCAAGGCAGCAGCAATTGCTCCATCCATTGTGCTGGTTGATTCAATCAACTAACAGAATGAGAAGAGAATGATATTTTTAAAATGACATTAAATTATTTTAGTTAACAAAATATTAAAGAACAAATATATTAAATATATGTTGGTTTGGGAAATATGTATATCATAGTTTTAAGTTCATTAAGCCCTATGATAAATTTTCAGAAAACCTGGTTTATCTAGAAGTCTGAATTTATCTAAGCATATATTAAAATGTATCAAGTTTCTCATTATCACTACAAAGGAAAAATTAAAATGCAGTCAGATATATACAGCATATTCAAGGTTTTTGTTATTTTAATTACAGGGTTGTGCATTGGCGCCATAAAAACTTTCTATTTATACTTCCAGGAACTGACTATGTGTAGGGGAGGGAAGGGTAGGAACAGGAAGGGAGAGGGGGAGACTGACAGACATTTTTATTATTCTTTTTTAATTCACATTTAGCAGTGGACACTGGCATACCATAATTCTGCAGTCATTTAAAAAAAAAATCTAATAATTCCTAACATGAGCAGGATAAAGGGCTCTTTTGATTTTTACTATATTTCTAAATTGCTTGAATTTATTCAAAAAAAGTATTTATATAATTAACATTTTCAATATAATATGTTTATACTGTTCTGTAACATTA
Source organism: Furipterus horrens (assembly GCF_987537825.1). Classification (NCBI taxonomy): domain Eukaryota; kingdom Metazoa; phylum Chordata; class Mammalia; order Chiroptera; family Furipteridae; genus Furipterus; species Furipterus horrens. The sequence goes on along the minus strand of NW_028327172.1, from coordinate 111,429,416 downwards.
TGGATCTCACAAGTAACTATATATCCCATATTTTTCTCTTGCTAAAGTTTCCTATATTATTAATGGGTTATTTGTTTTATTTTTAAAAGATTTTATTTATTTAATTTTAGACAGGGGAAGGGAGAGAGAAAAAGGGAGAGACACTGATATGAGAGAAACATCAATTGGCTGTCTTTTTTATGTGCCCCATCTGGAGTGCTCCATCTGGGGACTGAACCCACAATCCAGGCATGTGCCCTAACCAGGAATCAAACTGGCTACCCTTTGCTTTGCAGGACAATGCCCAACCAACTGAGTCACACTGGTCAGGGCTCAATAGGTTATTTATTTTAAAACAATCTTACTTTTTAAAATAAGCTATTTTTGTATTAAATTAATTATGCTCAAATCAAATGAGAATGCTGTCCTCTATACTAATTTTACTTATCTTGGGTCCTTACGTATCCTGTTAAGTCCCTCTTTCTTTCAGAAATATCCAAAGCATATTCTTAAGAAGTCTAAGACTAAATTTGTATTTTGTAACCTGAATTCTTTTATATGGGTCTAAAAGCCTTTGAAAGTAATACTTATATAAATGTTACCTTTAAAGCTCTTGAAAGGATAGGGATCACCTGAAATACAGATTACCTCAAAGGAGTACGCTGCTTTGGAGCGAGTGATATGCTAAGTTTCAAAACTTTCTGATCAATGAAACATACAAAACAATTCTGTGTATCAAGCCTATTTTCCCATTGTAATTATAAAATTAGAGATAAATATTTCTACAGGGAAAACAATCCCCTTGAACCACTCTAAAAATTGGCAACAAGCTGAAAAATATTTTTAACTGAGATTTGTTTGAGTATTTCAGAACTCTTGTGTTTGTGCTGTTGGACGCTCTTCCCAACACTGTAAGTAGCCCCTGTATCTATTGCACTAGTGGCTACATTTCTTTTCTTGTTATTCTAGAGGAAAAAAACAAAACAAAACACCTCATACCAGGCATACACTTAAGATAACACTGAAGTTTCCTTTAACTAACATTAAGAAGGTATCAAAATGATATGAGGGGAAAAAAGATTTAGATTCATGTTAAAAATAACATGAAATAGATCCTGGCTCATGTGGCTCAGTTGGTTGGGTGTTGTCCCACAAACTGAAAGGTCATTGGTTTGATCCCTGCTCAGGGCAAACTGCCTGGGTTGCAGGTTCAGTACCAGTCAAGGTGCATATGGAAGGAAATCGATGGATATTTCTCTCCTTCTCTTTCTCCCTCCCTTCCCCACTCTCTCTAAAAATAAAAATTAAAAATTAAAATTAAAATTAAAAAAAGAAAGAAAGAAAGAAGGGGAGGGAAGGAGGAAGGAAATTATCTAAAAACAAAAACAAAACAAAAAACAACCCAGGAAATACGAATAATTTATTCTACACTTAAGTGTCCAAACTAGCAGGCCCAGCATACCTTCACAGTTCAAACTTGTTTTGTTTTCCCTGAATGGTATTTTTTCTTTAGTTACCATAAGAAGGGACAAAGTACTGATAAAGAAGAATGAACTTTAAAACCTTTTTCTAAGTGAAAAGCAGCCAGTCACAAAAGATAATTATATTATCCTGTATATAAAATGTCCAGAATAGACCACGCTATACATTCAAAGACTAGTGGCTGCCCAGGGTTAGGGGAGGGAAATGGAGAGTGATTGTTAATGAGTATAAGGTTTCTTTTTGGAATAATTAAAATGCTCTAACATTAGATTATAGTGATGGTTGTACAACTCAGTAAATGTACTAAAAACCACTAAATTATACAGTTTAAATAGGTGATCTTTATAACATTTAAATTGTATCTTAATAAAGCTATTAAACTGATAATCAACAGTAAATAAAAATCCTTCCTTTTCATTTTAGTTGAAAAATCAGAATGTCTGACAAAAAATGGGTTTATCATGGACTATCACATGGCTATATCCTGCTGCAGCTAAGCAGCAGCTCTTCATTTTAGAAAAAGCATGTACTCTATGTATATGGTATGCCTGTGTCCACCATAAAAATCAAGAGTGATCCCTTGTCATTATGAAAAAATAAAAAATTAAAAAAATAAGAAAGCAAGCCTCCTGACATTTGTGACCTTCTTTGGGAGATTGTGGGAGGAGTGTCCCCATTTTAAACCATTCAAGCACACAAAAAATTCACAAGTTATGTATCAGGGCTTTTGAGGAAAACTCATACTACTATATTGGGCTGGCCAAAAAATCCATTACTTTTCATCCATATGATGGCTCTAGTAGTGCTTAGTTGTCTTTAACTTCTTTTAAAACAATTGTTATTGTACTGTGACAGCTGTCATATCAGCATGCATTTAAAAAATAACATCAAAATTGGCGAATTTTTGTGCAGACATTTTAATATTGAAGATGAAAAAACATAGGCATTTTTGGTGTACTATGCTTCATTATTTCAAAAAAGGTGAAAACACTTCTGGAACACAAAAAAAAGTTTGTGCAGCAGATGGACAAGGTGCTGTGTCTGAGTGAATGTGTCAAAAGTGGTTTGCAAAGTTACTTGGTACAGTAGTCCCTAGCCATATCGCAGTTCACTTATCACGGCCTCACTGTATCTTGGGATTTTTAAAAATATTTAATTATTTATCGTGGATTTTTCACTATATCGCAGGATTTTGCGGTACTGTATACATATGTTGTTAAGGTTATGTAGGTTTAAGAGTGCAGAATAAATGTAAGGTTCCTACTTCGTTGGGGGGTCTGGAACATAATACCGGCGATAAGTGAGGGAATACTGTACTACTGACATTTGGCAAAAATATTCTTTGCTGTGGGGCTGTCTTATGCATGGGAAGATGTTTAGCAGCACCCCTGGCTTCTATGCACTGGAAGCCAATAGCAGGAGATAGCCACCATACTCAAAATATTCAAATCAATAAAATTATTGGTGAAATGAAAAATGTGTCTTTTATTTTAAGGAAAAAAAATATAACAAACTTTTTGGCCAACCCAATATTAACCTCACCTATTAATAAGACTTTCAAGTAAATCTCTGATATTTTCCTTAATTACTTCATAAAAGTTAAAAATTATCTTAAAACTTAAAAGTATCTTAATAAAAATGACTAAATACAGCACTAGATACAGGAGAGATTTTAACCATCATTACAGCTACAATAACCAATTACTAAAAAAGGGTAAAACCTTAAGTAAATCATTGTCACTTCTTTGTGGGAACAGTTCCTTCAAGGTCTGAAGTTTAGCATCTTTAAGGTCTTCCAATTCTGATAGGTCTTCTAGTTCTGAAATATCATTATTTCTTCCTGCCATGGAAGGAAGGCCTTGGGACTCTTCATCGTCAGATGGCTCAGAACTAAAAATATTTTCAGAGAAAATAATTTTAATGTATTGTTAATGTTATTTCATTATAACTGTGTATATATGTGTAAATGAAATACAGCATATCGGCAGTTGTTTTTAATATTAAATGAAATCTGTATCTGTCAAAGATTAAAATTTTTTTCATTTCAAAATGTTTATGTATATAAATCTATATTCCCCAAATCTGCATACTCTGAAAGCATCTCCAAGTATCCAGGTTGGGATGAAAAAGAACAATACCTGACATTTATTGTAAGACACGCATACATTTATTGCATGCCCACTTCTCTTCCCTACTTTTCTTCACCTACATTCTGCATATCAGATGAGTGTTGTCATGTTGCTCCTGAGCAATTATAAAGACTACACGAGTACAAAGAAAAAACAAATTTCATGGCCTAGCTGATTAGAATCTAAGTGTTAAAAGAGGATTGGTCCCATAAATATCAACCTCTGCCAGAAACAAAATTTGTTTTGGGGAACAAAGTATTTCTTCAGCAGACAAAGAGCATTTATTCCACATGAGGCCTTATTCTCCACCCTTTAACTATGTTCCATTTCAGTTTATACATCTGGCCTACATAAAAGGCATTTGGGTCCGAATTTTACTCATCTATCTCCCAAACAAACAAACAAAAAATGTTTGCAGTTTTGGTTTTCTACCATGGTAGACATTTGGACATCAGAGAATGCAGACTTTGCTAAGTAGCTAGGTTCTATTTTTTGACAGCTCTCTTAGACACAGACCCAGAATCTGTATTTCAGTAACTTCTCTACGCCTATTCACATCAGAGTAGTTGTACCTGTTAAGAGCACTGGCAGGAATATGTATTTTAAGCTTCTAGGCTAACTTCCTGAATCTTGCTCCGAGAAACTGCTCTAAGGTAACAATGCAAAAATCAATCTCTTCCTTTGTCACTATACTTGTCTTTCAATATTTGAAGACAATTACACGTCGCCCTTTCCATTACACCCAGACTTCTTATTCCTGATGTACTTATCTCTGAATTCTCACTTGTCTATGTTCATACTTACCTGATTTTGTTTCCTAGTTCATTGAAAAAATAAAAGCATTCAGGATGAAATCCTTTTATAATTCCTGTCCTGGACAACCCCTTTCAAAGGACCTTACTCTTCTGCATGACGACTTGAAGCTAGTGATTAGACTCATGACCTCTCAGTGGGACAAACTCATGTGTTTCTTGATGTAGAAAGTATTCATGCTGACAATGAATCTGATAATGCCTTGAATTTAATGTCTAGTTGACAGGAAAGACAAGAGATTCAATACTACCGTGAGGAAACAATAGGAAAAATTTATTTCCTTTAAAATAGTTAAAATTCTTAAAAAAGAGGAGAGGAAGGGAGTAGACTGTTAGTGGTCAGAAGAGTTAAGAGTTATAATCTCCAAATGCAGTGAGTGTTCCTTGTTGGGATCCTGGTTTGAAAAACCAGCTATAAAACACCAAATGTGAACATAATCTGGGAATGATAGTAGAGAATTATTCACTGATAACGTACTGGTTTTCTGGGAGGAGAGGGATGTATAACCAAGTATTAAAGGGAGAAATACTGGGATGTCTATAATATACTTTATTTTGCTGCTATTTACTTTACATCAGCCAATAATAACCAGTGATTTTCAATGCCTGTGCCACAAGAGGCATACTGGTATGCTGCAAGAATTTTTAAGACATGCAATATCTGATTACTTAGTCAGGGCCACTGACTTCTTTTCCCTTAGATTGTCACATAAATTGTAAGCCAACACAACAATAGCCATCTGGTATAAATGACTCAAAATTGCACCTTTTCTTGTTGTTGTTAAATATATATTTTTGGTGTGCCACAGAATTTTAGTAGTTTATGTGTTCCGTGAGATAAAAAAGGTTGAAAATTGCTGATAATTGAAACAACGAAACAAGCAGAAAAAAATGTTAATTGTTAAATCTAGGCAGTAGGGTATATTGGTGTTTACTATATATTATATCATAGTTTGCCTTGAAGCTTTAATAATCATTAAAAATAATCTACAAGAACAACAGTTGACCTCACTCTGTGTTCTTTTATCTGGTCTCCAATAAAGCCTTTCCCTTCTGTTGAAGTTGAAACCCCCTCTCAGTGTTATGGGATTCTAGGCCTTTATACGTCCTACCAGGACCCAATAACTATCAACTATCTTCTCTCCCCAATTTTACTCTCTCCCTAACCTCTTCCTCCCAAGCCTGAAACGTGCTCAAGACTGCATTAATTAATTCAATGACTTTGATGTGCCAGAAGTTCTAGGCACCGTGAACACGGCAGTGAAATAAGCAAATTCTTCTCTCCTTCACAAATTTTATACGACCGATTTTCAAAGTTCTCGTTTCCTACATATTAGTCAATTAACTATTTTATATCTTTTATCCCACCACTTTGGTGAAGCTGTTCTAAGGGCATTAGTACCCTCTAAAATGTTGAATGGGATAAAAACCTTTCATTGATTGTCTATTTCTCTGGTTCCATATACTGTTGACAACTCTCTCTGAAAATCTGGTCCCACCCCTACCATCACCCCATGGGTTCTCCAACATTATTACTTCTGATTTTCCCATTATCTCTCTTCCTATGTCCTCAAAATTTATACAAGGTTTTTCTTCCTTTGTTCACTTTCCTAATTTGCTGGTGTTACCCAGATTCTATCTTCATTTCCTTCTTATCTATTAATTGTTCCTGGGAGATTTCATCAACTGCCAGAGTTTCTGACTATTATCTACATTAGTGTTTCTTAAAAGGGGAGAGATTCTGAACTCAGAGGACATTTAGCAATAGCTGGTGTCATTTTAATTTCTTGACTACGGAGGTGCTACTGGCATGTAATAGGCAGAGGTCAGGTATTCTACTAAATATCCTATAACGTGCAGGATAGCCCCTCAAACAAAGAATTATCTGACCTAAACTGCCAACAGGGTAAGGTTAAGAGACCCTGACAACCAAAATGACCTGTGCATGGGTTTGATTATAACTATGAAATATTCACACAATGCAGTACTATGGAACTGAGAAAAAGAACAAGGATTTCTACGAATTGATATGATTTCCAGGATATGTATACTGCTAAGTGAATAAAATAAAGAACATATGAATATATATATGTATGTATGTAGGTATGCATGTAGTATGCTATCTTTTGTGTAAAAAATGAGAAAGAAAAAAAGACACATGAAAGAAAACCATCCTATGTAGTTTTGATATTTTACACATTCAAAAGGAAAAATTTTAAAAAAGGACATAGGAAAAACCCTAAAAGGAATACAGTAGTTCCTCTCTCTATTGCCATTCAATTATCACGGCCTCACTGTATTGCAGGATTTTAGAAAATATTATATTTAATTATTTATCACGGATTTTTCACTATATCACGGGATTTTGCGGTACTGTATACGTATGTTGTTAAAGTTACATAGGTTTAAGAGTGTAGAATATGTTTAAGAGAATAAGTAGTGTTTATAAAAGTGTGGAAAAGGTTAATAAGGGAGTGGGAAAGGTTAATAAGGAACTGGGAATGGATCGTAAGTGTGTGGGAAGGGTTTATAAAACCTTAAAATATATATAAATACTAAAATAAATGTAAGGTTCCTACTTCGCGGATTTTCACCTATCACGGGGGTTGGGAGGGTCTGGAACGTAATACCTGCGACAAGTGAGGGAATACTCTACAAACAGAAATTAATAGACTGAACTATATTTCAAATGAAAACACAGAAAAAAATTTAAGTAAATAATCTAAGTACTATGCTCATTCATCCTCAATATAAAGACAAAATAAAACTTATAAACAAATCTTGAACACTACCTAGTAGGCCTAATTGTCAAGTGGTATGATTACAGCAATTCTAAAACTATTTTATGGATACTGGGTAATTGTGCAAGTCAGTAAATATACTGATACTGGAGGAAGTCAGAGTTCTCACTGTCAGAGAAGGAAATATAGGGGAGACAGGAACACTGTAGTGGTAGATTTAGAATAGAAGGTATCATGATAAACTCATGATTTAAAAACACAAGAAACATCTCCCATACATTCTCCCTCTTCCTGATATTTCCTAGCCTATTCTGCTGAAAGGCAATGACATAGCCTTGCCTCACTCAAAGAAAGGAAAGAACACACCTACTCCCCAGGTTTCCAAATACCATTCCCTACTAAAAGAAACTAGTGCTACTTGGAGAAATAATTAATTCTAATTTTAGGTCTACAGGAGAGACAGTACAAGTCTTGTGCCAGAACAGACTCAATAAATGATGGAAACCTCTCAAAACTATAGCCTTCCTCAAGGGGCCCTCACCTGCCAACACTGAGCAATATGAGCATCAAAATGAATAATGACAGTAATAGATTTTAACTCATTGAACAAAGAAGCATCTATTATTCCATTTTCTTACTTAATGTACTACATAAATAAATGAATGGAGAGAAATGAGAAAAATCTTTACAAAATACCAAATAGCATTCTAGCATGCTAGCTAGAATACCATCATTTTGCAACTATCATTATAATAACCTACTCAGACAAGAGTTTGCTAATAAATGCTGTACCTACAGAAAGTCTGGTAGGGAACAGAATCATTACCTGGATCAAAGTATCTCCCCACAGATTACTTAATCATTAGAAAGTGGGAAATGGTAACTTTATAGGAGAAATCTGACAGATTTCTGAGCTGTTCAAGTTCACCTCTCCAACAATGGGTGATATAAATGTGCCTCCTAAGGTGACACACTGAAAAGGACACAAATCATTTATGTAGCACTTCTGCCACTTAACCTAAGTTTAAGCATGAAGAAACATTAGGTGAGACATCCTAAAAACAAAAAACAAACAAACAAAAAAACTTACCTGTTATCTTCAGAGGCCACTACGGTAAGAAACAAAAGAAGGCTGAGAAACCATTTCAGAGTAAATGAGACTAAAGAGACGTGACAAACTACATCCAATGTAAAATACTGAGGCAAAAATTACTATTGAAGTATTACTCAAAATATGGTCCAAGGACTGACTGCTAGCCATTAAACTCAAACTGTTATCTGTCCATGACAAGATAAGGAATTTACACCAGAAGGTAAAATAACTATAGTACTAAGCATATTGCTTAGTCCAGAAGGCAGGTAGATAGATTTTTATTACAAGATTTTCTTGGTGAAGAAATCAGTACATTATTTACAAACTAGTACTTTTGAGTAGCATCACCATAAAGGACATTGTTGAGATTAACTGATAAAATTAAATATGGACTATGTATTTAGGTAACAGTATTATACCAATGTTAATTGGTATTTCTCAATTTGAAATGGTACTTTTGTAATGTAAGAGAATGAGCCTGTTCTTAGCAGATAAATGTGAATATAAAGGGTTCAGTAATAATTCTAATTATTTATGAAGTTGATAATGCAAATATGGGGAAATGCGTGAATCTTAAGTTTATATTATTAACACTTTTCTGTAAATTTAAAAATTTTTCAAAATGAAAAGTAAAATCTAGGGGTGTGACTAACATATTTATTTTCAGGATTAATCATGCAGAATGAATTTGTTATTTCAGAGTGAATTTCAGGATAAAAGCATGTTCATCATGGTTTATATACAAAACGTTCATTTTTAAAGGAAATCCTTATCTTTAGCAGTGGTCAGTCTCAATCTCTTGCTCCTTCTTTTAACAGTTTTTTCACTTAGTTTCTGATCACATGACCTTCTGACTTTTAACTCCAGGACTATTCCTTCTTAAAACCTCTAACAAGTTTCTTCTCATCTCTTGGTTCCTAAAAGCTGGAGTTCCCCTGGCCAAAGTCCTTCAACCAAGAGACTTCTTTTCCAGTTACACTAGTGTCCCCTGGTGATTTAATTTAATCACATGGCTTTAAACATCAAATCTATATGATGGAAAGAAACTTGACCAGGGGTGGTGAACACACATTACAGGGTACAGATGATGTGTTGTGGAATTGTGCACCTGAAACCTGTATAATTTTGTTAACCAGTGTCACCCCATTAAACTCAATAAAAAGGGGAAAAAAATCTATATTCTGACAACTTCTAAAATTAGGTATGTAACCTACAGCTCTCCCCAGCACTCAAATGTCACATCTCCGCTTATATGTCTAAGAGTCTCCTCAATCACAGCCTATCGAAGACTGAATCTTTCTTTCAAAAGGAGCTCCCCCACCACACCCCAAAGAGTCTTCTTATCTCAGTACTTGGTAACTCCATCCTTCTAGGTGCTCAGGCCAAAAGTCTTCTGGTCATCCTCGACTCTATCCCTCCAACCCACATGAAGTCCATCAATAAATCCTCTCTGCTCTACTTTCAAAGTATATGCAGAATCTCATCACTTTTAATTATTTCCACATTAGCCACCATCATTTCTTGAGTAGGTTATTAAAACAATATTCATGCTGCTACTACTGCTTCCCTTCAGACTCGAAGCCCTTTTTAATACGTTATATTGGATTTTACTCCTCTGTTCAATTAGCTTCCCATCTCATTCAGAATAAAAGCCAAACAGCCTATGGATTTAACATGACTGAGCTCCTCCTCTACCCTACTCATTACCTTGTGACCTCAGGGCCTTCACTCTGCATCATTTGCCCTCCACTTTCCTCAAAAATGCCAGGCATAAAACCACGTCAGGGTCATTGAAAAGGCCATTCCCAATGCCTAGAATACATTCTCTACCTACTTTCCACATGGTTCACTTCCTTACCCCCTTCAGGCCTTTGCTCAATTATCATTTTCTCAATAAAGCCTTTTAATAACTGTGCTCCTAAGAAACCATGACGTTTCTCTCCCTCCCTTCCCCTCTAAAAATAAGTAAAATAAATAAAATCTTTAAAAAAGAAATCATGCACCTACCCCTAGCCTGCACTCCATATTTCCATCCCCTTTTTGCCCACAGTATCTATTTTTGAAATAAAGCATTTTTTTTAAAATGTGTATTCTCTTTCTACTTGACAACAGAAACTCCATGCTACCCACAGAATGTGCCCAAAAAATGTTAAAATGATTTGACTCTGGGACTCAAGAACAAATCATATAAACGAACAAACATATTTGTTAAAATAATTTTTCTATCTATAGACAATTTTTAAAAATCTGCTCTCACTACACTTAACTAAAAATAACTTCTATCTATTAACACATACAACACACAGCCTCTCTCCACTTCTAAGTTAGGGAAAAAATAACAAAGATATAGTAGGAAAAAGTCAAAAAAGGGAAATATTTAAAATTAAGTAACTTTTCCTCAAAAAAACAAACAAACCCTTACATACGCAAATATAATAAATCTTTAATTTGCTTACACTATAATCACTGTGTCTTTGTTGAATTTTGTCTCTTGAACTGTACTGGAACAGTTTGGAGAAACAATATCTTCACTATCAGAAGACAAATCAATATACTGTATTCCTCCTTGATTCTTGAAATACGATACACTTGATTTTCTTTCATTTACTGTAGTTTCTGGAACACTAGAATCTTCTGCAAAAGAAAAAGGAAAAAGGCATTTTGAGCAACTTGAAAATAAAATAAATTTGTTTTTGATAATTAGAATCATGAATTAAATATCTTTTAACTTCATTCACTGTTTCCATCCTAAAACCAAAAATGTCTACCACCTTTTAATCCTGAGTGCCAACGTCACTGTGAACAACGCTGACAAATTTTCCCAAACGTGCCTGCATCACTCCCAGCGACTCTTTTTCTCGATGGCTGTAAATGTAAATAACAGTGGAATAATTCATATTTTATGTTTTGTTCTCTTTTTTGTACCTCAGGTTATATATTGATATAATTTTTTCTCATGTTGATCCAAATTTTGAATTATGCATGGCACTCAAAGGGTTAAAGAAAAAAAATTAACAGCGACCCAGAGCTGGTGTTAAATGATTTTCCATTTCACATATTATTTACTAGCAAGTCCCCAGTGAAAATTGCAAAACTAAGGTTTGTGTTTTATATTCTAACCCTTTTCTCTCTGTGCTTTTATTACCTACTTCAGTTCCTACCCAACAGGACATGGATACCAGAGCCCAAGACTTGAATTTCAATCCTGCCTCTTAGCCAATTTACTTAATCCTTTAAATCTCAGTGTCCTCCCATGTAAAATAGATGCTTAATAATCTCAGGACTAATTTGCATATAAAATCAATGATATTTATTAAGCATTTAGTTCAGTATTGGCACATAGCCAGTATCCAATAAACATTATGTCTTATGCAATGGCGGTGTTATGGCCTGAATTATGTTTCCTCCAAAATTCCTATGTTGAAGTCCCAAAACTCAGTACCTCAGAATGTAACGTGCTTGGAGACAGGGCCTTTGAAGAGACGAGTACTTAAAAAGAGGTCGTTAGGGTGGGGGCCCTAACCCAGTATGACTGATGTGCTTATTAAGAGACGGACACTAATGGATGGAACTGGAGAGTATCATGCTTAGTGAAATAAGCCAGGCGGCAAAAGACAAATACTATATGACCTCGCCTAATATAGGATCCTAATGAAAAAAACAAATGAGCAAAATAGAACCAGTGGCATGTAAACAAGGAGCAGACTGACAGTGACCTGGGGGGAGGGGAGGGGAGAAAAGGGAAAAGGACCTAGTATAAATGACTCATGGACAACAGGGTGGGGATTGACTGTGGGAGAGGGAGGAGGTAGGCGGGGCAGGGGAGAGCAATGGGGGAAAGATGGGACAACTATACTAGAACAATAAAAAAAAAAAAGGGGAGCCCTGGCTTGTGTGGCTCAGTGCCATGAGCACTGGACTGTGAACCAAAAGGTCACTGGTTCAATTCCAGTCAGGGCACATGCCTGAGTCGTGGGCCAGGTCCCGGGTTGGGGGCATGTGGGCGGCAACCACTCATTGATGTTTCTCTCCCTCACTTTCTCCCTCCATTCCCCTCTCTCTAAAAATAAATATATGTTTTTTTAAATGGAAAGAAAAAAAGACACACACACACTGAAGATGTGTTTGCATGAAGGCAGGTCACGTGAGGATAGAGCAAGAAGGTGGCTATCTGCAGGCCAAGGAGAAGGGCCTCAAAAAAAGCCAAATCTGCCAACACTTTGATCTTGGGCTTCTCGCCTCCAGACCCACGGGAAAATAAATGTCTATTGTTTCAGCCACCCAGTCCGTGATATTTTGTTGCAGCAGCCCTCACTAACTAAAAAATGTTGGCATCATCTGTCTCTCCAAAACAGGTGAGTCAAGTATTCTACCAAGGTCTCCTTTCTCCAACAGCTTATTTATTCTCCCTTCTCCCAGTAAAACCACCATTCTCCCTTATATATTGGAGGAGAAAGAGATCAAATTTAAGAAATTCATATTAAAGTAAAAGTAGTTTGCTCCTTGGTCCATTGAACATATTTTAAAACTAACTCTAGTTCAAAGGTGTTCATTTAAAAACCAATAGCTACCTGTTATGGAATAGTGTACCTGAAACCTGCATAATTTTGTTAACCAGTGTCACCCCAATAAATTCAATAAAAAAAAGAAAAAGAAATAAACACCATTATCTACTTTCTAGGTGAATTTCAACTTCTTGAGGGAAACATCTTTATCCTCACACTAACCCCTATGGTACACATTATACCACCATTTTATAGACAAACCTAGGTTGAGAGAAAGCAACTTGTTCAGTCATACAGGAGACAGGCGATCTGAAATCCAAGCCCCAAAACCTAAATCCTCACACTAAAACTCTAGGCATTCCTGAGGGCAATAACATTTCTTTACTTTTACAATGAAGTCATATCCACACTATTAAAAAGCAAATATTTTTCCAAAACAACAATTTTATAAACGTTGAGTGTGCCCTAAGAACTCTGCATTGGAGCAAACTATAGCTGTGTTAACTGCCATAAATATATAGACTTTTACAAATTCTGATAATTACGTATAATAAAATCACAGACCGATTCCAATACAATAACTATAAAGGTACTATGGATTCTGCTTTCACAAAGTGTTCCTGGTATTATATCACAAATCACACATAACACTAAAAAGTTAATCTTTAATGTATCAAAAATTTAACCGAAAGCTAAGGCTATCATCTAAACACTTCAAGGAAAGTGTCCTGCTTTCTTAGTTTAAAAAGAGCTATGACAAAATGACTTGGATTGTCTTATTTTATTCAAAAAGTTTCTTTATATAAAATAACCAATAATCTTTTCAAGCCTAGTCATTTAAATGCCTAAGTGCCTGGGGGCCTAAAAATTCTCTAAGTATTAAGAAAGCTAGTGTTTCTTGAACTTGACATGTTATCTACTATAATCGGCATAAAACAAGAGTTGCTTATATTGGTTATATCTATGATATTTATTATACTAGAAAATAGAAACTGAGAAAATGCTTATTTATTGAGCAAAATCTTTACATGTTAACAAATATTTTTGTGAAAACTATATCCCCTCTTCCCACTGCTCTCTCTCACCAAAATAGCAAGAGAATAGAACTGTTTTACATTTGTGAAACATCTCTGGTTTAATATACAACCGCTAGCTTCTCTTACCTGTTTCTGCAACTAATCCATTGTAGTATACTGTTTTTGTTTAGTTTTATGAAGAAAAATCACAGCTCATACAGTGATATAATTAAGGAAAGAAGTATTTTTATAGCCTTTTAACATTACCATAGATGTTCCTCTTTGATACTAAACCCAAATTTGACAGGTTGTAGTTTTTTAAAAGTTAATTAAGTTTGGAATAAAAAAAAACAGATAAACTTTTGCATTCTGTTACACTAACACCCACTGGTCTATCTTGTACTTTAATAAACCTTTAACCCCTACATTTATTTTTAAAAATTTTATTTATTTTTTTACTTTTAGAGAGAGGGAGAAACATCAACGTGTGAGAAGAACACCGATTAGTTGCCTCTTGCATGACCTGGCCTGCACCCCAGGCATGGACCCTGGCAAGGAATCCAATCAGCAGCCTCCTGGTTCCCAAGCCAGTGCTCAATCCACTAAGCCACACCAACTGGGGCACTCCTACATTATTTTTAAATATTGTATGCATTGGTCATATAGAAAATATTGGTTCACTCCCTGATTAATGCAGATCTGCCAAATGTTGATATATTTCATAATATTAAATACATATATATATATATATATATTCAATAATATCACCACTAATCTTTAAATTCTGGAGATTATCAAACTCAGAGTCATGCATATTAGTTTTCCAAAATCCAAACTTTCCTTTGAAAACCAGAATTTTATCACTAGCAATAAATAGTCAGTTGTCTTCTTTGATATCACTGTTCATTTTTGAGAAAATGTCTGCTAAATACTGAAGTCTGCATAACTATAGTTTGTTGGTCAATCATCCTTTCAAGTAAAAACGGTGTTCTGTGAAAATGACAAGTCTAGCTCACAACTCAAAGCAATCACTCAAATGCTTTCCCTTGAAATAATCATTGTATTTTGGTATGCAGCAACGGGGAGTTCACATTTTGTTTCATCAAATATAAAAGGGCCTAATGATAAGTTGAGGTTAACTAAAATTTACAAATTTTACTGTTTTATCAAGAACATCCTTAAGTGAAACTGGCATTTAAAAAATTTTTTAGAGTACAATGACTGCTGTAACAGCTTAATCTTGGCCTTGACTTGCAATAATACACCAGTAGTTTTACCTACCACTGCTTTTGCACAACCAGTGCAAATGCTGATGTAGGAAAAAAGGCAAGTACAGTAAAACCTTGGTTCTCAAATATCTTGGTTCTCGAACAATTCGGTTCTCACCAAGTTTCTTGTGGCAAAAATGTCTTGGTTATCTAACAAAACTTTAGGTCTTGATTCTTTACCCGACAACATACCTATATGGTCAATCATGCGTCTCTCGGACGACAAACAAAGGAGATTCCGTTTTCAAACAAATCACTTCTTGAACAGAGGTTCTACTGTAATGTCTTATGAAAACTGGAGCCCAAATGTTCACAGATCACACTCTGAAAACTAATGGGATACATTTAAAGCTAGTTTATATAAAATATCAACTTTCCAAAATAGTCAATAATCTAGAATTAGAATAGTGCTGAATGCTTGCACTATTTTTGGAAGTAAGCAACAGCAAAACAGCTAAGATATTCCTGATGCGATGATGCTTTTTGACCCAAAGCAAACCTGCATTTTTGAGCAGCAGCAGAAAGGAACAAAAACAAACAAAAAATACAAAAATGAAGGTAAGAAAGGAGAAAAGAAAAAACAATTATGAAGACATTGGAAAATATTCAATTCTGACATTTGCTGAATACTTTCTGTATTTAAGGCACTGTATCAGGAAGTGGGGGATATAAGAAAAAGGCAAGTTATAGCTCAACTTGCTCTAAAGAAAATAGTAGTAGCTGAGTAGCCATGTACATCACTGTTATGAGACATAATATGTAATGTGAGAGAGGAATAAATAAAATGGTGTCGGAACATGAGGGAAAACAGCCTGTCCTTTCATATAAAAACTATTAAAAAGCCTATTATGGCCCTGACCAGTGCTGCTCAGTTGGCTGAGTGTCATCCTGCAAAATGAACGGTCACCTGTTTGACTCCTGGTCAGGGCACATGCCTGGATTGTGGGCTGGTTCCTGGTAGGAGGGTGTGCAAGAAGCAACTGATCAATGTTTCTCTCCCTCTCTCCCTCCCTGACCCTCTCCTCTAAGAATAAATAAATAAAAATTTTTAAAAAGCCTATTACATTTTAGAGACAGAAGATGATTATACTTTCTCATTATCAAAAGTAATAGGAATCTACATCATTGGCATATGCAAGGAGACGCCAAGGTTCCAGGGGGTAATTCCAAATGAAATTCCCCATTAGTGGAGTATACAAGAGAACACAATCGCATATGCCAACATTTATGCCTGTTCTCACGTCTAAGTCTATCATGAAACAAAAGCATTTAAGCCTACCACTGATTTCACCTAAGTTGTCCAAGATCAGGACCACTGAAAAACAGACACAAATCACTACTAGGACACTGAGTTCACACAGAAATAGTCTAAAGCATATTGATAATCTATAAAGTGATTTCCCAAAGTAAAATGAAAACACATAAACCTCTATACCTGTCTACAGACTTAACAAAAGGTGCCATTTTCGATATTCTAATTGAGTTGCTCTACATGGTTCAATTCTTTAACATGTTGATTTTCAAGGAAGTTCCTTTAAATACCAAGTAAAAAACATCATATGTTTGCCCTTTTAAAAGGGTTATCACCAAAACAATAGATTGTAAAATCTGGACGGTCTTTGATTTGAATGTCAGAGTAGAAAGGCATATATCTTTAGCATCTTATAAAAGATACACCAAACTATCAGATGAAAGCTCTAAAACAAAGAATACACTGATTACAAGATTGAAGAGGAATTTCTAATAAATCATTCTAAAATGAGTGAGAATAAAAGAACATTTCAGGTTTTAGCCAAAAGAAAAGATAAATGAAAAATGTAAAAAAGAAGAAACTCATGCCGTCAGTACTGGGCAAGACAAAGTGTTAAACCTGAGAGGTACTTTTAATGATGGAATTTATATCTAAAATAAAAATATAACTGACATATATCTCAACTACATACTAATAATAAAGTACATAAGCACTACAGAATATATAAGACAAAAAGTTAACAGAGACAAAATATGAGGCTTTAACTCTCTCCTCTAAGCTCTTAATAGAGGAGATAACAAAAATAATTAACATACAGAACAATTGTTCATATATTTTAAATTGGGACCCACTGTAAGAGATACATTATAGATTATGACCCTAAACACACAAATTGTTAGACACATATAACTGAAACTAAAATTTCAGACCTATACTGTAAGAGATACATTTTGTTAATTTTCTATTCATTGTACTCCATTAATAATTATTTATACGTATTCAGTGAGGATCCAAGAAATTGACTTTATGATATGTTTGTGATCCACAGCGAACAAAATAATGTAAATAGTAAAACTCATCTATTAGTTGGCACATCATTATATCTATACTTGGATTATATTATCTCTTTTTTTCAAGCACTCTTAGAGCTTTTTACAGAAATTGCATATTAGGCCACAAAGACAATCTCAGTAAGTTCGCCAAAGAAGAAATAGTATAGACCACATCCTCTGGTCACAAAACAGTGATATCAGAAGTAAATATTAACAAAAACATTAAAGCAAAACTTCAGGCACTTGGAAATTAAAGAAAGAAAAACCACAGAAACCACTTATATGAAATTTCAGGTTAAAAAGGAAGAAGAAAAAAGGAAACCATATCAAAACAATGCATTACATACAGACCATAAAACAACAAAAATTAAAATAATGTGGTAGACTAATGTAAGATTAAAGAAACAGGTTAATGGCTCATAAGATGTAAATGAGAATTTAGACTCTAATGATGACATTTCAAATATAAGAGAAAATATCTGTCAATAAATAGATCTGAAACAATTGACTAGTAAATGGCAAGTAATCAGTGGAGAAAACTTTATCACCCTTTCTTTAGTCCTTATAACAAAATAAATTCCAAATGAGATTTAAGGTTAAAAAAGTCAACACTTGCCATGGCTGGTGTGGCTCAGTGGATTAAGCACTGGCCTGCGAACCGAAAGTTCACTGGTTCGATTCCCAATCAGGGCATATGCCTGGGTTGCAGGCCAAGTCCCCAGTCGGGGGTGTGTGAGAGACAACTGAAAAAAGAAAAGTCAACACAAAGCCCAACTCATAATCATTAATTAGCTATCAAAAAAAAAAAAAAACCCAACAGAAAATAACAAGTGTTGACAAGTATGTGGAGAATGTGGAGAAACTGGAACCCTGTGCACTGTTGGTGGGAATGTAAAATGGTATAGCTGCTATGGAAAATCTATGGTGTTTTCTTATATGATCTAGTTATTTCATTTCTGGGAATATACCGCTTATAACTGAAAGGAGGGTCTCAAAGATGGGATTTATACACTGAATTCATGGCAGCATTAGTTATAAGAGCCAAAAGGTGAAAGCAACCCAAGTAGCCATCCATAAATGAATGGATAAACAAAATTAGTGTATATATACAATGGAGTATTTTTCAGCCTTAAAAAGAGAGAGGTTCTGATATGCTACAACATGGATGAAACTTTAAGATATTATGCAAAGTGAAATAAGCCATTCACAAAAAGACAGATCCTGTATAATTCCACTTTTATGATGTGGGGGTAGGGGTAGGAGGTAACTGTTTAATGAGTATAGAGTTTCAGTTCTGTAAGATGAAGAATTCTGAACACTGATTGTACAATAATGTGAGTGTACTTAACACTCCTTAACTTGTACACTTAGGATGGTAAATTTCATGTTATATATATTTTACTGTAATTAGAAATAAAAGTTAACACAGTTGTGCTAAAAGAAAATATGGATGAAATATTTATGTGGTAATAGAGATGCCTGTCTAGACATTCAGGACCTAAAATTGAAAGCCTTAAAAGAAAAGATAAACAAACTGACCACACAAAAATGTAAAATTTCACTAACAAGAAACAGGGACTTAGAAGAATAAGGTTAAAAACTTACAAATCATTAATGATACATACACACACACACACAAAATAAAACGAAAACAAAAAAAAAAAAAAAAGTAACAGAAAAATTCCAAATGGCTAATGCACTGAAAACATACTTAACCTAACAATAAAGACTAAAAATAAAGCAACTTAATTGCCTACTGGCCTTTAAGGATTAAAAACGTTCACAGTATTTTGGTCTAGTATTCAAAATCAGACATCTGAAAATCAAGTTGTATTCTGGTGCGAACTGGTAAAACTTTTGTATAGGATGATTTGGCAATTACTAAAATATTACTTTTATTCCCTCTATTCTGACAATTCCGATTCCAGGATTTTCCCAAAGATTCTACACATGGAAAAAGACTGGAGTAAAAGGATGGTCACTACAGCATTTTTTGGTAGCAAAGAACTGAAGACAAAAACCAAACATTCAATGTCCATTAATGGGGATCTATTTTATGAACTGACATGAAAAGTGTAAATGTTCTCTTCATTACACAATGTTGTATCATTTAATCTTTCATAAGATTTTATTTTGAAGAAAACAATAAACATGTAAAGTAAAAAGGTACAGAAGGAAAACACAAACAAAAATGTACATTTTAAATGTACTTAAGACTTTTATTTAAGTATGAATACTTCCACTTTTCCATTAAAACAATTCAGCGTTAATTCTTTTACCAAGCACTGATTTTCAACTAACACTAGCAGACATTAAGAAGCAAGAGTGACTATCCAAAAATATAATGATTCACATTTCGGACACACACATCTGAAGAATCATGAGTATTCCCCAATGGTTATAGATTCATGAAGCTAATTGAGATATTCTGCGCCATCATTCAAAAGATCATATCCATTTCACTGTTTGCAGGGACTTCAGAAAACATCTAAGCAAAAGTAGTGAAGTCCAAAACTGCTGTTATGCCCAAGATTATATAATCTGTATGTGGCAGAGCACTACTCTCTGGAAATCTTTTTGATAACTGATAGGATTTTTAAATTTTCTCTCATTTATTAACAACTGTTACTTACAACAGGACAATCACACTGAAATGGCAACCACTTTCAAAGACATTTATGTCACCAAGAAATTTATCAAGCATATATTAAAACTTTCTTTCACTCCCTTCCCCAGCCCAGGTAATATGTCAACAATCCTGAAACATCTTTTCTTGACATTGCTTCCTGGTCAAACTGTTTTCTTTCCTTTTTTAAAGAGTAGTCATTTACTAACCTTTCTATTGAAACAAAGGTTAACAATAATTTTTAATTTCCAAGAGTGGTCCCTGATCAGTCCCTATCCAACCCGACTTCTCTACAACATTTGATATTGTTCACTACACACCAAACTAAACTCTCCTTTCTTTAGCTTTCAGAATACTACCATTCTATACTAGTCATCCTTTATATCTGTCATTGGTTTACTTTCTTCTGATTATCATTAAACATTGATGCTTCTTACTATATACCTTGCTTAGGACATTTATCTTAACTACCACAACAATGATTCCAAAGTTGATTTCTCAACTCTGATATACAACCCTCTATTAGACCTCATTACTGAGTAAGCGGTAACTCAAACTCAACATGTTTTAGTATCATCCTCCTAAATGTACTGCCTCATTCAGTTGAAAATTTCAATCACTATCTCTCTAAGCAAGGAAGAGTTATCTTTAAATTTTGCCAAATACCATAAAACACACGTCATATAAAACTTCCCTAAACTGCCCTGTCACCCCTACTGCCATATCCCAAAATTTAGGCTTCTAATGCAATGGTTTAATTAATTGTCTTATCATATTGAAATGCTATATAGTTTGTCCCAATTAAAGTCTGTTCTTCCTTGCACAACGTAAAGGCCCCTAAAAATACAGTTTATATTTCTATTTCAAGCTTCATCTATATTGCCCTAAACCTCCTCTACCATAGATAACCTCCCCCTCCCCACAAACATAGCACAGACTCTTTTAAGGCAACATACATTTTCATCCCTCGTTCACCGAATAAACAATGATTCAAAGTCATCTGTCTGTGACATTTCCTGATCTCCCAGGAAAAATAAATGATCATTTGTAATTGAACTGTGATCCTACATTGCTTGATATCTTCCCTGTGAGTTCACACTGTATTATTTTAGCTATATATATTTGCATGTTCTTTCCCCCTGGTGTTCCTTGAGGATCACAGTCTAATTAACAGAGACAAATACATAATGTAATGTTAGGTGGTGATAAATACATATAGCAGAGTAAAACTGGGGCTGAAGGGGAGTTGTTACTTCAGAGAGAGTGATCAAAGGAAGGCCTTAGAAAAACAGTAATATTTCACTAAGCCCTAATGAAATGAAAAAGCTAAGAGTCATATGCAAATATCAGCAAGGCTTTGGAAGCAGAAGGAAAGACTGGACTGTGCTTGACATTTTTAAGAAACAATGGCTGTGTCACAGTAACTTAAGGAGAGTGGTAAGGAAAAAAATCAACTCAAATTAGATAAATAACAGAATTAGCTAAAAAAGTGATTACAGGTAATTTTTTTAAATTTGCACCCTATAATCTGATTTAGACCCTAACACACTCTACTGTAAATAAGCAAATATAGAGCAGCATCTCACAATGGCAGAATATGAAGTTACCATACTATGATAAAGGTAAATATTCACAACTCACTGATAATTCTCCAATCTTATACCTAGTCCTGCTCTTAAACCTAACTTTCGTATCTTGTCCTCTCCACAGCTCAAGGCCCATACACTTAATCCAGCATCTGCATGCCCCATACTAAAGTTGTCTTTGGTCTACTCCAAAATGTTAGTTTAGGACAAGACACTGATTCTTCTTGAATTTTTAAAGGCATGCCCAATGGCTTATGGTGTGCACTTCATAACTATTCTGATGTACAAAACTACCATTTTTTTCAATTATCTAAACTAAAATTTTTATCATTCATTTTTATTTCATTCCTACCAGCAATCAGGTTTTAAAACCTTGCCCTAGCCAGTGTGGCTCAGTTGGCTGGAGAATGTCCCATAACTGAAAATTTGAGTTGTGGGTTCAATCCCTAGTCTAGGTGCTTACAATCATGGGTCTGGGAGCATGGAGAAAGTAACCAACTGAAGTTTTTCTTACTTCTCTCTTTCTAAAAAGCAATGAAGGGACATCCTCTCGTGAGGAGGGAAAAAGCAAACAAACTTTGCCCTTTCTTGCTTTGAAAACTCTCACATTTCTTTCTTCTCAATTTCTACCATCAGCAAATTTGGATTATAAAAGCTTCTGAAATGATTTCTCTCTTTAAATCCGACCCTCTAAAAATATATAGTACTCATAAATGCTAGACTAACTTTTTATTAAACAACTTCCTTTCGTCATTTTACCCTTCTACCTGAAAAGTCTTTAATGGATCCCACGTACCTATAATGTAAAGGAAAAGCTTAGCCTTAGTTTT
This sequence comes from Furipterus horrens, assembly GCF_987537825.1. Lineage (NCBI taxonomy): Eukaryota > Metazoa > Chordata > Mammalia > Chiroptera > Furipteridae > Furipterus > Furipterus horrens. The sequence goes on along the minus strand of NW_028327172.1, from coordinate 111,407,045 downwards.
CAAGATTCTTCAAAATTCACAGTACCATTTATAGTAATCTCTTCCTAAAGGAAAGCTCTCTATTCCTAACCAGATAAATTCTCACCATTCCCAGAACAAAATTAATTTTTGTATTTTCCAATGTCATCAAGACTAACCATGTAATTCCTATGGGTAATCTCAGTTTCTAAAAGGATCTATGTACCCAGAAAAAGTCCTAATAAAAAGGAGGGAAGTCTCCTTAGACGGAAAAAAACGTAAAGCAGAAAAGCATCTTCTGATTAGAAAAGGCAATTAATACTACATTACTAATATTGATAAATGACTATAACATTCCATTGAGCTCCAGTTTACAAAGTGCTTTTATTTTACATACCAAAAAAATGTTAAGTGACTTGTCAAATGTTCCATTTTACTAAAATGATGAACAGAGGCTTCTAAGGATTCCAAATCCCATGTCTACGACCCTCTCTATCCTAACTACCTAAGAAACAGATTAACATATTTACTGTTAAAAATTGTGAAGTATGCCCTGGCTGGTATGGCTCAGTGGATTGAGCACTGGCCTGCAAACCAAAGGTTACTGGTTCACTTCCTGGTCAGTGAACATGCCTAGGTTGCGGGCTAGGTCCCTAGTTGGAGGCGTGCAAGAGGTAACTTATCAATGTTTCTATCTCACATGATGTTTCTCTCTCTTTCTCCCTCTCTTCCCCTCTAAAAATAAAGAAAATCTAAAAAAAAAGGTAAAATACCTGGATGTTTAACTATAGCATCTAATGCAGATCAAATTATCTATTGAAAGAATAAATACAGACAGGGACAGCCCTCCTGTGCTTAAAATCCTTCAGTGCTCCCCCACAGAATTCAGACAAGTTCAAAACTCTTTAGAAAAAACCTTTCAAAATCTGACTCCTAATTACTACTTAATTCAACCAACCAAATCATTTACCATGTTCCTTTTACACCAAGGTATTTAAAAATGTCATTCCAATGACAACTTGGAGGGATACTGCCATCACTGTTAGGTTTAAATAGAGAAGTAGCAAACAAAATAGAGATACCTAGGGTTAAAACATACATATTGCTAATCCTGTCAGGGCCACATTAATTTTAAAGCTGTTTGTGAAAGACTGTTTTACATTAAAAAGGGTATTACTAGAATAAACATTAAAATAAAACGTATCCCTTTCACCTTCAAGAATTAAGACTACTTAAATGAGTTCTAGTTCTACCTACTTCCTAACAACTTAACCTCCCTGGGTCTCATTTCTGAAAAATTGTGAATATCTCATAGGATTATTATGTCAATTAAATGAGAGAATGAGAGGCACTAAGCAGTATGTCTAAATATAGTTAGAATTCAAATATATTCCAATTTTTAATTGTTGAAGAACATAAATTAAAATGAAAATGCTTATTTTAGGCTTCCTCTCAAATCCTATATTCCCTGATAACCTGCTAGAGATTAAAAATGGTTTATTCACCATGAAGAATACCAGTTACTCTTCTGCACTCTGGGGATCTCCAGGGAGTCAAGTATTGGCAAAAACTGAATGTGATCTGATCTCCTTTTGTTCATAAAGGTGGTCTTTGGGCCCCCTGAATAAAGTCTAGCGCACAGATGATCAATATTTTTTGAAGAAATACTAGAATCAGTGTAAACGTATGGCCAAATAACTAGGTGATTCATAGGACTGACCTAAAGATGACTTAAATTCTGATTTCCACTGCTATCACTGGGCCATATTCCAAGAACTCATATGAAAGGTAAGTAGATATGGATAGATGCTTAGTTGGAGGTACGTGGGGCATGGTAGAAGACAATGCATTACACATATATGATATCAAGAATAAAAATTAAAATCGCTTCTGCCTTTCATCTTTAAAATATCTCTTGATGCAATATCAATATGCAACATATAACTCACCTGTTTTTTCAGTTATATCTGAATCAGGGGTGCCTGCCCTGCTAACCTCCCCTTCAGCATTCTCCTCTTCAGCACTAAGAGAAATTGGTGAAGAAGGGCCAGGCTGCGAGGGTTGAGGGGTTGCTTCAGGAACTTCCTCAATCTTACTCCTTTTTTCAAAGCGAAAACGGTCCAAGTTGAAAAGATTCATACTGCTAGAAACCAACACCCTGTGGGATTGGGAGTTTTAAAAGAACTATCTGCAGGGAGAAAATACATAGAGAAAAAAAGAACATGAAAACAATATAAAATAGAAAGCCGCAGCAGTTCATTTCCAAGGCAATTAAGAGACCGCACAAATGTGCCAATGGGTCAGGATGACAATTATGGCTGCGCTTCATTGTTAGGCCACAACGATCACAAGGTGGTCAGAGGTATCTTTTTTAAATCGTTCTATTGCTCTTTTGACTCCCCTTCGTTCCCCAGCCCCCAATCCCCTCCCTTCTCAAACCACAAGCTGACCCTCGTGCAACCTCTTCTTACCCCAGCGCGCGCAGGCACGTTTCCCACTCTAACCCCCCGGCGAGCCACGAGCCCGCCCACAGCGAGAGGCTCCCTGCACTACGGCGCTCCCAGCCTGGAGAAAGAACGTGCCAGGGCCCGCTCCTCCACACTGCGTGACACAAAGGGGCCAAAGCAGGGGAGCGGCGGAGGCCGTGCAGACGGGCACCCGCCCGGAAGTTGACGCGGCGCGATCCCAGCTGAGAGGAAGCTGATAGGATCAAGAAAACAGGGAAGGCTCAGAGGTGGAGAGCGTGCCGAGGCATCTCTTTTAATGCTCAGTCGCTCACTCTCCTCCTTACTTCCTTCGGTACTTACAGTCTAGCAGTCTTAGGGCGATATAACAAAGATTGAAAAGACAAAAATAATTCCTGGCGTGGCACGACGGGAGCCTGGCCGGGACCTTCTACAACAGCACGGAGAAATTCAGCAAGCGCCTAGTGATGACGTAACACGCAGCCTAGGCTTTTTTCCCCTTCCCTAGCGACGCCGGAGCGGAAAATGGCTAGGCGCGCTGTTGTCATGGTAACTCGTATCCTCTCTGCCTGGAAAGAGGGTTTATGGCCTGTTTCTCTGGGTTTGCTGGGGAGGTGTTAAATAGAACAATAATAGCACAGTGACTATAAGTAGCATAACAATAGTATATAATGGTTCATATTCTATGTTCCATGCTTTAGGCAACTATAGATAGCATAATTAACAATATTGTGTTAAATGTATGTGTAAAATCTGAACCCTTACAGGTTGCCTATTTTTAACCAAATAAGGAACGTGAGGCATGCAGATATTAAGTAATTAGTAAGGAATGAAAACACAGGTATCTTCAGCTTCAAAGCATATAAACTGCCTCCTCACAGTTTCCAGGCTTTTCTTACAATAGAATATGATGGTCCCCCTATCTTGGTGGAAATATATCATCTTAAGAATATTTGCTCCCATTCTAACAAACTAAGCAGTGTGAAGAGGAGAACCAATGAAAAGGTATTGGTCTGGTAAAGACAGGATAAAGTATACAAAACAAAATGGCTTCACTCATGTCAACCAGGCTGGTTGCCGGTCATCTATGACACTTTGGTTCAAAAAGAAAACTACCTAAGTCACACCATACATATCTGACAAGGAGACATGGCTAGGATATTTGTACACATGACCAGAACAGCCATGTTTGCAGAGCAGGACCACCCATAGACAGGCTCCTGGGATAATTCCCCAACTGCCATCAGGGGTACCAAGACAATTATCAAGAGACCCAGAGGTGTGAAGTACATCACCCTCAAGTGTATAACTGAGACAGGCTTGAGACTACTGCTGAGACTGCTGAGCTCCACACACTAGAGTGCAGCATGCTCCATGTCACACTGCTCTCCCTTGGCGATGGCCACTGAGGCTCTATTCTGCTGGATCAAGACCATACCCTCTTTGACCTGTGAGACTGGTTCTTCCTTGCAAGACAATGATGGCCCCCTTGCCCACTGTGCTGTCTCCCAGACCTGTTTGCTGGGACTCTGGGACTTAGATTTGTTGTCCCCCCATTGATTGCTATGTATGTGTGTTACAGCCCTCCTAGGTTGTTAGAGTGTGACTAGAATATTAATGTATGTTGATGATCTACTTTGAGTGAACCTGTATTCAATAAAAGCTGAATGAATAGCATAGTTACGTTATGTGACTACTCTATTCATTGATGCCAGTTGCTCTGTGAGCAGCTAGCCGAGCAGTTGCTTGGCTGATTTATAGGAAAAACTATATGACAAAACATATGCTGTAAACTAACAGGCAGTTTTCTGGGTTGTAATTTGATCCTCTGGTTAAAAAGAAATTACTACAAGTCATTAATCTCCAAATACATTGATCATTGTAAACTTAAATTGGCATTCTGTTTTATAAATCAGTGTTTTGAATTGTAACACAAGCTTGTTGATTTATCAAATTTGAGCACAAATAAAAGAACTGTCTGAACCCATAAAATTCAGAATCAGAGGCTGAAAATTTTTAATTTCCATGATACCTATCTTTACTATCCCATTAAATGCACTAGCTTTATGCATGCATGTTAAATGATGTGTTCAAAGGATAGATCAGCTTATAAGTAGTAAATTATTTTTGGTAATGAAAAGTGTTTTCTTTAAGATCTCTCTTATCAACTTAAAAATATACAAGACAATATTATTAATTATAGTAACCATGCTGGACATGGAAATTTTTAAAAAATTGCTATATATTCAGACAGATCTAACTTTGAACATGATTCCATTAGGTAAATGACTTTGGGCAGATTCTATACAACTTCTCTAAGTCTTAGTTTCCTCATTTTTTACATGTGGTTGATGATGACTCTTAGGGCAATTTTCTGTAACAATCCAGACCTGTTTGATATTTCTGTACAAGTGGAGCAAGAGTGAAAATGGAGACCCACATACCATAAGTGTAAATATTTAACATTGTAAATAGAGCTAATAAAATTTAAAAATAAAATATGTTCTATTGTCCTATTTTGAAAATGACCGAGAAAAACCTGGTTTATGTCAGACAAAATGTGGGTGAATCAAGGAGAACTGGTTGGCCTATGTATCCTGCCTTCCCTGTTACTTCCACTGTAATACCATTAGACATCCAGCTCAAATCTCAGATATCCAAATCTGACTCCATCTAGGGTTGCCATATTTGTAAAAAGAAAGCTTTGTTAAATATAAATGTTTGTTGAATATGAATTTTAGATGAACTAGAAATACTTTTCAGTACAAGTATGTCCCATGCAATATTTGAAACTTATACTGAAAAATTATTTGTAGCCCAGTTCTAAGGATGGGGTGGTTTTGCACTGTTCGTTGACCTGGGAAAATTGGAATGATCCATGATTGGGATTTTGCTTGGTGATGAGGCAAAAGGTAAGAAAGTGTAAAGCAAAGCACCACACACTGCCATAAAAATTATCAGACTAAATGGCTTACACAACAGAAATCTATTTTCTCACAACTCTGAGACTAGAAGTGTAATAGCAAGGTATTGTCAGAATTTGTTTTTTCTGAGAACCATGAGGGAAAGTTCTGTTCCAAGACTCTCTGGCTTACAGATGTCTGTCTTCTTCTTGCATCCTTATATAGTCTTCCTTCTGTACTTGCCTGTGTTCACACTTACTCTTCTTAAAAGAACACCAATCTTATTGGGTTAGGGCCCACCCTAATGACACATTTATAACTTAATTACATCTGTAAAGGCCCTGTCTTCAAGTACAGTCACACTTTGAGGTATGAACATATGAATTTTGGGTGGGACACCATTCTGCCTTTAACAGGGGACAAGAGAATAAAGGAATTCTCTGTATGCACCCTGAAATCTCCTAGAATGATATCTCTCATTAGTCTACAAGTGAAAGAGCTCACTGAAATCAAGGCAGAATCAATTAAAAGAGACTATGAATTAAAAGTATCTGAAGAATCTTTTTTTAATTTATAGAAATTTTTTAAAATGTCTTCCAAGCTTTTTATTTTCAGAATAAAACAACTCTACAGCCTACAAAAAACATTAAAAATCTTTCAAAAGTTATAATTAAACTAAATGCCAGAAGGTAATGATGCAACAGCTAGATATGGAGGAAAGGTATCATGACTTTATCTTTCTAGATCAAATATATGTTATTCTAGCCCAGCACAGGTAGCAGCCATCTCACATTGCTCTACAATTCAGGCAGGGTGGCTCCAGGCAAAACACAGGTGGGGGATGACCTTGACCTACGCCACCTGGGAAACCCTAGAGCCTGTGCACCCAGTAGAAAGCTACAGACCACATTGGAACACCACCACCCTGCCCCTGCACAACTGATGCTTTATGGAGTGCAGAGGTTGGTGGTCAGTGGTCACAGCCAATCCTTGCAACTGACTGGCCTGGGTAAATCCCTCCCATCAATTTGCCAACAGCAACCAAGTCTCAACTACAAGAGGAGGGTGTATTCAGCCTACATGAAGGCCACACCTTGAGTACCCAGCTTGGGTGACTGTGTCACTGGACCCTACAGGACATCTACTACATTAGGTCATGCTACCAAGACAGGAGTCACAGCAGATCTACTTGATATGTTGAAACAAACACAGGGAGGCTGTCAAGTGAAGAGAGAAAGAAACATGGCCCAAATGAAAGAACAGATCAAAACTCCAAAAAAGAGCTAAACAAAATGGGGATAAGCAATCCAGCATATGCAAAGTTCAAAACACTGGTTATAAAGATACTAAAGGAACTTAGTGAATATTTCAACAGCATAAAAGAGATCCAGTCAGATCTAGGAAGCACAGAGAGTCCCATACAAGATGGGCACAAAGAGGCCCACTCCAAGACACACTATAATTAAAATGCCAGAGGTTAAAGATAAAGAGAGAAGCTCAAAAGCAGCAAGAGAAAAGGAGTTAGTTACCTAAAGGGGAGTTCCAATAAGACTGTCAGCTGATTTCTCAAAAGAAACTTTGCAGACTAGAAGGGAGTGGCAAGAAATATTCAAAGTCATGAAAAGCAGGAACCTACAGCCAAGATTGCTCTACCCAGAAAAGATATCATTTAGAATCAAAGGGCAGATAAAGAGCTTCCCAGACAAGAAAAAAACTAAAGGACTTCATCATCACCAAACCATTATTAAATGAAATGTTAAAGGAACTTATTTAGGAAAAAGAAGATAAAAAACTATGAACAATAAAATGGCAAAAATACAAATCTATCAACAATTGAATCTAAAAAACAAAATTATCAAACAAAAAGAACAGAGAGAGTCATGGATACAGGGAGCATTTGATGGTTGCCAGATAGGAGGGTGGTGTAGGGTAATGGATGAAGAGGTGAGGGGATTAAGAAGTACAAACAGGTAGCTACAGTATAGTCATAGGGATGTAAGGTACAGAATAGGAGATGGAGTAGCCAAAGAACTTATGCACATGACCCATGGACATGAACAATGGTGAGGGGATAGCCTGAGGGAGTGAAGGATGCTGGGTGGAGTGGGGCAAAGGGGGAACAATTGGGACAACTGTAATAGCATAATCCATAGAATAGAATGAAAACAAATATATGTTATTTATTCATGGAAGAAAAAAATCAATTTTATAATTTTAATTTCTGGAAAATACATTTTCCTTATCATGTTTCCAAAGTCACAAATCCATATAACATGGTAAAAAATGAAGATTTCAAGAATAGAGAATTCATGTTGTAAAGGTACTCTGTTGAGACTAAACACACTTAGGACTTAATAATTATAATATGGTGTATTAGGTTTTTGTGTCATAGCAAACAACTTAAAACCTTCAGTTTTATAAAACAATAATCTTGATTGGCTTGTGAGGTTCAGTTTCAGTCTCCAGTGCCTTTCTGCACATGGTCAATAAATATTTGTGAAGTGAATGATTATAATAATCACTAGATAAAATGCCTAAGCATACAGATAATCACAAAAAAGTTAAAATAAGCTGAATATTTTCAGAATGATACATGCCATGGAAGAACAATATAAAACAGTTTAAAAATTTCAGAAGTAAAACAAAAAAAAAATCTTAGAAATGAAAATGAATCTAGATAAACATAACAGATAATTGCCTTAAGAGAAATAGAGTGAAAAGAGAAAGAAACTAAAATTTTTTTTAAAAGATAGAGAGGTAAATAGATTTCAGGAGAAAGTAATGATAAGTAAAAAAGGTCCAACATAATTACAATAGGAATCACTACAGAATTAAACTGCAAGGGCATGGAAGTGAAAACTAAAAACTAATTCAAAAATCATTTCATAAAAATTATAAAGACTTGAAACTATATTTTAAAAGAGAATACTGTTTACCTAAGCATATCAACAAAGACATATTCTAGAAGAACTTAGACTTTAAAGAAAAAAATTTAAAGTTCCTTGAACACACAGAAAAAATCAAGTAAGTGACCTATAAGGGGGGAAAGAAACTATACTATCATCACAGTTTTAACAGCAAGTCTTTATGCCAGAAGAAAATGGAATATTGTATTTGGGGAAAATATTATAGTATCTAATGATTATATAATCTGTCAATTCAAACCTGTTAAAATAAAGAGAGAAGGGTAAAAACATACATTTTTAAAGTTAAACATATTTTTTAACTTTTCAGTAATTGTATTGGAGTAAGTGTATTAGTACAGCCAATCCTCAGTTCCTGGACATTTTGGTTTATGAAAAATTTGGTTCTTGACCAAGTTATTCATGGAAAAAAATGTCTCAGTTGTCTAGCAAAACTTTGAAGCTAGATTCTCTACCCAACAACCCTTTTATGTCAATACCTGTATGATCAGTCATGTGTTTCCCAGGCAACCAACAAGGGAGTTTTGGTCTTTCAACAAATTGCTTCTCAAACAGTTTTCTGGAATGAATTATGTTTGAGAACCAAGGTTCCACTGTATTGTTATCCTGAGACTGTTGTGAGTATATTCTTGGATAAAATGAGAGACATGTTCCCCACTAATTCAGCGGTCCTGAAGCTGGTCTTATAAGATTACCAGGTGTTCTGAAATCACAAGAAAAACCATAATAGAGCAGGAAGGTGGAAGCCTTTAATATTCTGTATTCATCATTTCTACTCTCTAGGAAAGAAAGCCTTTAGGAAGGATCCAAAATGGCGGAGGAGTAAGTGGAAGCTACACTCACCTCCTCTCAGGACCAGTCTGGATTTACAACTTAATCGTGGAGATATCATCTGGAATAACCAACCGAACACTAGCTGGAGAGAAGTTTTATAACCACAGAGAGACAGAAAAGGCTGCTACATCACAACATGACCGGTAGGGAGTGAGGAGATGCAAAAGGGCTGGCTGGGCTCCCACAGGTGGCAGCTGAAGGGACTGAGAAATAGCTCAGCAGCCAGAGGTTCCCCCTGAGAAGGGCAGGGTATAAATCCCCAGCTGGACTTCCCAGCCTACAGCAACAGAGCGGAAAGTAAAATAGTATCCAGCTGAGAAAAGCAAAAAGCCACAGGGTTTCTTGCTAGCTGGAGAGAAGCAGCTGGAGAAAAAAAGCTCATAAGCGGATCACATACAAAAATATTTTGGCCCCCACTTACCCTGGGCTCAAGCAGAGGGAAGACAGAGAGGACCAGAGACGCCTGGGGAGAGTTTGGTGCGGTGGCTTTGAAGGAGAACTGGGGGAGCAGCCAACTGGGTCCCAGTGCTGACTCATCCCCAGTACTGCAGGCAGACCACTCCCCTCCGAGTGGCAGCATCAGCCTGAGGGGAAGCAAAAGCCCTGCCTACAGGAATTAAGCTGCCACACCCACGGTCCTTAAGCCTGACGGCTAATCATAGATTGAATAGATTAACAAGAAGCCAGACAAAGGCAATAGATCCCTGAAAGTCTCCAACAGGCTGCCTATGGCCAGACTGGTACAGGGTCTGATGCCACCAGGGGCAGATCCAGGAAGTGCAGATCAATCTAAGAAGTAGCAACAAACAATAAGAGTCATAAAAATGGGGAGACAGAGAAACAACCCCGCATTGAAAGGAAAGGAAGAATCCCCAGAAAGAGTGCTAAATGAAATAGAGGGGAGCAAACTATCAGATATGGAATTCAAAACATGGATTATGGGGAAGATCAATGAGCTCACAGAGCTCAAGGAAAACTACAAAGAACTCCAGGGAAACTACAAGGAACTTACTGAGAATTATTCTTGGATAAAGCAAATGAATAACTCTTATTATTTCCTGTTTCTTTGAGAACCAAGATTATCAAGTAGAAGAAGAAGACGTAGATGTGACACAGAATGGTTAGAGTGTAAATCCTAGATTGAAGAGTGGTCCTTTATTTGTATTGGAAATATCAGTAGAAACTTGTGAAGGTTCATACCCACACACTTCATGCACAGGCACACACTATACACATACACATATAACATGTATGTGCTTTTCGTATCTGAGTCCACTGAAAAGACCTAGGAACTGGCAAGGCAAGATATTTCTCTATCTCCAACATTGTGGTCTTGACATAACATTTACTACTAAAGGAAACTAAAACTTCTTGGGAAAAGAACAGACTATAGTCTGGGACAGGAAATGTTCGTGATGAGCCTAGAATATCTTTGTACCAAAAAGAAGAAAGTTATCAAAGACCACTAATGTCATTTCAAAAGATCTAAGAGTCAACTTGAAAAGGCTTCCACTACTGACCAAAGATGGGACAGTATGAACTTCAATAAGATTTAAAATTACAATATTTTGAAAGCCACCAAATACATAAGCTCTTTATGGTATTTTTTTCTTTTAAAAACAGGCTGTCTTGCCCTGGCTGGTGTGGCTCAGTGGATTGAGTGCCAGTCTGTGAACCAAACAGCCACTGATTTGATTCCCAGTCAGGGCACATGGCTGGGTTGCAGGCCAGGTCCCCAGCCCGGGGGAGGCGGGCAGGTGCAAGAGGCAACCACACATCGATGTTTCTCTCCCTCTGTTTCTCCCTACCTTCCCTTCTCTCTAAAACTAAATACATAAATCCTAAGGGGGAAAAAAAAAACAACTCGTTATCTTTGGAGAATGAAAGGAAGATAATTCATTATCATGAAAACTGGTAAGTAAAGGAAAAGAACCAAGCTTTAATTCTACCTTTACTCTGTGAAGGGTTCTCCTAAGTAATCAAACAGCAAGTGAAGGAAAATGTCTTTATAAAAAAGCATTTCAACAACTAGTATATAAGAAAGAAATGATAAATTTTGAATCACACAGAAAGCCTGGCCCAAATACCTGAACGACAAAATCATGAGATTTAATAAAATGGCTATTGTTTTTAACAGTTCTGTTTTTTTTAGATTCTAGTACTGTTCATTGTTTTTTTACTTATTTATTTATTATATATTTTCCATTACCATTTAACCCTCTTATGCCCCTCTCCTCCCTTCAAACACCACACTGTTGTCCATGTCCATGAGTCTTTTTCCTTTTTGTTCAATCCTTTCACCTCCTCCCCACAAGCTGTCATCCTGAGTCTGTGAGTCTGTGAGTCTATGAGTCTGTCTGTTTTGCTTGTTAGTTCAGGTTGTTCATTATATTCCCCATAGAGTGAAACCACATGATATTTATCTTTCTCTGACTGGCTTATTTCACTTAGTATAATGTTCTTCAGGTCTCTCCATGTGGTTGTAAAAGGTAAAAAAAAAATTTCCTTTTTTATGGCTGAGTAGTATTCCATTGTGTAAATGCTGCATAATTGTTTTATCCACTCATCTACTGATGAACACTTGTGCTGCTTCCATATCTTGGTGATTGAAATAATGCTGCATGAACATAGTGGTGCTTATGTTCTTTCAAATTAGTGTTTGGGGTTCCTTTGGATATGTTTCCAGATGTGGGATCACTGGGTCAAAGGCAGATCATTTAAAATTTTTCTTTCTCCACATCCTTGACAGTATTTGTTGTTTGTTGATTTATTGGTGATAGCCATTCTGATAGGTGTGAGCTGATATCTCATCGTGGTTTTAATTTACATTTCTCTGATGATTAGTGATGTTGAGCTTCTTTTCATGTGTCTATTGGCATGTCCTCTTTAGAAAAGTGTCTATTCAGGTCCTTTGCCCATTTTTTAAATGGAGTTTTTGGTTTTTTTTTTTAGTGTTGGGTTTTTTAAGTTCTTTATAAATTTTGGATATTAACTCCTTATAAGATGTATTGTTGAATATGTTGTCCCATTCTCTGAGATGTCTTTTTGTTTTCTTGAGTTTTCCTTTGTTTTGCAAAAACGTTTTAGTTTGATGTAGTCCCATTTGCTTATTTTTTCTTTTGTTTCCCTTATCTGGGAGATATATCAGATAAAATGTTGCTACAAGTAATGTCTGAGATTTTACTGCCTATATTTTCTTCTAGGATTTTCATGGTTTCAGGTCTAATATTTAAGTCTTTGTTCCATTAATAAAATAAGTATTATTTTATTTTTTATATATTTTTAAGTATACTTTATTGATTATGTTGTTACAGTAGATCCATTTTTCCCCCTTTGTTCCCCTCTGCCCAGTACCCTCCTTCCCTCCAGCAATCTCATCCCCCTTAGTTCATGTCCATGGGTCGTGCACATAAGTTCTTTGGCTTCACCCTTTCCTATATTATTCTTAATTTCCCTCTGTCTATTTTGTACCAGCCGATTATGTTTCTTAATTACTACACCATTTCCCCATTAATCCCCCTTCTCCTCCCAGCTGATAACCCTCCAAATGGTCTCCATACCTATGATTCTGTTCCTATTCTGGTTTGCTTACTTGGATTTTGTTTTTATTTTTTATCTTCAGTTGTTGATAGTTGTGAGTTTGTTGTCATTTTAGTGTTCATAGTTTTGATCTTTTTCTTAAATAAGCCCCTTTAACATTTTATATAATAATGGCTTGGTGGTGATGAACTTAGCTTTACCTTGTCGGGAAGCAATTCATCTGCTCTTCCATTCTAAATGATAGCTTTGCTGGATAGAGTAATTGGTTGTAGGTCCTTGCTTTATATCACCTTGAATACTGCTTGCCAGTCCCTTCTTGCCTGCAAAGTTTCTTTTGAGAAATCAGCTGATAGTCTTATAGGCACCCTTTGTTGGTAACTGCCCACTTTTCTCTTGCTTCTTTTAAGATTCCCCCTTTACCTTGAACCTTTGGCATTTTAATTATGATGTGTCTTGATATGGTCCTGTTTGGGTCTAGCTTGTTTGGGACTGTTTGTGCTTTCTAGACTTGTATGTATATTTCCTTCGCAAAATTTGGGAAGTTTTCCTCTATTATTTTTTCACATAAGTATTCAATTTCGTGCTCTTCCTCTTATCCTTCTGGCGCCCCTTATGATTCAGATGTTGGCACATTTAAAGTTGCCCTAGAGGTTCCTAAGCCTCTCCTCATTTTTTTCAATTCTTGTTTCCTCATTCTGTACTGGTTAACTGTTTATTTCTTCCTTATTATCCAAATCATTGATTTGAACCCCAGTTTCCTTCCCTTCAGCATTGGTTTTGTGTGGATTTTCCTTCATTTCACTTAGCATAGCCTTCACTTCTTCCCTTATGCATTTGACATACTCATGCATATCTGTCAAGCCTGTGAGCATCTTTATCACCAGTGTTTTGAATTTTGTGTCTGTTGGGTTGACTTTCTCCTTGTTGCTTAGTTCTCCCACTGGAACCTTGATTTGTTCCCTCTTTTGGGCCATACTTCTCTGTCTCCTAATCTTGACAGGCTCCTGTGTTTGTTTGCCTGTGTGTCTTAGGTAGAGCTGTCACAGCTGTTACATTGTAAGGGGTGGGGGCTTAGGTATTTGTCAGTACAGGGTGACCCATTTCACCACGTTGTGGCGCTGTATGGGGGGAGGGATCTGAGAGGGAACAACGTCGCTTGCTCAGCACTCACCCCTTTTCCAGGCACTGCTCCCACTTTCGTATGGGACCGGCGCCTCTCTAGCTGTTGCCCTGGCCATCATTCCCAGAGTGGGTGGATCTGCAGATGTTCTAGGTCCATGGAGGCTTTTTAAACAAGAAGACTCTGCTGAGAGACTGGCAGTTTCTTCCTCCATCCCAACCCCCAATGGTTTACACAGTCAGAAGCAATGAGGCTTTATTTTCCCCTGCGCTGGGACCATGAGTTGTGGGGTCTGGTCGGGTGCTGGGTGCACTCCCAGGTGTCTCTCCTTTTTAAGAGACATGACTGGGCTTTCCGCCCATCTGCTGCTGCCACTACTGCTGCCACCACCACCACATTACATCCTCTCTGCCCTGGCTCTCCCCCTCCTGCCTGTCTGGATGAGTATTTCTTTTTTATATCTTTGTTTGTTGGACTTCCATGCAGCTCAATTTTCTGAAACTTCTGGTTGTCTCTAGTTTTGAGGTAGTTGTATTCCTTCTTAGTTGTGGGGGGGAGACGCAGTGTGTCTGGCTAGGCCTCCATCTTGTTTCTTATTTTTTCATTTAAAATACCATGACTGAGCAAATGTCTTGAAATTTTAGGTTCATTTCCTATTCACCTCAAATTTGGAGCAGCTCAGTCCAAACACCATCATTTAATAGACTTTATTTATGTGTCTCCATACTTCTCTCTGCTTTTTTTTTTGTCAATAATTGTTTCCCACAATAATTTCGAATCCCTCTTTCTCAGTCATATAAATGAAATTAAAGGCACCTCTTCTTTAGCAATGTGCTTAATCACAGAAAATATATACTTCATCACAGAAAAGCATTATACTTTCTAATTTTTGTGATGTTTTCATGTGATTCCACAGGCAGTTAAGAGAAAAAGATGAAGTTTCACAAATATAGACTGAAATAGAACATTTTTAAAAAATGATGAAATTTCACAGATCTATACCATGAAATGTTACTTTGTGAATAGGACTACTCAAATATGGTAACTAAGACTTCAGAAATAAATTATTACTTGAAGGATCCCTATGGGGATGGAATTTACCTTTTAACTTAAAGCGAATGTTTATGTAGGGCTGCTGTAATGGTTAATTTTATGTGTCAACTTGAGTGGGCTAAGGAATGCCCAGATACTGGGGAAACACTATTCTAGGTGTGTCCACAAGGTTGTTTCTGAAAGATATTAACATTTGAATTGGCAGGCTAAGTAAAGAAGATTGTCCTCACTTATTTGGGTGGGCTTCTGTCCATCTTTTAAAGGCCTGAATAGAGCAAAAAATAGTATAAGACTTGATATATTAAAAACATAAACCACACCTGATTGGTAATGTAAACGTGTAAACTAATCTTACCTCCCACAAACAAATATGAAATGGAAAATACATGATACTAGATCATAAAACTAAATAGATCTTTCTTCATTGGTAACAAGAAACTAAGCCAAATGTTACCAGTTTGTAAGCAAATACTTCTTTTCCCAGAGTAATCATTCTTAATTTGGGGAGATAGAGGTGATAGTCATGAACCTTTTTTGAGAATCTGATTTTTAAGAAGCTATGGAATACATTTCAGAAAATTGCATATGCACACAACAGACTGTACATGATTTCATGGGGTTCATGGAACCCTTAGTATTCCATGGACTTCACATTAAGAAATCCTGACATAGAGGTCTTCAGTCTTTATAACTCATGGAATCCCAGGTGATTACATCTCTGTATGTGCCTTTTAAAACTTAAAACCTCTACTAACTGCCATTACTAGGTTTGGAGAATAAAAAATATTGAGTATTTTTACCATTTTGATAATTGCCTGCTATATTTAGCTAACTACCATATTGCATTTCTGGGAAATGTATGATTTAAATTCTAAATACAGTATATAATTTTTGATTTTTCAGTAACTCCCCATTAAAGATCATACTTTATGTTGTAGACACATAAAGTATCTACTTGTTTCTTTTTTATCATATTTCCCCCCTTCTTTACTACTTATATATGTCTTTTAAAAAGTTGAATTTATTGGGATGACATTGGTTAATAAAGTTATATAGGTTTCAGGTGTGTAATTTTATAATACATCAACTGTATGTTTTATTGTGTGTTTACCACCTCAAGTTAAGTTTCCTTCCATCACTATTTATCTCCCTTTATTCTCATCTACCTCCCTACCCCCTTTCCCTCTGGTAACCACCCTACTGTTGTTATCTGTGTGTTTGAGTTTTTTTCCTTTTTTGCTCAATCCCTTCACCTTTTCCCCCAAGCCCTGCAACCTCCTCTCTCCTCTAACAGCTGTTACTCTGTTCTCTGTATTTATGTCTGTATCTATTTTGTTTGTTTGTTTTGTTCTTTAGATTCCACATATAAGTGAAAGCATATGATACTTCTCTTTAACTTACTGACTTAGTTCACTTAGTGTAAGACTGTCTAGGTCCATCCATACCGTTGCAAAGGGTAAGATTTCCTTCTATTTTTACAGCTAAGTATTATTCCATTGTGTAAATGTACCACAGCCTTTTTATCCACTCATCTACAGATGGGCACTTGGGCTGCTTCCAAATCTTGCCTATTATAATAATGCTGCAATGAACATAGGGGTGCATTACTTATGTATGCCTTAAAATTGTCATGGTACTCTCAATTAAAAATTTGAGTTCACACACACAAGACTTTACATTTTTCTCCTAATGTTCTTGCTGCTCAGTTTCCTCATGACACTTTGTTGTTGTCTTCCCACAATATCAGGATGGTACTTTGATGCGCTGAATATTCAACTCACACATCCAGGTTCAAATGTTACCAGATCTGTACTTGTGTCATCTCATTTTTGTCATTGTAATCCTTACCTTGAAATTATTTTATGTGTCTGCCATTTTGCAAATGTATTTTTCACAATATAGTTAATGCAAAGTGGATCATTATAATCAATCTTCTAAATATATATGCTTGTTTTTGAATTGGCCTTTAAAATAAAGATTTCAACCAAATAAGTTATTTCCTTCAGACATTTCAAATCCCACAAACATTAAACGTAACTCAAAATTATTTGTGTTACTGGACAGGGACTAGCCTGGACCAGATTGTCTCAGGCCAGCCTGTAGTGTGTGGGTTCTGGACTTCATGTAGGAAGAATTTCACAACAGAAGTCCAGGTGACTTTGAGAGTATTTTTATTAAGCCTGGGGACAGGGAAACAAAGGACAGACTTAGGGTAGAAGAAGTAACAGGAGAGAGTATGGGCTGTGCTCTGCTCTGGCTCCCTAGAAAAGTTATAAGAAAGGAGTGAGCCAAGGGAGTGAGCTCACTGGGAAGTCAGAGGGAAAGGGGGCCCTGGAGACAGGAGCAGGGGGTAAGCCCTGCTGTCCTCTGCTCCCCTAGCTGTGTCTCATGGGGAGGAAGTAAATAGTTCGTGCCTGGGAAGGGGCATGGGCCTGCTCTAGAGAGAGCCTGCATTGACTCTTTCTTCTGAGGGCTTTTTATCTATCTTCTGTGGGTAAGAATCTTAGGGGAGGGTTTCAGAAGAATATCAGCATTCCAGACGCATTTTAAATATGATGATATGTTAAAGTGAGCTCATAGTGGGATTTGGGAATAGTCTTTGGTCTTCTATACTGTACTTTTATCTTGGCTTTGTCTGCTTTTCATTGTTTTTTGGTTTTTTTCTGTTGTTGTTATTTTTCCTCCTGATTTCATGTGTCCTTGGGTTTAGCTGGCACAAATGGCTTTAATTGTGTTTCTGTTCTCTTATTTTCCCAGGCCAGGAAGATTTCAGCTATGTATTATTCTCTGGTAGGAAGGAGAGTTATAAACCATTTGCTCTCAAGTGTCCTTGGTTAGTGGAGATAAGGTCTTGTGATTTACCAGCTGGCTGCAAGTTGCTCAAACTGTTTGGCCTTGTTTAATTTTCCTGTCTCAGTTTCCCTATTCCACTCGCTCAGGAATTTTCCCAGTTTCTTACTATCCGGTCACATTTTTTACTGCCAATCCACTTAGACTTAGTAAAAACACAGTTCTTGGGATGAATTACATATTAACATTTTATATTTTTGTACTGTATGGGTGTTCTTACGCATTTGGTATTATAAATGCCTTACATTCTACATGTCTGTACACTTACCAAAGACATGGACTTCAATAAATAATAATGAAAGATATGCTTATACTCAACTATAATGAGGAAAAGGAACTCTTCATAAGAAATGAATCAAAGTTACAAAGTCATTACAAAATTAAAGACATCTGGGTTCAAATCCAATCTTTTTGTTTACTAGTTGTATGATATTCTCTAGTTTCTTCATCTGTAACATAGAGAAAATAGTACTTATACTAAAGAGTTTCTGTGGAATAAATTTAAATTAATTCATGCTTAGAGTAGGCCTGGCATATAATTGATACCAAGTAAATAGTTATTATTTTTAGAGTAAAATTCATTCTCACCTAGGAGTTAGCCTCCTAGTAAACAAATAATGTAAAATATCTCTGTTACTTGAAATCACACTTTTAAATTCTATAAATTAGTAATGAATTACAGTGTACATAGATTTTTAAATATAATACAAGTTTCATTAATTTTTAAATTATTATTGTTTGCCTACTCTATGTCAAAGACCATGAGAGGTGCTTGGAAATATAAAAGAAAACAAGACTGAGGTGGTTCTTCATATAGCTTAAAGTCTGTCAGTGAGACAAGTAACCATAAATTACAATGTATTACACTATATGCTATAATAGTGTAAGTATATATAGCACTAGGCCCTGGCTGGTTTGGCTCAGTGGATTGAGCGTCGGCCTGCGAGCCAAGTGTCACTGGTTCGATCTTCCAGTCAGGGCACATCAGAGAAGGAAAACTCTGACTCCAAAAAACCTCCGCTGCCTTGCGGCATACCTCTTCAGGGGAAAGGCTAAGGGAGTAAACCCCGACAGAAAATCCGGAGCCGGAGTCCCTAAGGCGGTTTGACGTTGTAGTCAACACCGGCAACTCCTGCGGCGCACCTGAAGCCAAGCTGTATTGACTCCGTCTTTCCCTTGGATCCTTCAGCTGCGAAGAGAGGGCGGGTCTGCTGCATGGGCAACAGCAGACCCTCCATATCACCCTGCCCAGGCTCTGTAGCTTCAGCGTCATCGCAAGATGTCGATTCAACACGGGAGGAGACAGATACCGTGTCACTCCCGAGTCGGCCTGCACAGCCATTCTCGGCAGTGCAGATAGACTCTTAAGAAGCTATACCATCGTCTCTCGAGACGGACGGCTGCTGACGACGGATATAGCACTAGAGGGGCTCTTGTGATTTTGATGGAGACAGCCAGGGAGAAAGTGTCAGCCAGTCTTGAAGAATGAGTAAAAGTAAACCAGCAAAGGAGATAAAATGCTCATAAGGAGAGAAAAGGGTGAAGTCCTTTAGCAGTCTTGTAAGGGAGTTTATATTACTTAACCCTCAGGGCAGAGGGAAGGATCAAAGGTTTTTAGGCAGTTATTGTTAAGAAAGTTTACTCTGATGTTTATAAACATTGAATTGGAGTGCAGCAAGACTAAAGGCCCATATTTACAAAGGAAATAAATGTAGAGTAATAATAAAATTATAAAACTACTACTTTTCAGCTTTAGAATAATATTTTAGGCAAGAATCACTAGTGAATGATAGTAAAATTAGTGAGTGAAAGGAGGGTGAGGAATAGGATATTCAAGGTTTCATCTTACAGATAATTTACTAATTATTCAATACAAGCAGAAATATGTTTCTCACAATGTAGAGATCTGGTGAGCTTAACCTAATGTGCAGTGTAATGTAATAAATAGCTGTGGGCTAAATTGTGTCTCCTTAAAATTCATATGTTGACATCCTAACCCCCCCATATCTCAAAATGTGGCTGTATTTTGAGGGAGGGCCTTTAAAGAGTTAATTCAGATAAAATGAGGTCATATGGGTGGACCCTAATCCAATATGACTGATATACTTTTAAGAAATGGAGATTAGTACACAGAACACTCAGAAGTAGGACCATGTGAAGACAGAAAAAAGATGGCCATGGACAAGCCAACAAGAGAAGCCCCCAGAAGAAACCAATCTTAATGACACCCTGATCTTGGACTTCTAGCTTCCAGAATTATAAGAAAATAAACTTCTGTTGTTTAAACTAACCAGTCTGTGGTAGTTTGTTATGGTAGCACTAGCAAACTAATATAAAACTACACACTTTTGTAAATATTCTTGCCAAAAAATGTTAAAAATAATTGAGTTTGGTCTCTACCTTACTTCCAAACTGCAGAATATATAAGAGATATAAGAAGAGGTTAAATAATACTATCAGAGAACTGTCTGATAAAATTATAAAGTGGAACATCCTATAACAAGTGACCTGGACTCATCAAACAAGTCAAAGTTATAAAACAAAACAAAAAAATGTAGGTAGAAGGTATTCTAATTGAAAAGAGATTAAAGGGACCTGATAACCAAATGTAATATGTAAACATGGGTTGGATCCTTCATGGCTTCATGGCGGGGAGGGGAGCGGTAGTGGGGAGGGTGGGCAGGGAGAAAGATCTTTTTATTCTGCGAAAGACATTTTTGGGACAATTGAGAAAATTTAAATATAGACTACACATTAGATAATATGAAATTATTGATAAGTTTCTTAGATGTAATAATGATGCTGTATTTGTGTAGGATAATGTCTTCAACCAGGGTATTAATGCTAAAACATTTAGGGGTAAAATATCTGGAAGTTGTTTTCGACAATTTAGGGAGAAAAAAATTACAGATGTATAGACAGAGAAAAATAAAAACTTAAAGCAAATTAGCAAAATGTTAATTGGTGAATCAAGGAAGAGATATATAGGAGATAATTAGATTATTTTTACAATTTTTAAAGTAAGAATTTTAGGAGGGGAAAATAAATAGTCTGAAGGTCTATTGAAGTTCAGATAGCATGTTGTAATAGTTCAGGTGAGAAACAACAGTGGTTTATATCAGAACAGTGATGGGAATGAAAAAGGATAAATTTTGAAAGAGAATTATAAAAGAGAATTGTCAGGATTTGTTGATAGTTTAGAATGTGGTGAGTGTGCTGGAGCTTGAACTAGAGTGGAAAATTTTTGCAAAACCTGCATGGTGATAGTTGCCCCCAAACAAGTACAGAATGTTAGTTTTGTGGTTACAAACCCCATGGGGACAGTTGCTCCAAACAAGTCATGTATCAGCCAAGCGTAGGTAGCAACTACCCCACCCTTGCTTCACAACGAATGTTATATTCTATAGTTTTGTTATTTGCGTTGCCCACAGTAACGGTTGTGTTGTGCTACTACCCCAGCTAGCAACCCAGAATATGGGTTTATAATATATAAGCAGCTTTGTACTAAGGCTTGGGGAGAGTGGGTAGTCACCAGCCGGCTAATAAAAGCTCTTTAAATTCTAATTTGGTTGTCTCCAACCGTTTGGCTCTCACACTTGCTCCGCAACATTTGGAGGCCCCAGCAAGATACTGCCTTGGCTGGGCATGGGTCATGAGATGGACCTGCCGCCAGATCCATCTCAGGGGGAGATCTCTGAGAGATGTTCCTCAGCCCTGAGTGAGATGCTGGTGGATGGGCTCCCTCCCTATCCTGATTGACTACATAGAGCCGTTCGGATTCTTACCGGTAAGGACTTGGATTCCGAGGGAAAGGAATTCTTGGGTTGGAACAGGAACACACTAGGAGGGCCTCAAGGGAAGGCTGGACATGGCATTACCTCTGAGACCCGGTCCCAGACCATGATGGTGGCCAGTGAACACAAGTTTGTCTGTCTTAAGTGTTGTCTTGTCTGTTTTGTACAAGAACCGGTCTGTCTTAAGTGTCGTCTGTTCCTTAAAAAAAAAAAAAAAAAAAAAAAAAAGGGTCAAACTGCTTCATGTGCTACATGTACACCTTTGCAATGTTTTCTTAAAAACTTCCTGGATTTTGGAGCCGGGCTTCATTCTATAGGATGCCAGTGAGCCCAAACCAAAACCCCTCCTTCTCCCAAAACCTCACTCGCTTGATTTCTTTGTTAGAATCTATCTTCTGCACCCACCACAATGCCTCTGTAAAGCAGTGCTGCCTTCGGTGAGCCCCTGGGGCTTCGTGCGGTCCCATGTGTCTAGCTGACGTGTGGCAGGACAGCGGCCACAAGCTCCAGTTTGGAGAAATTCCCTGCGCCTTCAGCAGATGCTCAGGAGCTTCTGGAAGCCCTGATGGCCCAGTCTAGAATAACCAAAGAATAGCGGACAGCCTCGGCAGCAGAAGAGTGGTAACCCATTTAGGCAGTGGGTTTGCACCACTACCATTGAGACTTGGTAAAGCTCTTCTGGTTTGGTTCTGGGTTGTGCTGCCTATAGCCGATGCTGTTCATCTAATCTCAGAAGCCTGGGCGGGTTTAGGTGGGATTGTTTAACCTCTAAGTGAATGTGTGAGTAAATGTTAAGGTTAAAAAGAAAAATTATTTCCTCCTTTTGTGTGACTCCATGGACTTCGGTCTACAGAGTCTAAGTGGGCTCTAGCCTTGCAAAAGGAGAGGCTGAGTGGGCATTTGTTTGGCCACCTTTGGAAGCTCCCAGCCTGTGTTGGTCTGTGCCGTGAGGGGGGAATTGCTCCCATGCCTTGTGTTTCCATCCCTGATTGTAATATGACACCCTGGAAACATTCTGTAGGTCAAAGTGGCCCGCTTTTGAGGACCAGTAGCCTTCCTGGGGGTACTTTAAATAAGCGTAAAAATGGTATCTCTTGGGGAAACAAAATACAGCAAGCAGAAAGGGAAATTTTATTAAGGGGAGTAGCAAGGCGGAAAGAAGCAGTGCCATAAGAAAGTGGCTCCAGCTCCGCAGCTGGTCAAGGCCAAGCAAACATGGTTTGGTTTAACATATTCTGTAATTACAGGAGGCTTCTGGCTCTAAATATCACTATCTCCCAAGCATCTGCAAGCGCGGGGATGGGGATGGGGGAACATGAAAACCAAGGCTGTCAATATGGGCAGTGTACTTCATTGTCACAGAAAAGCCTAGGACCCTCTGTGCTGTCTCCCACCACCTTGTAGCCCTGGCCAGCCGATGGCCAACCAGGCAGAGGCAGCAGGGACAGAGAGTACAGAGTGATCAGGCCCCTTAAAAATTTCCCCAGAGAAATTGCTTGCAGCATTTTTTTCCACCCCAGGTAACTTCTAGCAATTCAATCTGCATCTCAATACTCCCTGCTAAAGCTGCAAGGAGGGGCAATGTTAAATTTGCTAGCCAAGCGGCCATCTAATCCCCTTGCTACAGGTTACAGAAACAGCAGAATGTCTGTCTCTCCAACGCAGAGAGAGGAAAAAAAAATGACACTTTAAAAACTCAGGCCGCTTTTCTTCAAACTACGAAGCAAGTGTCAGTGGTAGTAGCTTAGCTGCCAATCAACAATACCTCTAAAGCTGTAACCAAAGGACCCTCAATCTCCTCACTGCTTCAGCAGGGGGGACATGCCTAATACTTAAGTAAAACTGTTGTCACACATGAATAAAACGAATGTTCATTCTAGACATCCTCTTTGATAAGAAAGGAAAAGAAATAATTAAATAGGCTGCTATAAGAATATGAAAAAGGAGACATCCTTCCAGTCAGGGAATTGTCCCAGCCTAACAAAAGTTTCCCAGTATAGACCCTGAATGGAATAACATGCCAGAGAATAGGGCTCAAATTAGAGACTTTAGGAGCCTTATCATCAAGGGAATCAAGGAGTCCATTCCCCAAGCACAGAATGTCTCCAAGGCATTCCAGATACAGCTCCATCAGCATTCCTACAGAAGCTCAGGGACCAGATAAGGAACTATTCTGGTCTAAAGCCAGAGAATGCTGTATGGCAGGGACTCTTGAGAGTCACAGTTGTAACAGAAACTGGCCAAATATTTGTAAGAAATTGCAGAAGGCAGATGAATGGGCCAGCTAGAACAATTAAAAAACTCCTCAGGAAAGCTCAGAAAGTATATGTTAAAAAAGGAAAAAGAAGCAGGAACTTCAAAAAGCTGCAGAATATCCCTTCAAATCTAGGAATTTTTAGCTGCCAGATACTAAGTTTAAGTAAAGTCCCTCACTGTGTGGAAAAGAACAAGAATTAAAAGCATGTTATAGTTAATTCTAAAAAAGTAAAGGGTATTTAAAAGTTTGTGAATATTGCAAAAAGTCTAAGGAAAGTTATAATAATAAAAAGGAAAGTTATGATAGTTTTAAACCTGGGAAAAGGAAACCTCAGCTTATTGTGTTCTAGTTTTATAAAAGCGTACCTTCATCTATTCTGCTGTGGAATTCTCTGTATCTGTTTTTGACCAATAAGACCTAGGAAAGGTTGTCTATTAACCAATTGGCAAAAATTCCTTTTGCCACCCAGGACCCAGGAAGGGTCATTCAGGACTGCTAAGTGCTCCAGCCTGGGCAAGTGAACATGTCTCTACCAAGGGCATGTCCCTCTAGAAGACCAATGAACATACTGAAAAGAAAGGGCCTAGCTATCCGTGTTATAAATTATTGCACTATTTATGCTCTGAAAGGAAAATTAAGGTTTCCCAGAAAAAGTTAAGACTTCACATGTAAAAAAGTAAACAAACAAACAAAAAAGTAAAACAAAAATAAAGGTTTGTAAAAGGTATATAAAAGGTATGTTAAAAGTTTATAAAAGTTCTAAAAAAATTGTATAATTTTAATAATAAAAAGTATAAGGCATAAAAATGCAATTTTAGTAAATATTAGAAGGACAAGGAGTTTCCTTCACACTATATATATTTCTCCCTACCTAATCCCTCCAGAATTTGGCAATTAAAAAAAATAAGTAATGACATTTGGTTTCTTTGCATAACACTAAACAGACCAGTTGTAAATAGAAGTATTGTTAACCAAGACTTTAACTAGAATGACATGCCTGAAGGAGGCATGCTTAGGCTCTGGTTGTCACCAGGAAGCCCAGAGGAACTGGACTTGACTTTTGAAGCTAAGAAAAGCCCATGAGGAAAAACCTGGCACCTTGGTTGGTTGTGCAGTTCATGGCAATCTTTCCAGGGAAGAAATGAAGGTTGCTTTCCTAAAAAATGGCTAAAAGGAACCCTAAGGCACAATAAAAAATCCAAAGGACTTGAAAAAAGCAGCTGTTTACAGGCAAGACTGAAGGGCAGGTGTGTGGCTCAGCTTCTGTGCCCTGATGAGCAAACTAACAGTCAGCATAGAGGTTCTTTATATAAGTTCCAGCAAAGCAGACTTAAAAACCATATATGATCAATCACTTCTCTTGTTGTGTTTATGCAAATAAACAAGCTAAATTAAAATTGAACTTAATGCAGTCCCTTTAATAACAAGGAGGATAATCTTAAGGAGAAAAATCATGACTCAAGAAAATCACAATACTCAGTGGTAAACTATAAACTAATACAACTGTCTATAAAGTTTATTGTCATTTAAAATTTGTTTTCATTTAAAAGTTAAACCAAATTTGTGACATTATCAAAAATACTTAATTTACAGGCAAAAAAATGTCAAATGCCTTACAACTAAATGTCTTCCCAATAAGACAGTTTCTTAAATTTAGAAACTGGTTTATGAATTATGTTGTGTAAATTAACATGTGTGTTATTTCTGTTTCCATAGGGCATAAGCCTATGACTTCATTACCTGAGTAATTGTCTTTACATATAGGCCTCACATAAGAAGCCTATCTGCATTGCCGCATCCTAAAACTCAACGGTTTGGCTAAACTTAGTGGTTAGGTTGGTGAATTATGAGGTAGTCTATAGGCTTCACTTTGAAACTGGTTTCTCTCTTTTCTATCCTAATGGCTTAGACAAAAAAGGCCCAAAGATCTAAGAGGGGAGAAATCCTAAAATATTCCCCTCATCCCAAGCTAAGTATAGTGGGCAAAAAAGTTTTGGACAGGTGTGACATGCCCTGCACACCTTCCTCTAAAAAAGCCATTTCTTTTCCTAATGTGAGACATTGAAAAATCAATCCCTGCCTTTTATCATATAGTGGTTGTGGGTTAAATTATGCCTTTTAACTGTTGCCAAATCTGTTGCCTCCAGAATACGACAAGAATGCCAGCTTGTCCAACCGTGTCAGCCCTTGGAAACCAAGCATGCTGCTGCATGGGGACAGCCAGCTAACCTGGACTCTGCAAAATCCTTCCACATGTGGGAAGGCCACCCTCCCCTCCACCCCCACTCTTATTTGAAATTCCTAGACCCAAGGGAAGATAGGACGATGACCATATTCAGCTTGAAGCAGCTAGAAAAGCATGAGACCTTCGCCCATTTTCCTCTATAAAACAAAGAGTCTTAAGCCTAAAAAGGGGAATTGTACAGGGGCTTCATTCCATAAGGACCTGAAAAAGTTTTGGTCCTAAAGTCGCAATATCGCCATTTAAACACCCAGGACTCAAGGATTTGAATCCCCAAATAAAACCAGTGTGGAATGTGCTGGAACTTGAACTAGAGTGGAAAAGTTTTGCAAAACCCCCATGGTGACAGTTGCCCCCAAACAAGTCATGTATCAGCCAAGCGTAGGTAGCAACTGCCCACCCCTGTTTCACAACGGATGTTATATTCTATAGTTTTGTTATTTGCATTGCCCACAGTAATGGTTGTGTTGTGCTACTACCCCAGCTAGCAAGCCAGAATATGGGTTTATAATATATAAGCAGCTTTATACTAAGGGTCGGTGCTACTCACTCAAATCCCTGCGTGGAGTGAGAGTGGGTAGTCACCGGCCAGCTAATAAAAGCTCTTTAAATTCTAATTTGGTTTTCTCAGACTGTTTGGTTCTTGCACTTGCTCCACAACAGTGAGGGATGTTGGCTGGGGAAGAAGAAAGTTCTAGAATGGACAATGATGTACACCTTGACTCCCCTGAGGGAATAAAGGAGGAGGAAAAGGAGGAGAAAGTGGAGGAGGAGGGGGAGGTGAAGGGGGGGAGGAGGAGGGGGATGTGAAGGGGGGGAGGAGGAGCTAGTTTGTGGGAGGTGATGAAATCAACTTTGGATAATGACAAACACCAATCAGGATTTCTGAACCTTCAAAGCTGTCATGATACATACATCATGGTGACATTTTAATGTAGTTCACAGTTAACTATAAAACTGAGAACTATACTAGGCACTTACAAATACATTAGACATACAATCATCGCAGCAGTTCAATGAAATAATTTTGGCATTTTTTCTCTCTGAGCCTTAGTTACTTACTGAAAGCAGGGGTAATACTTAGTCATGCTGTAATAAACTTCAGGAAAGCAAGTACCTACTATAATGCCTATGTATATGATAAGTATTTGATAAATATATGTTGAACTGCATACAATATCATAGAAATGTCTCCATGTTTACTACTAATTCTACCAAGAGACAAGCTTGTTCTATGACCAATCACAACAAAATTATTTATTTGTTTATGCCCTAAGATAAGAATGCAGGATAAAAATACTAGAGCATATTATGTTTATAAAACACATATATAATTTCATTTAATCCTGATTATAATCATGAAGGTGTTATTTTTTCATGTTACAAATTAAGAAAATGACTTTTGGAAAAATTAAATATCAGTAACTTAGCCCGTGTTTTAGCTGGTAATAGATAGAACTAAGACTGGAAAACAGATGGGCTATTTTCAAATTTATTTATTTATTTATTTATTTATTTATTTATTTATTTATTTATACATTCGTTCATTTATAGAGAGAGGGGAAGGGAGGGAGAAGGAGAGGGAGAGAAACATCAAGAAGAGATAGAAACATTCAGCAGTTGCCTCTCGTACTTGCCCTGACTGGGGACTAAACCTGCAACCCAGGCATGTGCCCTGGCCAGGAATTGAACTGGCAATCTTCCACTTTGCAGGACAACACCCAACCAACTGAACCACACTGATCAGGCAATATGGGCTATTTTCTGCTGCCCTACAGGTTCTGTAGAAAATGCTGAGTCAAAAAATTTCAGTAAGAAGAAGTGAAACTGAATTTTATGTGATCCTAGATTTTCCTCTAGGTAATCTACAATGATACCTTACACAGGTTTCAAGTGTCACTTTTAATTTCAGGCTATGGCTTTTCTGAACAGAGATTGAAATTCATGAGGGATGAGATGGGCACTGTGCATCCATACCTGTATAGACATTTACCATCTTTCACTGGCATTGAGTAGTAACAATCATTTCATTTTATACTCTAAGACAAATTTAAACTGAAGTGTTTATAGAGGGTTAGTGGTTCATCATAACTCAAACTCAACATCAGTTTAGTCTGTTTTCAGATTACTACCATTTTAAAGGAATTTAAGAATAACTCTCTAGATAGATAATTTTAAAATACTTGTAAAAAGGTAAGAAATTTAATGTGATAAATAGAGATAAGCAAATATGTTTTACACATTCAGAATTTGGATCCATTTGAAATTTTTATAGCACATTTGTTCTCTCCTTCAATATCAATATGAGGTACTTCTGAGTCTGACTATAAAAGCACTTTTGAGTTAGTGTACTAGGAAGAGTTACTTTATTTTTGTGATTTGTGAATGACTTGTATGATATCAGAATTAATATTAATGTTGTCTCTGAGTGACAGGAAAATTAGAATAATTTAAAGAATTCCTAGAAGTGCCTCTGTTCAGAAATCTCACTGATTTACCTAAAAAGCCCACCATTTAAGTTTTATTTGTGGTAAGTATTATCCTGGTTTAGATGGTGCTTAAAAAAATGTAACCACTCCTAGAAAGGAAATTAAGTTTCAGGTAAATGTGCCATTGTGTCTTTCATTCATTTGTGTTCATTCTCCTATCCTTATACAGTTTTTTTTTGTACAATATGTGTTTATTGAGGTACAACTAATATATAGTTAAATTCCCTCTTTTAAGTGTACAGTTGGTGATTTTGACAAATATATATGCTCATATAACCAGAACCACAACAAAGATATACAACATTTTCATCACCCCCAAAAGCTCCCTCTTGTCCTCCTGTTACCAGTTTTCTCCCTTTTCCCCCAGTTACTCATTTTTTTCCCCCAATAGTTTTGTATTTAATAGGCTAGTTACAATACTTAGTCCTAGGGATACACAGGAAATACCACCTAATCCCTTAAAAGGAAGGATATTGTCAAATGGTGGAGACAGACTTGTCAACAGAATATTACCACAGGGTAAATGCTATACAAAGATATAAATGACATACTTTGGAAGACAGAAAACATACAACTAACTTTGTGGGTATTTGGAGATGTTACAAGAATGAGATGGTAATCAAATCCTGAAAAGACGAATTGAATTGAGCAAACAAAGATGGGATAAAACGTTCTGGCTGGAAGCAATACCTGCACATCCATACTAAGCTGCGAATGCTTCTATGTCTTCTGAAAAAGGAGTGAAGATAAGCAGGCATGAAACCTATCTGTTCAAGGTATATGTAATAATGGGTCAACATTCCAGTCCTCATGGATTTGCATGTCAGCTGTAGGCTTCATGACACATTTTCTGGATGCCTGAGCTAATGAAGTAATCTATTGTTAACACTTTGTGAGTGGCTATGTCTGCATATATTTTTGCAGTTTAAATTTGATTTTTAATTACATAATGAAAGGCTTGCATGTGAATCATTAACAAACTATTAAGGATGTTAATTGAATCTGAAGCATCGACAAATAGATGAAGAGACAGTTTTTGTATTGGAGAACAGTTTTGGGGTCTATACAAATCATACCTAAAGACGATCTCTGTGTAACTCAGAAGTTTTAAATTGGTGTCAGTTTATACCTTCCTGTCTTTTCCCCACCTATTTCCTGTTTTGTTTAGAAATGTTTTTGCTATAAGAAACCGAAAAATTAACAGTGGCTTAAACCATAAGGCCATTTGTGGTTCTCTCTCTCTCTCTCTCTCTCTCTCTCTCTCTATATATATATATATAACTTATTTTTAGAGAGAGAGGAAGAGAGGGAGAAAAACATCAATGTGTGGTTGACTCTTGCACACCCACAGCCAGGGACCTGGCCTGCAACCTAGGTATGTACCATGACTGGGAATCAAACTGGGGACCTTTCCATTCGCAGGCCAGTGCTCGATCCACTGAGCCACACCAGCCAGGGCTGTGGTTTTCTTAACAAGAAGTCTCCTGGTTGTTGCACTCAAAATTAGTCAAAATATCATCCAGGACCCAGATTTTTCTAACTTCTTCTCCCACTTCATCAGCAGCATTCTATGCATTTCACCCCCATATGGTTGTCCTATGGTTGTTTGCCAGAGAGCTGCACAATTTCAAATGTCACATCCACATTCAAAGGAAGAAGAGAGAAGGGGCAGTGTAATGAGCTCTCTTTTTCACTTATCCCCCTGTTAGAAATCTATTCAGAATGTTGCCACTGTCAGTTAATTGAACATAACTGGGTCACATGTCTGTCTACTCTTAGGTGAAAGAGATGCCAGGAAAATGGCCTGTAGTAGAGAGTGATAAAGAGAGAGGGGGATTAGGAATATTTTTATGTTGACAATCAACAGTGTTTGCCACACACCCCAACAGTTTTTAAATTCCTCTTTAGTAAAGGAAATTACTAGCCTTATTCTTCAACACCATTTCAAGTGCCACACTTACTCTCCTCAATTGGATAATACCACCCCCCACCGTCTTCAATTCCTCCTCCTGCTTTAACCTCCACAGCATCGTATGCCAGTCTCTATTCACCAGAAATCACATCAGCTTTGCACACTAGTGTGGCTGGCTCTCCATTGTCCTGATATAAGCTGTAAAACTTTCAACCTGGTTCACAAGTTTCTAGGTGTTCTGATCCTTAACCTTTGTGTTTCTCTCCAGTCTTGGCTTTAGCTATGACTCTCCTGCCCCCGTTCTAGCCATATTGAAATTTCAAGTCCTCTCATGAGCCATTCTCCTCCACCTTCCTAGCCTTTACACAAACTGTTCTCTTGCCCTGGAAAACTGTCCCTTGCATTTTGATGATGTCTCAACCTACTTCATTCAACTGAGTGTCATTTCATGCCCTCCCTCAACCATTCTCAGTGTTCCTGGATCATACAGTGTTTCTCTATCAGGTGTCATTACCACACTGTATTATTGCTTTTGTAATTCTCTGTCACTCCTCATAGACTCTAAGCTGCATGACAGAGACTACTGAAGAGCTCTTGGAGAGAGATGCTTTATAAATACTTTGGGAACAAAAGAATGAAGGACACAAGCTCAGGCTGAAACTCACCAAGTTTAACTGAATTAAATGAGAAATAATTAGGAAATAAATAAATGTATGTTTAACAATTTGATATACAAACGCCTTTCATTGTTAAAGTTGAGTTTGGGGATTAAGTTATAGGGGGAAATAGGGATCAAAATGTAATTGCCCTTAATGAAAATTCTGGGAAAGGTATGTTAACAGCATAATCTCAAATCTATTTTTGCCATATTCGCCTACATAACAAACTGTTTAAGTGTACTGACTTTGATGAAGGATTTCACAAGTGAGGGAAAAAAAAAAACATTATTTCTGCAATGGTTTGTCATTACAGGTCTGAACTGCCAGAGGCACCAAGCCACCCAAAATCTGTATAGCATGAGTCACAAACCAAGCATGTCTTTACTGTGCCTGAATTCTAGTTCCTAATCACAAAGTTAACTATGAATGTGACAACATTTTAAGATAAAAGAACTGATTCTGTAAGAGACATCCCCCCCACACATTTGTGTATATTTAGAAAGATTGTCGTAGAATAAAATATGAATTCAAATAAAATAGTTCACTAATATACATTCATGTTCTAAATAACCTCTAAGGCAATAAAAATGTTTAGAATCATTTTGAAAGCATATTTCTCCCTCCCAGATTTTATATTCCTTGTAAGATGAGCAATTGGGCCTATAGATGGATACTATTTTGGCACATGATAGGCGTACAAATATTTGTTGATTGGATTAATGAGCTCAAATAGGTATAGATTCTAATTCCTGCTTGAACTGTATGAGAGTAGGTAAATCACTTAACCTAACACCATACTATAATTAATACATAAATTATGTGGTATATTAGAAAATGATATTTTATTTTGGAAAGAAAAGAGTAAATCAATAATGAGAAGATCAGGAGTAGGGATGGATGCTTATGTGAGTACATATGCTTGACATATATAAGCCTTTGATAAAATACTACCATTATTAGTTCTTCAGTTTTCATCTGTAAATGAAAATAGGTTGAATGATTCCTAGTGCTTGAAAAATATTTGTGCTCCATTTTAGGATTTTATGACTAATGGGCTCTGTTGCAAATTCCTTGGGATTCTTTTAAGTTTCAAAACATTCTAGTATTTCTATGTTGTTTAATAATTTTTTTGTTTTTATGTTTCTTGTGGTTTCTATAAAACTGACTTTAATGATATGGGGATTATCAAATTGATGTTAAAATACATTTATTTGTTTAAACCAACATAAACTCAAAATAAAAATTTTAATATATTTAAGAAAAAAAATATGGTATCAGATAAGTTTTCTGTTGGGCCAGTTTTCTTTAAATCTTATCTTTGTGGTCATAGATTCATGATCGTTTTGTCTTTCAACAAATACTGGCACTCAGCCCCATTCTAACAGACTCCTGTTGGAAATGGACACGTTATCATTATTGTCTTGAAAACAAACACTTGCAGCACATATGTTACGACCTGTCCCCAAAGACTGTTGAACATCATTAAAAGTAGGTGTTCTGCATTGCTATAAATTGTAAAAGTAGAATCCAGGCTGTCAGTTCCAGATCAGTTTCTATGAATATTAATTTTTAGATGAAATGAAAGAAAGAAAAAAGAGAAGTCCTTACATGTTTAAACCAGCTTAACCATCTATAGTAGAGAACAAAATAAATGATATATATAATGCATGCTGTTTCTATAGCAATCTTACTATTCCCTTGCCTGCACAAATATCTAGATTCTAGCAAAGTAAAATGTACAATAGTCCTAAATGTTGTAATATTCTAATAATCTTCTGCTCTTGATCATCTTCTATTTATTTTAGCTGTTAAAATTACTTTTATGAGTTCCAGAAACTTTGGTAGAAAAATTCAATAACAAAATAAGTATGTATTAGTTATCTATTGGCACATAAGGTATTTTTAAAATATAGCATGTTAAAACAACAAACATTTATTAATTCACACCATTTCTGAGGATCAGAGTGACTTAATTGGGTCCTAGTGCCTAGTGGGAAAGGACCATACCTAGCTTGAGAACCAGGAGGCAGAGATCATTGGGGGGCCAGTTTAGTTCATTGGTCCCAAAATATATTTAACTACTAGTAAATAAAGCACCTAGCCTGACTGCCAGACTAGAGTCTAAGGACTTTATACCAAACTTTTGTTGGTGGCATATTTAGGCAAAGAATTATTTCTAACCATTTTTACCAAGAAATCAGCTTTGAATTGACTTTTCCCTTGCAGAAAGTTTGTAGTACAACTTGGACATGCTCATCGGTAAATTGTCTAAAAAACCTTTTAAAGATAATCCCAAAGATGAGAAAAATAAATTTATAATTTTCTGAGGAAAATATTGTCATAAGGGTGATTGAAAGATGATTTGGTCAATAGCATATCTCACAGGTCTAGAACAAATATTCCAAAAATTTATATAGAACCACAAAAGACCCCAATAAGCTTCAACAATCTTGAGAAACAAAAATGAAGTTGGAGATGTCACACTACCTGATATCAAAGTATACTACAAGGCCATAGTAATAAAAGCAGTATGGCATTGGTACAAGAACAGGCATATAGCTCAATGGAACAGAATAGAAAGCACAGAAATGAAGTTCCACCTTTATAGTCAGTTAATATTTGACAAAGGAGGCAAGAACATACAATGGAGTAAAGATAGTCTATTCAATAAATGCTGTTGGGAAAATTGGACAAATACATGCAAAAGAAATGAAACTAGACCACCACCAAAAAAGAAGCTAGATCACCAACTTACACTATACTCAAGAATAAACTCAAAATGGATTAAAGACTTAAATGTAAGTTGCAAAACCGTAAAACTCCTGGAAGAAAACATAGGCAGTAAAATATCAGGCATTTTTCACAGCAATATTTTTTGCTGTTATATCTCCTTGGGCAAGGGAATCAAAGGAATAAAAATAAACAAATGGACTACATCAAACTTAAAAGCTTTGGCATGGGAAAAAGAAACAATCAACAAATTAAAAAGGGGACCACTGAATTGGTGAACATATTTGTCAATGATACATTTGATAAGGGGTTAATTTCCAAAATATATAAAGAATGTACATAACTCAACATCAACAAGACAAAGAACACAATTAACAAATGCACAAAAGACCTGAATAGACATTTCTCCAAAGAGGACATGCAGATGGCCAATAGGCATATGAAAAGACACTCAAGGTCAATCAGGAAGATGCAAATTAAAACTACAATGAGATGTCACCTTATATCTGTCAGAATAACTAGCATCAATAAATCAATAAACAAGTGCTGGCGAGGATGGGGAAAAAAGGAAAACCCAGTGCACTGTTGGTGGGAGTGCAGACTGATGCAATCACTGTGGAAAGCAGAATGGAGATACCTCAAATAATTTAAATGGAGCTACTTTTTGACCCAGAGATCCCAGTTCTGGGAATTATATCTGAAGAAACCAGAAACACTAACTCAAAAGAATATATGTACCCCTATATTCATTACAGCAATATTTACAATAGCAAAGATCTAGAAAGACCCCAAGTGCCCATCAATAGATGAGTGGCTAAAAAATCCGTGGTGCATTTACACAATGGAATACTACTCAGCCATAAAAAGGACATCTTACCTTTTGTGACAGCATGGATGTACCTGAAAATTAGAATGCTAAGTGAAATGAATGACTCAGAAGAAGATCTCACTTATATGTGAAATCTAACAAACAAAATAAACTGACAAACAGAATAGTAACAAAGGCGTTGTTCCATAGAACAGGTTGACAGCTGTCAGAGGGGAGGGGTTTGCAGGGCTGGGTGGAAAAGATAAAAGGATTAAGCAAAAAAAAATGTATATATATGGGGTATGAATAATATTCCATTGTGTAAATGTCCCATAGTTGTTTTATCCACTCATTTACTGATGGGATGGACACTTGGGCTGCTTCCATATCTCAGTTATCTAACTTTTAAAAACTACGTCAGTTTTTTTTGTTACTCTAAGTATAATATTTTTTTCAATTTTTCAATTGCAATCAACATTTTATATTATTTTGTATTAGTTTCAGATGTGTTGCATATTGGTTAGACATTTATATAATTTATGAAGTAATCCCCCTAATAAGTCAAGTATGCAACTGGCACCACACATAGTTATTACAATATTACTGCCTATATTCCCTCCCTATGCTAATACTTTATACCCACCATTACTATTGATATTTTTGCAACTACCAAATTGCACTTCTCAATCACTGTACCTTTTCCACCCAGTCTCCCAAACTGCTCTCCCCTCTGGCAACCATCAGCTTGTTCTCTGTATCTATGAGTCTGTTCCAGTTTTATTCTTTATCTATTTTGTTCTTTACATTTAACATATAAGTAAAATCATATGGTATTTATCATTCTCTGATTTATTTCACTTAGCATAACACTATTTAGTTCCATCAACCCTGGCTGGTTTGGCTCAGTGGATTGAGCGTCGGCCTGCGAGCTAAGTGTCGCTGGTTCGATCTTCCAGTCAGGGCACATCAGAGAAGGAAAACTCTGACTCCAAAAAACCTCCGCTGCCTTGCGGCATACCTCTTCAGGGGAAAGGCTAAGGGAGTAAACCCCGACAGAAAATCTGGAGCCGGAGTCCCTAAGGCGGTTTGACGTTGTAGTCAACACCGGCAACTCCTGCAGCGCACCTGAAGCCAAGCTGTATTGACTCCGTCTTTCCCTTGGACCCTTCAGCTGCGAAGAGAGGGGGGGTCTGCTGCATGGGCAACAGCAGACCCTCCATATCACCCTGCCCAGGCTCTGTAGCTTCAGCTTCACTGGAGAGGACACTCCAGCGTCATCACAAGAATGTCGATTCAACACGGGAGGAGACAGATACCGTGTCACTCCCGAGTCGGACTGCACAGCCATTCTCGGTGGTGCAGATAGACTCTTAAGAAGCTACACCATCGTCTCTCGAGACGGACGGCTGCCAACGACGATTTAGTTCCATCCATGCTATTACAAAAGGTAAGATTTTATTCTTTTTAAAAATGACTGAGAAATATACCACTGCATATTATTCTTTTAAAAAAAATTTGATTTATTTATCGTTTTTCTATTACAGTTGTCCCACTTTTTCCCCCATTGCTCTGGCCTGCACCCAGCCCACCCCTTCTCCTACAGTCAATCCCCACCCTGTTGTACATGTCCCTGGGTTATTTATACTAGTTCCTTGACGGTATCCTTCCCCTACTTACCTCCCTTCTCTCCCTATCCTCCCTCCCCATGGTAACTGTTAGTATGTTCCTTGTTTACATCTCTCTGGTTCAATTTTGCTTGTTTGTTTGTGTTGTTCATTAGTTTCCTGTATTAGGTAATATCATATGGTGTTTGTCTTTCATTGTCTGGCTTATTTCACTAAACATAGTTCTCTCTAGTTCCATCCATGTTGTTGCAAAGGTTAGGAGTTTCTTTTGTCTTTCTGCTGCATAGTTTTCCATTGTGTAAATGTACCAAAGTTTTTTGATCCACTCAAAAAACTACAAATGGAACTGCCTTTTGAACCAGCGATTCCATTGCTAGAATTATACCTGAAGAATCCTGAAAACCCAATTCAAAAGAACCTATTCTCCCCTATGTTCATAGCAGCGCTGTTTACAGTAGCCAAATACTGGAAATGCCTAAGTGCATCTATTGGTGGGCATTTAGGTTACTTCCATACCTTGGTTATTATAACTAATGCTGCAATGAACAGAGGTGCGTATATCTTACCAAATTAGTGTTTTAGATTTCTTCAGATAAATACCCAGAAGTGGAGTTGCTGGGTCATATGGTAGTTCTATTTTTAACTTTTTGAGTAAACTCCATATTGTTTTCCAATTTGCAGTCCCACCAACAATGCATGAGAATTCCCTTTTCTCCACTTCATGACCAACAATTGTTTATTGATTTATTGATGATAGTTATTCTGACAGTTTCACTGTAGTTTTTATTTCTAGTTCTCTAATGATTGGTGAAGTTATGCATCTTTTCATATGTCTATTGACCATCTGTATGTCTTCTTTGGAGAAGTGTCTATTCAGGTCCTCTGTCAATTTTTTAATTGGATTTTTCTTTTGGTGTTGTATGAATTCTTTATAAATTTTAGATAGTAACTCCTTGTCAGCTGTTTCATTGCCAAATATGTTTTTCTTTTCAGTATGTTGTCTTTTTGGTTTGTTGATGGTTTCCTTCACTGTGCAAAAATTTTTAGTTTGATGGAGCACCATTTATTTATTCTTTCTTTTGTTTCCATTGCCCAAGGAGATACGTTGGCAAAATATTGCTACAAGAAGTGTTTGAAATTTTGCTGCCTATGTTTCCTTGGGAGTTTTTAAATTTGCAATTCTACATTTAATCTTTAACTCATTTTGAGTATATTCTTGTATATCGCATAACAAAGTGCTATAGTTTCATTTTTTGTGTGTACCTTCCAGTTTTCTCAGTGACATTTATTGAAGAGACTTTCTTTATCCCACTGTATATTCTTGCTGCTTTTGTTAGAGATTAATTGGCTATATAGACATAGGTTTATCTATGGACTCTCTATTCTGTTTTTATGCCACTACCATGCTGTTTTGATTTCTATAACCTTGTGCTGTAATTTAATACCACATAATGTGATACCTCCAACTTTGTTCTTTCTCAAGATCTCTGTGGCTCTTTGGAGTCTTTTCTGGTTCCATATAAATTTTAGAACCGTTTGTGCTAGTTCTGTTAAAAATGCCATTAGTATTTTGATAGGGATTGCATTAAACCTATAGATTGCTTTAGGTAATGTTACCTGGGAAATCCAAGTTAAGGGGCTCCCCCTCTCTGGTTCTTGTCTTGCTTGCCTCACAAGAGATAAATTCACATGAGAGACAACATGTATAGTGGAAATAAGATGGCAAGTATATTTATTAAATACACATGAGCACAAAGTTGCAAGTTGGCACCCAGCTAGTTTGAGTGTACTGCTTATTGGGGTTCTAGGATTTTTATGCTTATAGCCAGATTATAGGTTCCCTTTTCTCCCTTCTCTGAACCTTGGGATTTACATACAGTTTCAAAGGCTTTCTTACTTCATTTTTAAATTTTTAAATTAATTAATTAATTAATTTTTGAAAGGGGCCCCCGGTCTGTAATAATTCCCCCCTCAGAGACTTAAGACACTTTAGAATCTTATAAAGGGCAATGGGCAAAGGTCTCATGCTCCTCTAGCTCCTTCAAGCTGGACATGGTCATCGTCCTACCTACCCTTGGGTCCAAAATTTTCTAATAAGAGTGGGGCTGTGGAGGGGAGGGTGGCCTTCCCACATGGGGAAGGATCTTGCAGAATCCAGGTCAGTTGGCTATCCCCAGACAACAGCGTGCTTGGTTTAACAGGCTGGCATCCTTGTATTCTGGAGGCAACAGATTTGGCAACAGGGTTAAAAGGCATCATTCAGTCCATAACCACTAGATGACAAAAGGCAGGTATTAATTTTCAATGTCCTACATTAGGAAAAAAAGGTTTCTTTGGAGGAAGTTGTGTAAGGCATGTCACACCTGTCTAAAACCCTTTTGCTCACTTTACTTAGTTTGGGCTGAGATTTCCCCCCTCTCAGACCTCTAGGCCCTTTCAGTCCAAACCATTAGGATGGAAAAGAGAAAACAGTTTTAAAGTGAAGCCCACAGACCACCCCATACTTCACCAACTGAACCATTTTGTTCAGCCAAACTGTTGAGTCTCAGGAGGCAGCAATGCAGACAGGATTAAGTGAGGCCTATATGGACGGACAATCAGTTAGGTAATGAGATCATAGGCTTATGCCCTATGAAAACAGAACACACATGTTAATTTATGCAACATGACCCACAAACCACTCTCTAAATGTTCAAGACTGTCTTATT
Source organism: Furipterus horrens (assembly GCF_987537825.1). NCBI lineage: Eukaryota > Metazoa > Chordata > Mammalia > Chiroptera > Furipteridae > Furipterus > Furipterus horrens. The sequence goes on along the minus strand of NW_028327172.1, from coordinate 111,368,174 downwards.
GGAAAGACATCCAGTTGCAAGACATTTGATGTTCTTCTTGCCTGTAAATTAAGCATATTTGATAATGTCACAGACCTAGTTTAACTTTCAAATGAAAACAAACTTTAAATGAAAAGAAACTTTAAAGACAGTTAGCTGCACTACTTTATAGTTTACCACTGAGCATTGTGATTTTTCTTGAATTGTGATTTTTCTCCTTAAGCTTACCCTCCTTGTCATTAAAGGAACCACATTAAGTCCAGTTTTAATTTATCCTGTTCATTTGCATAAACACAACAAGAGCAGCAAATGATCACATATGATCTTTATGTCTGCTTTGCTGGAGCTTACACAAGGTGTCTTTAGTGTGACTTTCAGTCTGCCCTTCAGGACACAGGAGCTGAGCCACGTACCTGCCATTCAGACTTTCTTGTAAACACCTGTCTTTTCCAAGTCCTTTGGGTTTTCCATTGTGCCTTAAGGTCCCTTCTGGCCATCTTTCAGGAAAGCAACCTTCATTCCTTCCCTGGATAGATTGCCATGAACCACACAATCAACCAAGATACCAGGCCTTTTATCTCATGGGCTTTTATTACCTTTGAAAGTCAATCATAGTTCCTCAGGGCTTCTTGGTAACAACCAGAGCCCAAGCATGCCTCCTTTAGGCGTGACATCCCAGTCAAAGTCTTGGTTAACAAAACCTCTACTGACAACTGGTATTATTAGTTTTATGTGAAGAAGCTTATGTCATTACTTCTTCAGAATGCCAAATTCTAGAGGGATCAGGTAGGGAGAAAAATACAGTGTGAAGGAAAATCCTTCTTTTTCTAATATTCACTAAAATTGCATTTCCATACTTTACATTGTCTTTTGTTCACTTTCCTACATGTGAGGTTTTTTTTGGGGGGGGGGGAGAGAAGAAGGGATTTGCTGGCTCATTTATTAATTTATTTTGCTTTCATTTTTACACCCACTAAAAATTTTTATTTGTTTTTCTATAAATTGCCCCACTTTTCCCTCTATTGCTTCCCTGCACACTGTCCACTCCTTCTCCCACAGCCAGGCCCCACCAAGTTGTCCATGTCCGTGGGTTATTTATACATGTTCTTCGACTACACCCTTCCCCTTTTTACCCCCTTGTCTCCCTCCCTCCTCCCCCCTTGTCACTGTTAGTCTACTCCTTGTTTATATGCCTCTGGTTCAATTTTTCTCATTTGTTTGTGGTGTTCATTAGTTTTCTGTAATAGATGATAGCATATGGTATTTTGTTGCCTGGCTAATTTCACTAAGCATAATTCTCTCTAGTTCCATCCATGTTGTTGCAAATGGTAGAAGTTCCTTCTTTCTCTCTGCTACATAGTATTCCATTGTGTAAATGTACCACAGTTTTTTGATCCACTCATCTACAGATGGGAACTTAGGTTGTTTCCAGCACTTGGCTATTGTAAATAGTGCTGCTATGAACATAGGGGTGCATAGGTTCTTTTGAATTGGTGTTTCAGGAGTCTTTGAATATAATCCTAACAATGGAATCGCTGGTTCAAAAGGCAGTTTCATTTTTAGTTTTTTAAGGAAATTCCATACTGTTTTCCACAGTGGTTGCACCAGTCTGCATTCGCAGCAACAATAAACTAGAGTTCCCTTTTCTCTGCATGCTTGCCAGCACATATTGTTTGTTGATTTGTTGATGATGGCCATCTGACCTGTGTGAGGTGGTATCTCATTGTGGTTTTTATTTGCATCTCTCTGATGGCTAGTGATATTGAACATTCTTTTATATGCCTATGGACTCTCTGTTTGTCCTCTTTGGGGAAGTGTTTGTTCAGGTCCTTTACCCATTTTTTAATTGTGTAGTCTGTCTTATTGGTGTCGAGTTGTATAACTTCTTTATATATTTTAGTGATCAATTTCTTATCTGATGTATCATTGGCAGATATATTTTCCCATATGGTTGGTTCTCTTTTCATTTTGCTAATGTTTTCTTTTGCTGAGCAGAAACCCTTTAGTTTGATGTAGTCCCATTTATTTATTCTTTCTTTTATTTCCCTTGCCTTAGGAGATGTATCAGTGAAAATATTACTATGTGGGTTATCTGAAATTTTTCTGCCTATGTTTTCCTCTAGGACTTTTATGGTGCCATGGCTTACATTTAAGTCTTTGATCCATCTTGAGTTTATTTTGGTGGTGTGTGGTGTAAGTTGATGGTCTAGTTTCATTTTTTTGCATGTACCTGTCCAGTTCTCCTAGCACCATTTGTTGAAGAGGCTCTTCTCACTCCATTTTATGTTCCTTCCCCCTTTGTCGAATATTAGTTGACCATATAGACCAGGTTTTTTTTCTGGGCTCTCTATTCTGTTCCATTGATCTATACATCTGTTCTTATGCCAGTACCAGGTTGTTTTGATTACAGTGGCTTTGTAGTATAGTTTGATGTCAGGTATTGTGATTCTTCCTACTGTGTTCTTCTGTCTCAAGATTGCTGTGGCTATTCTAGGTCTTTTTTGGTCTTATATAAATTTTTGAAGTATTTGTTCTGGTTCTGTGAAATATGTCACTGGTATTTTAATAGGGAGTGCATTGAATCTGTAAATTGCTTTGGGTAGTATTGACATTTGAATGATGTTGAGTCTTCCCATCCATGAACATGGTATATGCTTCCATTTATTTGTATCTTCCTTAATTTCTTTCTTCAGTATTATGTTATGTAGTTTTCTGAGTACAGGTTTTTAACTCCTTGATTAAGTTTATTTCTAGGTACTTTATTTTTCTTGTTGCTATAGTAATAGAATTTTTCTTTTCAGCTTCTATCTCTGATATTTTATTGCTGGTGTACAGAAATGCCTTCGGTTTCTGAATAATGACTTTGTATTCTGCTATTTGTCAAATTCACTTATTAGGTTGAGTAGTTTTTTCGTGGAGTCTATAGGGTTTTCTGTGTACACTATCATGTCTCTGCAAATAATGACAGTTTTACTTCCTCTTTTCCAATTTGGATGCCATTTATTCTCATTTTTGGCTAATTTCTGTGGCTAGAAGTTCCAATACTATGTTGAATAGGAGTGAAGAGAATGGACATCCTAGTCTTGCTCCTGATCTCAGGGGGAATGCTTTCAGTTTTTGTCCATTGAGTATGATGTTGGCTCCAGGTTTCTCATATATGGCCTTTATTATGTTGAGGCATGCTCCCTCTCTTCACATTTTGCTGAGTGTTTTCATCATAAATGGGTGTTGTACTTTATCAAATGCTTATTCAGCATCTATTGATACAATCATGTGGTTTTTGTCTTTCATTTTGTTTATGTGATGTATTACATTTATTGATTTGTGAATATTAAACTATTCTTACATCCCTGGGATGAATCCCACTTGATTGTGGTGTATGATCTTTCTAATGTATTGCTGGACTCGGTTTGCCAATATTTTATTGAGGATTTTAGCATCTATGTTCATCAGCGATATGGGCCTGTATTTTTCTTTCTTTGCTGTGTCTTGATCTGGTTTTGAAATTAGAGTAATACTGGCTTCATAGAAAGAATTTGGAAGTCTTCCGTTTTCTTGGATTTTTTGGAATAGTTTGAGAAAGTTAGGAGTTAGTTCTTTCCTACATGTTTTGTAAAATTCACCTGTGAAGCCATCCGGTCCAGAACTTTTGTGTGCTGGGAGCTTTTTTTTTATTGCTTCAATTCATTAGTTTTTAATGGTCCGTTCAGGCTTTCTAGTTCTTCTTGATTCAGTTTTGGAAAATTATGTTTCCAGAAATTTTTCCATTTCATCTAGGTTGTCAAATTTCTTGTGATACAGTTGTTCATAATAATTTCTTACAATCTTTTGTATTTCTATGGTTTTGGTTGTGATTTCTCCTCTTTCATTTCTGATTTTATTTATTTGGGTCCTCTTTCTTTTTTTTCTTGATGAGCTTTTTTAAAGGTTGCCAATTTTTTTTTATCTTTTCAAAGAACCAGATTCTGGTTTTATTGATCTTTTGAATTGTTTGTTTAGTCTCTATGTCATTTAATTCTGCTTTGATATTGATGATTTCCTTCCTTCTACTTGCTCTGGGCTTCGTTTGTTGTTGTTCCTCTAATTCTTGTAGCTGTATGTTAGATTTTTTATTAGAGATTCTTCTATCCTTTTTAGGTGAGCCTGTATTGCTATAAACTTTCCTCTCAGGACTGCTTTCACTGTATCGCATAGGTTTTGGGTTGTTGTGTGTCCATTATTATTTGTTTCCAGAAATTTTTGATTTCTTCCTTGATGCCATTCTTAACCCATTCATTATTTAATAGTATGTTATTCCTTCTCCATAAGTTTGAATGTTTGAGTTTTTTCCTTGAGGTTCATTTCCAGTTTCCAGCCATTGTGATCTGAGCAGATGATTGATATAATTTCAATTTTCTTGAATTTGTTGAGATTTGTTTTGCATCCTCCCATGTGGTCTATCTTTGAGAATATTCCATGTGCACTTGAAAAGAATGTATATTTTGCTTCTTTGGGGTAAAAAGTTCTATATATATATCAATAAAGTCTATTTGATCTAGAGTGTTATTCCATGCCTCAATATCTTTGGTGTTTCTTTACTTTGAAGTTCTGTCCACTGTTGACAATTGGGTGTTAAAATTCCCTGCTATGAGTGTGTTGCTGTCTATGTCCTTCCTGAAGTCTTTAAAAATTTTCTTTATATATTTGGGTGCTCCTATGTTTGCTGCATATATGTTTACAAGGGTTATATCTTCTTGATGGATTTTTCCCTTAAGTAGTATGAAATGTCCTTCTTTGTCTCTTTTTATGGCCTTTGTTGTGAAATCTGTTTTGTCTGATATAAATATTGCTACCCCAGCTTTTTTTCCTTGTCCATTTGCTTGAAATATTTTTTATATCCCTTCACTTTCAGTCTGTGTAGATCTTTTGTTCTAAGGTGGATCTCTTGTAGACAGTATATATGTGGGTCATGCTTTCTAATCCATTCAGCTACCCTATGTTTTTTGATTAGTGCATTTAATCCATTTACATTTAAGGTTACTATTGATAGGTACTTATTCATTGCCATTTTCCCCTTTTGTATTTATGTTCCTCTCTGTCTCTTCATCTTCTTAAAGCAGACCCTTTAGCACCTCTTGCAATGCTGGTTTGGTGGAGATGTATTCCTTTAGCTTTCTTTTGTCTTGGAAACTCCTTATTTCACTTCCATTTTGAATAAGAGTCTTGCTAGGTAGGGTATTTTTGGTTGTAGGCCTTTGTTTTTCATTGCTTGGAATATTTTTTGCCATTCCCTTCTGGCTTGTAGTGTTTCTGTTGAGAAATCTGATAATAGCCTTATTAAGCTCTCTTGTATGCTATTAGCTGTTTCTCTCTTGCTGCTTTTAGGATTCTCGCTTTGTGTTTCAGTGTTGCCATTTTAATTATGATATGTCTTGAAATAGGCCTGTTGGGGTTCATCTTCATTGGGACCCTCTGTGCTTCCTGGATTTGGTGACTTTTTCTCTCATCAAGTTAGGGAAGTTTTCTGCCATTAATTTTTCAAAGAGGTTTTCTATCCCTTTCTCCTCTTCTTCTCCTTCTGATATTTCCATGATACGGATATTATGTTTTATGTTGTCCTGCAGCTCTCTTAAAACCTCTTCAATCTTTTTCAATCTTTTTTCATTTTGTTGCACTGTCTGGGAATTTTTTTCTATGTGGTCCTCCAGCTCACTGATCTGGTTTTCTACTTCCTCTGTTCTGCTTTTAATTCCTTCTACTGTATTCTTCAATTCAGAAATTGTATTCTTTATTTCCTCCTGGCTCTTATTGATAGCTTCTATGTCCTTTTTCATGTCCTAATCCTCAGTAAGTTTCTTATAGTTTTCCTGGAGTTTTTTGTAGTTTTCTTTGAGTTCACTGAACTCATTGAGCTTCCCTATTATCCATGTTTTGAATTTCATGTCTGATAGTTTGCTTTCCTTTTTTTCATTTCGCACTTTTCCTGGGGAATCCTTCTTTTCTTTCAATGGGAGGTTGTTTCCTCCTCTCCCCATTTTTGTGACTCTTCTTGTTTGTTGCTGGTTCTCAGATTGATCTACACTTCCTGAATCTGCCCCCGGTGGCATCAGATCATGTATCAGCCTGGGCCTAGGCAGCCTGTTCGAGACTTCCAGGGATCTACTGCCTTTGTCTGTCTCCTTTAGTTGTTAATCTATTCAATCTGTGGTCTTCAGTCAGGGTTAAGCACTGAGGGTGGGGCAGATTAGTTTCTGCAGGCAGGGCTTTTGCTTCCCCTCAGGCTGATGCCACTTGGAGCGGAATGGTCTGCCTGCAGTATGGGGGATGAGTCAGCACTGGGACCTGGTTGGCTGCTCTGTCAGTTCTCTCCTAAAAGCCACTGCCCAAAATTATCCCCAAACATCTCTAGTCCTCTTTGCCCTCCCTCTGCTTGAAGGTAAGTTGGTGCCAAAATATTTTTGTATGTGATCCGTTTAAGAGCTCTTTTTCTCCAGCTGATTCTTCCAGGCCAGCAAAACCTGTGGCTTTTCACTTTTCACAGATGGATGTATTTTACTTTCTGCTCTGTTGTTGTAGGCTGAGGATTTAGACCTTTCCCTTCTCAGAAGGATCCTCCGGTTGCTGAGCTATTTCTCAGTCCCTTCAGCTGCCACCCATGAGAGCCCAATGCGACTCCACACTTCCTACCAGTCATGTTGTGGTTAAGCACCATTTTCTGTCTCTCTGTGGTTATAAGACTTCTCTCCAGCTAGTGTTCAGTTGGTTATTCCAGATGATTTCTCCACAATTAAGTTGTAATTCCAGATTGGTCCTGGGAGGAGGTTAGTGTAGTTTCCACTTACTGCTCTGCCATTTTGGATCCTTCCTAAAGGCTTTCTTTCCTAGAGAGTAGAAATGATGAATACAGAATATTAAAGGCTTCCACCTTCCTGCTCTATTATGGTTTTTCTTGTGATTTCAGAACACCTGGTAATCTTATAAGACCAGCTTCAGGACCGCTGAATTAGTGGGGAACATGTCTCCCTTCTCCTTCCTGCATTGGTTTGCTATCTATTTTGCCTAACAGTAGTAAGATTTTAACTATGCTAATTCTTCCAGTTTCATGAGCATGCTATACACTTTTACTTACATCTTCTTCAGTTTCTTTCATCAATGTCTTATAATTTTCCTAGTACAGGTATTTTACCTCCTTGGTTAAATTTATTCCTAGGTACTTTTTTGATGCAATGCAACTGGTATTGTTTTCTTAATTTCTCTTTTTGATAGTTCATAAAAATGCAATCAATTTCCAAATAGTTATTTTGTATCCTGCTACTTAATGATTCATTTACCAGTGCTAATAGGTTTTTGCTGGAATATTTAGGGTTATCTATATACAGTATCATATCATCTGCAAGTAATAATATTTGTACTTCTTTTCCAATTAGGATGACTTTATCTCTTCTTCTTTTCTGATTGGAGTGTTGAGGACTACTATTACTATGTTGAATAAAAATGGTAAAACTAGACATCCTTCTCTTGTTCCTCATCTTAAGGAAAAAGCTTTAAGTTTTTCCTCATTGAGTATAATGTTAGCTGTGGGTTTTTCATATAAGGACTTTTTATGTTGAGACATGGTTTCTCTAGTCTCACATTGTTCAGTTTTTATCATAAATTGGTGCTGCATTTTGTCAAATGTTTTTTCTGCATCTGTTTATATAATCACATGATTTTTATACCTCATATCATTTATGTGGTATCATGTTAATTGATTTGTGGATATTGAGCTAAACTTGCATTCCAAGAACAAATTTCACTTGGTAATGTATAATAATCTTTATAATGTATTGTAATGTTTTTGTCTGGTTTTGAAATCAGGGTAATGCTGGCCACTTAAAATAAGTGGGAGCCTTTCCAAGTCTTGAAGTTTTTGGAATAGTTTGAGAATGACAAGTGTTTGTTATTCTTTTTTTTAAATTTTATTTCTTTATTTGTTTGTTTATTTTATTTTTAGAGAGAGGGGAAAGGAGAAAGAGAGGAAGAGAAACATCACTGTGTGGTTGCCTCTCACTCGCGCCCCCAACTGGGGCCCTGACGTGCAACCTAGTCATGTGCCCTGACTGGGAATTGAACCGGTGACACTTGGCTTGCAGGCTGACACTCAATCCACTGAGCCACAGCAGCTGGGGCTGTTATTCTTTGAATGCCAGATAAAATTCACCTGTAAGTTCATCTGGTCCAGAATCTTTGTTTGTTGGGAGTGTTTTGATAACTGATTTGATTTTATTGGTTGTAATTGGTCTGTTCAGATTTTCTCTTTTTCATTTTTAAAAAATCTTTTTTAAAATTTATTGATGAGAGAGAAAGAGAGAAGGGGGGGGACCTCTATTTGCTTTTCCACTTATGTATGCATTCATTGGTTGATTCTTGAATATGCTCTAACTGGGGAGTGAACCCACAACCTTGGCATATTGGAAAGATGGTCTAATCAATTGAACTATCTGGCCAGGGCCAAGCTATTTTAGACATCCTCTAAGGACAGAGTAAGAAATTGAAGGGTAATGATGGCTTAGCAAGGAGTAGGAAACTCAGGAATAGGGTGAACTTAGTGTAACTCATGCATGTGTCCAGAGGTGGGATATAAACTACTGGGATCTGGAAGGCTCCAAATGTTTGCTGAGAGTCACTACTGCCATTGCCTTCTTAAATGGGATTAAAAAATGATTTGAAAAGTGGCAGGCAATTTAGAGATTGTAGTCAGTGAGGAGGCAGCCAGTAAGCATTTCGGTTCCATAGAAACTAATCTAGATCTTTGAATTTGAGTGAAAACAATAGGACTATTTGAGAGACATCAACAAAGCAAAGTTTTTTAGTGAACCCATTCTTGAATAAGGGCTCAGAGCAGAATTTATGGGAAAATAATTTTTATTGCTTCAACAGAATGAAAGGAAATGTATGGTAGAACATGAAAAAAATGATGTCGAAAGATGTAAATGAATCAGTACAACTTTAGTGTTCTAAGTAGTGTTTAAAGAATAGGAAGACAAATTGAGGGTGGAAGATTCTGACTCAACCAACTTGTCAGAAAAAACTAGAATAAAAAAATGTTCAGCATTGTTAAGAGATTAAAGCAGAAGAAGGAATTAGACAGAAGTGCAATTTTAGCCTATTGATTTTTTTTTTTTTTTTTTTTAGTAATTTTCTTTACACTTAAGGTAGTAGAATTAGCCTTTGCTCTCCGTTTCAGTTTTGTGTATATGTAATGCTTATGACCAATTCTTTCAGGAAAGAGTTAAATCTAATCTACATTTTTTCACTAAATTATGTTTTTCATTTTGTGGAAATGGGAAAACACTTAGAAAAGAAAAGGTATACTAAGTAGTTTTAAAATTGAATATGTTCTCAAAAGGCAGAAGAATTCATACAGAGATGGTTTTCTTATCTGCACATCATAATTTCCCTTAAAACCTTATAGACTATAGGATTGCTTTTATTACACAAGAAATGTTCTTAAGTGACTTGGATTTCAAATATTTTTGTCTTTATTTGTTTTATGTGATAATCCTTGTAGAAGGCATTTCAAAACTGCATTTAATAGGCTAAAAAATAATTTCAGGCAATTTTCACGAGTTAGAAAAATTTTCATCCCTTGTATTTGCCTACACTGATAAAGAAATTCTTAAACTACAGTAATCTTTACCATTTAAAAAGCCATTTCCACCCTGGCCATGTGGCTCAGTTGGTTGGAGGGTCATCTTGTACACCAATAAAGATCTCTGAAATCAATAAAAATATCTACAGGTGAAGATTAAAAAAAAACTTCCCTAAATAACATATGTTTGTAACATATATGTTCAATAAAAGTAGCTGGTCTGAATTGGTGTGTAAGACTAAAATATGGAAGTGTTTATCTTAAGTATCCAGCTTCAAGGCATTTACTATAAAAGAACATTATTTTTTCCACATCTACCCTTTAAATTCAGTATATCTATTAGACTATAGTTAAATTTTGATAAAGAGCATAATTAAAACATACCTGAGAGAACTGGAAAAGTTAATATCTACTTGTCTTTTGTGCTTGTTTAGCCTAGTTTATTGTAACTTGTTAAGTTCTATTTAAATTCAGCACAGGTATAGACCATGCCTGTATTGTCAGGGCTTATTTTTAGCATCTAACACAGGACTTGGCACTTGGGCACCTAAAAACTATTTGGTGAATGAATATTTCCACAACAGGAAAGGGTAAAAAGATATCATTTTGAATACCTCTGGAAGGCAGGAATCTTAACTTTTTCCTTCTTTCTTTTCTTTTTTTTCCATCCCTCCTTCTCGCCCACCCTCCTTTGTTTCCCTTTTTACAAAGAATATATATTAGGTGGATCAAGATACAATTAAAATAACTTTGTGCATGGAATTCCTGTCCACCTAAACACAAACTTTGACTAAATTTGTATATCATCTAACAAAAATCAGAGAAATTTTAGGCATCTCACTCAATATTAGTAGAATTAGAGACATTTAAGAAACATCAGTCATCTGATACAGAGAGAGCTGATTAAGATCACTGGGGAGAAGTAGGAGGGGCTGCAGGAGAAATTTCCCCAGGCAATCAAAGAAGACTAGGATGGGATTGGCTGAGAAGCTGAAGCCTCCAGAGCCAGTGGAAATAAAAAGAGGGCTGGTTCTTTGCCTCAGGGAGCTTTTTGGAGCTTTTCTGGCTCCTGAACTGGCTCTCTCTCTGGCTCTGGTTCTGGCTCTCTGGCTCTCTGGCTCCTGGATTGGCTGGCTCTTACTCTCAAGCTTGCTCTCAGGCTCTTCTTCCTTGAGGATGCCTGGATGATTATGCTGCAGCTGCCTGCATTTCCTAACAGATGGTATTTTGTATGCAAAGGAACCCTGGGCACAGCCTAGGATCTGGCTGGCCTGGCAGAGGGTGGCAGTCCATTCTTCTGGAATTGTGTAAGTTTTATATATTATATTGTTTTAGTTTGTAAACTAATCCTACAGAAACTAACAGGGGAATGATAGGCAAATTCAGGTGTTAGAGTTTAGCCTTAATTGATAGGCTTAAGTATTAAAGCTGTAGGGACTGCTTTTGAATAACAACTTCTTTCCTTTATCACCACACCTTTGCCTTTGGAATTTTGCCTAGAGGGTGGCAGTGGGCAGGGGGACCCCAGCTTGCTGTTCGATAACAATTCCAAACAGAGCACATTAGTAGATACATTTCCAAATCCAATAGTATGTCATTTTCTAACACCCCCAACTCTGACATAACAGTAGTCCCCCCTTATCCACAAAGGGTATGTTCTAAGATCTGTAGAGGATGCCTGAAACCACAGGTAGTACCAAACCCAATATATACTATATGCTTTTTTATTCATACATAATAAAATTTATTTTATTAATTAGGCACAGTAAGATATTAATAATAACTAATGATAAAATAGAATAATTATAACAACATACTTTAATATAAGTTATATGAAGGTGGAATCTCTCTCAAAATAATTATTGTACTGTGCTCACTTTTTCACTTAAAGGAAAAAGTTTATGACTTCTGTTTGAAATATCCAAATTGCCTGCATCAATTCCCTTGTATTTTGGGGCCATTATTAAGTAAAATAGGGGTTACTTGAATAAAAGAACTGCAGCAGTCTGTCTGATAACTGAACTGGCTACTAAGTGACTAATGGATTAAGTAGCAGGGTTGCACAAAATGTCATCATGCTACTCAGAATGATGCACAATATAAAACTTGTGAATTGCTTATTTGTGAAATTTTCCATTTAATATTTTTGGACTAAGGTTGTCTGTGGGTAACTGAAACTGTGGAAAGTGAAACTGGATAAGAGGGAATTACTGAATTTCTAGCCTCTAACTGAAAGACAGTCAATTGAGTTTTTTAATGTCTGGATGGAGAATACTCACACTTATTTGTAAAATACTGTTCAGTATACTAAAGTTGTTAATTTCAAATATAATCATGAATTTTACACTTTAATTTTCTCAAGTACTTCACACAATTAAGGACAGCTTACAAACTTAACAAATCTTTAAGAATTTAAATGCTACTTACAAATCCAATCCATTTAAATTTAGAAATTTACTATTGGATTTTCTTTTAAAATTTGAAATAATGTTTATAAAATTTTTTTCACAATTTTCAAGTTAAAATCATGAATCTAGTATTAGTCTAATTCATTCACACATTTCAAATTAAATTCATAAATTTAACAGCACTTAAGCATTTCATATTAAATCACATTTACTTAAATCACTTTTAGTTTGTTAGATTATCAGGGATACAATATTGCATGCCCAGCGTTGCCCATGCCTGGGACAACTAGTTAGGACCTGGGAGCTTTACAGAGTTAGAGATTCTGAAGAGACCTAGATGCTATTTACTGGATGATTTCCCCTCAAAACCTAGGTTAAAATTAATATTTACTGTAATGTGACTTTCACACCCATGCCATTTTTTTGCCACCTGGTATGTTACATTGATAGTCTTCATCGTACCTTTTAATTGCCACTGTAACTGAGCAAAGTGGGGCTCATTCATGTGGTACCTTGTTGTATGACCCAACAATTACTGTTGAGAGAAACAGGTCTTCATTAACAATATTCCAACTTGGGGTGGAGGCTGGGAGCACTCCTGCACAAAGTCCTATTTTTCCACAAGCCCCAGCACTTCTCTTCCTCCCTAAAAGGCTATAAACCAAAATCAAGCCCAATAATTCCCCATTCCTTATCTGTCACCTCTCTTCTTTGGGATCTGGGCATGTTGTCTTCTGCCACTGTTTACTGGTCCAGGAAGGCATGCACCATGTTACACTGAATTATGGTGAAGTCCGGTAAAGGCTCAAGTCCCAAGAGAGTGTCCTGTCCACATGTCCTGAGTTCCAGGAGTCCAGAGAGAAAGTCCAGGTCTGCAAGGCAGAGTCCTTGGTGGCTTCAGAGTCCGCTGGAGCAGGCATGATCAAAGCAGCAGCTTGGCTGCTTTCCTAATTTGCCTAGGCCGCATGGCCAAATCTTGACTACAAACTGCATGGCTACTTCTAAGATGGCTGCTATGACATGCTCCTCCATCGTGTTCCTTCTGTTACAGAGTGGGGGTGAGGGGTGGGGCAGGGGGGTCTCCAAAAATCTCCAAAGCCTGCAGGTTGGGAGATGGGGAAAAGGGAACAGCTTTTAAGATGCCTTTGCATGACTATGGCTAGTAGCTTAGTGTCTCAGTTATGCAAATGGCTCTGGATCTTCCAAGGCCCCAAGGAGATGGGAGGGATTTTGACTATGGAATGGTGAGGAAAGAGCATACAGAGCCTGTGCAAGTTTCTGTGAATGGTCTGAACTGGTTACCACACCCACTGTGTCATAGGATGCAGTTAGGGATTTAAAAATAAGGTGGCAACCATTTTAGAGAGAGAGGAGATCCACGCGGTTTGCAAGGAGGGCAGAGAACTCCATGCAGCTTGGAAAGGAAAGTGAGAAGTCCATGCGGCTTGGAAAGGGCAAAGAGAGAACCGTGCATGATCCAGTGCAACACGGCACATGTTTTCCTGGACTGTTATACGGAGGCTGACGACATCTCACCCCAGATCCTGAAGGAGACAGCTGACAGATAAAGGATAGGGAACTTTTGGGCATGCTTTTGACTTCTAGCCTTTTGGGGAGCAAGGGAAATGCTGGATCCCATGGGAGAACTGGGCTCCGAGCTGAAGTGCTCACGGCCCTCCCCAGGTTGGAATACTGTAAATAAAGACCTGTTTTCCTCAACACTAGTTGTTGGGTTTTACACCAAAGCACCACATGAAAGAACCCCCTTTCACTCTGTAACAGTTTGGGCGACTCCAGATAGGACTAATGGAACATGTAGCCAGGTTCTCTCTGTAACACTTCCATTGTGTTTCTTCTCAGGGCAGAATCAGTCTTCTTCTACATCGTTTCAAACTTCATAGCCCCTCTTTCACCTTAGACCTCATGGTGGACCGCGAGGCCCTTCTTTATTTTTCCAAACAGCATGGCGACACTTCCTTATGGCTCACCCTTATTTTAATTCTGAGCCAGAGAACCATACCTCATTTGTTAATCTGTATCATTTGCCCTTTTACTCAGATGGCAACACTGCCTCCCTTCAGGAAAGGTTCAACTTATTTTCTTGTCATTGATATGCAAAGTATTTTAAACCATTTCATCCACCTTTTCACCTGGACAATAGTACAGCTATTATCTAGCTACCAGCCTTCCATAAATATGCAAAGTACCTTGAAAGCTGTACTGTCTCCTTCCCCCACCCCCAAAACCATGGACTGTGAGGACTTTGGGGACCACCCAATCTGTTATACCATATTTATATTATTGAGATTCTTTACATCTATCAGAATTACAGCAAATTTCTTTACTCTCTGCACAACATATTTATTATCTTTTATTTCTTATGTGTCTTATTTATTATCTTCCAGATGAACAAGTTTATTAATTCTTCAGTACCATCTCTAGACTGCCCTACTGGGACTTCCAGAAGGAAAGATCAGGAAGTATTTTTTCAGTGCTTTTGCACTACGAATTGAGGAGGAATTGCACAATTTGGCATTGGAAATCCAGCACAATTTTTCTTTTTGGGGGGACTCTTTCTTCTTGCACGATACAGGTTTAGGACTCTCTTTGGTTAAATGTTCACTTTTTATCTCCCCTAAGTATATCCTTTGTAACAGAAATGTTGGGCACCTAACAAGCACACTTTTTTTTTCATTTTCCTAATGCCAGTGGATCTAAGCACCATTTAAAGAAACTAGAGATCTAATTACCGAAGTTGAGAGTCATTGTAGATAATATAGCATTGGAAGAACAGATGGATCATTTTCAGGCTAATAAAGACCTTATTAAGAGGTTTCAATCTCCCTATTTTATTCCATTTGAAGAAGCCAGCATTTAAGTGATTACAATCTACTGCAGCACTTTCCAACTGGTGTGCAGCAAATATTTTTAAAACATGCAATATGACTACTTCGTCAGGGGCATTGACCTCTTTTACCTTAGACTGAGAAATTTAAAAAATGACAACAGCTAACACAGATCAATAGCTGTTCAGTGTGACTGAATCAAAGTTATACTTTATTTTTGTTGTCTGGTGTGCTGCAGAATTTTAGTAATTAATTTATGTGTGCCATGAGATGAAAAAGTTTGAAAATTGCTGATTACTGAATAATTTGGGGCAATAGAGATTAATATTGATTCTCCAAATTGTTCTGATAATCAAATGGGGTAATTCTTGTGTGAGTTCTTTATAAATTTTCAAATGATATAACATTATAAGGTGTTATTCCTTAAATATAACATTATTGAGTGTTTACCATAGGCTAGGCATTATGCCAAGTGTTTATATCATTTGTAACATTAAATTCTTTGGTTTTCAAATCTAGTTGACCAGTGTAGCTCCTCTGGGTATCTGTCATACATACATACAGGTTTATGAGCTCTCCATTTATAGATTATGAATCAGAATGTGGCATTAGATCTGGACATTTATATGATTCCAATATTCTGAGGGAATTTCAACATACAATCAGGTTTTAGAACCACATATTTAGTCTTTAGAATAACCCTGTAAGGTAATTATTAATTAATATTTTGATTTTTTTCCTTCAATGAAGAACTTCAATGGGCTATAAAAAATTAAGTTTTTCCTCTTTGAAAATTCCTATCATTGTATGCCAGAATCACACATTTTTACTAAGAAATGAGACAGAATTATTTGTTCTCAAAGAGCTTATAGTTTAGTGAAATACTAACATAAGGAAATAATTATATTAAAGTACAGTAAGGACTATGAAAGAATAAGTTTCAGCTAAAGCAGCGATTCAAAGGCAGAATGATCTTTGCCCTTCTAAGAGAGTGAAGGTAAGGAAAAGCTTTACACAAGATGAGAGGAGTCCAAAGCATGTACAAAGGCAAGGTATGAACCAGCATGGCATATTGAAATAATAGCAATAATTTAATATGGGTGTAGGTTTGGGCATTTAGCAGAAGCATGGACTTTGGTATCTGTCAAACATGGGTTCTGATTCTGGCTCTGCCACTTACTAGCAAAGTGTCATTGGATAAATTCACATAGTGCTATGATCTGAATACTTACATCCTCCCAAGATTTATATGTTGCAACCCAAACCCCCAAAGGTGATCATTATTAGTAGTTGGAGCCTTTGGGAAGTGATTAGATCTTGAGGTGGAGCCCTCATGAATGGGATTAGTGTTCTTATAAAAGAGAGCCCAAGAGCTCCCTAGCCCCTTCCACAATGTGGGGACACAACACAAAGTCTGTGGCCTGGAAGAGATCCCTCACTTGACCATGCTGGCACCCTGACCTTAGACTTGCAACCTCCAGAACTGTGAGAAATAAATTTCTGTTCTTCATAAGCCATCCAGTCTGTGGTATTTTGTTATAGCAGCCCAAACAAACTAAGACACTTAGCCTCCTCAAATCTCAGATTTCTCAGTGAGACTAACAAAACCTCTCTACCTTTCAGAGTGTATCTGTCAGTGTTAATGAAACATTATAAATTAACATATATTAATTTATTTTAACTCAATTATCCTACTCTTCTTCCTCCTCCTTCTCCTATTACTATCAGTCCTCTTCATGGAAAGTATTTGGGCTTTTTTATGGTAACCAGCTCTTGGAGTGTCATGAACATAGAGGAAGTCTGTAAACAAATTTGCATTCTTCCAGGGCTACTTTGTCAGAAAGAAAAGGATGCGTATGAGAACATTGGAGGTAAAACAATCACCTCCTGGACTATTTCTCACTCTAGGTGAGGCACAATAAGGATATTAATAATCATAATGGGGATGGGGAGAATAAGATTCAGAGGTACTTAGGAGATAGTTTAATGTAACATATACAATTATATTAAAGACAGAAACTAACAAAGGTTATTTATAAATTTGTAGCAAGGGAATCCTCTGCTATCACTTTAATTTCAGCAGACTTTTCAATGGTGTAAGAAAGGTGGAAGTTTATCTAGTGAAAAGATAGTCTCTGGTTGGCAAGCATTTATTAAGGTAAACATTTTGAAAGCAGGGAGAACTTCTAATTGGTTGTCAGGTACATTCGTCCATAAGAAGGTAAGCAGTTTGGGGTCATTTTAGAAAAGGAATGATTAATTATTAAATGTTAAGATTGAAGGATTTTTTTATGGCTGACCATTTTTCTGGTATAAGTTGAAGTTGATAGGATGCTTTTTGTATTCAAATTATCATCTCATAGCAGTCCTTATGGGGAGTGGCTGCCATGGCAGGCAGCTTCTCAATTATTTATTATGAATATTAGAAAAAGTTGGGTCATTCTTTCCAGTCTTGGGGAAAGAAACCTCAAAAATTTTAGTAGGTTAAAATAAGCATTATTTCACATCATGGTTGCTGTATGTGCCAACTTGTCATTTTGGGGAGAACATTTTGAAAGATTGCCACCATTTTCATCTGCATACAGATAGGCATGAGACTTACATATTACTACAGAGTTAATTCCCCAAATCACAAGGAAGACCAACATCAATCTTAAATAATTCACCATATCTGTTGTGGAATTTTATGTAGAGTTTCAAGAAGAAGAATTATAGATTCAAGTTAGTAAGCATATATGGTTCTGAAGCTTCTGGACTAATACATTATAAAAAGGGATGGCAAAGACCAGGGTAATTTAAACATATGCTTTGCAAAAAATTAGAATCTCTTTAATCTTACATATGCTTTAAGTTGCTGAAATATAGTTCATCTAGGTAAAGCAAAATTTTCCATAAAAGAAACCTTGGCCAGAAAATACACCTGGTAAATCAAGGTCTTCTAAAAGCAGCTGGAGATAAGGGAAAAAATTAGTAATATAATTGCCCATCTAATTAATTCAGGGCACTTATTAACAATTTTTTTGCTTTTTTGGCAGAAGGGTTTCTCTTTTTCACTAATCCTATCTCAACTCATTTCAAGAGGATTCCTTTAGTTGTGTAGGCAAGAAAATTTTCTTTGCCTCCTTTATGTAACAGTGTCTCTACTTAAATAAAATGCCTAAAGGAAGAAGAAATTGCACTGGAGGTAGGAAGAGACAAGAACAGGGCTAAAAGGACTTGGCTGTAACAGGCATTTACATGAGAACCTTTATAGCCTAAGAACTTCTGGAAGGTGGGGTGGGGTCATCCTGGGATTAGTTATGAAGGGATCCTGTCACCTATGAGTCTGAGCATTTTTTACCTATGTTTTTGCAACAAAGAGGCTATTGTGCTTCAAAACAAGTTTCAAACAATGGCAGGGGAGCCAGGCAAAAGGGGCCAGAGGGGTAGTTGCTTACTGAAAATTTCAGTAGCATTTTCAAGATAATTGGCCTTATGACATGCCCAAACTAAGTTGTTGTAATTTTAAGGGAACCACAATTAACACTGGTTTATTTTAAAGCTCTGTGATTAGTTTTTTCCTATAACTAGATCTCTGAGGGAATAACTAGGGTCTGAAATATTATGGGTCAAGACTTAAATAAAAAATACTCTGGATTCAAGGATGGAATCAGGAATATGTAGTCACTCTGACTTTGATAGATAAGAACTAGATAAAATAAATTATAAGGTTATTTGTATTTTATATAGTGCTCCAAATAAAGGCAGTTTAGTGAGTAGTTAAAAGCAGGGCCTTTGGAGCCAGACTGCTGAGATTTATTGCTCAACTTTGTCACTATGTGTGATCTTAAGTACAACAAATAAAAACCACCTATAATCTCCCTACTTAAGAAAATACAAAGTATTTACAGTAAGGGAAGAAAGCAAAGGTGTAGTTCATTAACATCTCTATATTTGATTTGTATCCTTTTCAACTTTTTTTCCCCAAAAGGTAAACACACCAGTAGGTAGCAGACAGGTGCCTAATGCCAATAATACTGATTTGCAATTAAAAACAATCATTTAATGATCCAAAAAGGACCATTTTCTAGGTTAGTACATGCAAGTTTTTCTCATGAAAAAGATGACTATAGTATTTCTTTTTTTTAAAATTTAATTAATTAATTTATTTAAAGTATATTTTATTGATTATATTATTACAATAGTTCTAATTTTTCGCCTTTGCTCCCCTCCACCCAGCACCCCCCTCCCCCAACAATCACCCCCCAAATCCATGCCCATGGTTCGTACATACAAGCTCTCCCGCTTCACCCTTTCATATATTCTTCTTTTTTTAATAAATAAATGATTAATTATTTTAATAATAAAAAATAACAATCCCTCCCTCTCAGATATTAAGACCCTTTATAATCTTATAAAGGACAATGGGCGAAGGTCTCAAGCTCCTCTAGCTGCTTCAAGCTGGACATGGTCATCGTCCTACCTACCCTTGGGTCCAGAAATCCCTAATAAGAGTGGGGGATGTGGAGGGGAGAGTGACCTTCCCACATGGGGAAGTATAGTGCAGACTCCAGGTCAGTTGCCTGTCCCCGGACAATGGCATGCTTGGTTTAACAGGCTGGTATCCTTGTTGTATTCTGGGGGCAACAGATTTGGCAAAAGGGTTAAAAGACAATGTTAATCTTATTAACATTGGTCTATTTAATGACTTTTTAAGTTTCCATTATTTTGCCATTTTGAGGGGACAGTGAACATCTTCATACATAAATATTTATTAATGTTGTTTTTCTATAGGCTAAATTTCAAACTGGGCTGATGAACCAAAGAGTATGCATATATTTAACTTAAAACATTAAATTAGAGACAGAAAGGGAGCAAGGGTATATGAATATAAGACATTCTGAGCCAGGGATGAAATGAGGTGCCTTGAGAGCTTCAAAGGGTTATTTTGCAGAACAATAATAAGAACACATTCTTTGTAAATAGAAGTTTGTCCTGCCCTATAGATAGGTCAAAAGAGGTTATTTCTGATATTCTCTTATTATGGGCAAGGACGTTAATTCAAGTTTTTATAGGTAGTTAAAGGGCAGGGGCAGAAGTTCCTCTTGAGCCTGAAGCTAAAATTGCCTTCAGCTCTAAACAAGCCACATAACCACTCAGACACATCTTGGGGTGCCTTGTTCTGGATCCTCACAATTAAAAAATGATCACAATGAGTGATAATCACAAAATTACCACACATAGCTACAATTTTTTCTTGTGATGAAAACTTTTAAAATATATTCTCTAAGCACATTTCAAAAATACAATAATATATTACTTATTATAGTCATCATGCTAATGCTATACATATCACTAGGGTTTACTTATTTTATAACTGAAAGTCTGTTCCTTTGATTGCCTTCCCCTATCTCTGACCCCCAAAAACAACAACAACAAATCTGTACTCTGTATCTAGCAGCACTTGTTATGTCTTGTCCTTTTTATAATAGTCATTCTATCAGGTGTGAGGTGATAGCTCATTGTGATTTTTATTTACATTTCCTGGGTGATTAGTGATATTGAGCACCTTTTAATGTAACTATTGCCCATCTGTAGGCCATTTTTCACAAACATCTATTTAGATCCTTAGCTCATTTTTATTATTTTCATTTTTAATTATTTTTATTTTTCAGTTACAGTTGACATGCAATATTATATTAATTTCAAATGTACACAACAGTGATTAGACATTACATAACTTATTAAGTAATCATCCTGATAAATCTAGTCTCCATCTTCAAACTGAAAAATTCAGCATTCATACTGTCTGTCACTACCTGAACCAATAAGTAGAAACAAGGATTGGATCTCTATGGGCACATTATTCAGATTCCAGCCATCTGAAAAGCTGGCAAGTTATGGTATCCTCAAAAACCATCTTAACTCTCATTTCAAGCCAACCTTTTAAAAAAATAATGTTTTATTGTTTACACTGTTTGAGTTGTCCCAATTTTTTCCTTTTCACCCCCTCCCATCTATTCTGCCCTCCACTTCCATAGTCAATCCCCATACCATTGACCATTTCCATGGGTCCTTCATATATGTTCTTTGACTAATCCCTTCACCTTCTTTCAAACAGTTCCCACCTATCTCCTCCCCTCTAACCACTGTCAGTCTATTCCATGATTCTAGGCCACTGAGTCTCTTTTGCTCATTAATTGACTTTGTTCATTAGATTTCCTTTATAGGTGAGATCATATGATATTTGTGTTTCACTGACTGGCTTATTTCACTTAGCATACAGGTCTCCAGTTACATCCATGATGCCACAAAAGGTAGGAATTCCTTCTTTTTTTCTACTGTTAGTGTTCCATTTTGGAAATGTACTACAGTTTTTTAATCCACCCATCTATCGATGGGCAGTTAGGTTATTTCCAACTCTTGGCTATTGTAAATAATGCTTCTATGAACATAGGGGTGCATGAATACTTTTGACTTGGTGTTTTGGGATTCTTTGGATATATTCCCATGAGGCAGTCTGCCTCCAATGCCCCAGCTCAGTGGAAAACTCCCTGTCCAGCAGAGGTTTCAGGATCACAGATGAGAGAATAAATTTACCCAGAACACTGTATTTTGTCTGGAGGGAGGAGAAGTGGCGAATCTCTCTAGTGGAGAAGACCCTTTAATGCTTTCTCCTGGTCTCTCTTATTGAGGAGGGGATTTGGGAGATGCAAGATCAAGACTTATGAATCTTAAATAAGCTTTAGACACTTGGGTTACCGTTGACAGTTACTGATTACAGATATAAATGTAAAGAACACAGTGACCACTCTGTGTCAGCACCTGTTAAACATCCTGGCACCACACTGACATCAGATACAAGGCTTTGCACATTTTTAACTACACACTGTTTATAGTTAACTAAGAGATAAGAAAAGCAGAGCAAGCTCTAAAGCATAATATGCATTCTATAAACCAATTCCCATGGGAACCTCCTGAGTGCCCTTCGAGTCATGTCTGCCTCTACCATCGTGGTTTTCTGATCAAGTCTTATAGGCCTCCAGTGGGTGGGGGTGGGGATAGCTTGCAGCTGGGCTACAATTTTTGAAACCATGCAAAGTGGTCCCCAACATTTCCACCCATGGAATCACTGTTTCAAAAGGTAGTTCAGTTTTCGATTTTTTGAGGATATTCCATGTTTTCCATATTGCAGCTGCACCAGTCTGCAATCCCACCAACAGTAAACTACAGCTCCCTTTTCTACACATCCATGCCAACACTTGTTTGTTGACTTATTAATGACAGCCATTTCGGCAGGTGTGAAGTAATATCTCGTTGTGGTTTTAATTTGCATCTCTCTGAGCTAGTTATGTTGAGCATTTTTTTTTTAATGTGTATGGGCCCTCTGTATGTCCTCCTTGGAGAGGTGTCTATTCAGGTCCTTTGCCCATTTCTTAATTGGGTTGTTCCTGTTTCTGATGTTGAGTCATATGAGTTCTTCATATATTTTGGAGATTAAAACCTTGTCCAATATCTTGTTGGCAAATATTTTCTCCCATACAGTTAGTTTTCTTTTCATTTAGATGATGGTTTCCTTAGCCGTGAAGAAGCTTTTTTAAAAAAAAAAAATTTTATTTATTTATTTTTAAAGAGAGTTAGAGAAGGAGAAAGAGAGGAGAGAAACATCAATGTGTGGTTGCGTCTTGCACACACCCAAATGGGGACCTGGCCTGCAACCCAGGCATGCACTCTGACTGGAAATCAAACTGGCAACCCTTTGGTTTGCAGGCCAGGACTCAATCCACTGAGCCATACCAGCCTGGGCTGAAGAAGCTTTTGAATTTTTTGTAGTCCCATTTGCTTATTTTTTTCTTTATTTCCTTTGCTGTAGGAGATAATACTGGCAAAAAATATCACTACATGAGATATGTGAAATTTTACTGCTTATGTTTTCTGCTAGCATTTTTATGGTATTGCAACTTATATTTAAGTCTTTTACCCATTTTGAGTTTATTCTGCTGTGTGGTGGAAACTGGTGGTCTAGTTTCATATTTTTGCATGTATCAGTCCAGTTCTCCCAATATTATTTATGAAGAGACTATTTTTACTCTATTGTATGCTCATGCTTCCCTTGTCAAATATTAATTGAAATACAGACATAGGTTTATTTCTGTGCTCCCTATTCTGTTCCATTGATATATGTGTCTGCTTCTATGTTAGTATCAGATGGTTTTTTTTTCCTTTAAGTATATTTTATTGATTTTGCTGTTACAATGACCCCAATTTCTTTTCCTTTTGCTCCCCTCCACCCAGTACCCCCCTTCCCTCCAGCAATCCCATCCATCTTAGTTTATGTCCATGAATCATGCATATAAATTATTTGGCTTCACCCTTTCCTGTACTATTCTTAGCATCTTTCTGTATATTTTGTACCTACCAATTATGTTTCTTAATTCCAGCACCATTTCCTCCTTTTTCTCCCTTCCCCCTCCCAGCTGATACCCCTCCAAATGCTCCCCATACTTACATTCTGCTCCTGTTCTGGTTGTTTGCTTGGTTTATTTTTATTTTTCAGATTTTGTAGTTGATAGTTCTGGGTTTGTTGTCATCTTAATATTCATAGTTTTGATCTTCTTTTTCTTAAATAAATCCCTTTACCATTTCATGTAATCATGGATTGGTGACGATTAACTCCTTTAGCTTTACCTTGTCTGAGAAGAATTTTATCTGCCCTTCCATTCTAAATGACAGCTTTGCTGGATAGAGTAATCTTGGTTGTAGGTCCTTGCTTTTCATCACTTTGAATACTTCTCACCAGTCTCTTCTTGCCTGTTAAGTTTCTTTTGAGAAATCAGCTCATAGTCTTATAGGCACCCCTTCGTAGGTTACTCTCTACTTCTCTCTTGCTGCTTTTAAGATTCTCTCATTATCTTTCATTTTGGCATTTTAATCATGATGTGTCTTGGTGTGGTCCCCTCTGGGTCCAGCTCGCCTGGGACTCTCCATGCTTCCTGGACTTGTAGGTCTATTTCCTTCACAAAATTTAGGAAGTTTTCTTCTATTATTTTTTTTACATAAGTTTTCAATTTTTTGCTCTTCCTCTTCTCCTTCTGGCACCCCCATGATTCAGATGTTGGCACATTTAAAGTTGTCTCAGAGGTTCCTAAGCCTCTCCTCATTTTTTTCAATTCTTGTTTCCTCATTCTGTACTGGTTGACTTTTTTTTTCTTCCTTATGTTCCAAATACCCTGGTTTTCTTCCCTTCATTATTGGTTTTGTGTGGATTTTCCTTCATTTCACTTAACATGGCCTTCACTTCTTCTCTTATGCGTTTGCGGTTCTCAAGCATATCTGTCAAGCCTGTGAGCATCTTTATCACCAGTGTTTGGAATTCTTCCTCTGTTAGGTTGGCTACCTCCTCATCACTTAGTTATCCCACTGGAACCTTGATCCAATCCATACTTCTCTGTCTCCTCATCTTGATAGACTTCTGTGTTTCTTTGCCTCTGTGCCTTAGGTAGAGCTGTTGCACCTGTTACGTATTAAGGGGTGGAGCCTTAGGTATTCATCAGTACAGGTTGACCTGTTTTACCACGTTGTGGTGCTGTCTGTGGAGGAGGGGTCTGAGAGGGAACAATGCTGCTTTCCCAGCACTCATCTCTTTTCCGGGCACTCCTCCCACTTCTGTATGGGACTGGCACCCCTCTAGCTGTTGCACTGGCTGTTGTTCCCAGAGTGGATGGGTCTGTAGACATTCTAGGACCATGAGGGCCCTTTAAACAAGTGGGCTTTGCAGAGAGAGCAGCAGTTTCTACCTCCGCCTCAACCCCTGCTGGTTTGCATAGTCAGAAGCAATGAGGCTTGGTTTTCCCCGGTACTGGGACCGTGAGCTTCTAGGTCGAGTGAGGAGCTGGGAACGCTCCTCAGGTGTTCCTCCTGACTTTTTAAAATATGTGATTGCGCTTTCTGCTGGCTTGCCACTGCTGCCGCTGCTGCCGCCACCACACCACATCCTCTCCACCCTGGCTCCACCCCTCCTACATGTCTGGATGAGTATTTCTTCTTTATATCTTTGCTGGACTTCCATGCAGCTTGATATTTCTGGAACTTCTGGTTGTTTCTAGTTTTGAGGTAGTTGTATTCCTTCTTAGTTGTGGAGGGAGACGCAGCGTGTCTGGCTAGGCCTCCATCTTGGCCGTAAGTCCCCCCACTGGTTTTCACAGTCAGGCTCTATAGTTTCTAGTACTGGACTGTGAGCTGTGTGGTGTGGTCTGGGGCTGGGATTGCTTCCCAGGTTTCCCTCTTTACTTTTATAATGTGTGACTATGTTTTCTGCCACCAGCCCCAGACATTGCCCTGCCACTGCTGACGCCTCGCTGCCTCCTCTCCTCCCTGGCTCTGTTCCTCCCATCTGTCTGGATAAATATGTCTTCTTTATTTCTTCATTTGTTGGATTTTTATGCACTTTGATTTTCTGGTACTTCTGGTTGTTGGTTTTTAATTTTTATTTTAGTTTTGAGGTTGTTGTAAATTCCTTCTTAGTTGTGGAGGGAGATGCAGCATGTCTACCTATGCCTCCATCTTGGTCGGAACTCCCAGACAGTTTCGATTGCAGTGGCCTTGTATTATAGTTTGATATCAGGTATTGTGATCCCTCTAACTTTGTTCTTCTTTCTCAAGATTGCTACAGCTATTTTGGGTCCATATCAATTTTTAGAATATTCTGGATCTGGGAAGTATGCCATTGGTATTTTTATAAGAATTGCATTGACTCTATAGATTGCTTTGGGTAGTATGGACATTTTAATGATGAATTGGAATAACAGCTTCCCACATCCATTAATCACTAAAGCCTATAAACTAAGTCTAAAATCCTTAACTCTTGATTTATACTATCAGTATGACACCATACATAATTATTAGAATATTATTGACTATACGATGTGCTTTACATCCCCATGACTATTCTGTAACAACAAATTTGTGCTTCTTAATCCTTTTATCTTTTTCATGTATCCCTCCCAAACTTTCTTCCATCTGTCAGCTGTCAAAATATTCCCTGTATCTCTGAGTCTGTTTCTGTTCTGTACATTATTTTTTTAATTCAGTTGTTAATAGATATGCATTTGTCACCATTTTATTGTTTATATTTTTTATCTTTTTTCTTCTTCTCTTCCTTTTCCTCTTCCTCCTCTTCATCAAGATGACCCTTTAACATTTCATACAGTACTGGTTTGGTGGTGATGAACTATGTTAGCTTTTTCTTGTTTAGGAAGCTCTTTATCTTTCCTTTGATTTTAATTGATAGCTTTGCTGTGTAGAGCAATCTTGGTGATAGGTACTTGCTTTTCATCACGTTGACTATTTCTTGCCACTCCCTTTGGGCCTGCAAAGTTTGTGTTGAGAAATCAGTTGAATGTCTTATGGATGCTCCATTGTAGGTAACTAACTGCTTTTCTCTGGCTGCTTTTAAGAATATCTCTTCATCTTTAACCCTTTTCATTTTAATTCTGATATGTCTTGATGTGGAACTCTGGGTTCATCTTGTTTTGAACTTTTTTGTGCTTTCTGGACTTGTATGTCTATTTTATCCATTTGGTTAGGGAAGTTTTCATTTTTTCAAGTGGGTTTTCAACTTCTTGTTCCCTCTCTTTGCCTTCTAGCACCCCATTATGTGATTGTTGGTACACTTGAAGTTGTCACGGACACTCCCTACACTACCTTCCATTTCTGGGGGTGGAGAGGATTCTTTTATCTTTTTCATGTTCTGATTGGGAGTTTGTTTCCTTATCCTCCAAATTGCTGGTTACCTGTATTGTAGTTTTCATTTCAGTTAGTACATCCTTAATTTCTGACTGGTTCATTTTTATGGTTTCTATGTTCTTTTTCATACTGTTGAAGTTCTCACTAAGTTATTGGGCATGCTTATAAGCATTGTTTTGAACTCTGTTTTGCAGTTTGCTTGCCTCCTTTCATTTAGTTCTTTTTTCTGGCTATTGGTCCTGTTCTTTCTTTCATTTTGGACCCATTTCTTTGTTTTCTCATTTTGGCAGCCTCCCTATATTTGTTTCTATGAATTAGGTAGAGCTTCTATCTCTCCAGGCTTAGTAGAGGGCGTTTTGTAGTAAGTGTTCTGCAGGGTCCAATGGTACAGCCTCCCTGACCACACAAGCTGCACCCCTCCATCTTCTGTGTGGGTTGTGTATATTCTCATGTTTTAGTTGAACCTTGATTGCTATTGGCACATCAATGGGAGGGCTTTCTCCCCAGGCCAATTGGTTGCGAGGGCTAGCAGTGACCACCAACCATTGTGGAGGATAAGCTGTACAGGAGCCCACTCCCTAGAGCAGGATTTATGTCATTGGGGTTCTGGTGCCTGCTGGGTCTTCCCCTTGAGTGTATTGCATGTGGAAGTGGTTCGGTGGTGCTGCAACATGGTCTGAAGCTGTCCACCAGTTGTGCTGACTCTGAGGCCTCCAGGGAGATGCAGGCCACTGCCTGTGTTCTTCCCAAGGTTGTCCAGCATAAGCTACATAGTTATCTGTAGATGGCTGCTATGTGCGCTAGTTTTGGAGGAGCCCAGGCAAGGCCAAGCTGCATACCAAGTGTGGCTGTTGCTAGTGCCAGGCCTGGGATCACTTAGCAAGAGTTAAGGGGTACATTGAGGCCAGATGTTACTTGTTTGAGAGATTTTAGGAAAGTCTGAAGTATAAGCCAAGACAGGACATTTGTATGGAATAGCCATTAGAAGCAGCTTGGGTGAGCCTGCAATTTGGGTAAGGCAGAATCTGAGGAAATTACCAGGGCAGGGCCAGTACTGGGAACAAATTTGATGGAGACTCATATATGGTACATGCCTGCCAGCACTGTGTGTATGTGTGTGGGGGGGGTGGATCTCAGAAAAAAAAAACAATGGCTTCTGCCAGTACTTATGCTTGGCAGAAAGCTGCTACCCTCAGCTCTCACCCTGTTGCTAGACAATCCAGTTCCTCTCTGTATATCTCTGATTCCTTTCAAGATGATGCCCCAGTGCTGAGCTCAGAGGAAGTGAGTATAAATAAACTCACATATGGCCATTTTAGAGGAACCACCTGAGACTCCAGCAGTCATCTCTCTCAGCCACAATTTGTGCTGGTTTTTACTTCCAGAAGTTATGGGGACTTCTCCTCCTGGCATTGGAAACCTGTGCTTAGGGGCATGGTATGGAGCTCAGACCCCTTGATCTTCAGGGTGTACCATCACAAATTGGATATTTCTCCCAATTTTTATCCTTCATACATGGATATGGAAACAGCCTGGTTGGCATCTTGGTCCCTCCTACCAGTCTCAATGTGGCTCTATCTTTAAATTTCTAGTTGTAGGCTTCCATTCAGCTAGATTTCAGGCAGTTATGAATGATCGTCATTCTGTAGTTTATCTGTAATTTTGATGTGGTTGTAGGAGGATTCGAGTACTGCATTTATCTATGCCACCATCTTGACCGGAACTCCTCTGCTCATTTTTAAGTCATATTATTTGCTATTTGTTATCCAGTAGTATGAGTTCTTTGTATATTTTTGATATTAACTGTATCATATATATATGACTTGCAAGTATTTTCTCCCACTTGGTATGTTGCCTTTTCATTTTGTTGGTGATTTTCTTTGCTGTGGAGAGTTTTAATTTAATTAGTAACTTGCACATAATTTTAAAAAGATTGTGGTAATTTATACTTTCATTAATAGTGTGTGAGAGAATGTTTACCTCTTCATTCTATATGATAATTTTTAGCTTTCTCTTATAAAATTTTTCAAATATATAGAAAATAGTATATAGTGTATTAAATTCTCATGGACACAACATCCAATTTCAGCAATTTTCAAACTCCTGTTGAATTCTTTTGAAGTTATTTCAAACATGACATTTTGTTACAGAGTGGGATCTCCCCAAATCCCCGGAGCCTGCAGGTTGGGTGATGGGGGGGAAGGGGACAGCTTTCAAGATGCCTTTGCACATCTATGGCTGGTAGCTAGTGTCTTAGTTATACAAATGGCTTTAGTTCTTCCAAGGCACCAAGGAGATGGGAGGGATTTTGAGTGTGGAATGGTGAGGAAAGAGCATACAGGGCCTGCTCAACGTTCTGCAAATGGTCAGAACTGGTTACCATGCCCACTGAATCACAGGTCATAGTCAGGGACTTAAAAATAAAGCAGTAACCATTTTGGAGAGGAGAACCACTTGGTTTGCTGAAAGGAGTGATCCATGCAGTTTGTGGAGAATAGAGGGAACTCCACATTGGTTGCAAGGAGGTAGAAAGAGAGAAACATGGTTTGAGAGAGAGAGAGAGAGAGAGAGAGAGAGAGAGAGAGAGAGAGAAAGAGAAAGAGAGATTCATGTGGCTCTGAAAGGGCTAAGAGAGAACCATGTGTGATCCACTACAACACAGCACAAGTTTTCCTGGAATGTTATACAGAGGCTGATGACATCGCACTCCAGGTCCTGAAGGAGACAGCTGACAGATAAGGGATAGGGAACTTCTGGGCATGCTTTTGTTTACAGCCTTTTGGGGAGCAAGGGAAGTACTGGCTCCTGTGGGAGAACAGAGCTCTGAGCTGAAGTGTTCACTGTCCTCCCCAGGTTCAAATATTGTAAATAAAGACCTATTTTCCTCAATACTAGTTGTTGGGTTTTACACCAAGGCACGATGTGAAAGAACCCCCTTTCACTCTGTAACAGTTTCCCCATATAAATCAAATATTTTATCTTAAATTATCCCTAATTTTGCTTTCTTATAATGATATATAAACACGATCATACTTGTTCTTTCTTCTTATCTCCCAAAGTGAGATAATTAAAAAATAGAACTTTTAAGAGGTCCCCTATAAGACCTCAGGATAGAAATGCAAGATTAAATACACTTTTTAAACAAACAACAGGCCAAAATGAAGTCACTTTTGCTAACCTAGTCACCAAACCAAAATTTAATAACTTAATTAAAATTTCAGCCTCTTCCAGGAGTGAAATTTTAAACCAACCATCTGAATTTCCTGGTCAATGCTAGTGAGGTTATCTGCATGATAAAACTCCTACCAATTCCTAAGCCCCAAACCTAGATAAACCTGGTTTTAGTCAATCCTTTCTTTTCTTTTACTAATAATTTTGTCCCATCCATTGCTTTCAAATTATAAGAGAAAGTTTACTTAGAAAGTTTCAAAAATACTAGAAGCGAGTCAGCTGGGCTAGGTAGGCTCAGGAAGTAAGTCACAGAAGCAAAAGAAGGGCCATTGAAGCTTAGGAGAGAGAAAGGCAAAGGTAATGTGAATGTGGGAAGAATAGGGAGATAGGAAAGGCATGGGCTTGCTCTAGAGAGAGACTGCACCCTCACCTTGTTTTTGCCTATAAATGCCTTCCATTTTCTACAAGTCCTTGGAGCACCTTTCTAGGTGAAATCAATTCATGAATCAATTAATAAGAGCTATTAGATCTTCAGATTTACTTAGCTGATTAGAAATTATGGGTTCCCATAATATGCTGGTTCTTGCTGTGGCTCTTTGATATTGCTGTTATTGGAAATAGTGCTTTAGTGAATGAGAAATAAACTCCCACTCTAGGATAATATACACCCTTGAGGAGCAAACCCCTCATTTTGAGAACACATGCCAGAAGAACCTCTACTGGAAGGCAGTGCCCTGTTGATATTTTTGTGGTGTCCATCTGTTACAGAGTGTAAGGGGGTTCTTTCATGTGGCACCTTGGTGTAAAACCCAACAACTAGTGTTGAGAATGTAAGAAACAAGGAAATAATGACTCCCAAACCAGTAGAAAGATAGTCATCACCAGACAAAGGGAAAGTGGGAGAAGGGAGTTGACAGCATTAGCATATTTAAAAATCAGAAAAGGGGCATCCTGAAGGGGAAAAGATAGTTGTCACCAGACAAAGGGAAAATAGGAGAAGGTAGTTGACAGTAGTAGCATATTTACAAATCACAATAGGGGCATTTAGATAATCATGTTAAATTGTAACTCTGAAGTAACCAGTAATGGAGAAGCAGGGGAGAGGGAGAGGGAAGGGAGAGCTAATCGCATTAGGGAGGGGGAGCTAATCGCATTACTATAAAACCAGTTTTCTTTGTCTACTTGGTGTGCACATTTTCCTGGCTGAGGGTACACCCGACTCTGCAGACTCATGAATAAATGCCTTGCTTTGCTGCTCAAGTCTGGTGTTACAGTTTTTATTATGAGCATTTCTCACAATTTGGGGACTTGTCTGGGATCCTTCACCTGTTTGTGGAAAGGGGCTTTGAGCTGAGGCAGGGAGATGCATCTAACCCACTTTTGGGTGGCTCGCTTGACCCAGGGCCCACCCGCCTCACAGTGTCCGGAAATGACCTGAGACTTCTTGTTGGGACAGCAGTAGATCGACGCAAGGGGGAAACAAGAGCAAACATCACGGCAACCAGGCATCCTTGTGCATGGGCCAAGGTAAGAAAATTGAACTTAAGTACTGCCTTGGTGGTTGGGCATCCTCGGGAAGCTGATTGTGTGTGTGACTGGGGCGTGTCTCAAGACATGAAGTGAATGCAGAGTCCCAATCCACAGTTCCGTTCTCCCATGAGGGAAGTGGTGGGAGATGGACTAAGCATCTTGGGCTGTGTGCAAAGTCTCTGGTAAGAGGGTCAAGCACACAGGACTGTATACAAGAAACTTCCTGTAAGGAAGGTTAAGTATACAGGGAGTGGGTAGAAATTCTCCAGTATGGGGGGATTGAGCTCGCGGGGTCTATGTTCAATAAATCTCTGGTAAAGAAGGTTGAGAACACAACTGGATTCAGCCACAGGAATCAGCTGAGGATGGGAAATAGAAATTCTAGGTCTAGGGAAATTAAAAGGGGTGGGGCCAAGGAAGGCCCCACAGACATTCCACCCAACAGTCCATTAGGGAGAATGTTAGAGCACTGGGGAGAGGATCCCTGGACCAAACGTAAGGAAAAACAGACAATGGTAAAATATTGTTGTCTCCTTTGGCCAAAGGAACCCATTAAGGGGAAAACTATATGTCTTCTGGCCCCAGTTTGGGTCTGATGACTGTTGGGTTTGTCAAGCTTTGGTCTTATATGTGAGTGATCAGGCACCAGCTTCTAAGGAGAAGAAACATGCTCTCTGTTGGTTGCAACCTACCAGCAGGTCTACATGTCTCTTCCCTGTAAATGAAAAGAAAAAAAAAAGGGATAAAGCCTGGGACCCTCTGTCCTGTCTCCCACCACCTTACAGCCCTGGCCACCCAGTGGCCAACTGGGCAGAGGAACCGCGGACAGACAGTACAGACGGAAGAGGCCAGGAACACCTAGCAGATACCCCACCAGTATCCACCCCCATGACACCTACAGTGCCGGTGGGAACTTATTATAGATTAAGAAAGGAATTAGAACAATGTAAACAAGACCTAAAGAACTTCCCCATTCCCTCAGAGCAGCTGATGTTTCCCCTTAGGGAGGTCTCCATGGGCCCAGGACAAATTGGGTATGTCAAATGCTCCTTCAACAAGCACTGAATTAGAAACTTTGAGCGCAATATGAAGCGCTTGGTAGAGGACCCCTTTGGATTGGCAGAACAATTTGATCAATTCCTTGGACCTAGCATATACACATGGATGAAATTAATGTCTATACTAGACATCTTCAGTGAGGAAGAGAAGGGAATGATGAGACAGGCTGCTATGAGGATATGGAAAAGGGAACATTCTCTCGGCCAGGGAATTGTCCTGGCCTAACAAAAGTTTCCCAGTATATACCCTGAAAGGGATAATAGGCCAGAGGATAGGGCTCAGATGAGAGATGCTAGGAGCCTCATTATCAGGGGAATCAGAGACAGAATGTCTCTAAGACACTTGAGATACAGGTCCATCAGCATTCCTACAGAAGCTCAGGGACCAGATGAGGAAGTATTCTGGTCTAAATCCAAAGAATGCTGTAGGACAGGGACTCTTAAAAGTCACCGTTGTAACAGAAACTGGTCAGATATTTGTAAGAAATTGCAGAAGGTAGATGAATGGGCCAGCTAGAACAATTAAAAAACTCCTCAGGAAAGCTCAGAAAATGTATGTTAGAAGAGAGGAGGAGAAGCAAGAACTTCAAAAAGCTGCAGGATATCTCTGCAAATCTAGGAACTTTTAGCTGCCAAATACTAAGTTTGAGTATAGTCCTTCACTGTGTGGAAAAGAACAAGGATTGGAAGCATGTTATGGTTAAATCTAAAGAAGTAAAGGGTATTTAGAAAGTTTGTGAATGTTGCAGAAGGTGTGAGGGAAGTTGTAATAATAAAAAGGAAAGTTATAGAAGTTTTAAACCTGGGTAAAGAAAACCTCAGTTGCTTGTGTTCTGATTTTATAAAAGCGTACCTTTGTCTGTTCTGCTGTGGAATTCTCTATCTGTTTTTGACCAATGAGACCTAGGAAATGTTGTCTGTAAACCAGTTGGCAAAAATTCCTTTTGCCACCCAGGACCCAGGAAGGGTCATTCAGGGCTGCTAAGTGCTCCAGTCTGGGCAAGTGAACATGTCTCTTCCAAGGACATGTCTCTCTAGGAGGCCAGTGGACGTACTGGAGAGAGAGGGTCTAGCTATCTGTGCTTTGAATTATTGCTCTATTTATGCTCTGAAAGGAAAAATTGAGGTTTCCCAGGGAAATTTAAAACTTCACATGAAAGAAAGGGAACCAGGGAAAGTGTAAGGCATGTAAATGAAAAGGTTTGTTAGAAGTTTATAAAGGTTTTGAAAAGAAATTGTATGGTTTTAGTAATGGAAGGTATAATGCATGGACATGCAGTTTTAAAGGACAAGGATTTTTCTTCATGCCTTTATATTTTTCTCCCTACCTGAACCATCCAGTATTTGGCATTCTAAAGAAGTAAGAAGTGACATAAGTTTCCTTTGCATAAACTAATAAGACCAGTTGCTAATGGTGGTTTTGTCAGCCGAGGCTTTGACTGGGATGTCATACCTGAAGAAGACATGCCTAGGCTCTGGTTGTTACCAGGAAGCCCTGAGGAATGGGACTTGACTTTCAAGGCTAATGAAAGCCAAGGAGGAAAAAGCCTAATACTCTGGTTCGTTGTGTGGTTCATGTCAACCTTTCTAGGGAAGGAATGAAGGTTGCTTCCCTGACAGATGGCTAGGAGAAACCTTAAGGCACAATGGAGAACTTGAAGGACTTGTAAAAAGCATGGGTTTTACAGGCAAGGCCAGATGGCAGGTGCATGGCTCAGCTTCTGTGCCAAGAGGGCAGACTGAAGGTCAGCCTGCAGGTTCTTTGTGTGAGTTCCAGCAAAGCAGACTTAAAAGATTTATGTGATCAATTGCTGTTCTTGTTGTGTTTATGCAAATGAACAGGCTAAATTAAAACTGGACTTAATGCAGTCCCTTTAATGACAAGGAGAGTAATCTTAAGGAGAAAAATCATGATTTGAGGAAAATCACAATGCTCAGTGGTAGACTATAAACTAGTGCAGCTAACTGTGTCTATAAAGCTTATTTTCATTAAAAGTTTGTTTTCATTTGAAAGTCAAACCAAGTCTGTGACATTATCAAAAATGCTTAATTTACAGGCAAGAGGAATGTCAAATGCCTTGCAACTGAATGTCTTCCCAATAAGACAGTCTCTCAGATTTAGAGACTAGTTTGTGAGTTGTGTCTTGTGAATTAACATGTATATTCTTTCTGTTTTCATAGAGCATAAGCCTATAATCTCATTACCTGAGTGATTGTCTGTACGTATAGGCCTCACTTAAGAAGCCCATCTGCATTGCCACCTCCTGAGACTCAACTGTTTGGCTGAACTAAGTAGTTGGATTGGTGAAGTATGGGGTGGTCTGTGGGCTTCACTTTAAAACTGGTTTCTCTTTTCTTTCCTAATGGCTTGGACAAAAAGGGCCCAGAGGTCTGAGAGGGGGGAAATCCTAAAATATACCCCTCAGCCTAAACTAGGTAAAGTGGACAAAAGGGTTTTGAACAGGTGTGACATGCCCTGCACACCTTCCTCCAAAGAAGCCATTTTTTTTCCTAATGTAGGACATTGAAAA
This sequence comes from Furipterus horrens, assembly GCF_987537825.1. Lineage (NCBI taxonomy): Eukaryota > Metazoa > Chordata > Mammalia > Chiroptera > Furipteridae > Furipterus > Furipterus horrens. Next base: position 111,333,317 of record NW_028327172.1, on the reverse strand, counting down.
ATTAATCCCTGCCTTTTGTCATCTAGTGGTTATGGTTTTAATGATGACTTTTAACTCTGTTGCCAAATCTGCTGCCCTCAGAATATGACAAGGATGCCAGCTTGTCCAACAGTGCCAGACCTTGGAAACCAAGCATGCCGCTGTCTGGAGACTGCCAACTGACCTGGACTCTGTGAAATCCTTCCCCATGAGGGAAGGCCACCCTCCCCTCCACCCCTACTCTTATTAGGGATTTCTAGGGTAGGTAGGACCATGGTGACCATGGTCATGTCCAGCTTGAAGCAGCTAGAGGAGCATGAGATCTTTGCCCATTGTCCTCTATAAAATTATAAAGGGTCTTGAGTCTGAGAAGGGGAATTGTAAGGTCAGCCCCAAATTCCCCAAAGCCTGTAGTTGGAGGGTGGGGGAAAAGCCATGCATCAGAGGTTTAGTTCAGAGACTAATTAATTAGACTGCATTAACTAAACAAATGCCAGCAACTTTTCATAATTTATCCCTCCTAGAGGCCAAATGGAATGTTAACTATAAGGAAGAAAGTCGAGAAATCCTCCTTAAATTTGAAGGAATAAATAGAATGGTTTGAGTAGTCAACTGCCCAAGAGAAGACAGGGAGAATTGTAAGAAACAAGGAAATAGTGACTCCCAAATCAGTAGAAAGATAGTCATCACCAGACAAAGGGAAAATGGGAGAAGGGAGTTGACAGCATTAGCAAATTTACAAATCACAAAAGGGGCATCCTGAAGGGGGAAAGATAGTTGTCACCAGACAAAGGGAAAATGGGAGAAGGTAGTTGACAGTACTAGCATATTTACAAATGACAATAGGGGCATTTAGATAATCGTGTTAAATTGTAATTCTGAAGTAACCAGTAATGGAGAAGCAGGGGAGAGGGAGAAGGGAGGGGGAGATAACTGAATTACTATAAAACCAGTTTTCTTTGTCTACTTGGTGTGCACATTTTCCTGGCTGAGGGTACACCTGACTCTGCAGACTCATGAATAAATGCCTCGCTTTGCTGCTCAAGTCCTGTGTCCCAGTTTTTATTGTAAGCATTTCTGACAAGGAAATCAGGTCTTTATTTACAATATCCCAACCTGGGGAGGGCAGAGAGCACTTCAGCTCAGAGCTCTGTTCTCCCAGAGGACCCGGCACTTCCCTTGTTCCCCAAAAGGCTGTAAACAAAAAACGTGCCCAGAAGTTCCCCATCCCTTATCTGTCAGCTGTCTCCTTCAGGATCTGGGGTACAATGTAATCAGCCTCTGTATAACAGTCCAGGAAAACATGTGCCATGTTGCACTGGATCACACATGGTTCTCTCTTTGTCCTTTCAAAGCCACGTGGTATTCCTTTTCTACCTCCTTGCAAACCACATGGAACTCCCCAAAATGGCTGATGCCTTATTTTTAAATCACTGATGATGGCCTGTGATGCTATGGGTTTGGTAACTGATTTTGACATTCACAGAACTTTACACAGGCTCTGTATGTTCTTTCCCCACTATTCCATAGTCAAAACCCCTCCCATCTCCTTGGGGCCTTGGAAGAACCAAATCCATTTGCATAACTAAGACACTGGTTACCAGCCATAGTTATGCAAAGACATCTTAAAAGCTGTTCCCTTTTCCCCATTCTCCAACCCACAGTCTCTGGGGATTTTGGGGAACCCCCACCCTGTAACACACCCTGCTAGTTTATTGATGCTCTTCAGCTCTCTTGAGCATAGATCCTAAGATGGGAGCCAGTAGCAGCCAAACCATGATCTGTGACAAAAAAACAAACAAAACATTGTTAGCATCACAGTCATCACTGGTTGCACCTATCCTGAGGGAAGCGACTCAGAGAATACCTCTTTCTACTAAATGGGTGAGATTAGAGGGCACCAGCAATTGGAGCCTTTAATTCCTTCTTTATCTACTTTACTCCCAACTAAAATGCCTGTCTTAATAATTAGAGGGTTAAGTAGTCTAAATTTAGTTTGTCTAATTCATTTCCACAATAACAAGATCTTTGTAAATGGTAAATTAGATTTTGTTATTTACCTCTTTGAAACCTGTGAGAGGCTTCTCATTGCCCTTAGGATAAGAACTAATACAATATTATCAAGGGGCTTACAAGGCCTGGTCTGACTTTCCACTTTCACCTCCATGCTTTTCTGTATCTTGCTCCTTCTGCTCTAATATAATGGGTTTTTAAAAATCAGGTCCTCCCAAACTTTAGGCTCTTTCTTCATTCAGAATGCTACTCCTTTGGTATTCTTCTCATGCTTTACCACAAAGTTTTTCTTTTTACAGGTATCCCCCATATAACATGGTACTTCTATAACACAGTTTTGCTTTAACATGATATAACTGTAGAAGGTATCCAAGAATTGCTGGTAGAAGAAGAAACTGATGAAGCAATTTTGGTGGAAATGACATCTGGAATGTACCAAGATAACTTAGGGAATGATAGCACTGATGAAAATGAAGAGGTTAAACAGTTTACTCTAAAATATGTAAAGAAATGCCTAGACTTAGCTGAATGGTTAGTCATATTTCTTAAATGAAGATCCTTGCACTGAAAGGAGCACAAAGTTTAAGAGAGAATTTCAAAAGTGCTTAGCACCGTATAATGAAATTTATAAAGATCTCTCAGCTAAAAGCAAGCAATCTAAAATAACAGATTTTTTTGCAAAAAGTAGAGTGTAGAAATCAAGATAATGCTGAAGAAAGTTCAGAGGATGAGGATATCTTGTCAAAAAGAAAATGCATTTGGTTAATGGAGCTTAGTAGTGATGATGAAGAAAACATTACTTAATTCATATTAATATGTAATACTTTTGATGAAAATTGCTTTGAAGACATTTAATTATAAAAATATAATAGTAGGTTTTTTAAAATTTTGGAGCCTAAAACCCCTTTTTGTACTAGTTCTTTGTTTCATATAACACAGCATTTGTTAGGAACCTAACAACCGTGTTATATAGGGGTTACCTATACTTCCCGCTTCAGGGTTTTTGTTTTTTTTTCTGAGTTATATATAATATTTCCTTTTTTTAATTTTTAATTTCAGTTTACATTAAGTATTATTTTGTACAGCATAGAGGTTAGACAAACAAATACTTCACATAGTGTTCCCCCAATATTTCCAGTACCCACCTGGCACCATACATTGTTATACAATATTATTGACTATATTCTTCTATTTATTTATTTATTTATTTAAGTATATTTTATTGATTATATTGTTACAATAGTTCCAATTTTTTCCCCTTTGCTCCCCTCCGCCCAGCACCCCCCTTCCCCGACAATCCCCTCGCCAAGTCCATGCCCATGGCTCACCCTTTCATATATTCTTCTTTTTTTTTTTTTAATAATTAATTAATTAGTTAAATATTTTAACAATAAAAAATAACAATCCCTCCCTCTCAGACTTAAGACCCTTTACAATCTTATAAAGGACAATGGACGAAGGTCTCGAGCTCCTCTAGTTGCTTCAAGCTGGACATGGTCGTCGTCCTACCTACCCTTGGGTCAAGAAAACCCTAATAAGAGTGGGGGTGTGGAGGGGAGGGTGGCCTTCCCACAAGGGGAAGGATCGTGCAGACTCCAGGTTGGTTGGCTGTCTCTGGACAACGGCATGCTTGGTTTAACAGGCTGGCATCCTTGTTGTATTCTGGGGGCAACAGGGTTAAAGGACATCATTCAATCTGTAACCACTAGATGACAAAAGACAGGTATTAATTTTTCAATGTCCCACATTAGGGAAAAGAAGGACTTCTTTAAAGGAAGGTATGCCAGGTACATCTCACCTGTCCAAAACCCTTTTGCCCATTATACTTAGTTTGGACTGAGGGAAATATTTTAGGTTGCCCCCCTCTCAGGCCTCTGGGCTCTTTCTGTCCAAGCCATTAGGATAGAAAAGAGAAACCAGTTTTAAAGTGAAGCCCACAGACCACCCCGTTCTTCACCAACCCAGCCACTTAGTTCAGCCAAACCATAGAGTCTCAGGAGGCAGCAATGCAGACAGGATTAAGTGAGGCCTATACGTACAGACAATCACTCAGGTAATGAGATCGTAGGCTTATGCCCTTTGAAAACAGAAAACACATGTTAATTTATGTAACATAACCCACACACAAGTTTATAGATCTGTAGGACTGTCTTATCAGAAAGACATCCAGTTGCAAGGCATTTGACATTCTTCTTGCCTGTAAATTAAACATCTTTGATAATGCCACAGACATAGTTTAACTTTCAAATGAAAACAAATTTTAAATGAAATGAAACTTTAAAGATGGTTAGCTGCACTACTTTATAGTCTACCACTGGGCATTGTGATCTTCCTTGAATCTTGATTTTTCTCCCTAAGATTACCCTCCTTGTCATTAAAGGGACTGCATTAAGTTCATTTTTAATTTATCCTGTTCATTTGCATAAACACAACAAGAGCAGCAAATGATCACTTATGATCTTTAGTTCTGCTTTGCTGGAACTTACGCAAGGAACATTTAGGGTGACCTTCAGTCTGCCCTTCAGGGCACAGAAGCTGAGCCACATACCTGGCATTCAGCCTTGCCTGTAAACACCTGCCTTTTCCAGGTCCTCCTGGTTTTCCATTGTGCCTTAAGGTCCCTTCTAGCCATCTTTCAGGAAAACAACCTTCGTTCCTTCCCTGGAAAGATTGCTATGGACCGCTCATCCATCCAAGGTACCAGGCCTTTTATCTCATGGACTTTTATTACCTTTGAAAGTCAGTCCCAGTTGCTCAGGGCTTTTTGGTAACAACAAGAGCCCAAGCATGTCTCCTTTAGGCATGACATTCCAGTCAAAGTCTTAGTCAAAAAATCGTTATTAACAACTGGTCTTATTAGTTTTATGCAAAGAAACTTAGGTCATTACTTCTTTAGAGTGCCAAATTCTGGAGGGATCAGATAGGGAGAAAATACATACAGTGTGAAGGAAAATCCTTGTCCTTCTAATATTCACTAAACTTGCATTTCTATTCTTTATATTGTTATTCTTTCCCCCAACTAAAAATTTTTCTGTTTGTTTGTTTTTCCATTACAGTTGTCTCACTTTTTTCCCCCTCTTGCTTCTCTGCACCCTGTCCCTCCCTTCTCCCACATTCAGTCCCCACCCAGCTGTCCATGTCCATGGATCATTTATACATGTTCTTTGACTAGACCCTTCCCCTTCTTACCCACTTCTCTCCCTCCCATCTCCCCCTTTGTTACTGTTAGTTTATTCCTCGTTTACATACCTCTGGTTCAATTTTGCTCATTTGTTTGTGTTGTTCATTAGTTTCCTTTAACAGGTGATAGCATAAGGTAATTTTCTTTTGTTGCCTGGCTTATTTTGCTAAGCATAATTCTCTCTAGTTCCAGTCATGTTGTTGCAAATGGTAGAAGTTCCTTCTTTCTTTCAGTACTTATTCATTGTTATTTTCCCCCTTTGTACTCGTGTTCCTCTCTGTCTCTCTCTGTTTCTTCATCTTCTTAAAGCAGACCCTTTAGCTTCTCTTGCAATACTGGTTTGGTGGAGATGTATTCTTTTAACCTTCTTTTGTCTTGGAAACTCTTTATTTCACCTTCCATTTTGAATGAGAGCCTTGCTGGGTAAAGTATTCTTGGTTGTAGGCCTTTGTTTTTCATTACTTGGAATATATTTTGCCATTCCCTTCTGGCTTGTAGTGTTTCTGCTGAGAAATCTGATGATAGCCTTATTGGAGCTCCCTTGTATGTTATTAGTTGTTTCTCTCTTGCTGCTTTTAGGATTCTCTCTTTGTCTTTGAATGTTGGCATTTTAATTATGATGTGTCTTGAAGTGGGCCTGTTGGGGTTTATCTTCATTGGGATCCTCTGTGCTTCCTGGACTTGCATGATTCTTTCTCTCTTCATGTTAGGGAAGTTTTCTGTCATTAGTTTTTCAAAGAGGTTTTCTATCCCTTGCTCTTCTTCCTCTCCTTCTGGAATTCCTATGATATGGATATTATTACGTTTCATGTTGTCCTGCAGCTGTCTTAGAGCCTCTTCAGTCTTGTTCAGCCTTTTTTCATTTTGTTGCACTGTCTGTGAGTTTTTGTCTACATTGTCCTCCAGCTCGCTGATCCGATTTTCTGCTTCCTCTAGCCTGTTTTTAATTCCTTCTACTGTGTTCTTCAATTCAGAGATCGTATTCTTCATTTCCTCCTGGCTCTTATTGATAGCTTTCATGTCCTTTTTGATGCTGGTATAATTCTCAGTAAGTTCCTTATAGTTCTTCTGGAGTTCACTGTAGTTTTTCTGGAGTTCTTTGTAGTTTCCGCTGAGCTCATTGAGCTTCTCCATAATACATGCTTTCAATTCCATATCTGATAGTTGGCTCCCCTCTATTTCATTTAGCACTCTTTCTGGGGACTCTGCCTTTCCTTTCGATGGGGGGTTGTTTCTCTGTCTCCCCATTTTTGTGACTCCTATTGTTCGTTGGTGCTTCTTAGAATGATCTGCACTTCCTGGATCTGCCCCTGGTGGCGTCAGATCCTGTACTAGTCTGGGCCTAGGCAGCCTGTTGGAAACTTTCAGGGATCTACTGCCTTTGTCTGTCTCCTTTAGTTGATAATCTATTCAATCTGTGATTAGCCATCAGGCTTAAGGACCGTGGGTGTGGCAGCTTAATTCCTGTAGGCTGGGCCTTTGCTTCCCCTCAGGCTGACGCCACTTGGCCCGGAATGGTCTGCCTGCAGTGTGGGGATGAGTCAGCCCTGGGACCCGGCCGGCCGCTTCCCCAGCTCTGTCCTCAAAGCCACCAAACCAAACTCTCCCCAAGCATCTCCAGTCCCCTCTGCCTTTCCTCCGCTTGAGCCCAGGGTAAGTGGGGGCCAAAATATTTTTGTATGTGATCCGCTTAAGAGCTCTTTTTCTCCTGCTGTTTCTCTGCACCTAGCAAGAAACTCTGTGGCTTTTTGCTTTTCACAGCTGGAAACTCTTTTACTTTCCACTCTGTTGCTGTAGGCTGGGAAGTTCGGCTGAGGGTTTAGACCCTGCCCTTTTCAGGGGGAATCCCCAGCTGCTGAGCTGTTTCTCAGTCCCTTCAGCTGCCACTCGTGGGAGCCCAGCCAGCCCTTCCGCGTCTCCGCACTCCCTACCGGTCATGTTGTGATGTAGCGGCCTTTTTTGTCTCTCCGTGGTTATAAGACTTCTCTCCAGCTGGTGTTCGGTTGGTTATTCCAGATGATTTCTCCAAAATTACGTTGTAAATCCAGACTAGTTCTGGGAGGAGGTTAGTTAGCTTCCACTTACTCCTCCGCCATCTTGTTTCTCCAGAACCATTGCCTTTTAATTCGAGTATATTCTTTATGCTGTACTTTATATCCCAGAGACTGTATTTGTCAATCTCTTTACCTTTATCATCCAGTTCCTTAATTCCCCTCCCCTATGCCAACCATCAGTTTGTTCTCTGTATCTGTGAGTCTGTTGTTTTTTTTTTTATTGCATATTTTTCCATTACCTTATACCCTCCTCCCACCTGCAATCACTATAGTTATCCATGTCCATTAGTTATTTCTTCTTTTTGCTCAATCCCTCTGTTACCGAGCAAAAGGGGGTTCTTTCATGTGGCACCTTAGTGTAAAACCCAACAGTTAATGTTGAGGAAAACACATCTTTATTTACAATATTCCAACTTGGGGAGGGCAGTGAGCACTTCAGCTCAGAGCCCTGTTCTCCCATGGGACCCAGCACTTCCCTTGCTCCCCAAAAGGCCGTAAACAAAAAACATGCCCATAATTTTCTCATCACTTATCTGTCAGTTTATTACAGAGTGGGGTCCCTAAAATTCCCCAGAGCCTGCCATTGGGCGGTGGGGGAAGGGGACAACTTTCAAGATGCCTTTGCATATCTACGACTGATAGTTAGTGGCTTAGTTATACAAATGACTTTGGTTCTTCCAAGGCCCCAAGGAGATAGGAGGGGTTTTGACCATAGAATGGTGAGGAAAGAGGGTACTGGGCCTGCACAAGGTTCTGTGAATAGTCAGAACTGGTTACCATGCCCGGTACATCACAGGCCATGGTCAGGGATTTAAAAATAAGGCAGCAGCCATTTTTGGCAGAGGAGTACAGAGATTAACATAGTTGCAAGGAGGTAGAAGAGGAGATCCATGTGGCTTTGAAAGGGCAGAGGGAGAACCATGTGTGATCCAGTGCAACATGGCGCATGCTTTCCTAGACTGTTATTCGGAGGCTGATGACATCATATCCTAGATCTTGAAGGAGACAGCTGACAGATAAGAGCAGGTGAAGTTCTGGGCATGTTTTTGGCTTATAGACTTTTGGGGAGCAAGGAAAGTTCTGGGTCCCATGGGAGAACAGGGCTCTGAGCTGAAGTGCTCACTGCCCTCCCCAGGTTGGAATATTGTAAATAAAGGCCTGTTTTCCTCAACACTAGTTGTTGGGTTTTACACAAAGGTGCCACATGAAAGAACCCCCTTCTGCTCTGTAACAAGCTCTCTCCCTCTGTCACCAGCCTCTGTATAGCAAAGCATGTGCTACATTGCACTGGATCATGCATGGTTCTTTATCTTCCCTTCAAAGCCACGTGGTTCTCTCCTGCCTCCTTACAAACCACATGGTTGTCCCTCTGAAAATGGCTGCTGCCTTATTTTTAAATCCCTGACTGTGGCCTGTGACACAATGGGTGTGCTAACTAGTTCACAGAACCTTGCGTAAGCCCTGTATGCTCTTTCTTCACCATTGTATGGTCAAAGCCCCTTCCATCTCCTTGGGGCCTTGAAAGAACCAAGTCCATTTGCATAACTAAGACACTAGCTACCATCCATAGATATGCATCTATGCAACCACAGGCTCTGGGGAATTTTGGGAACCCCACTCTGTAACACCTATACCCCCTACCCTCCCCAATGTTAGCTATCATCCAGCTCTCTGTGGGTTTGTCTCTATTTTCCTTGTTCAGTTTGTTCATTAGATTCCACATATTGTTACAGAACCCCACCAATGCTTTTCTGGAACAGCTGTGGGGTCCAATTGCCCACCACCAAGAAGCTGACTCCCAGTGCAAGAGTTTGGTGAAAAAGGATTTAGAATGACAGGTTTCTGCTGTTAAGTCCTACTCCCTTTAAAAACACCCCCAAACACATAGTCCTGCCTCACCCTGCCAAACCAGATCAGTTTCAAAATATGCCAGTCAGAGGTACCATCTTTCAGAGGTGCAGAAGTCTGCAGCTCAGCATTCCTGGTCACAGTTCAGCTCCAAGCATCTCTCACATCTCTGGGTGGTTGGCTGGGCAGGTCCCTGCAGCTCCATCATCTCTGCTGCCGCCTTCTCCAGTCAGATCTCCTCTCACTGTCCACCTCGCGGCTCTCTCTCCTTGACTTTCAGACCTCCTGGTGGACCTCCCCTCTCACTCTAGACATCCTGGCTCTTTCTCTGACTTTCAGCCCACCCTAATTTAAATGCTAAGCCTGGAACTTCCTGTGGTGTGTTAGCGTCCACCATTTTTGCTAGTTCCCCAGCATCTTTTACACTTTTTGGCTACCACCTTTAGTCAGGGCAAGAGTTCCCAGTGAGGCACAGGCATCTGTGGTGAGTATCCACCTCCTACCTTGTGCCAGTGCTATATGAGCTACCCCCTGGTTATGTCATGAACCACTGACTGTTTTCACAGTCATGTACATAATTCACCCTGGGTGGTAACCCCCTCCCCTTCTGGAATGCACAGCTATTAACTTTCCATTCTTATACAATGTAGCTCCAATGCTGTACCATCCACTCCCCCTTCCTCCAATCAAGGATTGTGGGGGGTTTTCTGCATGCTGTTACAATCCCCACTTCTAGAACTCTGGACCATTTGTACTCCTACAAAGGAGTTAAGGTCTCATAATATCTTCTGGAGCTATTACCTGCTGGCTATGGTTGTAGTCCTACCTGTCTCTGGGTCCAGAGATGCCTAACAGTTAAGGTGCAGAGCAGAGGGTGGCCATCATACAAGGGGAAGGATATTTCAGAGTCCCGGTCAATTTCCTGTTCCTAGAGAACAACATGTTTAATGTCTAAAGGTTGGCACTGCTGAACAACTTGGCATTCTTGTCATATTCTGGAGACAACGAATTTGGGAAGAGGGCTAGAAGGCACAATTAAAACCATCATCATTAATGACAAAGGCAGGGACCAATACCTCAATATCCCACATTAGGAAGAGTGGCTTTTCTGGAGGAAGGTGTGTGCAAGGCATGTCACACCTGTCCAAAGCCCTTTTGTCCTCTACACTTAATGTAGGCAGAGGGAATATTCTAGGACCCCCATCCTCACCCCCTTTAACACCTTTGGGTCCTTTCTGTCCAAGCCATTAGGGCAGAAAAGGAAACCAGTTTTAAAGTGAAACCTGCAGACTACCCCATACTTAACCAACCCAATACTTAGCTCAGCCAAACCATTGAGTTTCAGGAGGTGCAGATGTAGATGGACTTCTTAAGTGAGGCCTACATTGTGTAAACAGTCACTCAGGTAATGATGTCATAGGCTTATTCCCAATGAAAACAGAAGGAAGAACACATGTGTTAATTCACATAACAACCCGCAAACCAGTCTGAGTCTGTGAGACTGTTTTTTGGGAAGACATCCAGTTTCAAGGCTTTTGCTGAAATGATATTTAATAGTGACAATTTGATAGAGCCTTCTTGCCTGTAAATTGAGCATCTTTGATGATGTCACAAACCCAGTTTCAACTTTCAAATTAAAATAAGACTTTAAAGACAGTTAGCTGCACTAGTCTAATGTCCACCACTGAGCAATGTGATTTTCCTTGAATCATAATTTTTTTCTTTAAGATCACCCTCATTTCCATTAAAGGGATTGCACTAAATCCAGTTTTAATTTTGCCTGTTCATTTGCATAAACACAACAAGAGCAACAATTGATCACATATGATCTTTAAGTCTGCTTTGCGGGAACTCACACAAATAACTTTTAGATTGACCCTTTAGTCTATCCTTTGGGGCACAGAAGCTGAACCACTCACCTGCCATCTGGCTTTCCCTGTAGAACCTGCTTCTCTGAAGTCCTTGAGATTTCAGAGAAGATTTCAGAGATTTTCATTGTGCCTTAAGATTCCTCCTATCCATCTTTTAGGAAAGCAACCTTCATGGAAAGACTGCCACAAACCATACAACCAACCAATGTACCAGGCTTTTTCTAGTGGTCTTTCACTAGCTTTGAAAGTCAACCTCAGTTCCTCAAAGTTTTCTAGTAACAACCAGAGCCCAGACATGCCTCCTTCAGCCATGACATTCCAGTCAAAATCTTGGTTAATAAAACCACTATTGGCAACTCATCTTATTGGTTTTATGCAAAGAAACCTTATGTCATAATTTACTCCTTCAGAATGGAAAATTCTGGAGGAATCAGGTTGGAAGAAAAATATAAAGCATGAAGGAAAATCCTTGCCCTTCTAATATTCACTAAAATTGCAGCTTCATGCCTTATACTTTCCCTTGTTCACTTTCCCACATAGTGTGAAGTTTTAACTCTGCCTTGGAAACCTCAATTTTCTTCCAGAACAGAAGCAAAGCAAAAGCCAAAACAAAAACAGAGTTCCAAATGGAGAAGGGGGATTAGAACTAGCTTTAGAATCTTGTCCCATTTCCCACCAGTTCTGCTAACTGGTCCCACAGGTGACATTTCCTAGGTTCCACATGGCTCAAAGGTTTACTGGTAAAGGGACCCTCTCACCTACCAACTCCTCCACAGGTCTCCTGGCTGAGATGTGCCCTCTCACCATCCAGTCTCTTGGCAGAGACATGCTCCCTTGTTCCAGGCTGGATTCCACTGGCACCACATGACCCTTCTTAGGTCCCATATGGCAATGATATTCTCTCCAACTGGTTTCATAGGGGACCTGTCATAGCTCTCACTGGACAAAAAGCAGAAGATTCCTGATGTACCCAAAACAGCAAAGCATGTCCATAAGATCAGAAAACAAGTAAAGAAAGAATAACCACAACAAGAACTGAGGTTTCCTTTCCTCCAGGTTTAAAACTTTCACAACCTTTCTGTATATCTTTATTTATTCAGATTTAACCATAATTCACTTTCAATCCTTGCTCTTTTCCACACTGGGAAGGACCATACTCAAACTCAGTATCTGGAAGGAAAAAGTTCCTAGCTTTACAAGCACATGCATAAAGTAAAAGAAATATTGTCACCCTGTATTGGGGGTCACCATCCTTTTCTGGAAGAGGACTTTCAAATTTTCCAGAGTGCAGGTCCAGCTTTCTCATTCAGCATTAATCACAGCAGCAGGGCCTGCATCATCCTCAGGCAGTGCCCATTTCATCCATGTGTAGTGGATCCAAGGCTTGATTCCCATCAGCTTCAGGGAAGAATGCATTGCCAACAGGACATCATAGGGACCAGTCCATTGTTTGGCTAGCTGCTGTTCAGGGTCCTGATTCTTCTATGTTTTTAGAAATATGTGGTCTCCTGGCCAGAACAGGTGCAAGGGCTCATCAGGTGTATAGAGAAAACTGCAATGAGCAAACTTGTGCAAAAATGGTTAGTGTTTACATAAATGTTGCACATACTGCTTAATTCTTGCTTCATGTTCCAAATCTAAAGGGGGCATCCCTGTACTCCATAAACTATTCCAATAGGGTTCAGTTTAAGCCCTCTTCTGGGTGCAACTCTAATTCAGAGCAAAGCAATGGAAAGTGTCTGGCCCCATTTTAAATGTGTTTCCTGGCATATTTTGCCAGGGTCTTCTTTATCGTGTGATTCATTTTCTGTCTTTCCTGTAGATTGAGGTCTCCAAGATACACTCCATTTCCATCATATTTGCAGTTCCTGTCCAACCTTCTGGGAGATCAAGGTGAACTATGGCCTACTGTTGCTCTGAATTCTATGAGGAAGTCCAAATCTTGGAATTATTTCTTTCAGTAACGGTTTCACCACCTCAGTTGCTTTTCTGATGCATTGCTGTATTTGGTTTCTCAATATTTTGTTGAAGATTTTAGCATCTATGTTTATCAGGAATATTGGCCTATAATAATTACTATTATTTTTAAAAATTCTTTTTCGCATTCTGCACACTGACATAGAGGTAAAAGAAAATGACTGAAACTTAAATATGAAAGAATTCTTTACAATGAAAACCACAATTTTATACATTTACTTATGCATCAGTGAAAAATCACCAACTCCTCTGAAATACAACAAATTACATACTTAAAAAAATAGATCTCATTGAAAAAATCCAAATATGAAAAATACTGTCCTCCTGACATCTTCACATCCTTCTCTTCTGTGTGCTTATGTGTAACATGTTGTTTCCTCAGATAAATGTGTCCCCGTACTTGTTCTTCAGTTGTCCATTTACACATTCTCCTGTCTGCTCCAAAGCTATATTCATGTAGTAATCCAGGCAAGCCAGGACCCCTTGATAATCCACTCCAGAATTTAATTTCACCACAATGGGTCATCCAATGATTTGCTTTCAGAAGTCACTGGGAGGTTGCTTCTGCGGACTAATTTTAGCAATCCTGATCACAAACCTTGAGACTGAGACCCAGATTCCCCACTCGAGGCCCCTCACGAGCCCGACCTCTGCCAACAATAGTATGAAACTGCAACTGCAACCGTGGAGACCTATAATTATTTTTTGTTGTGTTTTTATCTGGTTTTGGAACTAGGATAATTCTGGCCTCATAAAATGAGCTTTAGAGCCTTCCCTCCTCTTGAATTTCTTGTAGTAGTTTGAGAGGGAGAGGTATTATTTTGGGGCATGTTTGGTAAAATTAACCTGTGAAGCCATCAGTTCAGGGTTTTTATTTGTTGGGAGTCTTTTGATTACTGCTTCAGTTTCACTAGGTGTAATCTGTCTATTCAGATTCTCTGATTCTTCCTGATTTCATTTGGAAGATTGTATGTTGCTAAGAACTTACCCATTTTGTCCAGTTTGTCCAATTTGTGGGCATATAGTTGTTCATAATATTTCTTACAATCACTTATATTTCTCTGGTATCAGTTGAGATTTTTCCTCTTTCATTTCTGATTTTGTTTATTTGGGTTCTCTTTTTTTTTTCTTAAAAGTTTCTCAATCTTGTTTATCTTTTAAAAGAACCAGCTCTTGGCTTCATTAATCTTCTGTGTCATGTTTTTAGACTCTATTTCACTTATTTCTGCTCTGATCTTTATTATTTCCTTTCTTCTACTCAATTTGGGCTTCGTTGTTTTATTGTAAGTTCCTTTAAGTGTGAAGTTAGATAGTTTATTTGAGCTCGTTTTCTTTGTTTGTTTTTGAGATAGGCCTATAATGAACGCTGTGAATTTCCCTCTTAGGATTTCTTTCCCGGTGTTCCACAGATATGGCTTATTGTGTTTTCATTTTCTTTTGTTTCAAAGTATCTTTTGACTTTTTCCTTGATCTCATGGTTGACCAATTCATTGTTTAACATCATGTAATTTAGTTTCCATGTCATTGTTTGTTTTTCTGTGTTCTTGTGATTGATTTCTGGTTTTATAGCATTGTGGGTTGAGAAAGTGGTTAATATGATTTCAATCTTCTTAAATTTATTGAGACTTATTTTTCTTCTTCTTAAAGCAAGTCTTTCAATATTTGTTGCAGTACTCGTTTTGTGTTAACAAACTCCTTTAGCATTTTCTTGTCTAGAAAGCTCTTTATATCTTCTTTGATTTTAAATGATAGACTTGCTGGGTAAAGTAGCCTTGCTTGTAGGTCCTTGCTTTTCATCACTTTGAATATTTCATGCCAATTCCCTCTGTCTTGAAATATTTCTATTAAGAAATCAGATGACAGTCTAATGGGAGATTCCCTTGTAGATAACTAAGTGCTTTTTTCTTGCAGTTTTAAATATTTTCTCTGTCTTTAAGCATTGCAATTTTAATTACAATCTGTCTTTGTGTGGGCCTCTTTGGGTCCATCTTGTTTGGGACTCTTGAACTTCCTGGACTTGTATGTCTTTTTTTCTTCATCAGATTGGGAAAGTTTCCAGTCGTTATTTCTTCAAATAGGTTCTTGACCACTTGCTCACTCTCTTCTACCTCTGGTTCTTCCATATGTGTATGTTTTGCTTCATGTTGTCCCTAAGGTTTCTTAAACTCTCCTTCTTGTATAAAATTATTTTATTTTTTTGCTGCTCTTCTGTTTTTCTTTTTTTAACCTTTCTTTCAATTCACTGATTTGTCCTCTGCTTCATTTAACCTACTCTTTATTCCTTTCTGTGCATTATTTATTTCATATATTGTATTGTTTATTTCTGACTAGTCCTTTTTAATGGTTTCTATGTCTTATTTCATGCTGTTGAGTGTCCTTGTAATTATTAATTTAAACTGATAAAATGCTTGCCTCTATTTCACCTATTTCTTCTGGAGAATTCTCTTGTTCTTTCATTTGGGATCTGTTTCTTTGTCTTCCACTTTGGCTGCTTCTTTGTATTTGTGTATGTATTAGGGAGATCTGCAAAGACTCTGGAGTAGACCTTTGTCAGATGCTACTGTGACTGGCCCTGGACAACCTGTTTGGAGCTATCAGCAATGTACAACATGTGGCTCCCTCTGCTGGCCCTATTTCTGTGCAGAAAGAACCAGGCTGTGCATCAAAAACAGCTTTTATCAGCCAGCACCCTTTAAAATGATCAGCTAAAGTCTCAAAGCTCCCAGAGATTTGCCTCTGCTTGCAGGCTTTCTATTAGGCTTAACCAGTGCCTCCAGTCACAGCAGGGCTTAAGCTGTGGGGTTAAAGTGGTTCCTGTGGGTGAGGCTATTGCTTCCTCACAGGGCGATGGCATTTGGAGAGGAGTGGTCTGGCTGAGCAAGGTGGCTTCTGCAGTACGTGGAATGACTTAGCATGGGGATCCTGTTCCTTCAGTTCTCTCCCCAGAGCCACCAATCCCAGACTCTGCTCACACTTCTCTGACCTCCTTCTTCCAGAGCCCAGGGTAAGTGGCAGCAAACAGAAGTTTTTGTGTTGGCCCTTTAAAAGGCTCTCTGTGTCTTTAGCTATCTCTCCCTGGTGGATAGAAACCCTGCTGCTTTTCACAGCTATACATTATTTGGGCTCCTTTCCTGGTTCTGGTGCTGTAGGCTAGGTAATCCAGCTTGGGGTTTAGATCCCGCACTTCTCAGGGGAACCACCAGCCACTGAAATATCCCTCCAGAACTTCAGATGCTGCTCATGGGAGTCCAGTCAGCCCTCTTGCACCTCCTCTACACTCCCTACCAGTCTTGTTGTAATGATGTGGCTTCTACCATCTGTTTCTGGTTATAAGGTTTCTCTCCCCTAGTGTTCAGTTGATTATTCAGGATGATTTTTCTATAACTTAATTTTAATTCCAGTTTGGTTGCAAAGAGGTTAGTGTAACTTCCACTTACTCTTTCATTTTGGTCCTCTTGTTTCTGTTTTATTTGTTCATTTATATTGTCCTTTAGATTCTATAAGTGAAATCATATGGTATTTGCTTTTCTATGATTGACTTATTTTACTTAGCATAGTACCCTCTAGGCCTATCCATCCTGTAGCAAATGTTAAGATTTTGTTATTTTTTATGGTCAACTAATATTTCATTGTATATATGTATTACCACATTTTTATCTACTTGTCTATTGATGGGCATTTAGGTGGCCTCGATATCTTGGCTATTTAAAATCAAGAGGTCCCCAATCCCCAGGCCACAGAACAGTACCAGTTCATGACCTGGTAGGAACAAGGCCACACAGCAGTAGGTGAGTGGTGGGTGAGCCAGCAAAGCTTTGCTCACATTACTACCAGAGCTCTGCCTCCTATCTCCTCCATACTGTCCATGGAAAAATTTCCTTCCCTGAAACTGGACCCTGGTGCCAAGAAGGTTTGGGACCGCTGTTTTAAATAATGTTGCAATGAACGTGTGATGTATATATCTTTTCAAATTAGCGCTTTGGATTTCTCTTATATATACTCAGAAGTGGAGTTGCTGGATAAAAGGAAACTTTATATTGTTTTCCACAGTGGCTTCATTTAATCTGCATTCCCACCTAAAGTTCATGAGAGTTCCCTTTTTTTCATATCCTTGCCGACACTTGTTTGTCCACTCGTTTATTGATGGTAGCCATTTGACAGATGTAAGGTGATATCTAATTGTGGTTTTAATTTGCATTTCTTAAATTATTATTGATGTTGACTGCCTTTTTATTTGTTTACTGGCCATCTGTATGTCCCCTTTGGAGAAGTGTCTATTCAGGTCATCAGGCCATTTTTCAAATTGGCTTGTTTGTTTTTGGTGTTGAGTTGCAGGCTTCAGTTAAATGTCATTTACAAGAGCCCTTTAGAGGCATCCCATTTAAATTAGGTCCACTTATTCTCACCCTTACACAAGGCTCTGCCCCATACAATTTACAGGTGTCTTTGCTACACTGGCCATGCTATTAAGATACGGAGTAAAAGCAGCTCCACCTAATGCACAGAAATAAACACAGGGATCCTACTAAATTGAGGAGAAAAATAAATATGGCCCAAATGAAAGAAGAGAACAAAACCCCAGAAAAATAACTAAGCAAAAAGGAGAGATCTAACTTATCATATGCAGAGTTCAAAACACTGGCGATAAGGATGCTCAGACAACTCATAGACTTTGGCCAAAAAATAAAAGGAAGAATAAAAGGTTGCAAAAAGTTAAATGAAGAAAAATAAACATGGAACCAACAGTGAAGGGAGGGAAGTCAGGATTCAAGTCAATGATTTGGAACAAAAGGAAGAAATAAACATTCACCCAGAACAGAATGAAGAGGCATGAATACAAAATAATGAGGAGAGGCTTAGAAACCTGGGACAACTTTAAACATACCAACATCTGAATCATATAGAAGGAGAAGAGGAAGAGCAAGAAATTGAAAATTTTCTGAAAAAATATTGAAATAAAACTTCCCTAATTTGGTGAAGGAAATAGACATTCAAGTCCAGAAAGCACAGAGAAATCCAAACAAGTTGGATCCAAAGAGGAACACACCAAAACACATTGTAATTAAAATGCAAAGATTAAGGATAAATAGAGAATCTTAAAAACAACAAGACAGAAGCACAGATTTACCTACAAAGGAGTTCCCATAAGACTCTCAGCTGAAACTCTGCAGGGAAGAGTTTCTCATACATGACCTGACCTGGGACTGAACCCACAGCTCAGACATGTACTCTGACTGTGAATTGAATTGGCAACATTTCACTTTGTAGGATGATGTCCAACCAACTGAGACACATCAGTCAGGACTTGTCTATTTTTTAATTAGTTTATTTCTCTCCTTATCACTCAGTTGCGAGAGTACCTTAAAAAGTATATAAAGACTTCCAGCCAAGATGGAGGCATAGACAGACATGCTGCGTCTCCCTCCACAACTAAGAAGAAATACAACTACCTTAACACTAGAAACAACCAGCAGTTCCTGAAAATCAAACTACATGGAAATCAGAAAACAAAAATATGAAGAAGAAATACTCATCCAGACAGGTAGGAGGGGCGGAGTCAGGGCAGAGAGGACGCGGTGTGGTGGCAGCAACAGCAGCAGCAGCAGCAGCACGCTGGCAGAAAGCACAGTGGCACATTTTAAAGAGTCAGGAGGGACACCTGGGAGGCGATCCCAGCTCCTCACCAGACTTAGCAGCTGATGGTCCCAACACCAGGGAAAATCAAGCTTCATTGCTTCTGACTGTGCAGACCAGTGGGGGTTGAGGTGGAGGCAGAAACTGCCAGTCTCAGCAGAGTCCACTTGTTTAAAGGGCCGTCACGGTCCTAGAACGTCCTCAGACCCAACCACTCTGGGAACAATGGGCAAGGTTGCAGCTAGAGGGGTGCCAATCTGGTGCGAAAGTGGGAGAGGTGCCTGGAAAAGGGGTGAGTACTGGGCAGGTGACATTTTTCCCTCTTGGACCCCTTCCCCACATACAGCGCCTCAACGTGGTGAAACAGGTCGCCCTGTACCAACAAATCCCTAAGGCTCCGCCCCTTACAACATAACAGGAGCGACAGCTCTACCTGGGATGCGGAGGCAAACAAACACGGGAGCCTGTCAGAATGTGGAGACAGAGAAGTATGGCCCAAAAGGGGGAACGGATCAAGGTTCAAGTGGGAGAACTAAGTGACAAGGAGATAGCCAACCTAACAGATGAGAAGATAGACAACCTAACAGAGGAAGAATTCAAAACACTGCTGATAAAGGTGCTCACAGGATTGACAGATATGAGTGAGTATGGCAAACGCATAAGAGAAGTGAAGGCTATGCTAAATGAAACTAAGGAAAATTCACACAAAACCAATGGTGAAGAGAAGGAAACCGGGGTTCAAATCAATGATTTGGAACATAAGGAAGAAAAAAACAGTCAACCAATGCAGAATGAGGAAGCAAGAATTGAAAAAAATGAGGAAAACTTCCCAAATTTTGCGAAAGAGATGGACATAAGCATGGAGGGTGCCGGGCGAGCTGTACTCAGAGGGGACCACACCAGGACGCATCATGATTGAGATGCCAAAGGTGAAAAATAGACAGAGTCCTGGGGGCAACAAGAGAGGAAGAGAGTTGCCTACAGGGGGGTGCTTATAGGACCATCAGCTGATTTCTCAGAGGACACTTTGCAGGAGGAAGGGACTGGCAAGCAGTATTCAATGTGAAGAAAGGCAACCTGCAACCAGAGTTACTCTATCCAGCAAAGCTATCATTTGGAATGGAAGGGCAGATGAAGTGCTTCCCAGACAAGGTGAAGTTAAAGGAATTCATCATCACCAAGCCATTATCATGTGAAATGTTAAAGGGACTTACTTAAGAAAGAGAAGATCAAAACTATGAACACTAAAATGACAACAAACTCACAACTCTCAACAGCTGAATCTAAAAAATAAGAACAAACTCCAACTAAGCAAACCAGAATAGGAACAGAATCAGAGTTATGGCGATCATTTGGACGGTTATCAGATGGGACAGAGGAGGGGGAGACATTGGGAAATGGTGCAGGGATTAAGAAGCATAATTGGTACAAAATAGACAGGGGGAAGTTAAGAATAATATAGGAAAGGGTGAAGCCAAAGAACTTATATGCACGACCTATGGACATGAACTAAGGGGGTTGGGATTGCTGGAGGGAAGAGAGGCACTGAGCGGAGGGGAGCAAAGGGGAAAAAAATTGTAACTACTGTAACAACATAATCAATAAAACATACTTAAAAATGTGTGTGTGTGTGTGTGTGTGTGTGTATATATATATATATATATATATATATATATATATATCCTTTAGCAGACATATGATATACAATTATATTTTCTCAATTCCTGGTTTATCTTATAATTTTCTTAATGGTGTCTTTGAACTGTAACATTTTAAAGTTTGATATACAATTACCAATATTTTTATTTTATGAATCATAGTTTTGGTGTTGAATCTAAAAATTCTTTGCCTACCCAAAGTCATGAAAATTTTCTCATAATATTGTCTTGTAAGATTTCTGGTTACTTTGTTCATAGTTAGTCTTATGTCTGAGGCTAAGATCCATCATGAGTTAATTTTTTTTTGAAATATGCATTAATAGTTTAAGTTTACTGTTTTGCATGAGCATATCCAGTTTTTGAAAAGATTATCCTATCCCCACGGAATTGGTACCTTGGCCTAAAACCAACTGACCATAAATTTAATGGTTTCTTCTTGGACTTCCAACTTAATTCAATTGATCTTTGTGTTTCTCCTCACACCAACCACACAATCTTGATTACTGTAGTTATATAGAAAACTTTGAAATATTTTGTATGATATTAAACCTTTTAAATTTATTGAAACTTACTTTATTGTCTACAATATGATCTGTCCTGGAGAGTGTCTCACGTACATTTGAGAATTATTTTTACTTTTGTTGGCTGGAGTGTGCTATAGATGTCAGTTTGATCAAGATGGTTGATAGAATTGTCCAAAATATTCTATATCCATGTTGATTTTCTGTGTAGTTGGCTTACTTATAGTTATTCAGAATGGGGTATTGAGGTTTCCACTATTATTCTTAAATTATTTTTTTATCCCTTTAATTCTGTTTCTTTTTTCTTCAGATATTTTGGGGCTCAGTGTTAGATGCGTATATGTTTATAATTGATATATCTCCCTGATGAATTGGCTTTAAAAATGTCATTCTTTGTCTCTAGTAATACTTTTATCTTCAAGACTATTCTGTCTGATATTACAGCATTCACTACAGCTCTTTTATGGTTACTAATTGCTATAGATATATAGCAATTAAAATTGTTTGTATCTTTGAATTTTAAATCTGTCCTTTGTAGACAGCATAGAGTTGGATTTCTCTTTTGGTATCATTAAGATGTTGTTTTACCTTTGTTTGTAATATATAGAAATTTATTAATTTTGTAAGGTTATGTGAGGGTTAGATAGTTGAAATAGTTATTAAAACACTGATTGCTGGGTCTCATCTCTAGTGTTTCAGATTACATAGTTCTCATGTGTGCCTAAGAATTTAAATCTCTAACAAGTACTCTGGGGATGGTTATACTCCTGGGCTTTTAGTAATTTGAGAATTAATGAAATAACTTTTAAACACATAATGTAGTTCTGGGTACCTCCTTATTGTTACTTCTATTCAATTCTTTTATTCCTCAAAGGTCTTTTATTCTTTGAATAACCTATCCTGTTGGGTTACTTTTGGTGTTGACTCTAATACATGGGTATTTATATTTTTAAGTCTATTAAAAATAAAATACCCCACTTGTAAAGCAACCAAGAACATATCAATTTGCAGGAAAGAAATTTATGAATATTCAATTTTTATCTTTTTTAGTATAAAAAATTAATGAAATTTGAGTTCTGTAATTTCTCATATCAGATGGTATTACTAAAATTAACATTACGGAAGATAGAACTAAATTAATCATAAAACAGAAAAACATTTTAACTGTGGGAAAAATGATGGTGAATACTGCAAATATTGATGTTAGTGTGTCAATGGTGATATTATGATAGATTTAATATTTTCACCTTTTATAACTTTAAGAATTACCTTGAAATTAGTATTACTTATTTAATAACTAATCCACTTCCAAATATCTCTGAAGAATAAGACATTTATATAACCCTCACCTTTTATCACCTAGAACTGGAGACCTTCCAAACTTTTACATGCAAGCTGTTTTTAAAGAAAAAGGTAACTCTCCCTTTAATCCACTGCCTTTGAAAGGTTATAAGAGGTTCACTACTTAAAAAAAAACAAAACTAAACTAAAAGGAATGAATATCTTGGATTAAATACATTTTTTCTTGTTACAAGTTGGTACAAAGCCTTGTCTTTTTACTGTTTTCATTCTAAATATCAATCTATAAAAACAATTTTTGACCTTCTTCATCTCATGGCACACAAACTAATTACTAAAATTCTGCAACACAGCAAAAAACATAGGCAAATTTTGACTGAACACCAAAAAATGTAATTACCCACACTTTTTGCTGCAAAGTGACTTTAAAAAAATATTTTATTTAATAATTTTTAGGGGGAGGGAAAGGAAGGGAGAAAGAGAGGAGAGAATCATCAATATGTGGTTGTCTCTTGCACACCACCAACTGGGGACCTGGCCCACAACCCAGGCATGTGCCCTGACTGGGAATAGAACCGGTGACCCTTTGGTTTGCAGGTCGGCACTCAATCCATTGAGTCACACCAGCCAGGGATAAAGTGACTTTAAAAAAAACCTGATGCCTATAGTTTTAGATAAGGATTTCTGATACAAAGAATTAATCAGATGCAATCTTATTATGCGACCTGACCGATACATAACCTATATACTTATGGTTCAAGACAGGGTATTCACACTGACAGCTATTGTTCTGCTGTTTTTTTTGTCATTAAAAAAAAATTGACAATGTAGGGGAAAAGAAGTCAGTGCTCCTGACTAAATAGTCTTGTATTGCATGTTTTAAAAGTTCTTGTGGCACACAGGTTGAAAATTGCTGCTCTATAGCAACAATCTGATTCTGCAAGAGGGTTTTTTTTAAATTTTTTTTTGCAGTTTGTTTTCTCAAATGTAAAAATGACTCTAAAGGACAATATCAACATCTGTGATGTATGATAGTAATGCTTGTAATTTTGAAGGTGAATTTACCCAGAATTGAGGTTATAATAATTTAATTCTAATTTATTCACTTAATTTTTTTTTCTGGAGACTTATTATTAATATTAGCATTACTAATGTTATTTTTAAGGTTAATCACACAGATTTAGGAGCTAGGATTGCTGTCTAATACCTTACTCTACTATTTCCTAATTGTGCAGCCCTGAGCAATTTAATATCTCTGTGTCTCATTTTCCTCTTATGTAAAATGAAGACAAAATAGAGTCCACTTGGTAGGCTCAATTGATGAAACAAGTGACACATATATATATATACCAGTTAAAACTATGTTTACTACTTTGTAAGTAAGGTCCTATAAGTCTTAGTTGTTATTCCTGATGATAAAAGCAGCAACACTAATAGCACTACCTTATATTTGTAGTGCTTTAGATATTAAAGAAAGCTTTCACATTTAACATTAGTAGAAACCCTATTGTAATTGATACCAAAGCCATTGTCAGCTCTGTACATGGAATGCATTTGTGTGAAGTTCCTGTATTTTGCCATGACTGTTTGTACTGTATAGTGCTGAAATGTCCACACCAGCACAGTCCTTCTCTGTCCCTGAGGTTGCAGAGCAACTCCACTCCTTTCTCTCCTCTCCTCCCCTCTTTCTCCTCCCCTTTCCTTTCTTTTCTCTCCAAGCTTTTAGTAAACATTTTATAAGAACAACTTTTGTTAAACACAAATATTACATTAAAAATTCACTGATTCTTTCTTTTTATTTTCTTACTCATGCCCAGAAACATGTGGAAGGAATATTATATATTAAAGAGTATTATTGTATGGGAAAGAAGAACTTTCCATTTAAGAACTACTGTTGGCACAGTTTAGAAGCCACTGCATAATCTTAAGAGTGAGGAATCTTTTAGAAGTGGATGAAGGGTTATTTCCAAATTTACTAAAGTCTCATAAAACAAAGAATAGATGATTATTTACCTGCCTTGGAAATAAAGAAACAAAAATGTTTTCAACTACATAAATGTATTCTGTCAATATTTTTTCAAATCATTATGGTATTAACTTTGGAAATATATATTTTCTTAATGGATTTACAGATATTTAAGTGTATTTCACCCACATTTTGAATAATAAATGGTTAGATACCAAGTTGTGTGAACTGTAAGATCTGAACAAATCACAGGAACATAATTACTTCAGTTCACTCAGCTGAACCTACAACTAGTCTCAATTATTTTGATTGACCATTAGGCAATTATATAAGAATTTTAATTGACAGTGTTACTTGATGTCCACTAGAGGGGACCAAACCATGAACAGAAGTTTATGCTTCTATTCCCCAGAGTGGTGAAAAACCCAAGCCATTTCAGACTGCTCGTCTGATATTCACAAATTATTTTCCTAAGTTTCTTATTGCTAAAAGGCCAACTCTACCAGGATATACAAGCAAATTTATGGAACCATTGAAGAACCAATAGTAGACAAATAATAGTTTGTAGAGCAAAAGGTTGCCTAGATGTAACAGAATGAAAGACATATAATCTTTATACAATATTGTAATAACCAGAATTAAATGTAGTACTAACGAACAAACTAACAAGTCACTTGGAACAAAAACAGGAACCAGGTTTTTACTAACAATCTCTATTTTAGCATCTATTTTAGTGCATTGCAGGGACTAGGAGTTCTAGATCCTGTTCAGACGAGAGCTGACCAACCACAAGAATTCTACTGACACTGATTCAACATACCGATGCTAATATCTTTACAGAAACCAGCAGGAACACTGCCTGCATGCCCCCACTTCCCTTTCCTTTCCTTATAAAAGACACCAGCTAGACCAGAGATGTTAGGATGGTTTTTAGGGCAGCAGTCCCTCATCTTCTCTGGCCATCAGCACCTAAGTATTGGCTTTCGTGGCAGCAGGCAGTTTCATAACAGCCTTTGATCATTTAAAAGTTTACTCAATTCATAGCAAAGCAGTAAACTATTTTGAAATTGTTTATGTTTTAATAAATACCAAGATGTACATTTATTAGTTTTTTTTAAACACTTGTCTCATTTCACAAGAACACAGAGGTGAATTTTGAAATATGACTCCATAATGTAGTCAGTTAATATATAATATTTTTTGGTCATGATGAATATTCAGAAGTAAATGTTTATTGAAACCATGTCCAATTGTTTTATTTTGTCACTGAATAACTAAAACCAACAAAGCCTAAAATTTGTTTGCAATTTCTAATTTAAAATATGTTATTTTGAAAATATTGTTTTCCAAAATGAGTCAATGTGTACTTTAGAACTCTGAATTTCAAGTTCAATATTCCTGTCATTACTTGAAGTCTCTGATTTGAAAGATTGTCATGATATGAAGCAATGCATTTGAATATTGTTGTGTTCTAATTTTATTTTTTTTTAAAGTATATTTTATTGATCATGCTATTACAGTTGTCCCATATTTTTTCCCTTTGCCTCCCTCTGCCCGGTACCCGCTTCCTTCCAACAACTGCCTGTCACCCTTTAGTTCATGTCCATTGGTTATGCATGTAAGTTCTTAGGCTTCTCCCTTTTCTATAATATTCTTATCGTGCCCCTGTCTGTTTTGTTCCTACCAATTATGCTTCTTGATCCCTGTGCCATTTCCCCCATTCTCCTCCTTCCCACTCCCAGCTGATAACCCTCCAAATGATCCCCATACCTATGATTCTGTTCCTGTCTGGTTGTTGGCGTAGTTTGTTTTTATTTTTATTTTTATTTATTTAGATTCAGTTATTGATAATGTGAGTTTGTTGTCATTTTAATGTTCATAGTTTTTATTTATTTTTTTCTTAAATAAGTCCTTGAAACTTTCATATAATAATGGCTTGATGGTGATAAATTCCTTTAGTTTTACCTTGTCTGGGAGTGAAGTGTTGTGTTCTAACATTCCTAAAGCATTTCCCATTTTGTGAGACTTAATATTCCAAGAAAAAGAAAAAAAAATTTTAAGTGTAAAAATGTAAATATAATTTAATAATCTCATATTGCAATATTTTTCAAAATAAAAGGTAAGTACAGTCAGTTAAGAATGTTGAACTATGCCCTGGCTGGGTTGCTCAATTGGTGGAGTGTTGCCTATACCAAAAGTTTGCAGCTTCGATTCCATTCAGGGCACAAGCCTAGGTTGCAGATTTGAATTCTGATTGGAGGGGCGTTCGGGAGGTGCTTGATTGATATTTCTCTCTCATATCATAGTTTCTCTCTGTCTCTGAATCTCTCTAAAAAACATTAAAACATATCCTCAGGTGAGGATTAAAAAAAACAGTGAACTATAGATTCTAAACAACTTTTTCATATGAGCAGTTTGAATTTTATTGCTAAGCTAGTATAAAAAAATCACACTTAATGTGAGAGATGAAAACATGGCTAACTTAAAACAACAATAACAACAACAGAACAGTTAAACCTCAAAGATCCATATCACAGCTATTTCTCTGCAAAATGCAGGAAGTTATTGCAGAAACAAAATGTCCACTAGATGCCACACTTTCTTTGCAGAGTAAAGCAGTACGTTGGCTTCTTGACTACTTTATGCAGATGCTATTGTATCTGGTAACAGGACCCTAATTCAATTGTCTTTTCCTTACATTCTCTTTCTGGTCCCCTTCCCTCAACAACATACCTAATCATCCAAAATTTGAATAGTAATGGTAACTTGTAAACTTCCATTGAAATCCTTCTGAAGGAGTATAGGGAGCTTATATTGACTGATTTTAAAGATCGAGTCATTTTAAAGCTGAAAAAAAAAAAAAGATCTTTCAGTTGCCTTTGACATTTTTAGTAGGCTGAATTGAATAATGAAATGAATAGAATTCAGTAAGTAAAAAAGTATAAGGCATTATCTTTGAAGCTTCCACCCTATGCTGTGAGTCAAACCTAACAAGACTATGAGTATTCAGAGTACTTATACTCAGTCTGAATCACAATATTTGATGTACCTGTGAATTGTCAATTATGGCATCTTTATGGGAATGTAACCTAAGCTTAACATTGCTCATATAAAATAAATAACATACCTTAATCATGTGATAGTGTGAGGTCAGTCCTCTGTCTCCTTCAGATAACTAGTCACCTGAGCAATTCTTTCATAGGACAATTACAGTTTTAAAGCATTGTGTCTTTTTATTCTCAAAATCTTTTGAGGATCTGATCACTATATCTGATCATTAAAGAATCTA
The DNA here is from genome assembly GCF_987537825.1 of Furipterus horrens. Lineage (NCBI taxonomy): Eukaryota > Metazoa > Chordata > Mammalia > Chiroptera > Furipteridae > Furipterus > Furipterus horrens. The sequence goes on along the minus strand of NW_028327172.1, from coordinate 111,306,027 downwards.
CAGTAAATTAAAAGTAATTATTGTTACTTATTGATTTCTTAGAGAGAGAGAGAGAAAGAGAGAGGGGAACAGGGGTTGGGGAGAGAGACAGACAGACAAACAGATCTACAGTGATTTGTTGTTCCACCCATTTATGCATTCATTGATTGACTCCTGTATGTCCTGGCCAGGGATCAAACCCACAACCTTGTTGCATCAGGACAGTGCTCCAACCAACTGAACTACCTGACCATGGTGATGGTAAATTTTAAAAAATCATACTTAAGCTGACTTCAATTGCTGGAGTAACTAGTGAATTTACCAATTAGTCGGCATTTTTTTTTTCTTTTCCAAATTGATGTGTTTTGAAGATTCATTTTCAGATAAATCCTTTTCATTGTAACCTGTATGGAAGAGTCACTGTCTCGGAAGAGTCACTGTCTCGGAAGAGTCACTGTCTCCTGATAACTGACAAGGTTGATCAAATTTACCGGGCAGTTTGCTGAAGAAAATATGGTCTATAGAGAAGAAAAACACTCAACCAAACAAATCTCCAAACTAACAAAAATAACAAATTAACTTGAATTGTCAATGTAAAACAAACTGCTTTGAATGGACAATGTGAAAAATCTGTATATCTGTAACAGGAGGGTATCAAAATAATTCCTGTTGCTTCACATTTTTTCCTAGTAATTTTTTTCCCATGTACATATAGCATCTACTGTTAAAGATTTCATTCAGTGGGAAACATACACAATTAGTGATAACTTTCCAAAGGAAACTAGAGAAAATAGATAAACTAAAATGTGGCTTTGTAAAAAGGGATCATGTAAACAAAGCAAGATTAACAATGTTTGACACTTGCTGAAAGCTGTTCTAGGGATGACTTGCTGTTAATTCCAGTTTCTTTATGACTGTGTTTAAGAGCATATACTGAAAGCCCAAAGGGTTATTTATAGGTGAAGGACACCCAGAAACTAAGTTCTCGAGAATCCTTTTTCCACACTGGAATGATGCTACTGTGGTAAAGATACTGAAATTTATTTGCATTGAAATCTAAGATAAACAGGCTCTGCCTTATTGACAAATTTGACCGCTAACCCTGCCATTTTCCAAGGAAATTGTACCTGTATCAGAAATCACTTAGAAATTGTCAGGCAATGAACATAACTGAGCATCGAGAATATGATTTGCATCATTCTAAACACTATAGAGAGTAATAAAGTACCCTAGAATTCCTTTCCCAAGTGTCAAAAAAATAAAAATAAAAATAAATGAAGCCACTTTAAAATGGAGCTGAAGCTGTCATGCCAGAGGAACTGTCTTGCAAATCTTATGCATCAAATCTTTGGACCGTTAAAACGGGGCCAAGTAACCTTTGGACTGGGCCTAATATCACATCGTGCCCCAAAGAACTGTTTACAAAGATAACAAGAAAGCAGTTGTTATGACAGCTAGACTGATGACTACCTGACTGAAAATTTAAAACTTTGTTTAGAATTAACATCACTGTTAGATTATCTACACCAATAGAAATGTCTTTTATCTATTGATGTAATTGTTCCCCTTCCCTTTCTCATAATTGGAACATTATTTGGTCTTCTGCCTGAATCAATACTTATTGAGTAACTATCCTTACTGATCTTAAATAAATTCTTGTTGTCTCTCACATTGAAAGGTCTTTTATTTTTAGGTTAACACAAGTTAGAGCAAAGCTAAGCTAATGCATATTGATGAAGATTGCAATGTGTTTAGATCTGGATTCTGCTAAAAATTAGATCAAAGACGTGTGTGTAGTGGGAGCAGCCTTGGTGTGTCTTGGGGTAGTGTGCTCTCCATAGACAATCAATAAGATCTTAAATTTTTCTAACTGCAATAGCAGAGGATTTTCATTGTTCAAATGCTCAAACAATACAGAAGTAGTAATAGAATATCTAAACAAGGATTCAAGTTGAATCTAAGTTAGTACTGTACTGTATTAATGTTTTTGTATTAATATAAGTGCATGTTATAGAAGGAATTTCTTAGTAATAATTTGAATAATTACAATTGTTAGAAGAAGAATACCTATTAACAACCTGCAATATGTTCACATCCCCTTTCAGGCCTTTGAGTACAAAAGGAAAAGCTTAGAAGCTCATAAAGGCCTTCATATCTCTCTTAGAGAGATTTGAAATTTTGGGTGCTCAGATGCCTTTTTGTGTTTCTTAGGTTGGTATACCTTACATTTTTCTTTGGTCACACCTGCCATCATTCCCACCAGTTAGTAGGATCAACTAAGGGATTTTATACAATCTTCTTACAAAAGTGGTGGAAAAACAGAAAAGTCTTCAGCAAATCACCCCTTAAGTTTAAGATTTGACTAATTCTCAATGTTATCCTCAAAGATAAATTCCTTTTCCTTGTAATTTTCTGATTCCATGTCCATCTTCATGCCCACCTTGGAAGAGGTATTACCATTGAGCAGACCTGTCCAGGGTCAACTTTCACAGAAAGCTTCTTTGCCTTGGCCATAAAAACAGGAGCCACCAGGTATCCCTTATAAGACAGTCCTTGAAGTAATTTGTGTTAGGTGCCTGCAAGTCCTTTCATGGCTGTATTTTTAATATTTTTTTTACCCTTTATTAGTAAAGAAAATTACACTAACATTGTTTCATATGGCAGCATTATCTTTTGTGCATATTATTGATACTGTTTTTCCATATTTATATATATAATACTTATAAAATTTACACTGAAAATAAATTTTATTTTAAAAATTTATTACAGATTATAAAAGCAATACCTACATGTAAACTATTTAAACAAGAGAGATTTATATTACACAGAAATTGAAAATATTTCTACTCATGATCCCTTGTTTAATGATTATAAATATCAATAACATCATGCATTGTAAAGATATATATACAAATTTTGTTATGTATATTTTACTGTAATACTATAGTAAATTGTAAATCTATAAAATATATAGTATATAGTATATTTAATATAAATTGTAAATCATAAATATATAAATGATAAATACATATACATAATTTTTTAAAGTATATTTTATTATGTTGTTACAGTAGTTACAATTTTTTCCCCTTTGCTCCCCTATGCCCAGTACCCCCCTTCCCTCCAGAAATCCCACCCCCCTTAGACATGTCTATGGGTCATGCATATAAGTTCTGTTCTTTGGCTTCAGCCTTTCCTATATTATTCTTAACTTCCCCCTGTCTATTTTGTACCAAACAGTTATGCTTAGTCCCTGCACGATTTTCCCATTTCTCCCCCTTCCCCGTCCCATCTGATAACCATCCAAACGATCCCCATACCTATGATTCTGTTCCTATTCTGGTTTGCTTGTTGGATTTTATTTTATTTTTTAGATTCAGTTGTTGAGAGTTGTGAGTTAGTTATCATTTTAGCGCTCATAGTTTTGATCTTCTTTTTCTTAAGTAAGTCCCTTTAACATTTTATATAATAATGGCTTGGTGATGATGAACTCCTTTAGCTTTACCTTGTCTGGTAAGCACTTTATCTGCCCTTCCATTCTAAATGATAGCTTTGCTGAATAAAGTAATCTTGGTTGCAGGTTGTCTTTCATCATATTGAATACTGCTTGCCAGTCCCTTCTTCCTGCAAAGTGTCCTCTGAGAAATCAGCTGATAGTCCTATAAGCACCCCCCTGTAGGCAACTTTCCACCTCTCTCTTGCTGCCCTAGGACTGTGTCTTTATCTTTCACCTTTGGCATCTCAATCATGATGCGTCCTGGTGTGGTCCCCTCTGAGTCTAGCTCGCCCGGCACCCTCCGTGCTTATGTCCATCTTCTTCACAAAATTTGGGAAGTTTTTCTCATTTTTTTCAATTCTTGCTTCCTCATTCTGCACTGGTTGACTGTTTTTTTCTTCCTTATGTTCCAAATCATTGATCTGAACCCCGGTTTCCTTCCCTTCACCATTGGTTTTGTGTGGATTTTCCTTAGTTTCATTTAGCATAGCCTTCACTTCTTCTCTTATGCATTTGCCATACTCAAACATATCTGTCAAGCCTGTGAGCATCTTTATCAGCAGTGTTTTGAATTCTGCCTCTGTTTGGTTGTCTGTTTCCTCATCTGTTAGGTTGGCTATCTCCTTGTCACTTAGTTCTCCCACTTGAACCTTGATCCGTTCCCCCTTTTGGGCCATACTTCTCTGTCTCCGCATTCTGACAGGCTCCCGTGTTTGTTTGCCTCCGCATCCCAGGTAGAGCTGTCGCTCCTGTTATGTTGTAAGGGGTGGAGCCTTAAGTATTTGTCAGTACAGGGTGATCTTTTTTACCACATTGTGGTGCTGTATGTAGGGGAGGTGTCTGAGAGGGAACAATGCCGCCTGCCCAGCACTCGTCCCCTTTCCAGGCACCTCTGCCACTTCTGCACCAAACTGGCATGCCTCTAGCTGCCACCCTGGCCATTCTCCCCAGAGTGGGTGGGTCTGTGGATGTTCCAGGACTGTGGGGGCCCTTTAAACAAGTGGACTCTGCTGAGACCAGCAGTTTCTGCCTCCATCCAAACCCCCACTGGCCTGCACAGTCAGAAGCAACGAAGCTTGATTTTCCCTGGTGCTGGGACCATGAGCTGCTAGGTCTGGTGAGGAGCTCGGAACGCTCCCCAGGTGTCCCTTCTGACTTTTTAAAATGTGTGACTGCACTTTCTGCCAGCCTGCTGCTGCCACCGCTGCTGCCGCCGCTGCTGTTGCCACCACACTGAATCCTCTTTACCCTGGCTCCACTCCTCCTACCTCTCTGGATGAATATTTCTTCTTTATATCTTTGTTTGCCGGACTTCCATGCAATTTTATTTTCTGAAACTCCTGGTTGTTTCTAGTTTTGAGGTAGTTGTATTCCTTCTTAGATGAGGAGGGAGATGCAGTGTGTCTGTCTACACCTCTACCTTGGCTGGAAGTCCCATATACATAATTTTATGTTATACATCTTTTAATATAATATTGTAGTAAATTTTAGTCATTTTTAAATCTATAGTTTAGTGACATTAAGCAAACTTCTTCAGAATTTTAAAATCATATCATACTAGAATTCTACACCCATTAAATAATAACTCTTCAGTCATACATTCACCCAACCCCTAGTAAGCACTAGGTACTTCATGTAAGGGAACCATACAATGTTTGTCCTTTTGTGTATGTCTTATTTCACTTAGCTTAATGTCTTCAAGATTTATGTTGTTGTTTGTGCCAGAAGTACATGTATCTTAAACAAAAAAGAGACTATCTGACCTAAATTTTTTTTAAGCTGAGAATTTGTTCAGAAGGTGGCAGCTTAATTATATGACCTTATTTGTTCCCTTCCAGACCTGTGATTCAATCATTACTGATTATTTTTTACATTCTATTATGAATTGAATTGTGACTGGTATATAAAGTGGTACATAAGTGTTATCGGTATATAAAATTCCCAATAAACACTGATTTTAAAACCATAAATTTAAAAGAGGAAGTGCTAGATTACCAGTGAGAAAGGGCCCAAGTTTTGGTTCAGGATTTGCCAATAATGAATCTACTATTTGCCCAATCTTAGATCCAAATGTAGTCATGTGTATATATGTGTGGGTGTCTATAGATGCATATATATACACATTATAAAGTGTTTTATACAAGCACATTAAATACTGTTATAGTTTCCTGTCATTTACCAAATTGTAATTATGTAGTAATTTGTAGGTTATTTTCTTTCTTCTGCTTGGCTAGAGTTCTAAGAGGAGATGGTGGATATCTTCCTGTCTTCTTTATTGCTGAATCCCCAGGCCTAGGACAGTGCTTGTCACACAGAATGAATAGCAATTACCGAGATAGATGTTCTACATAATACTTATCTCATTTGGTCCTTAAAGTCATTCTGAAGTAAATATTATTATGTCCGTTTTTTTTTTCTATAGATGAGGAAACTAAGGATCCAGTAGGGTAAATAATTTGTGTGAGATTACTGAGATAACAAGTAGTAGAGCTTGATTCAAATTTAAGTTTGGTCAACTCCAACACTCATTACTCTGTCCCTTTACCATGCACCCTTTGCTTTGAATTAAGCACCATGTTGTCAATCCTAACGGAAATTTTAAGTAATGCAAGTACATTTTTTTATGCCAGACTTTGGAATATATTTTTGGACTGTATTTTGACTCCAAGAGCTAATATAAGGTCTGTCCAGAAAAAGTCCAGACATTGTTAATATAATGAGAATGTTTTGCACAACATCAATGTAACCTGGCACCCAAGGAGAGTGAACTGGAATGTGCATGTGTGAACAATGGCAATGTTACGATACTAGTCAGTGGGGGTGGTAGGTGCCATTGAGTGAGCATTTGCACTGTGTGACCATTGCATTCAAAATGGCTGAGCGAGTAGAGCAATGAATCTATGTCATATTTTGTGTTAAGCTTGAAAATTCCATAGAAACTATTTGGATGATTCAGGAGACTTTCAGGGATGATGCAATGAATGCAGCACAAATAAAAGCATGACTCAAACACTTCAAAGATGGTTGAGAATCTGTTGAAAGTGATCTACATTCTGGAAGGCCTACAATAAGCAGAACACCTGAGAATGTTGAACTTGTTTGGGCTGCAAGCAACAAAGATGAGTGACTGCCAGTGCCAGAATTGGAAGTTGATCTGAGGATTCCAAAAACTACTGTGTCTGAGATTTTGATGCAAGATTTTGGCATGAAACATGTCATGGCAAAATTTGTTCCATGGCTTCTGCTACCAGAGCAGAGGGAACATCATGCTGCAGTTGCTAATGACTTGACTCAGACTGCTACCAATGAACCAGATCTGGCACCCTGTGACTTCTGGCTTTTCCCTCAAACTAAAATCACCTTTGAAAGGGAAGAGATTTCAGGCCATCAGTGAGATTCAGGTAAAAATGATGGGATAACTGATGACAATTCCAACAAAGGTTTTGCAGAGTATTTTGAATAGTGGAAGAGATGCTGGGAGAACTGTGTGAGGTCCCAAGGTGCCTACTTTGAAGCGGACTGTGACGTCATTGTCCAATGACCAATGTTTCTTGTATTTTGTATCTTCTTCAATAAATGTCTCTATTTTTCATAGTACATAGTTGGATACCCTCTGGACAGACCTCATATTCTTATAACTCTGAATATTCCAACAAATTAATAAAACTACAACGTGAGTATCAGTTACTCAAGAAACCTTCAAAAGTTTTATTAGCATCTTAAATGTTTCCTTGTTTCTCAGTCTATTTGGAATTGGATATCAGTTAAACTGTACCCAACTCTAAAGGGAATACTATAATTTATTTTCTATAACAAAATGTGATGCTGGGCCCTAAGTATACTTTTGCTGTTGTGTTGCTATTTTTTTTTTTTTAATTTTGGGAATATTCTGATGTAGAAAAAAGCTAAGGAAACAGTTTGATGGTGAACTATATTCCCCTTCTCTAGTTTCATCATTTAATAATTTTTAAATTCATTCCTCTATATTTATTCTTGTCTCACTTAAGAAAAAATTTATTGATTGATTGATTTTAGAGAGAGAGGATAGGGGAGAGAAAGAGAAAAACATTGACCTTGGTGTATTAGGACAACAATGCTCTAACCAACTGAGCTACCTGGCCAGAGCTTCAGACTTCTACAAAGAAGTATGTTCTATCCTCACTTCCCTCCATTTTAAGTAACACTAAGGATTCGATTTTTTTCCTCTATTTTGTTTGTTATAATTATTTCGGATGCTCATATTGTGTCAAACTTGGCAAATGAGAGCCTGTTCAAGCTGGTGCTTCTGTCATTTATCATACTCAATTGTTCTTTGGGCACTTCTTTGCTTTCTGGCACAAAATGTTCCAGGCTCACCTTCCATACATTCCCTGCCACAGGCCTGAAGTAAGCTACAGCGGTCCCTCTCTATATCGCGGTTCACTTATCATGGCCTCACTATTGCAGGATTTTAAAAAATATTATATTTAATTACTTATTGTGGATTTTTCGCTATATTGCAGAATTTTGCAGTACTGTATATGTATGTTGTTAAAGTTACATAGGTTTAAGAGTGTAGAATATGTTTAAGAACATAAGTAGTGTTTATATAAGTGTGGAAAAGGTTAATAAGGGAGTGGGAAAGGTTAACAAGGGACTGGGAACAGTTTATAAGTGTGTGGGAAGGGTTTATAAAGCCTTAAAATATATAAAAATACTAAAATAAATGTAAGGTTCCTACTTCACGGATTTTCACCTATTGCGGGGGTGGGGGTGTCTAGAACATAATACCCGTGGTAAATGAGGGAATACTGTATTTTTACAAAATGGGAGTAAATATTTGAATTCATTGGGCATGTCTTAGAATCTCAGACTTGTAACGACTTTAATACACTCTAAAATTATTATTAGGAGACCACTACTTTAATTTCAGAGAATTGCAAGACTTGGGGAATAGTTGCAGTTGAAATAGTCATCTTGATAATCTACTAGATTTGAATTATTAATAATTATTGATAAAATAAAAATAAATTAAATTACAGTTAAAAATATTTTTTGCTCACTTCTTTCCTCTGATGAGGTGAGGTAAGAAGCACAAAAGAATTGAGTCTAATGCCAAGTGAATATGGTTATATAAATGCAAGATAGAAATATTCTGTAAAAGAAGTAAGCAGCTCTGTGGATTTAAAATTGGTTTAATTCATCTAGAAAAATATGGATGTAAGCAAAAAGGACTGTATATCCAACACTTTGGTAAAGTTACATTTATATGGCATGAGACCCAATGAAAATAGACAATAAAGAATTCATTAGTGAACACCAAATGCTAATATTAATATTAAAATAATTGATTATTGTTGACGTTATTACTGAAATTTTTGCAAAAGAACTACATCAATGTTAACACAAGACCCTGCTAGACCTTAAAGTATGTTATAATGTCGTTAAAATAAAATGGCGAAACAGTGGTACAAGGAAGGTAATAGACATTTACATAATTGAGTAGGTAGGCTATAAAATGGGAAGAATACATGATATTTACTTTGTCTCTCTTATCACTATTTATTCTGTTTATCTTCATTAAATGATTTTTCTACCTCTTATTTAATATATGAATTTCTCATGTATCTCCTCTTCAATATGAGATGGCTAGAACAAAAACATTAAATATATAAAATTAAGAATTAAAACCAACACTAGAAAAATACGGATAGAAATTTAAGAATAGAGAAGAGTCTCCATCCACTATTGACAGACAATGAAGAACCATTTAAATCTGGTATAAGTTTCATGGGAGTCAAAGAAAAAAATAGATACAGTTAATTGTATACTTTTGTGTTAAAGGGAAAACCTTTTTTATGTATCCAGGGAAAGTAAAATATTTCCTTGCAAGTTTTAAAAGAAATTCCTCACATGAAACTCCTTAAAGGAATTCTAGTGTAAGTTTGGACAATAATTTCTTTTTTTTTTTGGCAAAATGTGAGAAAATAGTTTTCAGAAGATGTTCCATTATTTTTCATTAAAAGTAAAGGACACAACAAAAAAAGAAATAATACATTTTGATAAATGTAATTTTTAAGAGGATGAGGGCATAAAACATGTTCAATGCATGCATATTAAGTTAGAGCATCACCATTCTCTAAATGAGTGTTTCCTGTATGTGGTGGACAGGATTCTAAGATGGTTCCTCAAGATTCCCACCCCTTGGTGTAAATAATCCTTTCCCCTTGCATATGAACAGAACTTGGGGATATGAACTCTTGTGATTATGTGTCATATATGGCAGAAGGAATTTTTCAGATGTAATTAAGATTCCTAGTCAATTAACTTTGAGTTAATTGAAGTGTCTTGAAGTTACTTCAAGTGTCTCACCTAATCAGGTGAGTTCATAAAAGGGTGAAAAACTTTTCCTCCTGGTCTCGATGAAGCAAACTGCCATGTTGTGGAGAGGAGCATGTATCAGGCAACTCTGGGAGGATTCTAGGGGCTGAGAATGACTTCACAGGGCAAACAGCACGAAAGCAGGACCTTCGTCCTGCAACTGCAAGAAACTGAATTCTGCTAATATCCCATGAGCTTGGAAAAGGACACAGAACTGTAAGTGAGATTTCATCTCTGGCCAGTACCTTGATTTTATCCCTGTGAGACCTTGAGTAGAGAACCAGCCTCATAATGCTGAGCTTCTGAATTACATAAATAGTGGGATAATAAATGTTTTGCTTTAGGCTGCTAAATTTGTGGAAATATGAAACAGCAATAGATAACAGATATATCATGCTTGAAAAACTCACAGACCAGTAAATATCCCCAAGTGTTCGTCCGAACTTTGTATTTTGGCAAATAAAAATAATTCACAATAACAACTATTATGGAAGTCGGAAACTGGTGGCTGTGGCCTGAATTCAGCTCTGAATGTGTTTTGTTTAGCTTGCACGGTTAAATATTTTTAAAATTCAGTTTTAAACATTTCAACATAGAGAAATTGTGCATTTATGGCTTCTCTTTAAAAACTAGAAGACACATTGGGCTCTAATTCTACCAGAAATAATCAACTAGACCAAGAAGCTAGTAATGGTTTCTTCCTCTAAACAGGATGTCTGCTTCCATTTTGCTATCTTCCCCTCCACTCTTTGTTGCTTATTGCACAAATTTACTTCTCTAATTTCACTCACTTACATTATCTGCCTGACTCCTATATTATAAACAAGAGAAATTGCATAGCAAATGCAATATAAAATGATGTTATATTTAAAATAAACATAAATTCATACATATATAAATATCTAGTACATGTGTACTTACACATTACTTATAAAAATAATCCATATTTTTCTTTATGAAAAACTTTCTTTTCTTTCCTTTTTCCTCCTTCACTTCACCAAGGTTTTTCCAAATTGGGAAACAATTATTGTTAGGTTGGCCTCAGTTTAGAGTGTCTTGGGTCACTGACCCTTTTGGTGCCTGTAAAGCCAATGGAATCTAGTCAGACTTCCTCACCTCAGATGCCAAGGTGTGGGCTGCTTGAGATAAGAATTAGATTCACACGCGCAGTGCACTCGCAGTTATATAAGCTTTGATGTCATATTTTGGCTAGTGGCTGGCTTTGTCTATGCAGAATATAAGAGGAATAGGAACCCCCCCAAGAGTGTTCATGTTCATGTTGGTGCAGCAAGAGCTGTGCGCTGAGCCGTAGGAGCATGGCTGGCAGCTGGCCGGTGGCCCAGTGCAAGCCCAAGGGCAGAGGGCAAGTGTGAATGCTGTAATGTTTGCAATAAAGGAAGTGTCAGAGGTTCCAACCTTGCCTCACATATTCTTCTGAGAGCTGGACAAAAGGAATCTGCATTCAGTTCCCCAACAGACACGTTTTAATGCACAGCTGAAACAACATAGAAATGCTTCAATGTACAGAATCTCACTTTTAAATATCTTCAGATTTAATATGTTAATAGAAGTTAAGAAAAGAAAATGGTATAAAGATTATTATTGCAAATGTAAACTTTGTCTGTATGCCACTAAGAGACCCAAGAGAACTCATTAAGTGGGATAAGCAGTCCTGGGACAAGTTAACTCTCTATATTGTTCACTCAGGACAGTATAGGCACAGATAGAGTACGGTAACCCTAAGCAGGTCCAGCTGTCTGCCACTGTGAAAGCCAATAGTTGAGAGGCAGGTGCTAATGGAAAGGAATGTGATTTATTTGTAGATGTTGGCCATCTGGAAGATGGTGCACTCATGTCTCAAAGCCCATCTTCTAGAAAATGGGTGATTCGTATCTCAAAGCCCATCTTCTAAAAGATGGAGGGCTCATGTCATAAAACCCATCTCCTCTTCTCAGGGAGACAGAGATTTTTATAGGAAGGGAGAGGGGAACAGAACAAAGAGATCAAGGGAGGGGTTGCAAAGTTCTCTATGTGTAGACAAGTATAGTCCATTCCAATAAAGCAAGTGACAGTGTGATGTGCATCGTCTTGGTTTAGTCATCCTGGCTTCACATCATCCCAGCTTCACATCATCTTGGCTCCATGTTTGAAGGTCAGCAAATCTGCTAGAGCTGGGATGCCTGAAAGTCAGGGTCTGTATTTTTTGAAATTAGTTCCTAGGATTCTTATACAAACATGCTGTTCACCTACAAGTTACATATTAGTCAGAGTCAGCACTTACCGAAATAATGTCACAAGAATGGTGGAGTGGGTTACAATTTCCCACTGTTATAGTTTTCCACTCTTACAGCATGACCTCTGTTATTAACTCCTGCCACTACTGTGGATGGTTTTGGATCAAGCATGCAGATGAGCATAGAAATCCCGATTTCTGGGTAGGAAATGATCTTCCAGTAGATTGCAAAATAGTTACAAATTCTTTCTAATTCTCTCTATACCTCTTTTTCTTTTTACAGTGTGACTTTGCATAACCTTACATAATGAGGTGGAAACGATTTTTTCATTACTTGAGTCTGGGACAGATGACTTGCTTTGAACCATGGGAAAGTAGCAAATGTTATAGAAATAGAGACCTTGCTCATTGTGACCGACTTCCATGTTGTTTTGGGGAATACATACTACATCCACCATGAAATAAATGAAATTGAGCAAGGCTGGCAGGATGGTATTTGTGGTTCACTTACCTTGTTGCTTCAGTTGATAGCCAGCCAGTCTCCACATATGTGAGTGAAGGCTTAAATACCCACCGATAACAGGGATATGTAGAGTGGCCAACTCATACGGGTCTGCATGGAGATGTCCCAATTTTAGCACTAATAGTCCATGTGCCAGGAACCTCCTCAATCCCAGGTAAACTAAAATGGTTGAACCAATAAGAGTAGCAGTAGAACTGTCATCTGAGCTCACTCGAATTTCTCACCACAAAATTATGAGCTAATTCATGGTTAGCTTTTTATGCCACTGAGTTTTGACATAGTTGGTTATACGCTAAAAGCTGATACAGTTTTAGAAACTCATCTAGTTAATTTAACTCATTTTTGAGCTGATAGGGTTGAGGTTCAGAGAGATAAAATGACATATTCAAGGTTACCTATCTAGTAAGTCTTAAGTTTGTCAACAAAAACAACTCAAAGACAATGTTAAGAAATGCCAGGGAATATTTTCTAAGGAGAAATATTTGAGTAATAGTTTATTAAAAAAACCACAATTAATGAATATCAAATTTTTTATATAAACATGGGGAGACTATATAATGCAGCATTTAAGAACAAGGGTTTTTAAGTCAAGTATATGTGAGTTCAAATTCTTCTAGATAATTACTTACCTTAGGCAATTTAGTTAGCCTATCTAGTCACTAGTTTCCTCATTTGTGAAATGGGCATATTTATACATACCTCAAAGGTTTGATAATGTGAGAATTATTTTAATATTACAATGTAAAGTACTGGATACAGTGCCTGGTACATAATAAGGACATCATGAATGGTAGCAATTGTTATTATAAAAATGCAGATCACAGAGTCATTAAAACACTCAAGTTTGTGGTGTTTAACTATTCCACTTTGAACAATCCTAGTAGTGACTATGGATTTAATCTTTTCCATAGCCAGTCCTAGAAAAAATAGACTAAGAAATTGAGAGCCTAATTTTATTTATTTTATGCTTTATTTTTTCTTATTTCTGTAAATGCCATAAATATTTATAGATGTAATATCAGAAACTGGAGTTAAGTGATTCAATTTTTAAGAATCTCTTTTTTGTTGATAGCCATTTGAAAAGAAAGATCCTTTATATATAGACTTTACTAAAACATGTTCTCAATCATTTTTATTTGCAACCATTAGTCATTTTATTATTTGAGAGAGTTTCAGATACTCACATAAAGAAATGAAACTGAGGGCATAAAATAAGAAAATATTCAACATTAGCAAAACTTGCTTTAACACTGCCTTAAGGGTGAAAGGTAACTCAAAAGCCAAAGGACACTAAACTGTTCTGATTAAACCTATCATCCCAATGACTGGTAAGCTGGTACAGTTAAGAAGCAGAAACCCATTCAGGGAACACAAAATAAAATTTAAAAAAAGATACCAGCTGTAAACCTCCAGCTGCAGATAGAAGAACAGAAGAAGCGTCATAACTTCTCTGTACTGTAGTTTTTGTGAATGACCATTGTAATGTCTCTGGTGTGGGAGCACATTAAGAAGAAAAGACAAGATCAACACCGTGACCACACCACAAGCCTCGGGAAAGGCATTGTCAGTTTATTGTTGAAGGCACATTGTTTAACATTTCACTGAAGGAAATATCCATTGGTACTTCAAGGGTAATATTGTATTCTTGAACTTTCTTCTGCTTACAGAAATTCCATGTTAATCAATCCAGATTTCAATTAAGTGGTATCTCTGTAGGCATCTAATTTACTCAATATGTAGAAGCTAGGGATATTTTTTTAAATGGAAAGAAATTATGATCTCTGAATGTGATATTAGCATGTTTTCATACTGTAGAATGAGATTATATTTAAGAAAATTATAGATGTGGTTTTATCTCAGGAAATAAAATTTTACTAGAAGATAATATAATTAGGTTTTAATTAGAGTATGAACTAAGTTCTTTTGTAATATAATTAATATTCTCTAACAAAATTTACCAAGTAGGTTGAAGCAAAAAAGCTCATTAACATTTTTTATTTTGAAGGCAATCATAAAAGAATATTACTTAAACCCTATATGTTACAAAATGAATTACTTAGTATTTCAAATGTGCGTAAGTGTGGGCATATTTGTACAGAGGAACACTCTCTATATCTATAGGACAGGTCTAAGGCACAATAGCACATTACTGCCTTCTCCAAATAGCCCCACCAGGGGGCCTTCATCTTTCCCTGGTGAGACCAGAATAAGTTGGTAGTTCAAATTCCATTGCCCATTCAGTCTCCAGGGACTTCAAACAAGGGAGCCAGTTATGATGGTGGGTGCTGGGTTGTAGGCTTGTATCCTCCCATTAATCAGACTGAGTTTGCCTCCAATTCATGTTCTAAACTCCACTGAGTGACACTCAGGTAGCATGGCCTTCAGTCAGGCCCACGCGGACTTAGTTTGAACTGATGAACTGACATTATGCAAGTGAAAGCTTGTTACTAGTTCCCTGAGTTCATCAAAAGTTACCAATTACTTCTTTGGTGGACTACCTTATGCAGCAACTAATGTTCACTATTATATTGCCTTTTAAAGAGCAGGGGCTGGTAGTAGTAAGGGAAAAAAAGGAATTTAAGCAAATTAGCATAAATGGCTAAATAATAGCATGTTTTCTTTTGTGATATTATTTGATTACATGAGTGAAAACTGAAGTTTTAATTTTCAATAATCTTACTTTAAAAACCTACTTGTTAGACTTAGCTAGGTGAAGCATGTGTTTAGAAATGACTCTGCACGCTTGAATTTATTTACCCAAGACAAAGAAAATTGTAAATTTAGAGATTTAAGAAACCTCACATTTTAATAAAGGGCAACATAATTGGTAAACATGATTAGGTTATTATATTTGCTGTTGCTCAACAAGGAACCTTCTTATGAATTGGTAGGTTTTACCCAGAGTTGCTGCATATTACAGAAGAGCATAATTAAATATTGAGTAAATGGCCTCCCTTTTAAAAAGAATAGGAATAAGAAGAGCATCTTGTTCTAAACTCCTCCAACAATTTGCATTAAAACTTTTAAACTACAAATTGCTTTTTAAATAAAAAGAGAGAAAGAGTGAGAGAGAGAGAGAGAGAGACCTGGGTTCAGTCCAAATTATACTCAAAATATAAATATGTATAGTTTTTTAATATTCTTTTAAAACCTTGTCAGTTATCAAGAGATTGCAATAGTTTGTTTTACTTTTGCCCCTATGTATGTATATTTTATATACTGATGACACTTTTATCTTGTAAGAACTACATCCAGCAATGAATCACGTTCTTTGAGTGAATAATTCAGTCCTTGACGCCAACCTCTGAGGGGGAATATTGTGGTCATGCTGTCTGAGCAGTGTGGTAGCTATGGCTACCTATATAATTCTTCGCAATGAAAAAAAGTGACAATGACATTAAATTTAATCAGGTTCCCCTTTTCTGCGGTTCCCACTGGGATGAGCCACTAGTGTCTTGCCTTAAATATTCAAAGGCCTTCCTGAGTAGTTTGCATGTGTTCATAAGCTGGGACAATGTCCTGCTAATACAGAACAATAGATCTGTCATGTATTTCTCCTGCAAGTAGATGTGAGTCTAAAGTTACGAAGTATAGGGTTTAAGGGCTGTCTTCCCCTCAGTGACTGTCTTTACTTAAGTCTTAACAATTGGCAGTAAGGAAACTTACATGGATAACAAAATGTAATGAACTTGATTTTCTGAGTTGGAAACCAAATGTGTCAAAGAACTGTGTTTGTTAAATAATAATAAACTGCCTAACTTCTTAACATTATTTGCAGTCACACTTCATCTGATGTGAAAGACACAGTACAGAATATCATATCACATGGCTGAAAACACTGGAAACACATAACCTAACAAATATTTAAGGAGAGTAGCCTATATTTATGCCTTGTACCTCTGCCGATCACTCAAGTGTTTATCACTTTCTTTTAAATCACAGTTGAGAAATTATAAGATATATTTTATGCCCATTGTGTATCCCTGGGAGGATGGTAAGCTAACTTTTAATATTCAGAGGATAAAAACAAACATAAGGATGATCATTATTATCATCCGTAAGTGTCTACAAAGATTTATGCCATTCATTAAAGTCTCCCTGAGGGCTCATAATTTTGATATTAGAGAAACTGAAGAAAGGGAAATGCAAATTAATTTTTCTTTTTCAATGGTAGGCAAAACCAAACAAACAAAAAAATAAAAGACTACCCCCAAAAATTATTATTTCTAGGAAAAATACTGCATTTTGAGAGTAATTGAGTATATAACACTTTCTACTATCTAAACAGAGTAACCCTGCCTTAGGTTATATTTAATACCTTATCCTGACAACCCTTGGATAGCATTAATATATTTTTGTGGCATATTATTAATTAATAGTAATATTTCAATGGTATACCATAGCCATAAAAAATAAAAGGTGAACATAACAAACAATTCTTTCAGATCTTTAGAGATGCTTGCATAATTCTACTCCTAACTTTCTTCTATTTTATATAAGTAAAATATAAATGGAAATGGGGTCTGTGGTAAATACTTAACATTTATTTGTTTTTCTTCTACCTTTCTGTCTCTTTTATTGAGTCTTAGATTCTATTGAAACCTTAGGGTTCTTTGTCTCATAGATATGCGTGTGTAACTCCTATTAACATCAATTTCATTGCATGAAAATTGTTATTTCTTTGCACTATTGAAAGGAAGATTGATTTTTTTATAGCTTTATGTTTTCATCCACTTGGTAGGTGTTTGAAGATAGACAACTTAAAATTGTTTCAAATGTCAAGATCATAGTCAAAGAAGTGAGCTTATCATAAATCTATAAGAAATTCTTTCTATAATGACATATAATTGACCTTAGAGTTATGAAAGAGTTCAAGGTCAAGCAGTGAGACACTCACAGTGGTCAACTATGTTTGACTGACACTTGTTTAACCTTTGAAAATGTGATTTCATGTTTATCAAACTTTGACATAAAGCATTGTGTGCAATATAGAAGTAGGAACCTTATGCTATGGCTTTCTAATATAAATTTGACAGACAATATATTGGCATCCTCTATAGGACAGATCAGTGTCAAGGGTGCAGAAGGTCAGAAATGAACAGTTTCATTGAATAGGTTTCAGTCAGGCAAAACAGGTTCCACAGGAAAACCGCCTTTCCAAATGGTCCCATTTGTAGACCTGAGACATTGCAACTCAACCCTCTCTACTCTTTTTATTGTTTGGCAACAGGGAGATAGGACAATCACTAACCTATGCACATATGCCAAAGATGACATTAGATCATAGTTCAGGATACAATGGAAAGGAATCCAGAGGTAGAGTTTTATGTGGGTGTCGGGACTGATCCTACAAAAAAAGAGTAGAAAAAGTTTGTTTTTATGGTATTTTATGCCTCAGCTCCATTTTTTTCCTTCTGTATGATTACTGTTTTTGAATATTTCTTGTATTTTGCTAGAAAAAGTGTTATCTCATAATTGCTCAGTGTCTGACCTATTCCAGAAAATCTGAAAGTCTATTATTTCAGCCTTCTTAATCTACATAGTTTATACCTGACTCCTCACTCTCTCCTTTCTGTCTTTCCTACTCAATCCTTATTTTGACTACAGCAAGTAATGTTTGAAGAAGTCATGGGTTTCTTTATCTTATTTTTGTCAGTGGGTTTGTTTTCATGGAATCACTAAATCTGAGGGAATTATCAATGAAAAACTGGAATGTTACTTTGGAAACTTACTGGTCTTTGCATTAGGTCTGGTGATTCATTGGTACTCCTTATATTTAAAATATATCACATTAATAATTATTTTATCTTGTGAAAGCAACCTTTCGGAAAGGGTCCCCTTAAATAATTCATGTTTCTTGAGGGAAAAATAACCAAAGCATAACCTCATTATATATAGACTTCAACTGTAGACATTTGTACTATAATCGTTATTTCACTACTATAAATTATATTGTGATTAATGTCTTGCATTGGAATCTCTTATAGTTGTTGCTGAACAAATATTTTGGAAGTCAGTTGCAGACATTATGGTATTTTATTCTTAACTATCTTAGTATGTATCTTCCAAAAGCAAGGACACTGTCTTCCAAAATCTCCATATTACTTCCCCAAGAATTTAAAATTAATATAATAAGTTTATAAAATATAGTCCCTATTCAATTTCCTCAACTGCCCCAAAATACCCTTTATATACCGACATATCCTCCCTCCCTCTTCCCTCTCCCCTTCAAACCAGGGTCCAATTAATGATTATACATGCATATACGTATCATTAGATTAAACAAGACTATTTAAATATTCCTTCTTCCACTGTTTGTTTTATTATGATCTTTATATTTTTGAAGAGTCCAACTCAATTGTCTTGTAGAATGTTCCACAATGCACAAAAATCTAATGATTTTAACATAGGTTAAGTTGGGGAGATTCACATTAAAATACTTTTTTCACATTGAAATTATACTTTTTAAGTTGTGTACAATAGGTACACATTCACCGATTTTGAATTATCTATTCAAAATTGAAAAAATTCTATGTCAATTAGAATGAAGAAAATACTGTATATTTTAAAATTACTGATGATGTAAAACATTATTTAATTTAAAAATGAATGTTTAAGTATATTTTATTGGTTATGCTATTACAATTGTCCCAATTTTTCCCCTTTGCCCCCCTCTGCCTGGTACTTCTTTTCCCTCCAGCAATCCACCTGCTCCCTTAGTTCATGTCTGTGGGTCATGCATGTAAGTTCTTTTGCTTCTCCACTTCCTATACTATTCTTTTTTAAAAACATGCTTTATTGTTTATGCTATTACAGTTGTGCTAATTTCTTTTCCCTTTGTTCCCCTCTACCCAGTAACCCCCCTTCCTCCAATTGTCCCCCCCTTAGTCCATGCCCATTGGTTGTGCATATAGTTCTTCTCAACATCTTCCTATCTACTCCACTGCCTCCTACTGTGCTTCTTAATTCCAGTACCATCTCTCTTCCTTTCCCCCATCCCCCTTCTCACTGACCTGCCTGCTATATGTTCCCCATACCTATAATTCTTTTCACACTCTCATTGCCTACTTAGTCTGCCTTTGTTTCAATTCCCTAGCTTCTCTTGTTGGTTGTTGTGATACAGTTTTCATTTTAGTGTTCATAGTTTTGATCTTCCTTCTCCTAAACAAGTCCCTTTAACATTTCATATAACAGTGGTTTGGATCTGATGAACTCCTTCAGTTTTACTTTGTCCTGGAAGAACTTTCTCTGCCCTTCTATTCTGAATGACAGCTTTGCTGGATAGAGTAATCTTGGTTGTAGGTTTTTGCTTTCCATTACTTTGAATATTTCTTGCCAGTTACTTCTTGCCTGCAAAGTTTCTTTTGAGAAATCAGCTGAGAGTCTTATTGGGACCCCTTTGAACGTAATTCTCTTCTTTTCTCTTGCTGCTTTTAAGATTCTCTCTTTATCCTTAATTTTTGACATTTTGATTATAATGTGTCTTGGTGTGGTTCTCCCTGGGCCCAGTTTTTTAGGAACTCTCTGTGCTTCCTGGACCTGTATGTCTATTCCTTCCCCAAGTTAGGGAAGTTTTGCTTCATTATTTTTTCACATAATTTTTCAATTTTTAGTTCTCCTTCTTCACCTTCTGGCAGCCCTAAAATTTGGATGTTGGCCTGCTTATAGCTGTTCGATAAGTTTCTGAGCCTCTCCTCATATTTCTCACTTTTTGTTTCCTCTTTCTGCACTGGTTGACTGTTTGTTCCTTCCCTATGTTCCGATTTGTTGATTTGATCCCTGGTTTTCTTGCTCTTACCGCTAGTTTCATATGTGTTTTTGTTCATTTCAGCAGGACTAGCCTTCATTCCTTCCCCATCTTGTTTAAGATCTGCTGTTAGGTCTGTAAGCATTTTTATAACCAAAGTTCTGAACTGAGCCTCAGAAAGATTTCCTATCTGCTGCTTCCTTAGATTAGATATTTGCTGTCTGGTCAGCTGTGTCTCTGGGGTCTCTATCATGATTTATGCCATCCTGAGAGTTTTGTGTTTACCTTCACTTCCTGGGCAGGACTGCCACACCTCTTACGCTATAGGGGGTGGAGCCTTGTGCACTCATCACAACTGAGCGACCTGTCTCACCACGCTGTCGCGTTTCTGCGGGGGTGGGTTTCCAAGATGGATTCCTGCTGTTCACCCTCCGCTGAGAGACAGGGAGCCTCCTCCTCCATCCCCAACCCCTCTGGGCCTCACAGTCCAAGGCAGTGGGGGTCTGCCTTCCCTGGCTTTGGAATTGCAAGCTGACAGGTCTGGCCTGGAGCTGGGGGTGCTCCTCAGGCACTTCTCACCTCCCCTTAACTATGGATGTCTATGCTTACCACTGTCCTGCCTCTGTTGCTGCTGCTACCATGGATAGCACTGCTTGAACTCTCCTCCCTGGCTTCGCCCCACCTACCTGTCTGGATGAGCATCACTTCTTTATAATTTCATAGGTTTGACTTCCATTTATTTTCTGGTACTTCTGGTTATTTCTGTTGCCCCTCTCTGAGTAAGGATAATGTATAGTCACCTTGTAGAACTCAGGTAAGGTGAGGTGACTTGTCTTGCTGATATCACTTCTAGCTAAAGGTTTTTTATGTTCTTTTCCTTTTGTGCTATAACGACCACCTATGATATTCCCAATAGGACCTGTTCTGTAAGGCTGGGATGCCAGAGTAAAGATCACATGGACCAGATCTGTAAATGTTTGTGTTGTAATCACTGGTTTTTGAGGTATCATTTATCTCAGAATAACTTAGCCCATTCTGATGCATATACTCTCAAGGACGTACTAGTGTTAACCAAGACCAACGTTTATACCAAGAGATAAGTTTTCCTATATAATAAATAGAATCTATGTGAATGAGAATACTTCTATAAGCATGATCATTACATTCTTAAACTGAGGTAGAGCTTTAGTGGCAACTTGAATTATAGACTCAAATCCTTCTTGGTCATGAATTTTTAATTAAAAAATTTTTACTTACTGATTTTAGAGAGAGAGAGGAAGAGAGAGAGAAAGAAGCATTGATTTGTTGTTGCATTTATATCTTGGCCTAGTGACACTCTAACCAGCAAGAGCCAGGGCCATAAATTTTTATGCTTTGAGAGTGGACTTTGTTTCAGGGAATAACTATAACAAAAATGTAATATATAAGATGGTTACAGTTTACAATCTCAGAAATGGCTATGAGTGGGAAATCAATTCTCTACTTTCTACCTTCTCTAAAAACAATGAGAATTGCCCTGGCTAGGTGGAATAGTTGGTTGGAGCATCATCCTCTACACCAAAACATTGCAAGTTTCATCCTCGGTCCGGGCACACATACCTAGGTTGTCTGTTTGATACTCAGTTTGAGTGCATACAGGAGGCAATCAATTGATGTTTTTCTCTCTCTCTCCCAAATTAATAACTATATCCTATATTTAGTGAGGATTAAGTATAATAATAATAATAGCAGGAATTCTCACCCTTCTATTTGACTAAAAACTCAGAGATTTTAAAAACAATTTTTGTGATATTTGATGTTATTTTAATTAGAACTAGAACATCTTCATTCTATAATATGCTATTGGTTTCTTTTTCCCTGATGATTTAGATTGTTGTCTTTCACCACAGATATAATTTCCATCTGGCTAACCAAGTTTCAATGGGCTCAGGGGGATGACTTTAGAATGAGGAGTAGAACGGAGTCTAAGACATTTTCTCTACCATGTTTGAAACTATTCTCACGAACTTCAAATCACTGGCTTAAAAGAAAATGACATTGATGAACTATGTGTGTTGTAGTCTCTTAAAAAGGCTAAAAATACCTACAAAATTAAGTCACATTACTTTTATACTTAGAAGCTTACAGATTTGTCTTTTTTTTTTTCTTTAAGAGAGAGAGCAAGAAGGAGAGAGAAAAAACGTCAACCAGTTGCTTCCATATGCACCCTGACCAAGGATGGAACCCACAACCTAGGTATGTGACCTGACCAGGAGTCAAATCCACAGTTTTTTTTTGATGCAAAGGGCTAAGCTCCACCCACTCAGCCATTTAAGCCAGGGCAGATTTGTCTTTTTTGACTAGGTAACTTTGTAATGTCATAATTTTTTTGTTTTGTTAGCTTAGCCTCAAATATAGGCTTGTAGAATTCAATAAACAAATGAAGTTTTTCCATGAGGAATATTATTAGAATGAAGCTTTGTAATCTTTTTGAGATTCTTGGATTCACTAGGAGACTTTCATTTCAATAACCAATAGAAATGAATATATTAGAAATATAAACTCATGTCTATTTGCATACTAGCTTTTGCTGAAGATATTAAATGTCCAAAATAGTTAATAAAAAAATCTATATACATGTTAAGTGTATCCATAACATCAATCTGAAGAAAAATCCACTTATTATTTTTATTTAATCTTTAACATAGGCATAGAAAAAGTTTGTTAGGTGATAAGCATTTTTTTTCTCCCCCACATCTAGTGGACATTTGCCAATTTCAGGGCAATTCAGCATCTCAGCCTGTCTTTAATAGTACTGTCATCTCCCTGTTGGAGAATCCCCACTGTTTGTGCAGAGACATCTGTTTGATGTGAGACAGAACTCACTCCCCACTGTGGACACTGAAGAGGTCAGTTTTCCATCTCCTTGGTGCAGGCAAGGGGCAGGCATGTGATTTAGACCTGGCCAATCAGATACTTCTCTCTCTCTCTCAGCTCTCTGGAATATTGAATGAACAACACAAAGGGTAGCAGAAGGTTATTTATTGCTTTTGTGGCAGTCTGCTTATCAAATCTTTCTTGTTTGAGGACCACTGATGTGGATTTTTTTACCTTACCCTCAGGAACCCCCATCTCCTATTTAAAAAAATCTGATACTTTAGCTTCTGCCAATTATCTCCTACTAAAGATACATTCTCTACTATTAAAGTTAGTCATAGTCAGTTTCTATGGTTTGCAACTAAGAAACATTTCTACTGAAGATAATGGGGAAAGTTAGTTTTGTGGATTTACATGGCAATCTGAAGATGTAACATTTAATTTTAAGGTTTAGGTGATTACAAATGGATGCAGTAAAGCAACAGAAGATATCAAATTTTAGCCCATTGACAGATTATGGTAATTATAAAATAGTCATGAGGTTGTAAAGTATAGCATACAAAATATAGTCAATAATATTGTAATATTGGATATTGGACATATTGGGAGGAGCACTTTGTGAAATATATGAGTATCTAACCACTATGCTGTACACCTGAAACTAATGCAAAATTATAGTGGGTGTAAGCTGTAATTGAAAAGAAATTTAAAAAATTAGCCTGTCAAGTTAGCAAGGATGAAAATGATAGAACTCCACTAAGAAGAGCAAACTTTCTTATGCACTGTTAAGAGAATGTAAATTTATATAGTAATCTATAGTACAGTTTAGAATAAATCAACATATAAAATGACCTGTTTCCTTTTATTGGAGAATGATATTAGAAGCCAAGGTTTAGATACAGGATATGTTTGTTGCTACTGGGAGGAAGGGGGTGTCACTTGTTCTAGGCCCTCACAGTGGACAGACTTAGAAAATATATGTATATACAGACTTTATTTATGCATATGTATAGTTTAATTATTTTAATCTATCAATATCTATATTAACTTAAAATGATTTTATACTTATATCTTCAAATCTAATGTAGCATCACATGGCTCATTCTTGCCTTCCCTTTTTTCACTTATATTCTTCTTTCCCAACAGTGAGAGGCCTGGCTCCCATCATTAGCCATACATTTACCTATTTGTTCAATCCCAATTTACATGTATAGCAACTTCAGAATTATTAACCTGTATGCCCTTAAGAAATGGCATTCTGATTAGGTACAGTGTTTATATACAGTTCCTTTTTACTTTAGTTTTACAGTGTCTAGCCAAAAATATAGTTATTTAATAAAATAATTTTAAAGAAAGTGCTTAAATATTATTTAATAATTTTTCAAATTATACAAAATAGATACAACTACATTTCTGCTTGCTAAAGAATAAAGCAGTAAAGAAGAACATAGCACAAAACATGATTGTTCAGTTTATATTCTTTCAATCCACTTACAAGGATGTGTATAGATGCACACATGTATGCATGTGTGTGTCTATAAGGATATAAAATATTAATAGTACATATACACAAATAGGTGCTTTTCTCTTATTTTTATGCATTATTGTATAATTAACTTAAAAAATAATTTATTGCTATGTGCGCTTATTGCTCCATTTTTTAAAACTATTTTATTGATTATGCCCTCCTTCACCCAGCACCCTCCACTCACTCAGGCAATCCCCATACCTTTGTTCATGTCCATGAATCATGCATATAAATTCTTTGACTTTTCCCTTTCTTATACTGTAGTTTATATCCCTGTGACTATTTTGTAGCTACCAATTTGTGCTGCTTAATCCCTTTACCTTTTCACCTATTCCCCCAATGCCCCCTCTCATCTGGCTGTCATCAATCCATTCTCTATATCTATGATTCTGTTACTGTTCTGCTTGTTGGCTTAGTTTGTTTTTTAGCTTCAATTGTTAATAGATAACTATTTATAGCTATTTCATTGTTCCTAGTTTTGATCTTTTTCTAAAATAAGTCCCTTTAACATTTCATATAATAATGGTTTGGTGATGATGTACTCCTTTACCTTTTTTTTTTTTTTTTTAAATCTGGGAAGCTCTTTTTCTGCCCTTTGATTCTAAATGATAGCATTGCTGGGCAGAGTAATCTTGGTGGTAGGTCCTTGGTTTTCATCACTTTGAATATTCCTTGCCAATCCCTTCTAGCCTGCAAAGTTTCTTTTGAGAAATCAGCTGACAGATTTATGGAAATTCTCTTGTAGGAAAGTCTCTAAAATCAATAAACATATTTTTTAAAAGATATGTTGGAGGCCTAACCCAACATATCTTTGGGGGGGGGGGGAGTTTCTCTTGCTGCTTTTAAGATTCTCTTTTTACTTTTAATCTTTGGCATTTTGATTACGATGTGTCTTGGTGTTGTTCTCTTTGCATCCATCTTGTTTGGGACTCTCTGTGCTTCCTGGATTTGTATGTCTATTTCCTTTGCCAAATTAGAGAACTTTTCTTTCATTACTTTTTCAAGTAGATTTCCAATTTCTTGCTCTTTCTCTTCTCCTTCTGGTACCTCTGTGATGTGAATGTTGGATTTATTGAAGTTGCCCCACAGGCTGCTTTCACTGTCCTCACTTTTTTAGATTCCTTTTTCTTCTTGCTGTTGTGGTTGTGTGTGTGGTTTTTTGTTTTTGTTTTCTTCCTTATGTTTCAAATCATTGATTTGATTCTAGGCTTCATCTACTCTACTGTTGATTCCCTATAAATTGTTCTTTATTTCAATTAGTATATTCTTCATTTCTGAGTGGATCTTTTCTATGCTGTTGAGGTCATCACTAAGTTCCATGAGCATCCTTATAACCATGATTTGAACTCTGCCTCTGAAAGATTGCTTATCTCCATTTTGTTTAGTTATTTTTCTGGGGTTTTGTTCTATTCTTTCATTTAGGTCATGTTTCTTTGTCTCCTCGTTTTGGCAGCTTCCCTGTGTTGGTTTCTATGTGTTAGGTAGAGCTGCTATGACTCCCTGTCTTGGTAGTGTCGGCTAATGTAGCAGGTATCCTGTGGGTCCAGTAACACAGCCTCCCTATCACCCAAGCTGGGTACTCAAGGTGCACCTTCTGTGTGGGCTGAGTATACTCTCCTTTGTAGTTGAGTCTTGATTGCTGTTGGCTGGTCAGTGGAAGAAATTTAGCCATGCCAGTGAGCTGCAGGGACTGGCTGTGCATATTGGTGTATTTTTAAGGGCATTATTTTATGGTGTGATTGTACCATAGTTTATTCACTTGTTCTCTAACACATTAAGTGGTTGTGTCAGTTTCCTAGGGCTGCTGTAACAAAGTAAAACAAACCAGGTAGCTTAAAAGAAAAAAGTTTATTGTCTCATAGTTTGGAGGCTAGAAGTCTGAAATCAAGGTGTCCACTGCATCAGACTCTGTCTGGCAGCCCTAAGAGAAAAATCTTTCCTTTCTTCTTCTAGCTTTTGGTGTTTGCTGGAAACACTTTGTGTCCTTTAATTGGTTGATGTATCACTCCAGTCACATGGCCATTGTTTTTCCCATGTGTTTTCACATTGTCTTCTCTCTGTGCGTGCTTGTGTTTACGAAGTGTCCTCCTCTCTTATAAGAACACCAGTCATATTGGATTGGGGCCTATACTACTTAACTATGAACTTATTTTAGCTAATCGTAATAAGCCAATTTCCAAATAAGATTACATTCTGAAGTACTGGGGGATAGGCCTCCAACATAACTTTAAAAAACATGTTTATTGATTTGTGAGAGAGAGAAAAAAAACACATTGATTGGTTGCCTCCCATATGTGCCCAGTTGGGAATTGAACCTGCAACCTGGGTATGTGCCCTGACTGGGAATCAAACCCTAAATCTTTTGGTGTAGGGGATGATGCTTGAACCAATTGAGCCATAGCAGCCAGAGCAACATATCTTTTTAGTGGATGCAATTCAACCTATAACAGTGGCTTTTTCCATTTTTACTATTAAAGGCATTAACATGATGAAAGAATTGTGTGTACAGTTTTGTGTACATGTATTTTGGAGTCTTCAGATAATATCTCGGTAGAGGAATTATTGGGTTAAATGGCATGTACCTTGTAAATTTTGTAACATATGCTAAATTGTCTTTCCAAAAGGATTCATTTATTTGCTATCTTCAGAACACTGTATGAGTGAGCCTGCTTCCCCACATTCATATATGTTGTTAAAAAAATATTACCCTTTTCCTGACTGCTGTGGCTCAGTGGATTGAGCGTAGGCCTGCGAGCCAAGTGTAGCTGGTTTGATTCCCAGTCAGGGCACATCACTAGGTTGCATGTCAGGTCCCCAGTTGGGGGTGTGAGTGAGAGGCAACCACACAGTAATATTTCTCTCCCTCTCTTTCTACTTTCCCCTCTCTCTAAAAAATAAAATAAGCAAACAAACAAATTATTTAAAAAAATATTACCCTTCTAGTGGGACAAAATACTATCTTAATAAAGAAGCAGATAAAATATTTTCCTTTTTTGGCCCTAAAGTAGCCTTGACTGTGTCCTAAATCTTTCAATGCAAATTTTGTTAATTTTTCTCAGAACCTCTCTCCCCAGAGTGGCAAAAGAAATGAGTTCTCAGATCTTAAGAGCAGACAGATCTTTTCTGTTCACTAATATGTCCTCTGAGTCCTGTGCCAATCACAAAGTCTTTTTGGTTGTCAACTAAAAAATAAAAATGAAAAAAATATCCAGGATACATCAATGGATGCAAACAGGTTTTGGGGATGGGAGTTAAAAATGCTATTTATGCTAATAATTTCTGGGCTTCTTTTAGGCTGGTTAAAAGATTCATTGTCCACCCCTATTTCCTTTTTATATTTGTGTAGACTCTTGCAGAAGTGTCTATTGTAGTCTAAGAATCCATCATCAGAATTGGGGGAGGGGCTCTATGGAACTCTTCCAAGGGACAGGAATGTCCATGTGTAATTTATCACCCTTGTGAGGCTTCCTGGTATCTGCACCTGTGGTTGGTGCCTCAAACCCTAGATATAGTTGATGAAAGCACAAATAAGGGGAATTTTTTTTACATCTTACTCACCCACATCAATCTGTTGTCCTCCTCTACCAGGTGGAAGTCTTCTCCCGTTTTAGAGGTAGAGCATTGCTATCTTCATCCTGGCTAGCTCAGCCTCTGCAAAGGTCATGCTGATCTTCAGAGATCTGCAAAGGACTGAACTAGAGAACTCAGCACATGCATGTGAGGGAACTGCCTGAAGCCAGGAAAAGAATCAGCCAAAGGATTGAAGGAAACAATACACAGGGTTCACATAGGGCCAAGGAAAGAGCCTGTTCCCATCAGCTAGGATAGAAAACCTCATAATTCACAGTGTATTGATTGGGAGTGGTCTTGTGTGCTCTGTTTTTTCCCCCTTTCCATTGGTTGGGAAGTGGTGAGAGATGGAGAAGACAACTTGGACATCCTGTAATTAGGTGAGGAAGCAACATGTCAAGGATGGCAGGACTACCCACCCTATCAGCCCTTGACTATACACCTCTGACTATTTCAAGAAAGAACAGTAAACTTTTTCACATTTAAGTTGTTTTTTTAATTTGGGTTATCCCCAAAGCATACCCTGAGACAAGGATTTGGATGCAGTTAATTTATTTGGGAAGTCATCCCAGGAAGCAAAGATAAGAGACAAAAGGCAATAAAGGAAGCTCTTGAGTGGGTAGTCAACAACATGGGGTGGTATCAACAGTTTCTGAGTATTATAGTACTGTTCTCTTAAATATGCTTTCTCATGTAAAAGTTTCCCAATGAAATGGAATTTTTCTTATAAGAAAGTTATAATTATTTACTATTATGCTTCCGTGACTTTACCATCTCAGAAAGTAATGCAGAATCACTGGTTTTTTCCATACTACTTTTAGGAATAAGAATAGGCATTATGTAGTCTGATTTGTTGATGTCAATTATACTTTGACATGGTGTGAAAATATTGACTTATGGCCTTCATAATCTTAGAAATTACCAACTGTTTCATTATTTGATTAAATTTTCAAGATCTAGTTGCTTACTTCTTTCACTATTAATTAAGGATATTCTGGCATCATGGATTAGCTGCTTATACAATTCTCAGGCTCTTTATTGTTATGTCACATTACAAATTTCAAGACATAATACCTTAAATATTTTTACCAGTAAATGTAATATATGTTAGGGTAATAAGTTATGTGCCTAGTCTTTGGCCTTTGGCTTCTCATTCAATGCACAGTAGGTGTAAATTAATATATCACAGCACAGCTTTTTCTGAGGGCTATAACTAGACTGTTCCTTTAGCTGGCTTGCCGTAGAAAAAGTTCTCTTCTAAAAGAGCCACTACTTGGTGCTTGTTCTAAAATTTAAAGATTTCCTTCTTAGATGTACCATATGTTTCACAACTTCCACTTTGTAGAACTTTTAAGAGAGGTTATTAGAGAAGTTCAAGAATTTCAGGTAAGAAATTATTTATTTTTACATTGCTAATAATTAGGAAACTAATTTTCATTACTAAGTTTTGAAAAATATATCTTTGGGAGATATTAATATAAGATTTGATAAACATTTCAAAGTTATTCGGGTGATATGAAGAATGTTAAAAAGTTCTAAATGTTATATTTTGAAAACATAATAGAAGTGGAAATAAAAAATATCATTAAGAATATGACTATTTTTTAATTTTTAAAAAACATTTGTTTAATGGCCACATTAGATATACCATCCAAGTCAGTTTTAACATAGCTAAGATTCTGGAAATTAGTTTATGTAGTTATTCTTTCCATCATAATGAGGGTGTCAAAAATCCAATACTACTTGATTCCACAGTTAATGTCCAAACTAGAAACTCAACAACTGTACAGCTTAGATAAACACTTCCAATGGCAAAGATAACATGGAAGAGTACGTGATCAAAGTCTTTTGGTGTGATGGATAACTTCGGGTGTATAGTACTTATTTTCAGGGTATATGCTTTACAGTTATAGAAAAATGTTGCAAGGTGAAGTTGTAGGAGAAGAGTTATTTGTATACAATGTTCTTGGGAGTATGAGGTAATGTAAACTTATTTATAAGGTAATTTGGTAACATCTCTCAAAAATTGAAATACATATGCCTTTGGTCCAGAAACTCTATTGCTACAAATTAGTCTTACTGGAGCTAATATGAAAAAATATATGTACATGTATGCTCATTTTAGCAGATTGTAATAAAAGAACTGGAAGCAACTTAAATATATATCAATAGGAAATTATTAAGTAAATTATAGTACAATCATGCATGCAATAACATTTAACTATTACAAAGAATAAAATTTTGTGCAGCAACATAAAGAATTTTTCAATATATATTTTTTAAGGCAGAAAACATACTGCAGAACAATAGGCATATTTTGCTTCTCACATGCATGTGTGTGTTCTTGTATAGGTCCCAAAATTTCTACAATGAGACCCCAAAAGGATTAACTTTACTTATAGAAAGTAAGACTTGAGGTTGGAATAGAGGAAATATTTACTTTTATTTTACTGCCTTAAGTCTATTTGAATTTGTTAAAAAGTCACATGCATATGTTGATTTTATAATAGTTACATTAAAATAATATTGAGCTACTTTATAGACCTCCAACTTACAAGTAATGGAACTATGGAGAAGTACAATAACATAAGCTCATTGATATCTTAATAGTTTTTAAATACACTACCTTCAAGGAATGACTTAGGTTAAATTGATACTTGCTAATTTTCTATTTTCTCTGATTTTGCTTCTTTTTATTTGGTTTGTTTTGATTATTTAGTTTTATGTTTTTTAAATCATTTGTCCTGATCCTTATCAAATAATACTGTTTTACTAGAGAAGTTTTGTATATGCTGTAACCAAATTTAGCCAGAATGATTTATATTTTTTCATCATGTTAAGTTGTTACAAAATATAGTAAATGACACTATGAGTATAAGGAGATGGGGGGCAGAATGGGGAATGGGGTTGGGGATGAGTCTGTGAGGATGGGTAGGTATGGCACTAGATAAGCTTTCTCAGAAGTTTCCTCACCAACGAGAGTCATTGCTTTGTTGCCCAATTGTATGGGTGTTTTGAGAACCACTTCTAGTTCAGAAAGAGAGGGTTATTTGTTTTATACAATTTTTATTACAAAAGTATTTTAAAATAAATTTATTGTAATTTATAATTTGGAAAGTGTTGAAAGTATTAAGATATTAATATCAATCCTTTTATGCATTACTCAAACACCCATGATTCCACCTTCCAGGTACAATTTTTAGTGTTATATTATTATTTAATATTTTACTGCATTTTAAGAAACATAGTTCTGTTACATGTATCATAGTTTAATATTTTATCATATACATTTCCTCTCATTGTTAAAAACTTTTCCTAAAAATATTTTTTCAGGATGCTTAATATTCCATCCTGAATTTATATTTTGCACAACCATCTATCTAAATTTGGATGTTTTAAGTCAATTCCATTTAAAAATATTTAGCAATTACAAAAAACTCATTAAAAACCTTTTCTAATAATTCTCATCTATAATTCTGATAATTATTTCATGGTTTTTTAAAAATAAAATGTTTGTACATATTTTGGAATAAAGAAGCCATTAAGGTTTTTTTTTTAATTATTAAAAAGTTTACATGTGTACTCAAATAAGCAAATTAGCCATCTCATGTTAATTGAGGAATATTCAGAGATATCAGTGGTAGCTTTGAACTCGTAGCATTTACAGCTATTTATCTGTATGTACATCTGAATAATGAACAAAAAAATGCTGACAAAAAATTAGATATTTAAGTTGAAATAATTATAGTTCTCATGGGCAGTTATTAACTCAGCATAATTTTTATTAATTAATTTTGTTTAAGCATTATTTATTTATTTTTTATTATTATGCTGTTACAGTTGTCCCAATTTCTTTTCCCCCTACTCCGCCCCTCCCTCCAGTTGTCCCCGCCTTAGTTCACGCCCATTGGTTGTGCATACAGTTCTTCTCAACACCTTCCTGTCTATTCCACTCCTTCCTACTATGCTTCTTAATTCCTGCATCATCTCTCTCCCTTTTCCCCCTTCCCACTCCCCGCTGACCTCCCCACAATATATTCCCTATACCTATGATTCTTTTTCCCCTCTCATTGCCTACTTAGTTTGCCTTTGTTTCAATTCCCTAACTTCTGCTGTTGGTTGTTGTGATACAGTTTTCATTTTAATATTCATAGTTTTGATCCTCCTTCTTCTAAATAAGTCTCTTTAACATCTCATATAACAGTGGTTTGGATCTAACAAACTTCTTCAGTTTTACTTTGTCCTGAAAACACTTTCTCTGCCCTTCTATCCTGAATGACAGCTTCAATGATAGAGTATTTGTGTTGAAGGTTTTTGCTTTTCATTACTTTGAATATTTCTTGCCAGTCCCTTCTTGCCTGTAAAGTCTCCATTGAGAAATCCGCTGATAGTCTAATTGGGACCCCTCTGTACATAATTCTTCTCGTCTCTCTTGCTGCTTTTAAGATTCTCTCTTTATCTTTAATTTTTGACATTTTGATGATAACGTGTCTTGGTGTGGTCCTCCCTGGGTCCAGCCTATCTGGAACTCTCTGTGCTTCCTGGACCTGTAAGTTCATTTCCTTCCCCAAGTCAGGGAAGTTCTGCTTCATTATTTTTTCACATAATTTTTCAATTTCTAGTTCTTCTTCACCCTCTGGCAATCCTATAATTTGAATATTCATTTGCTTATAGCTGTCCCAGAGGTTTCTGAGCCTCTCCTCATATTCCTCACTTTTTGTTTCCTCTTTCTTCACTGGTTGACTGTTTGTTCCCTCCCTATGATCCGATTTGTTGATTTGATTTATGGCTTTCCCTTCCTCACCACTTGTCTTGGATGTATTTTTGTTCATTTCAGCAGGGCTAGCCTTCATTCCTTCCCTGTCTTGATTCAGTCTTGCTGTTAGGTCTGTAGGCAGCCTTATGACTATAGCTCTGAACTGAGCCTCAGAAAGAGTCGCTATTTGTTCATGGGTCAAAGCCTTTATTTGTTTTTTTTGTTAGCTATGTGATTGGTATTTCAATCATTAATTCAGCCATTCTGACTGTTTTGTTTATCTTTACTTCCTGAGTAGGGAGCTGTCACACCTCCTACACTATATTGGGCGGAGCCTTGTGTGCTCATCATAACCTTGTGACCTTTCTCACCACAACGTGGTGCTTTTTGTGGGGGCGGGGGTCCAAGATGGATTCCTGCTGTTACTCTCCACTGAGGAACAGGGAGCCACCTCCTAATGGTGTCTACCTTCCCCAGCATTGGAATGGCTAGCCGACAGATCTGGTCTGCAGCCAGAGCCGTCTCCCAGACTCTTCTCTCCTCCCCTCAAATACAGGCATCTGCTTACTCGGTCCCACTGTTTGCTGCTGCGGCTGCCGCCTCCAGCACAGTTCGATCTTTCTCAGCCGCGGGTTCGCACTTCCTTCCCGTCCGGACGAGCACCATTTGTTTATGACTACATATGTTGGATTTCCATGTAGCTTTATTTTCTGGAACTTATTATTATTTTTAGTTTTGTGGTAGCTGTAATCCTTCTTAGTTGTAGAGGGAGACAGAACATGTTGGTCTATGCCTCCATCTTGGCTGGAAGTCTAATTTTGTTTATAATTAGCTTTTTAGCAAAATAAAAAGTATAACCTTGATTAATTGTTTAATAAATCGTTTTGCTTCAGATTTCATTTAAAGTAAGGATTTCATTGCTTAAGAAATATGTGAAGGACCACTAAAAAGGGGATTTGACTGTCAAATGACAACACACAGAGTTAATAGAGAAGTATAAGTCAGTCCTGTTTGTATTATTTACCTCCTAAGTCACATAGAAAATATAGTTTCTTAAAAGAGGATGTAGTCATTACTCAATTTGTGCACAAATAGATTATCCTCTTTATCCAGAGGCAGTCCTTGCTTTCACAGCAGTGTGAAACAAGACAAATAACTGCAAATGATCTTAAAATCAGTGGGAAAAGTTATGATTGTTCTGTGATCATTAAACATTTTTGTCAAAACAAAAACTCTCCTACTGTTGTTTTTACATGTAAACACATAGTTATACACGTATAGGCATGCAAATAATAGTAAAACTAATTCCTAAAGATGACCATATTTAATTTATTCTTAATTATTTGTGAATTATAAGACACATTAGTGAAAAGCAGTTAATGTTCATATGAGACAAGATGGAAAATGACAAACATTGATTGATAATTGAGTTATTCAATAAATGTTACTAGTAAATTAAAAAATTAATATTTACTACACTATAATATAAAACACTGAAAATTTTGACAATTAATATGTTTTATTTGTTTGTAAAAACTTATTAAGTGTAGATTGAGCAATACTTGTCTTCTTGTTTAATTTACAATAAATAAGGAGTGAGTATTCTTTCCATGAGTTGGTGAATGGTAGTTTTTTTAAGTTTGGATCAGCTTCTGACATTTTATTCTATGTATTTTAATGTTGGGGACAATCTCTGAGAATTTCGTTATGTGAGGCTCTTAGCTGGAGTCACTTCCTCTGGGATATCTATTACAACCATTTTTTCCTCATTTATGTTCATCTTCCCTAAGTTCCTCTTACTGGACTCTGTATTGGTGACAGTGTCTACATTCATATGATCAACTATTCTTGCTATAACGTTTGATCTTAATTTTACTACCAGCATTTTCACTTATCTTTCCTCCTTCTTTTTTTTGGCTGCACTTTCATTATTTTGGCCAATTTGCTCTTTTGATTACCCATTTTTGTGTTCACCTGAGTTCATGGCTGGGAGATACAAGGATACAACACAAATACACACTTTCTTGTCTGTGCATAAAATAGATAACATGCTTAGTGATCACTTACAAACAAACTTTAAAAGAAGTGATATGGTTGCTCACTGCTCATGAAGAACATTTGTTATTTATGTAGTGATTAATAGACTGAAACCAAAGAATTTTGTACTTGGAGCAATTACTCATATGGAATATTCTGGGTAACTGAAATTTGAATCGCTGTTGGGGAACAGATATTATTTAATAATTCATGGTAACTGAAATCATGTGTATGGGAATCATGCAAAGTCATGACCACCCACATTCTCTGCTTAAGCTAGAATATCATAAATCCCTCCGTTTCTGAGACTGGAGTTAAATGAATTAATACTTATCACAAAACAAAGAGAATTTGTAAATACCTTCTTTAGATTGCATGTCCATGTTATTTTTTGACCCAATAACTAGGTCAACCATTTTTTTGTAAGCTGTTATAATTCTTATTGTTGGTGTCACTACCATTATTATTTTGTAAATATTAATAATGAAGCATATAGCATTAAGAAAAATTCAAACAATGCCAAGATGTTTTTATACTTTTACTACATACATACTTAGTTAAAGCAGAGTATACTATTTAAAAAAAAATTTTATTTTTAAATAACTACAGATTCATAGAAAATTACAAAAGATGGTACAGGGAAGTTCTGTGCACCCTTCACCCAGGTTCCCCAATGGTTACATATTATGTAACTATAGCACACTATCAAAACCAGGAATACATATTAGTACCACATATGTGTACAGTTCCATCATTTTAATCACGTGTAGATTGGTGTAACAACCATGGCAAGATACAGAACTATTCCTTCACCACCAAGGTCTCCCTCATGCTACCACTGGATAGACATGCCCAACTCTTTCCCTCCTCCCTACCATCCCTACCTGGCAACCACTAATCTCTAATTTTCTTTTCAAAATGACTAAAACTCTGTTCCTTCTTGTCACTAAATAGTATCTCATGTTTAATGCTTTTGTGTATATTAAATGTCTATGAATTGTATCATGTTATTTTATCCTTTTCAAACTCTCAACATGTTTTGAAATTCATCCATATTGATCACTGCTGATCTGTTTCAGAAGTAGCATATAGTTACAGTTTTAAACACTCATCTGAGAGCTTTTTGACTAGTGATTTAAGCCCATTTATACTTAACACCATAACTGGAATATTTTTATTTATTTCTACTATCTTACATTTAATTTTTCACGTACTTTTCTCCTGCTTCTTGTTCATTTTCTCTTGCTTTCCAATGGAATGATTGGATTTGTAATTTTCCTTTTGTATTCTTTTTTTTTTTTTGAAGTTATATGTTGTTTTTATTCTTTTAATGAATATCCCAAAAATTTAATATGCATTCTTGTTCTAAAAAGTCTCTAAGTTACGCATTACCTGAGTGATTATCTGTACGCATAAGCCTCACTTAATCCTCTCTGCAGCGCTGCCTCCTGAGACTCAACGGTTTGGCTGAACTAAATGGCTGGGTTGGGGAAGAATGGGGTGGTCTGTGGGCTTCACTTTAAAACGGGTTTCTCTTTTCTATCCTAATGGCTTGGACAGAAAAGGCCCAGAGGTCTGAGAGGGGGAAAAACCTAAACTATTTACCTCAGCCCAAACTAAGTATAATGGGCAAAAGGGTTTTGGACAGGCGAGATGTGCCTAGCACACCTTCTTACAAAGAAACTTTTTTTTTTCCCTAATATGGAACATTGAAAAATTAATCCCTGCCTTTTGTCATCTAGTAGTTATGGATTGAATGATGTCTTTTAACCCTTTTCGCCAAATCTGTTGCCCTCAGAACACAACAAGGACACCAGCCTGTTGAACCAAGCACGCTGTTGACCGGAGGCAGCCAACTGACCTGGAATCTGCACGATCCTTCCCCATGTGGGAAGGCCACCCTCCCCTCCACACCCCCACTCTTATTAGGGTTTTCTGGACCCAAGGGTAGGTAGGACGACGACCGTGTCCAGCTTGAAGCAGCTAGAGGAGCTTGAGACCTTTGCCCATTGTCCTTTACAAGATTACAAAGGGTCCTAATATTTGAGAGGGGGGGGATAGTTAATTTTTACGAACCAGGGGTATGGACTTGGGGGGGATTTCTGGGGGAGGGGGGTGCTGGGGGGAGGGGAACAAGGGGGAGAAAATTGGAACTGTTGTAACAATATAATCAATAAAAAACATTAAAATAAATAAATAAATAAAAAGTCTCTAAGTTATTCTGGCTGCTGTGGCTCAGTGTATTGAGCGTTGGTCTGCTAGCCAAGTGTTGCTGGTTCGATTCCCAGTCAGGGCACATGACTAGGTTGCATGTCAGGTCCCCAGTTGGGGGCGTGAGAGAGGAGCAACCACACAGTAATGTTTCTCTCCCTCTCTTTCTCCTTTCCCCTCTCTCTAAAAATAAATAAACAAATTATTTTTTTAAAAGTTTAAAAAGTCTTTAAGTTAATATGCATCTTTACATTTTTGGTAAACTTTCATAATTTTAGAATACATTTCTTGAATCTCACCTCAAATTTTCATGTGTTTTTTTCCATCATTTGTTTTGCCTGCTCTTTCTCTACTTGTAATTACTGTCATTGCTTATATTGATTTACACTTACCAATTTTTATTCTCCATTGTTGCTTTCTCTTTTAAAAAAAATCACTTTTATTGACAAGTTTGGGACACAACTGGCTTCACAGAACAACAGAAATAAGACAGTCCTAATAATCCAGACTGTAACATTGCAGCAGACAGGTTAATCCTCTTCATCCTCATCTTCTAAGTATGATCTGCTTCAATCTACTTATAAAGGCTTTCCAAAGGGCAGCCATGTCCTCACGGATCTCAGAAAACTCTCCTTCCTCTATGCTGTCACCCACATACCAGTGGACAAAGGCACGCTGGGCATACATCAGGTCAAATTTGTGGACCAGGCAAGCCCATGCCTCATCAATAGCAGAAGTGTTGCTCAGCATGCACATGGCTCACTGTACTTTGGCCAGGCTCATATCTATAGTGGTAGGCTGGTAATTAATGCCAATTTTGAAGCCATTGGGGCACCAGTCTGCAAACTGGGCAGTATACTTGGTCTTGATTGGATGGTGACAATTGCAGCATTGACATCTTTGGGAACTATGTCACTATAGTACAACAAGCAGCAAGCCATGTATTTATCATGGCAATGGTCACATTTCACCATCTGGTTGGCTGGCTCAAAGCATGCATTGGTGATTTCTGCTACAGTAAGCTGTTCATGGTAGGTTTTCTCATCAAAGATGATAGGGGCATATGTGGCCAGAGGGAAGTGGATGTGGGGATGGGGCACCACGTTGGTTTAGTATTTGATCAGATCAACATTCAGGGCTTCAAACCTGAGCAAAGCAGTGATGGAAGATACAATCTGGCTAATAAGATGGTTAGGTTAGTATAGGTTGGGTGCTCAATATCAAGGTTTTCATGACAGATGTCATAGATGGCCTCATTGTCAGCTGTGAAGGTGCAGTCAGAGAGCTCCAGGACAGTGTGGGTGGTGAGGATGGAGTTGTAGGGCTCAACTATAGCTGTGAAAATATGGGGGACTGGGTAAATGGGAACTCCATATTGGACTTCTAGCCATAGTAGACAGAGATGTTCCATCAGCAGGGAGGTGAACCCAGAACCAGTTTCCCCACCAAAGATGTGGAAAATCAAGAGGTGCTGAAGACCTGTGCACTGGTCAGCCAGTTTTCAAATTCATTACAAGATGAGGTCAATGATCTCCTTGCCAATGGTGTAGTATCCAATGGTATAGTTATTGGCGGCATCTTTTTTGCCTGTGATGAGCTGGTGGTAGATAGGTACCAGTGTGAATTTCATCAATGACTCTGGGTTCCAGGTCTACAAACACTGCTGGAGGCACATGCTTGCCATGCCCGTCTCACTGAAGAAAGAGTCATCTCCAATCCCACCGCCCGCCAATAGCTTTGTCACTTGGCATCTGGACATTAGGCTGGCCAACATTGATGGAAATGCACTCATGCAAAACTGAAATTTGTAAGGCTCCATGGGGCTGGAGAAGATGAGGGGATGGCAACAAGGACCTCCCATTGACAGACTGACTACCAAGGAGTCTGGGGAAGTTACTCCATTGTTTCTTAAGTTCAATTTCTTTCTTACCAAAGTTTATCTTGTTAATAAATTTATTGGTGTGGTTTGAAAGCAGCAAAAATACACACTATGTTTATTGATATATCTCTTAAATCTTTTAAATCTAGCATAAGCCCTATGCCTCATTATT
The DNA here is from genome assembly GCF_987537825.1 of Furipterus horrens. NCBI lineage: Eukaryota > Metazoa > Chordata > Mammalia > Chiroptera > Furipteridae > Furipterus > Furipterus horrens. Next base: position 111,266,680 of record NW_028327172.1, on the reverse strand, counting down.
TCTATTACATTGCTTTTTTGAAGATACCAGAGCAGTTGTTTTGAAAATGGCCACTGTTGAATTTTTTTGACCTCATCATGTCAGTTAACTTATTCCTATATTTCTTTAATTTATTTTATTTTTTATATATTTTTAAAGTATATTTTATTGATTATATTGTTACAATAGTTCCAATTTTTCCCCTTTGTTCCCCTCTGCCCAGTACCCCCCCTCCCCCAACAATCCCCCCCCCAAGTCCATGCCCATGGGTCGTACATACAAGCTCTCCTGCCTCACCCTTTCCTATATTCTTCTTCTTCTTTTTTAAAAATAATTAATTAATCATTTTAACAATAAAAAGTAACAATCCCTCCCTTTCAGACTTAAGACCCTTTATAATCTTATAAAGGACAATGGGTGAAGGTCTCGAGATCTTCTAGCTGCTTAAAGCTGGACATGGTCATCATCCTCCCTACCCTTGAGTCCAGAAATCCCTAATAAGAGTGGGGGTGTGGGGGGGAGGGTGGCCTTCCCACATGGGGAAGGATCGTGCAGACTCCAGGTCGGTTGGCTGTCCCCGGACAACGGCATGCTTGGTTTAACAGGCTGGCATCCTTGTTGTATTCTGTAGGCAACAGATTTGGCAACAGGGTTAAAAGACATCATTCAATCTATAACCACTAGATGACAAAAGACAGGTATTAATTTTTCAATGTCCCACATTTGGGAAAAGAAGGGCTTCTTTGGAGGAAGGTGTGCCAGGCATATCTCACCTATCCAAAACCCTTTTGCGCATTATACTTAGTTTGGGCTACGGGAAATATTTCAGGTTTCCCCCCTCTCAGACCCCTGGGCTCTTTCTGTCCAAGCCATTAGGACAGAAAAGAGAAACCAATTTGAAAGTGAAGCCCACAGAGCACCCCATTCTTCACCAACCCAGCCACTTAGTTCAGCCAAACCATTAAGTCTCAGGAGGCAGTGATGCAGACAGGATTAAGTGAGGCCTATATATATACAGAAAAATCACTCGAGTAATGAGATCATAGGCCCATACCCTATGAAAACAGAACACACACGTTAATTTATGTAACATAACCCACATACAAGTCTCTAAATCTGTAGGACTGTCTTATCAGAAAGACATCCAGTTTCAAGGCATTTGACATTTTTCTTGCCAGTAAATTAAGCTTCTTTGATAATACCACAGACATAGTTTAACTTTCAAATGAAAACAAATTTTAAATGAAAAGAAACTTTAAAAACGGTTAGCTGCACTACTTTATAGTCTACCACTGAGCACTGTGATTTTCCTTGAATCACAATTTTTCTCCCTAAGATTACCTTCCTTGTCATTAAAGGGACTGCATTAAGTCCATTTTTAATTTATCCTGTTCATTTGCATAAACACAACAAGAGCAGAAAATGATCACTTATGACCTTTAGTTCTGCTTTGCTGGAACTTACGCAAGGAACATTTCGGATGACCTTCAGTCTGCCCTTCAGGGCACAGAAGCAGAACCACATATCTGGCATTCAGCCTTGCCTGTAAACACCTGTCTTTTCCAAGTCCTTCTGGCTTTTCATTGTGCCTTAAGGTCCCTTTTAGCCATCTTTCAGGAAAACAACTTTCGTTTCTTCCCTGGAAAGATTGCCATGGACCGCACATCCAACCAAGGTACCAGGCCTTTTATCTCATGGACTTTTATTACCTTTGAAAGTCAATCCCAGTTCCTCAGGGCTTTTTGGTAACAACAAGAGCCCAAGCATGTCTCCTTTAGGCATGACATCCCAGTCAAAGTCTTAGTCAAAAAAAATCGTTATTAACAACTGGTCTTATTAGTTTTATGCAAAGAAACTTATGTCATTACTTACTTCTTTAGAATGCCAAACTCTGGAGGAATCAGATAGGGAGAAAAATATATAGTGTGAAGGAAAATCCTTGTCTTTCTAATATTCACTGAACTTGCATTTCCATTCTTTATATTTTCATTTTTTCCCCCACTAAAATTTTTTTGTTTGTTTTTCCATTACAGTTGCCCCACTTTTTTCCCCTTCTTGCTTCCCTGCACCCTGCCCCCCCTTCTTCCACATTCAGTCCTCACCCAGTTGTCCATGTCCGTGGGTCATTTATACATGTTCTTTGACTAGACCCTTCCCCTTCTTACCCTCTTCTCTCCCTCCCATCTCCCCCTTTGTTACTGTTAGTCTACTCCTTGTTTATATACCTCTGGTTCAATTTTGGTCATTTGTTTGTGTTGTTCATTAGTTTCCTGTAATAGGTGATAGCATAAGGTATTTTTCTTTTGTTGCCCAGCTTCTTTCGCTAAGCATAATTCTCTCTAGTTCCATCCATGTTGTTGCAAATGGTAGAAGTTCCTTCTTTTTTTCAGTACTTAATTCATTGTCATTTTCCCCCTTTGTACTTGTGTTCCTCTCTGTCTCTCTCTGTTTCTTCATCTTCTTAAAGCAAACCCTTTAGCATCTCTTGCAGTGCTGGTTTGCTGGAGATGTATTCTTTTAGCCTTCTGTTGTCTTGGAAACTCCTCACTTCACCTTCCATTTTGAATGAGAGTCTTGCTGGGTAGAGTATTCTTGGTTGTAGGCCTTTGTTTTTCATTGCTTCGAATATTTTTTTGCCATTCCCTTCTGGCTTGTAGTGTTTCTGCTGAGAAATCTGATGATAGCCTTATTGGAGCTCCCTTGTATGTTATTAGTTGTTTCTTTCTTGCTGCTTTTAGGATTCTCTCTTTGTCTTTGAATGTTGCCATTTTAATTATGATGTGTCTTGAAGTGGGCCTGTTGGGGTTCATCTTCATTGGGACCTTTGTGCTTCCTGGACTTGCATAACTCTTTCTCTCCTCATGTTAGGGAAGTTTTCTGTCATTAGTTTTTCAAAGAGGTTTTCTATACCTTGCTCTTCTTCTTCTCCTTCTGGAATTCCTATGATACAGATATTATTAGGTTTCATGTTGTCCTGCAACTGTCTTAGAGCCTCTTCAGTTTTGTTCAGTTTTTTTTCATTTTGTTGCACTGCCTGGGAGTTTTTGACTACATTGTCTTTCAGCTCGCTGATCCGATCTTCTGCTTCCTCTAGCCTGTTTTTAATTCCTTCTACTGTGTTCTTTAATTCAGAGATCATATTCTTCATTTCCTCCTGGCTCTTATTGATAGCTTCTATGTCCTTTTTCATGCTGGTGTAATTCTCAGTAAGTTCCTTGTAGTTCTTCTGGAGTTCCTTGTAGTTTCCGCTGAGCTCATTGAGCTTCTCCATCATCCATGTTTTGAATTACATATCTGATAGTTTTCTTCCCCTTATTTCATTTAGCACTCTTTCTGGGGATTCTACCTTTCCTCTCGATGGGGAGTTGTTTCTCTGTCTCCCCATCTTAGTGACTCCTATTGTTTGTTGGTGCTTCTTAGAATGATCTGCACTTCCTGGATCTGCCCCTGGTGGCCTCAGATCCTGTACAGTCTGGGCCTAGGCAGCCTGTTGGACATTTCCAGAGATCTACTGCCTTTGTCTGTCTTCTTTAGTTGTTAATCTATTCAATCTGTGATTAGCGGTCAGGCTTAAGGGCCGTGGGTTTGGCAGTTTAATTTCTGTAGGTGGGGCTTTTTCTTTCCCTCAGGCTGACGCCACTTGGAGGGCAGGGAATGGCCTGCCTGCAGTCTGGGGATGAGTCAGCTTTGGGACCTGGTCAGCCACTTCCTCAGTTCTCCCCTCAAAGCCACCATGCCAAACTCTCCCCAAGTGTCTCTAGTCCTCCCCGCCTTCCCTCTGCTTGACCCCAGGGTAAGTGGGGGTCAAAATATCTTCGTATATGATCCACTTAAGAGCTCTTTTTCTCCCATTGTTTCTCTCTGGCTAGGAAGAAACCCTGTGGCTTTTTGCTTTTCACAGCTGATACTATTTTACTTTCTACTTTGTTGCTGTAGGCTGGGAAGCTCAGCTGGGGGTTTAGACTCTGCCCTTCTCAGGGGGAACCCCTGGCTGCTGAGCTGTTTCTAAGTCCCTTCAGCTGCCACCATGGGAGCCAAGCCAACCCTTCTGCGTCTCCGTGCTCCCTACTGGTGACATTGTGATGTAGCGGCCTTTTCTGTCTCTCCGTGGTTATAAGACTTCTCTCCAGCTAGTGTTCAGTTCGTTATTCCAGATGATTTCTCCAAAATTAAGTTGTAAATCCAGACTAGTTCTGGGAGGAGGTTAGTGTAGCTTCCACTTACTCTTCCGCCATATTGTTTCTCTCTTATTCCTATATTTCTTGTATTTTCTATAACCTGTTTATTCTTATTCTTGAGTGATATTTGAGCTGGTTATGCAATTCCTTATCAACAGTAATTTTTCTTTAGCATTAAGTCTCTTGCTTCTCTGTTTTTGGCTGATTCTAAGTCTATTAGTAGTCTAATTATTAGTCCTTTGCAGATAATCTATCTTTTCTTTTTGGTTGCTTTTAATATATATTTTTTTCTGTTCTGGTATTCTATAGTTTCAGCAAGAGGTATTTTAGAATAGATTTATGTGTGTTAATATGCTTTGGGCTCTATGTGATTTTTGAATCAAATGATCCTTGTCATTCAATAGTAATAGAAAATTATCAAACATCTTATTGAGTATGTTTCTAATCTATTTTTTTTTCTGTTCTCTCCTTTTGGAACTGTTATATGCTATATGTTGGGCATTTTCTTTTTATTTGCCATGTTTTTCTTCTGTTCTCTTTCATATTTCCTATTCTTTCACTTTTCTTACTGCATTACACCTGGGTAATTTCCTGAGAACTATTTTCCAGTTCTCTAATATAAACCCACAGCTACATTTATTCATACTTGATATTTTAATTCCAATGTTTAATTACAAAATGTTTTCTTTTTTTACTTATTTTTGTATCTTGAGTTTTTATAATGTTCTGTTCTTTTCATATAGTTTTTCTTTTTATTATCTCCTTAATAATTTAAAATGTTCTTATTTTATTGTTTCTTTTAGATTATCTCATTACCAGAAGCTTTTGGGTTCTGATCTCTCTGTTGTAATGCTCACTGTATTCATGTTGAAGTATTTCCTCTTCGGATTTGTACTCTGGAGTTCATATAATCTTTTTCAATAATTAGTGTGTATTTATTTGTTCAGAGTTAGAGAAAAATGCTCAAGAAGAATAATGTCAATCTATAATTCTTTAATGTTAATGAAGAGTAGCGTTGCATTTTCTTCTACTGGTTGTTGTAAATTTAATTATTGAAAGTAAAATTTTATGCTAATATTTTGGGCTTAAGGATTCCTATGTTAAAAGATAACACAGGCTGAATCTTCATTTTCTCAAATAAATTTTTATTTTTTTAAGCCTTACAGAATTCTTGGAAGGGATAGTTTCCATTCTTGTCTTTTAAACATTTGGATGGAATCTTTATTTTACAATGAAAAAATAGTGCTTTTGGGGTCCTAACTTCATTAAAGGTTTTATTTCTACCTCTTTACATGCATGGGTTCAAGGCCACATCTGTTACCCCTATATGGAAATTGTAGCCTTAGCCTCTGGCCCCTAGGTCTATAATTCTCCCACATCTCTCTGACTGATTCCATTTGCCCTGTAAGCTGCCTGTTCTCTTTGGCACCTAGATGTTTTTCTTTCAATAGACATAAGATATATATTTGTCTTTTTGTTATACATGTACTTAGCATTTTAATATTTTTAGTACTTTAAAATTATTTATTATTAAAAAAATTTAGTGTAGTCTGTGATGTTCAAGGTCAGCCAAATTGAGATGGTCAAAATTTTATTTTTCATTGATAGACTTGATCTTTCAGCATAAAAGTGACATAACACTTAGTTTTATAAGTACTACAAAATGAGAAAATATAAGCATAGAGAATAAATTGGGAAAACAAAGGTTTTGGATGTTGAGTTCACAAAATATTGTTCTTACTATTCTAATTGCAATAAAGTAAAAGTGATTAAATTTCACATTCCAACTGTAAACCAATCCCATTCCTACTAATGAAGAGTTGAACTAGGAGGTTAGAGGTAATGATGGCATGCAAGATAGTTACAGGTTGCTTATTATAACTTTGAGTTTCAGTTGTTTCTTCCTTGATAATTAAGGCACAGTTTTATTTTGGGAGTCAGAGTGGGAGGAGATTTTTCCATTTTTCCCTTCTTCTGGAAGCATAGGTACATGGAGAAGGGGCATGAACACAATGATGTGAACAACCTCTTTTCTAAGGAAACGTAAGTTCAGACTAAATAATAAAGTTGCTTCCTCAAATAGAACAATATTTCAGGCCCTGTCACTACATGGTATGAAGGGTTTAGAGAGATAAGACATAATGTAATTACTTAATAATCTTGTTGGAAAAATTAGACTTTTTTTCAAGTAGAATATAATATGGAATATTTACTAGTGAGAAAAAAATCTCCAAATTTTTAATTTTGAGAGCTAATGTAGATAAGAATTTGATAGAATCTATTTTAACATTAGAATTGCTCAGTTTGAATCCAAGCTCTGCTATCTACTAACTCTGTTGCTCTTGGGCAAATAACATAAACTCTCTGACTCTCAGTTTATTTATCTATAAAATGACAATGTTAATAGCAAGTTCCCATGCTTCCAGTGAAAGTTCAAATGAAACACTCATAAAATATATAAAGCACTTAGCACAATGCCTGCATGTAACGATCACTGATGTACAATAGCCACCCTTTGAAATCAACACAGATTTCAGAACCACTTGAACTGAAAAAGGCTCCCAGACTGGAAATGTGAGGAGCTCATTTCTTACTTATCTAGTTCCAGTTCCAGGATTCCTAAGACACAACAAATAGAGGAGGTAATATTATTCCCAAAGCTTGAAAAATATTGTGGTGGGAATTTTTCTATTATGAGAGACCCAATTTACAGAAAATGAATCCTTGTTTGAAAAGGAAAGAACAATATTACTTTTTGTAAATGAGCCTCTGTGGGTGCCTATGTTAATGTGTTTGCTCTGGTAGAAATACTTTTATTCTCTATTACCCACTTAGGAAAAAGATTGTAATAGGAAAATGTTTTCACCCAACCATAAATCTACTTCTTTTCATTTGGTGAAAAAGTTCCAAGTCCATATAATTTTTGCAATGATTAGAAAGCATATTCCTTATAAGTGAAGTATTCTATTCTTTGCTTTTAATTTGCTTATCCATTTTTTTCTAAGCAAATTTGCATCTTCTATGTTAGGCTTGAAAAACTTAACAATAATCTTATTCTTTGAAGAGGCAATGGTGACATTGAGTCACCTGAGTTCCATCTCCGGGCAACAATGACAAATGGTCATTTGCAGTGCAAAGATCAAGTGCCGAGAGTGCGAGGTCAGCTGCTTTACACGACACCTAATGCGGCTGTCATTTCTCAGGGTCCCTAGCCAAAGGCAGGGTGGCGACATGGAGTACCCATCACTAAGGTGCCATGTCTGGCATCTAAATAGTGCTCAGTAATTCCAGTGGAGCCAAGTTATTAGAGATCTAATTGCCATTGTGTAATCAATTCTTTTGAGGTCTTTGTGTGTTGGTTCACTTAAATATTCAATATATCCAGCTGGAAGCAGTTATTAAAAATATAATTGTTTAGTAAATTTTTATTTTTCAATTCTGAAACACACTCATGAATTAATAAATGACATTCAGATAAAATAAGAATATTCATCAATAATGCAAGACTTTTTTGTGTCATTGGGGGTATAACCTTACTCTACTGTTGATCAGAAACTCTGGGGAAATAACATATCTTCTGTAATACATTTCCATCTTGGATATTCTAGATCATGTTTAGGTGGAGAGTTTTTACTTAAAATAAAAGTGTTTTTATTCATATCTTATTTCCAATAGAATTTATTTGAACTTATCATCATCCTAAGTTTATTTTCAGTTATTACTTTTCTGCTAGCCTTTCCAAAGCAAGCTATGAATACAAAGTGGACTTTAAACTAGCAAGGCTAATTTTCTTTAAAATAAGCAATAATGGACTTGTCTTCAATTAGGGGAATCAAACATAACCTTCCCAGGGAATTTATATATTGTCCAAAATATTGACTAATAGTCAAAAATAGGGATATAATAAAATGTGAATTGAGAGAAACTTCATATCCATTGCTGACCAGAATCATACCTGTGCTGTTTGTAAATAAACTGAGATGACCAATAGTCAACAAATAGGAAAATATAAAATTTCTCCAAACGAGTGAATACTTCCTTAAGTGACCTGACTGACAGCTCTAGGCTTGCCCAGTGACACTGTCATTTGAGGGATTCTACACCCCCCACCCCAGGTTTTCTGAAGTCTCTGGTGTCATAATGGGACAAACCCCTGTGGTACTGCCAGGCCCCTCTCTGTCAGAGGGCTAAGACCTGGACTAATTCATTGCAGTGCAGTTTAATTAAACTGCACCAGAGTTGTTTCCCTGGTAAAATAAGTGTGGGAAGAGAATGTGTGTCAAAAGGGACATGCCCCTTACTGTGTGTGCTTTATTGTTACACCACAGCTAATATATTGTGGGAATTCCCATGGAGTCAATGATAAACTGTATTATCGAGCTCCATAAAATAGGCATTCTACTAGTGCAGGTTACTGTAGCTCACAATTCTATTAATCCTTCTAATTTATTATATTATAGCTGTATGTGAGGTCTCATAAATTTATTATACTCCTTTCATCTAAAAAAACACCCCACCATGCTTGTTTCTCCTCTCAAATAAAACCTCTTATTATTTGTTGTGTCTGTCTCTAAAAATGTAATAGCCACTTGTAAGAAAATATAATTACTGGCTGAGAAATGTAAACTGCATTTGACATGTCTTCTACTCTAAAATTAAAAAATTCTATTAAACCTTGCCGTATGAGTACAAACACTGAGCCCAAAGACCCATTGGATTTTTATTTCCAGTTTCCTGGCAATACATTCACATAAATGACATCTGTATAATTTTCACTGTTTTCCTTATTTTCTTTACGGTAAAGGAATTTACTCATGGCACTCTTTCCTCTTTATCATTTATACTGGAGGCCAGTCAAAGGGCAGAGATAACATTTGCTTTGTTCATTTCTACATCTCCAATGCCAAGTACGATGCCTGGCACATATTAGAGAGACTCAATAAATGTATGTTAAGTAAACAGGTGAATGCAATAGAAAAATTCTGTAATTTCCTTGTGTAAATATTCATATAATTTTTACCTGTTTATTTATTAACATATTTATTAGTAACAGTTCATTTTTATAAGGTGCACTTACACAAAGATTTAGTTTACTAGTTAAAATGATAATATCTAAAAGTGCAGGAATAAGTTCATTAAGTTGAGAAACTTTAGTAGGTGATATTTCCTCTTATTCTTAGAAACCTTAATACCTCACAATAAACTACAGCTCGGGCATTGAGAATAAGACAGAGATTCTGTGGACTCACCCTCACATGATTAAAAGAAATGTGAACTGAGAGATAGTTCATATCCATTGCTGATCAGAATTATACCTGTGCTGTTTGTAAATAAGCTGACATGAACTTAGAAATATTTGAATTTCAATTAGACATCCTCATTTTGTTATCCTGAAGTAAAAAGGCAAGTGCTCATTGACACAGAAAGACTGGGCACAGCGTAGAACTCTAGCTACTTGAAGTTACAATCTCAGATCCTACCTGAGCAGTGAAAATGACCAAAATGCCTTTGCAGTAAATTTGCTTTAGAACACTCTGTATGGATGAAAATAATATTAGTTTCAGTACAGGTGGTCACGAATTACAAAAGGAGTGAAGATGATTGGTATTGTGAGCATATTATTAGAAACTTGAGAGATCAAATCAAGCTTGGAAATGGAATTACTGTTTCATTTAAAAATTATTCTATTATGGCACAGTTGAGATAACTGATAAGGTTAGCTAATTTTGTGCTGTTGGCTATATTTTCCATGTTCCTGTTTTGCAAATGAAGACAAATATTCCCTTTGATATCACTATTTTCCCCATCATCATGAGAAGGAAGGTCTTAAAAGAGGTGATAAATGTGCTCAGAGCTGACAAAATTGTTAGTCCCAGTGATATACCTTGTTTTGCCTTGGTCCTGGGTGCCAGGGAAAATGTATATAGACGGTATCTTGTCACAAGAAAAAGCAAAGTTGTTCAGTGGTTACTGAGAGTTATTGGCATAGTGGAAGAGCAGAATTTTTGGAATTTATCACTCTTGGTTTTGAATCCTAGCCCTACCTCTTAATAAGTGTGCAAGTGCAAAAATATTTTTTTTGCACTTTCTTAATAGTATTCTAATAAAATTAAATTGGATAGTGTATGCCATGTGCTTAGCATAGTTTTGGCTCATAGTAACTTCTCAATAAATAGTTGTAATTATTCATTTTTATTATCTTTGCTCCCAAGGTATGTAGGTTAATATGGCAAATCCTCCCACAGAGATATTTGAATAAAACAAGTTTTCTACTATTGGATTCTTAATTATTTTTAGACTTGAATTTAAATATTATATTTCCAAAGAACAATGAATTAAATTATAGATTATAAGGGGAGCAATTTTGCTATTAATCTGCTTTTGACTATTTTCTTTTTCTCTTCACTTGCTGCATTTTAAAATGGATCAACCCCATTTCTCCACAAAGCAAATGATAGGTACAGGTTTAGATCCCTACTCCACACCTAACTTGCACATTCAGGTACTGTACTAAGGAAAATGTGCTCTGCTCATTCTCTAACTACAAAATTAATGTTCTCCACAAGATCAAAGTGATTATTTTCTAGAACTTCACCACCAGGAATAATTTAGGGCATCATCTAGTCTTATGTCTTTCATTTGATTAGCATCTCCTCTACTTGGCCTCATTATAATTATGCTAAGCACTATATGAAGTGTGGTGCATCTCATTGAATCTTGATAATAAGTCTAAGGAGAAGATGCAATTATTACCTCTGACCAATGGATTAGGTCATGAAACATTTGACAGATAGTGTAACTTGCTCCAGGTCATACATGTAGCAAATGGTAGAGCAGGGATTGCAGATGTAGTAATCACTCCAGGTTTGTGCATCTGGCCGCTTTGCAATATTTGCACCCCCCATCCACCCCCCATGTAGACAGCATCTAGTCAATGCAAGCTTTGGGTCAACTCACAGCAGATAAAGTTTTGGAGAAGTTTGATCAGCCTTGGGTAGAGTAGGGGAGGGATCAACTTCTTTAGAACCACTCTTTTAATGATTACTTGAAGATGAGATTTCTCACTCTTTGGAGGCACATACACATTTAAGTTCTTATTGTAATATAAAATTCTATACAGCAAATATGTAACATGAGTGATTTCTTATACATTTTTAAACCAAGGGTAGTCTAATAACACATGAATAAAATAAATAACTACTTGAATGACTTTATAGACTCATTTTAATAAAAAAATAGAAATGACATTTAATCCCTTAATAATTTAGAAGCACAAAGATTGTTTCTATATTGGCAAAACTAACATAGTTTTAATAAAATATTTAGTGTTTTCAATTTTGTCATGAAAAATGTGATAAAGAAAGTGAAATTAATTTTTTTAAATGTTATGTTTCATTTTGATAATAGAATAAGCACACATTTAAAAACTTTAACACATTCTTATTAATGTAATACAAATGATCACTCTGGTTTTTTAGGAATATAGGTAAGAAGAGCTTATTTCCTTCTAGGTTAAGATAAAAGAACATTTTTATTTTAACCATGATTGACACAACAATTTACATACAGTGTCACTGAGAAGTGAACAAAGCTTTTTAAAAATATATCTCAGTAGTATTATGTGAGACTCAGCAGATATATGTGAGGCATTATGTGGGGGGATTCAAGGTTTTTAAAAAATAATTGTTATGTACGAGTAGAATAGTTGTTAATAGAACTATATTTACAAAATCTGACATTTCTTATTCTAACCCTTGCTCAATTGTTAGAATATTTGGAATCCTTGTAAACTTAACCTCAAAGTCTCAATGTTTTTATCTGTAACAAAAGAGATAAGATATCTATCTAATCCAATAAAAATTCTTGACATAAACTTGGTGCTTTCAAAAAAAAAAAAACCCAGCTTGCCAAAATAGTTTTAAAATATGACATTTTCCTAACTTTGAAGTGAATGAGATTAATAAATGTCAGAGTAATATTTTTATTTTAAATTCAAAATTTCTAAATAATTAAAGCATAAATGTTGACATGAAAGAGCTTTAAATCATGTGGAATTGCTAGGAAGGAGAGACCATGCTATGTCACAGTAAAATAGCACACCATACAAAGAACAATGATTCTTAGACAGGAAAGAAACATTGTTAGCATGGTGTCTTCATTTGCCAAAATACCTATTTTTTTTCCCATAAATAATGAGCAAATTAAAGGCACTCTCTGCACTTTGCCAAATCAAGGAAGCCCACCTTCATTAATATTCCCCATTCTATTATTTTATATCTTAGCTTGCCTTTGATTTTATGTTACGTTGCTAGGTTCTTAGACAACACTGCAGTTGCAGTTTAGGTGCCTGCATTCTTAAGACTTCTCATGCAACTTATATTAAACCTCTATAAACTCTCTTGCCATCTTCTGGTACATATCCCAGAGCAAGTGTGAGCATGTCAAGATAGAGGGCCCAGGAGAAGGGTAACATGATCTCTGACCTGCTTGGCCTGCTTATGATGTACTGTATAAAGATTTTGGGAAATGTTGTCTTGGGTAATCCATCATGGAGCCATTTGGTATAACCTTGGTGACCCTGTTCTTCTAACACAAGTATAATACCAGCACTGCTAGTGTTTTGAAAAAGTTTTATTATATAAAAGGCATACACACTAAAAAGCAATAAAAATATAAAATATAAGTTTGGCAGGTAAATGAAAGAGTAGGTATATGAAAAAGCTGGTTTGTGTTAAAGTTGCTCAGTCGCTATCGAAGTCTGCAGACATTGGGAACAACTTTTCCATGGCAATCAACCAGACCTTGCAAATGACAACTGTTGTATTTCTCTTGGTTGTCAATAAAAGGGTGACACTCATACACATCTCTGAACATACTTTGTAATTCCACAATATTCATGATAGTTTTTCATTTTGATTTGAAAGATATTTAGAGAAAATTTAAAAAATAAATCGAGGTTCAATTAAGTAAAAGCATTGAACAAACACTGAACCAAGGAGTAGAAACCTTTGCCATGTGTAAAGTGAACAGTGAGAAGAGGTAGTTATAATTAAGATCCTTGGGGAAAAGATGAAAGATTTACATGATCTAATGAGAAACCAAAGTATTTTATTTTTACTACCTTTGTTTACCCACCTTCAGGTCTCACCTCGTTGACTGAAATTGTGCTGTCATTGGTATGTTGGAGTCCACCTTGATTTTCCTCCAATTAATTCCCCAACCTGCAGCATAATCCATCTTTCTAAAGGGCTAATCTGACCCAGTTATGTCTCTACTTTAAAATCAAATCAAAACACATTTTGGCTATGCTGGGCCATGTGTGGTCCCAGTCACATGGGCTGGACTCCAGTTGAGGGGCGTTGGGAGGGAAGCTGACAGCAGACAGTGGACTCTAGGGAGGTACATGACATCCACAGACTGCAGCTTCATGTTTCCAGACCTCTCCTGTGCCTCACAAAGCTGAAGCCAAAGCAAAGGCTTTGGAGGCAAAGACAGCAGTGCTGAAAGGCATTCACAGCCACACACACACACAAAATAGACCGTCCCCATGTCACGTACCTTCCCACGGCCAAAGACATTGTGGCTCCAAAGGCAGCCTATCCTCCGAAGAGCACCCCCAGGAGAAGCAAACTTGACTATTATGCCTTCATCAAGTTCCCCCTGACGTATGTCCAGGATAACAAGTGCCAGATCAAACAGGATGTGAAGAAGCTCTATGACATTGATGTGGCCAAGGTCAATACCCTGATCAAGCCTGAAGGAGAGAAGAAGGCCTATGTTCAACTGGCTCTCAACTATGATGCTTTGGATGTTGCCAACAAAATTGGGATCATCTAAATTGAGTACAGCTGACTGATTCTAAATAAAATTTTAACATTGTAAATAAAAATAAAAACAAAGCAAAACAAAACCAACCAAAACATAAATAAACAAACAAAAATCTTCAGTACTTTACCACTAGCTCATCAACTGAAGCCTCTACTCATGTCATGAACTTACCACTACAGCCTCCGTTTTCACTATCGCCACCTCATTCCCCAGCCACATTAACCTTTTAATTTGTCAAGAGTGCCATCTTTGCTCTTTGACTCCCAAACTTTGCTTAATCTCAGCCTGGACATGTTATCTCACTTTCTCGTCCTTCAGGTTTCACCTCACATTTTGCTTTGCCAAAAGGCACCACTCTCTAAGATTGGGTTGGGTATCCTGAATGAGATTAAGTAGTTTTAAGTGGCTTTATTCCTCTATGCCTTTTCATATTCCTCATGCATAGATTAACTTTTTATTTGTGTCTACCTAGGTCATTCTTATTCATTTTTCAAGATCCAGTTGTAGAATGTGAAGCATCCTCTGGTCCACCCTCCCTCTTCAAGTTCACAGTGTTATGTAGTCTTTGCCACCATGGTGGGGCTTAATGATCTCTGTTGAAATGTCCTATTATATGTTTATCTCTCCTGTTAGCCAGTGAGCTTCCTGATCACAAGTGCCTATATCAATGACCTCTATCTTCTTTGGCACCCAATACAGTGCCCAATACATAATAGGTTTAGTATTTTAAACCTGAATCATAGAAGCACATGTTAATAAGCCCTGCATGTTCATTTTTCATATTTTTATTCCATGATAGCATACTGGATAAGGTAATCTTAGTTATAGCTCTTTACTGTTCATCACTTTGAATATTTCATGCCAATACCTTCTGGTCTGAAATGTTTCTGTTGAGAAATCAGCTGACAGTCTTCTGGGAGCTCTCTTATAGGTAACTGTTTTTCTCTTGCAGGTTTTAGAATTCTCTCTTTGTTTTTAACCTTTGCCATTTTAGTTATGTTGTGTCTTTGTGTGAATGTCTTTGGGCTTATCTTGTTTGGGACTCTCTGCACTTCCTAGATTTGTTTGTCTTTTTTCTTCACCAGGTTAGGAAAGTTTTTAGACATTATTTCTTCAAATACATTTTCAATCCCTTGCTTACTCTCTTCTCCTTCTGGTACATCTATGTGAATTTGTTATGCTTCATGTTTTCCCAATGGTTCCTTAAGTTATCTTCACTTTTTAAATTCTTTTTTTGTTGTTGTTGCCCTCATTGGGTGTTTTCTGCTACCTTGTCTTCCAAGTCACTGATTTGATCCTGCTTCACCCACTTATTGTTTATTTATTCTACTGCATTCTTCATTTCATACATAATGTTCTTTATTTCTGACTGTTTTTTTTTAATGGTATCTATGTCCTTTTTCATGCTGCTGTGGTTCTCACTAAGTTCCTTGAACATCCTTATAACCATTCATTTGAACTCTGTATCTGGCAAACTGCTTGCCTTCATTATATTTAGATTTTTTTTCTGGAGACGTCTTCCATTTTTTCATTTGGGGCATATTTCTTTCTCTCCCCATATTGGCTGTCTCTTTATGTTTATTTCTATGTATTAGGTAGATCTTCTGTCTCCCAGTCTTGGTAGGGTGGCTTTATGTAGTAGGTGTCATATGGGACCCAATGACACAGTCTTCTTGATCACCTACGCTGGGTACTCTAGGAATATCCCTTATATGGGTTATGTGGGCCCTTCTTTTATAATTTAGTCTGATTGCTATTGGTTCACTCATGTGTGAGGAGGATCCTCAGTCTGGCTGACTGCGAGGTTCAACCCCAACCACAGTGTATGAACGGCTGTTGAGGTGCTGACCACACAGAGCAGAATTTGCCTCAGAAGTTTTTGGTGCCTGCCAAGATCTCCTTTTAGATTTGTTGCTTGTGAAGATAATTGGGTCCTTCTCTGAAGATGTCTAAAGTTGGTCACTGGGTATATCTGTTCTGGGGCCTCTTGGGAGGGACTCATGCTCAGAACAATGTCAGACATTGCCTGTGACTGGCCTTGGGCAACTTGTTTGAAGCTATAGTGTGATCCACAGTTTGTGTCTACCTCTGTGGGGCCTGTGTGTGTGTAGGCAGGATCAAGCTGCAAACCAAGGCTGGCTTATAGCACTGGGCCCAGGCGCAGGTAAGCAAAAGTCCCAAGGCACCTCGATATCTGTCTCTGTCTGCCTCTTCCTGCCAGCTGCCTGTTAGTCTCAGTCACTGAAAGAGCTTCTTGTGGTACTCAAGTTGCATGAGGTATGTTTTTAGTGAGTAACCATGTTGTGGCAATTGGTATTCACCAGATTTATACAATTTTAAACTTGGTGGCAGTGCTGGGTCTGGGCCACTCAGCAAATAAACCAGAGTATGCCAAGTCTACCTACTACCTGCTGAGTGTTTGCACACCTTTGTGGTGAGTCTCAGAGTGTCATCAGGATGAGGCCAGAAGTGTTTATCAGGCCCAAACACATCAAGATTTGGCTGTGTGAAGGGAGGGCTCCATACCACTGGGCCACTTGAGGAAAAAACTTAGCAGGACAAAGCTGATGGGAGTCAGAAGAGTGGGAGGTGTCAGCCAAGCTTGGGAGAAGGTTGAGGCATTGCACCTACTCCAGCACCACACAACTCAGTCTGTCCTGGATTCTGGTCAGACCTTGGCCAGGTGGAGCCATGAGGAGTCAGGAGGGTAGGGCTGCCAGGAGCTAGGAGGGTGGGGCTAGCGTATCTCCCATGAGTGTGAGGCTCTACTCAGGTTCCCAGAAAAGTGGGAAATGGTCCCTGCCCCAAACCACACAACTCAATCACTGGCACCTCCTGAATCTGCTTA
Source organism: Furipterus horrens (assembly GCF_987537825.1). Classification (NCBI taxonomy): domain Eukaryota; kingdom Metazoa; phylum Chordata; class Mammalia; order Chiroptera; family Furipteridae; genus Furipterus; species Furipterus horrens. The sequence goes on along the minus strand of NW_028327172.1, from coordinate 111,249,847 downwards.
GATCTCTACACAACAACTCAGGCAGCTGACTTATCAGCAGGATGCAAGCTAGGTAGGGTTGGGGCTATTGCATTTACCCAGCTGATGCTGTATAAAGGGGTGTGCTGCACCTAAAAGGGATGATGTCTGCAGTACTGGAGAGTGACTCAGTACAAAGTCCCAGGGCCTGTTTCCTCAGCCACAAACCCCAGTCTCCCCTTGCAGGACTCTAGTCTTCTCTGCTCTCCCTTTGCCAGAACCCAGGATGAGTGTGATGAAATTTGGCCCTTTAAGGGAATGATTGTGTCTCTAGCAAATGTGTGTCTCTCTTTGGCTGACAGAATACCTGCTATTTTCACAACCAGATTTTATGTGAGTGACTCTTCCTGGCTCTGGTGCTCTGGCCTGGGGAGCCTCATGTGGGGTTGAAACCCCACATTCCTCAGGTTTCTTCCAGAGCTTCAGCCACTGTTAGTGAGAGCAGGGCCAGCCCTTCTTGTATCTCTGCCCTTCCTACCAGTCTTGATGTATCTTCTCCTGTAAATCATTGGTTGTTAAGACTTCTCTTCAGCTAGTCACCAGTTGGTTGATTGCTCTATATTTTAGATGTAATTCCAGTATGGTCTTGGGATGAGGTGAGTGTAACATCCACCTGCTCCATTGCCATCTTGGATCTCTGCAGCTAGGTTCTTATGCAAGTTCTAGCTGCTGCATGGGAGTTGGAGTTCAGATTTTTCTCTCTTCATACACTCACAATGCTAAATTACAGGGAATAATAGAGGTCTCCCATGTCTTTATTTCACACACACACACATACACACACACAGTCTGTCCAAATACTCCTTCAATCTAGGGGAGTGAGAGCTATATGCCGAGAGGAGGATAGTAGAGAATGAGGAAGAGCATTTTAATTTTTTTTAGAATATAGAGCAAGTTAATCAGCATATCTTAGGCTTTGTGGTTGAGTGGCACGATATAAGAATTTACCTTTCTCCTGTATGCTCTTCCTAATTTCCCATCTCTCTTTTGACAGATTGCTCTCTAGTGAGGCCATGGAGTCAGAAGAAGCTGCATTGCAGTAGCTCTAGTATCAGGTGAGGTGCATTTTCTCTATGTGCTGCTTGCACATACACCACTGCTCTCACCCCCATGCTTTGCAATGTGCTGCAGCAGCTGAGTTTTTGCACTAGTGTAAAAGCAAGTGATCATTGTGTACGGTGGCATGAAAATTCAATTGCTTCAAGTCCCAAAATAATCACAAAACTGCTGAAGTATTTTTTCAGGTCTCCCTTCCCTCTTTTTCCCTTCCCTTTTTACGATTGCTAGTAAAAAGTAACAAAACAAATCTTTGATATTTCCTTGGAGCTCATGGAAATAATATGAATTATGAGCTAGAGAATTTTGGGTTAAAATAATTCCTCTATCATTCATTAGTGATGTAAACTTGGAAAAACTGCATAATCATTCTGAAGTACATTTCTCATCCATAAAATAGATTTAATACCATATACCTCACAGTGGTTAAAAGGATGACAGAAAACAGAGCTAATGACAGTGCTGACTTCTGGTAGATCTAGCTCATCAAGCGTTAGTCCCCCCCTCCCCCCATTCCCTTACTTTCTCTTTTTTCTTCCCGACCTCTTGACTAAATTGTTAATGGCTGTGAAATTCCCAAAATATAGGAAACAAATGAGAAGACAGATATGAAGTAGTCAGATAGTAGACCCATTACTCACTGGAAGTGGGAAACATAGAGTGTAGGGAATATCTTTTGACATTCTGTGTACAGTTTATGATTGAACCTTATACCAAGATTAAAAAAATAGTTTATGAAGCTTCACTATTACAGCTAACTCTGTTTTTGGAAATCATTTACATGTAGAAAGGCATCGAAGTTCTTCTTTAGGCACTAAGTCAATAGTTCTCAGCCTTGGTTGCACAAACATACCTGCAGCACATACAATTTTTTAAAGTAATAAAATTATTTCAAAGTTTCTAAAAACATACAGATGCTCTATTTCTGACCTAGACTTACTAGCTTAGATTGAGTATGAGGCCCTGCCTTCAGTATTAGAGCAAAATTTTCAAACTTATTGCAGTGATGGTTGCACAGCTTTGCCTAAAACATAAATGTCACTATGATGTTCATTCCATGTTGGATTGGGGTCAAGAAATGTAATAGTAGTTGTGTAAAGTGACTTTAAAAAAATAGCACAAGCCAAATTAAATTGACAAAATGTAGAAAGAATAACTATTATTTAAAACATGTGAATATGATAAAATAGGGTCCTGAAGGCCCTCAAGATTCTATAAATATGATAAATTCCAAAGGGGAGAAGTAAACCACTTTTCTTCTTATGAACACAGACAGAGTGGCATTGAGAGGTTGCTAATTAGATTCAATGAAGAGTTGAAAATCTGTATTTCCTTTTCTGATTACAGATGTCATTTATAGAATCCACATTTTGGAGAATAAGAAACCAAAAATAATACAAATATGACATGCTAAATTCAAGGAAGCTGCTGAAGAGGTATATGTATTGGTCTAAATTGAAATATTAACCCCTTGGAAACTCCTGGCATCTATTTAGTCAGAAATGGAAAAGAGCTCTCAGATAACAGAACCTATCCTCCTGGGACCCTCCTGGATTGTGTCTAGTGTCCAAATAGAGGATAACACTCTCCTCCCAACCCAAAGGCCATCCTCCTAAGTACTCACTTGGCAGGCATCCTGGAAAATGGTAGTGTTGTAAGGGGTAAGTTACTCTTCTCAGAGATCTCTATTGAACATGATAAAGAAAAAAAAAACTCAAAGCACAAACTGTATACAATCTAATGTACATTTTAAAGGATGTACTAGTGAGTATTTACATAGTGGGTCAGATTTTTATTCTGTGAGATTCAAAAGAAGAAAAGAACTCTTTGAGTTGAGAATCTGCTTATTGTTTTTAGTGATGGCATTTAGAGACAAGTGATCCAATAGCCACTACTTTTGAAGATCGTGATTTTATAAGCAATGGAAGTTTCAGGTGTCTGTAACCCATGTTGCAATGGTTTAAGGTGATTGTTGATAGTCATTTCAAAGGCCCTTAACACTGCTATTTGTAGAAAATAAATCTGACATAGCTTTGCCAACAGCAGAAACCTCTATTTTCTTAATTGTAGCAAGCAAACATCTATTGTCAATGCATTGACAATAAAAGGTAAAGCATAAAGAGAACTCAGCCTTTTTCTGGGACTCAGTGACTGATTTATATCTTCAGAGTAAGGCTTACCAAATAAATTTGATTATTAATTTAAAAGGCTATTGAATTTTCTCAAAGAACAATTCCAATCAACTCGATATTAAGGGTCTTGAGAGATCACATGCCTCTATCAATTTAGTCTGTATTATTTTTCTTTTCTTCTTTTTTCTTTATTGCATAGATACTTCATCATGTGTACCAATTAGTAAAAAAGAATATTTCCCCACAGGCTGATTTTTTGCCAAACTGGTATTGTCAGGAAGATTTTAAAAATCTTCAGATGGTATCCAAATCAATTATATCCTTTCTAAGACTAGTTTCTGGAATGAGGCTTATATGTTTTTGTTTTAGAAGGATGCTGATCCTTAGTCACAATGTTTTATTTACAGAAGAGTTAATTTAAAAAAACACCTTATGAGACATTTTATGTGCTCAAAAATTCTGATTTTTTGTATTTTATTCTCTTTATTTGCTCAGTATATACCTTAAATTTTACAGATAAATGCTATTGTCAGCTCAAATGGCTTAACTGCTGCTTATTCTTAGGGGATCCCTTGGGTTTTCTGAGCCATGACTCAGAACAAGAGGTCATTTGGTATACTCTTCTGTTCTCCCTGGAGGGGTGAAGCACCTTCCTGGGAGCATGAGTTTCCTATCTGCCTACTGTGTAAGGATCAGAAATATAGTGCTTCTAACCTACAATCCAGCTGAGGATGCCTGGAAATGAATGTCACACCCAGATAACATTAAACTGATCTTCCTTGTCACATCCCTAGGTTTTAGTTTGGGTGAAGGTGGTCACTGCATAGCCAGAATGTGAACAATTCATAACCCTCTAAAGGAAAATATCCCAACTTACAATATATAGAAATAAATTCCTAAGGTGATTAGTTTTATAAGTTATGTTGTTCCATAATTTATAAATTTATTATAATATTGCTCCATAGTTAATAACTTTCCATTTGAAAGGTGAAGTGATTATTTCAAAATGTACTTTAATTAATTTATTCATACTATCCTTCATTTTAGAAAGAATTCCAGATGGCTAAAAAAATGAGATGAGATAAAGAAAATAGATAAATAAAAAAAGATGTAAAGCACATAGGATAATAATCTATATATAAATTCAAGGTAATACTTTATTCAAATTTAAATAAAATTACAAAATTACATTACATTTTGCTTATGAAACAAAAATTATCTGGAGCTATTTTATTATACTAACCCAAATTTTAAGTGAGATATTATCATTGTATATTTAATAATAGTATATAAAGTTAGAGTGATGTTTAGTTTGTCTTGCTTTTCTAGGGCATGGAGAAAGTCAAAGCTATAGAAGGTATCAGAATTTTCTTAATGATTATGTTAACTATAGCCATGCTAAAAAATATTTGAGAATATGGGGCCATTCTGTAACATAAGTAGTTTCAAGATCCCTTGCATTTTTTATACTGAAATGAAAACATATGGATTCAATATATGCATATGTAATTAAACATTCCATATTAATTATACACATATGCATATTTTGAATAACAAAAATCTGTTGGTGGTAAAGAATTAATGAGAAAATATGACTCCATTACCATAGTAAGTATCTCTGGGAGCAGTGTGTAGATTTGAATGTTGCTCACAGATAAAGATGAAAACAAAAATAAAAAGTAAAATTAAAACCAAATAACATAAATACTCTTTTTATGGAAGTACACACTAATTTTAGGTTTTAAAATTTATTTTATATAAATGAGCAATTCCATTTCTCACTATGCTAAGAAACTAGTATAAAAACTCTTCCCAATTTAGAAATTTAACAGAAAGAATGACAATGGAATGAGTTATTTATTTATTTATTTTGGCAGATAGGTAATCTACTTATTCTCTTAGTTTTTAATTTCTGTCATTGCACAGTTTGTGCTTTTAAATAAAACAAACTTTTAATGTAGTCTGGTTGCAATGAATGAGAGAAATACAAACGTATTGAATTCCACAAGGTAGAGTTATTTTGTTGTTGTTGGATACAAGAAGCAACATAAATTCTTATCACATAAATCTTGTATATGCAGGCTGTGAAATACAAAGCATTTAAGTGTTGCGGTGAATGACTGACTTAAAAAATATATATATAGGTTACAGAACTGTTAATAAAAAACCAGACCATGGTTTATATTTCTATAAGAATATATAGAAATATATTCTTCTGGGGAGAATATTGTTTCAGGTTTCAAAGGAAGACATGTAAAATTTGTGCATAATGTGGGAAAAAGGAAGTATAAGGTATATGAAATAAGCATTTAAGTGGAGAATAAAGAACATGATCTGGGCAGTTCTAACTAACAGACGGATCACTAAGCATCAAGTCTTATACCCCATGGCCTACTGGGGCAGAATAAAGGGCTTGCCTTAAATGACCACCTTTAGTCTCAGTTCTTACAAACAAGTTCCTTGTAGAAAAATGGGAGTGTGTGAAATAAATATTCCTCAACTAGTCAAAGACCAAGCAATTTTGAATTGTTTCACAGGAGGCTTTAATTGGAAGGTCTTCTTTTAAATTTTTTAAAAAAGCTATCACTAGGCACAGATGTTATAATATCAAAGCTAATTCTCTCTGAAATGTTGAATAAGGAATAGGAATAGTGTAAAAGAATGCACAAGGTTCCCAGGAAGATTTGACTTATAGTTGAGAGGAAAATGAATTCATTTACTTTTGTAAGCAAACATCTTTCAAAAAGTCTAACCAGTGCTGTACTCAGGAGGTAAAATGAGAAAAGGCTGATTTCACCAGTGTAAAAAGGAACAACGATATCACTAGCTACTCATTTCATTAAGACAGCCTTGATTTCACTAGACATTAATTTTAAGCAAAGATGAAAAACACCAAGTTCCATTCAGTATAAACAGACAAGCCCTGGCCCTATGGCTCGGTTGGTTAGAGCATAATCCTGGGAACCAAAAAGTTTCATGTTAGATTCCTGGTCAGTGGCCATCACCAACAAATCAAGAAACAACAAGTAACAAGTGCTGGCGAGGATGTGGAGAAACGGGAACCCTACTGCACTGTTGGTGGGAATGCAGACTGGTGCAGCCTCTGTGGAAAACAGTATGGAATTACCTCAGAAAAACTAAAAATGGAACTGCCTTTTGAACCAGCAATTCCACTACTAGGATTATACCCGAAAAATCCTAAAACCCTAATTCAAAAGAACTTATGCAGCCCTATGTTCATAGCAGCACTATTCACAATAGCCAAGTGCTAGAAACAGCCTAAGTGCTCACCTGTAGATAAGTGGATCAAAAAACTGTGGTACATTTACACAATGGAATACTATGTAGCAGAAAGAAAGAAGGAACTCCTGCCATTTGCGACAACATGGATGGAACTAGAGAGAATTATGCTTAGTGAAATAAGCCAGGCAAAGAAAGAAAAATACCATATGATATCACCTAATACAGGAAACTAAAGAACAACACAAACAAAAGAACTAAATAGAACAAAGAGCAGAATAGCAGTCAATAGGGGGGAGAGGGGAGGGAGAGAAGGGGAATAAGGAAGGGAAGGGTTTAGTCAAGGAACCTGTATAAATGACTCATGGACATGGACAATGGAGAGGGATATGATTGTGGGAGAAGGGGTGGGCGGGGTGGGGGAGAGCAATGGGGGAAAAATGGGACAACAGTAATTGAAAAACCAAAAAGTAAAAGAGAAAAAAGAAAAAAGAAAAAAGAAAAGATTCCTGGTCAGGCACATGTCTGTGTTGGGGGTTCAATCCCCCAGCTGGGCCAGGTGAGTACGGGATGCATCATCAATGTTTCCCTCTCACATTGATATTTCTCTCTCTCTCCCCCTTCCTATCTAAAATCAGTAAATAAATTTAAAAAGAAAAAGACAAGTGTCTGTAATTTCTTCTATTTTATATAATCCTGACAATCTAAATGTTAGGAAAACAAAACGTTTATGTGGTGGAATGCTTTCCAATTCTACTTTCTAAGCAAAAACAAGAAAGAGAAATTATAGATGCCTTTAAAAAAAGGAAGGAAAACATGAAAACAACCAATCAGAGAGCTCATCTGAAGTAAATCTGTAACCATAAAAAATATTTTTGAAAATTGGTATAAAAAATTCATATTGTGCCTTCATGGTGTCTACAAAATAAAGATTATATAAAGATATTTTTCATTTATAATATTCTAATTGTAGTAACTAACACTTATGGAGGTCTAACTCCTTGAAATATACTATTTCACGTGCTTTACATGTATTATCTTAGTTAATTCTAATAACAGCAGTAGGGAGTAGTTACTATCATTATCTTAACTTTGCAAAAGGAGGAAATAGGAATAGGTAGTATTTTTTTCTTTTTTTAAATATATTTTATTGATTATGTTGTTAGAGCAGTCCAGATTTTTTCCCTTTGCTCCCCTCTGCCCAGTACCACCCTTCCCTCTAGCAATCCCACTCCCCTTAGTTCATGTCCATGGGTCATGCATGTAAGTTCTTTGGCTTCATCCTTTCCTATATTATTCTTCAATTCCCCCTTTCTATTTTGTACCAACCAATTATACTTCTTAATCCCTGCACCATTTCCCCATTTCTTCACCTTCCCCCTTCCAGCTGATAACCCTCCAAATGATCCCCATACCTATGATTCTGTTCCTATTCTGGTTTGCATCATTGGGTTTTGTTTTTATTTTTTAGATTCAGTTATTGATAGCTGTGAGTTTGTTGTCATTTTAATGTTCATAATTCTGATCTTCTTTTTCTTAAGTCACTCCCTTTGACATTTTGTTACAGAATGGGGGTGCCCAAAAAAACCCCCAGAACTTGCAGCTGGGGGATGGGGAAAAGGAAGCAGCTGTTAGGATGCCTTTGCATGCACAAATGGCTTTGATACTTCCAAGGCCCAAGAAGATGGGAGGGGTCGTGGACCATGGGATGGTACTGAAAGAGCTGTGAATGGTCAGAACTGGTTAACACACCCACCATGTCAGAGAATGCAGTCGGGGATTTAAAAAGCAGCTGCAGACATTTTAGTGGGGGCTCTCATCATGCGGTTTTGAGAAGGAGAGGAGATCCATGCAGTTTGCAGGAAGAAGGCGCTCTCTCTCCCCATACGGATTAAGAAGCTGAGTTCTTCATGCGATTTCGAGAAGGTTCTCCATGCTGTTTTGAGAGGGAAAACACCATACGGCTTTGAGAAGGCAGTTTACAAGGAGGCTGAGAATCCATGCGGTTCTGGATTGAAAGCTGGTGGGCACCACAGCACAGAAAGACCTCCCCAATCAGAACTGAATGATCAGCAGCTACCAGTAAAGCTGAACTGTGTCTAGGAAGTAGGGAAATGGTATTTCTAACTTTTCTAAAATTACCCTGCTTTGGTAGGGAGAGGCAGAACTATGCGTTTGTGGGTGTTTTAAAGAACATAAGACTTAATGGTAGAAATCCGCAAATAATCTAAATCTATATAACTGTTGAATAAACAATTCTTTTTGTTTTCACTAAACTCTGGCATTGAGAGTTATAATTCTGGCGGTGGACAATTGGGCCCCTAACTAAAGAGCCCTTGGGTTCTGTTTCAATTGGAGCAGCCCAGGGATTCTGTTACAATTTCATATAATTATGGCTTGGTAATGATGAATTCCTTTAGCTTTACCTTGTCTGGGAAGCACTTTACCTGTCCTTCCATTCCAAATGATAGCTTTGCTGGAGAGAGTAATCTTGGTTGCAGGTCCTTACTTTTCATCACATTGAGTACTTCTTGCCAGTCCCTTCTTGCCTGCAAAATTTCTTTTGAGAAATCAGCTGATAGTCTTATAGGCACCCCTTTCTAGGTAACTCTCTGCTTTTCTCTTGCTACTTTTAAGATTCTCCCTTTTTCTGTAACCTCTGACATTTTAATTATGATGTGTCTGGTGTGGTCCTCCTTGAGTCTAGCTTGTTTGGGACTCTTTGTGCTTCTTGGACTTGTATGTCTATTTCTTTCACCAAATTTGGGAAGTTTTCCTTCATTATTTTTTCACTTAAGCTTTCAATTTCTTGCTATTTCTCTTCTCCTTCTGGCACCCCCATGGTTCCAATGTTGGTATGTTTAAAGTTGTTCCTGAGGTTTCTAAGCCTCTCGTTTTTTTTTTTCAATTCTTGTTTCCTCATTCTGTACTGGCTGACTGTTTTTTTTCTTCCTTATGTTCCAAATCATTGATTTGAACCCCAGTTTCCTTCCTTTCACCATTGGTTGTATGTGGATTTTCCCTCATTTCATTTAGCATAGCCTTTGTTTTTTTCCTTATCATCTGCCATACTTAAGCATATCTATCAAGCCTGTGAGCATCTTTATCTCCAATGTTTTGAACTCTATGTCTGTTAGATTGGCTGTCTCCTCATCTGGTAGGTTGGCTACCCTCTTGTTAATTAGTTCTCCCACTGGAACCTTGATCCGTTCTGTGTTTTGGGCCATACTTCTCTGTCTCCTCATCTTGACAGGTTCCTGTGTTTGTTTGCCTCTGTGTCTTAGGTAGAGAAGTCACACCTGTTACATTGTGCAGGGCAGAGCCTTAGGTATTCATCAGTACAGGGCGACCAGTTTCACCACGTTGCAGCGCTGTTTGTGGGGGAGGGGTCTGAGGGAACAATGTTGCTTGCTCAGTACTCGCCCTTTTTCCAGGTATTTCTCCCACTTCTGAATAGGACTGGTGCCTCCCTAGTTCTTTCCCTGGATGTCATTCCCAGGGTGGGTGGGTATGCAGATGTTCTAGGACTGTAGGGGCCCTTTAAGCAAGCAGACTCTGCTGAGAGACCAGCAGTTTCTCCCTTTGCCCCAACCCCCACTGGTTTGCACAGTCAGAAGCAATGAGGCTTTATTTTCCCTGGTGCTGAAACTGTGAGCTGTGTGGTCTGGTCTGGTGCTGGGAGTGTTCCCCAGGTATCCCTCCCCACTTTTTAAAACATGTGGCTGCACTTTTGCTGGCCTGCCGCTGCCGCTGCTGCTGCCACTGCCACCACACTGCATTCTCTCCACCCCGGCTCTACCCCTCCTACCTGTCAGGATGAGTATTTCTTCTTTATACCTTTGTTTGTTGGACTTCCATGCAGCTTGATTTTCTGGAACTTCTGGTTGTCTCTAGTTTTGAGGTAGCTATATTCCTTCTTAGCTGTGGAGGGAGACTCAGCATGTCTGTCTAAGCCTCCATCTTGGCCAGAGGTCCAGAGATAGGTAGTATTTTGCTCAAGGTCATTGCTAGTCATTGGAAGGTGGACAGGTTTTGAACTCCAGAGCCCATGCTTTGTTGCTGGGCCACAATTAAATACATAGTTTATTTGAAATATAGAAAAAAACACCGAGTCATGATTTATCATTTAAATCTCTCTCTCTCTCTCTCTTATCATAAAATAAACACTTACTTCATTAATACAATAGGAACAGAAAGGATTCCCAATTTCTTAGAAGGAAAATAACATGAACCAGCACCACCTGGTAAGTTTTACAAGTTTAAATGCCCACATTTATTGTTTTCAGAGCTTTGTACTACACTGCTGATGTTTCATCAAATACTACTGCCGTCAGTACTGCTGTAAGAACATTGGTAGCTTCATCGTCAGCTCCTCAAAAAGAACACTGAAATGATATTATTTCTGTTTTGTAAGTTCTTGGTGTGGGGACAGCTTATCAATGTGGAAAACAGTCTTACTTCTTGAATTCAAGAAAAACCATGAACCAATCTACCATTTTTTTTCTCTGATACATTCTTCCAGAGAACTCTGTAAAGAATCCTTTTCATTCCTACCACCTTATATGGGTGAGAGGAGAGGAGAGAGTGGAAAAGTGATCCCAGCAACTTTCACTGCTTCAGTTTACTGGTTCATCATATGACAAACACATCCTGTTGAAGATTGAGGAAAAGGATTTGTGAAATTTAAAAATACTATCTGTGCCCTGGCTGGTGTGGCTCAGTGGATTGAGTGCTGGCCTGTGAACCAAAGGGTCACTGGTTCGATTCCCAGTCAGGGCACATGCCTGGGTTGGGGCCAGGTCCCCAGTTGGGAGTGCAGCAGAGGCAACCACACATTGATATTTCTTTCCCTCTCTTCCTTTCTCTCTAAAAATAAATAAATAAATAAAATCTTAAAAATACTATCTGCTGTATGATTGTCTAACCACTGTTGTATACCTGAAACTAATACAAAATAATATTGAATGTAAAGTATAATTGAAAATGTAATAAATAAAAAAAATACTATCTGTATGTTTAGTAAACCTGGGAAGTCAGAAAATAACATGGAAGCCCTAACTTTCAGAAATGTTTTGGACCTCTGTGTTTTCCACTGGAAGACATAACTTGGTGTACTTAGCTATCACACATCCATAGGAACACAAGTAAATACAACCAGCTAAGTAATTATGAGATGTAAGCATTTCCACCCCGTCTCTGCCCTGCCGCCAGAGCTGGAAAGAGCCTTCTGGGAAGGTGGTCGGGGTGGTTGTAACAACTCTCTAGAAAAAGCCACCTATGAAAGGGTCATATGACAGGAGTTGTGTGTGACATAGTCCTTAGCAGTAGGAAATGGTTTGAGAGAATTAATGGTTGAGGCAGCAAATACAGCTAGGCAGGGGGATTGGAACAGGCTTTATTAATTCTCACCAGCAGACAGTGTTCCACTGTGAGTCTGAATAAAAATAAAGTATGGGATATATATTTCATTGTCAGGATGCGAGAGGAGTTAAGGGGCAAAGGCACCTAGTAGTAATTCAGTTAAAGGGAGGAAGCCTTGTGAAGTTAAGAGGGAAAATGAATATTTCACTTGATTCTAACACATTTAATTTGTCTTTCAACTACTACACAAAGATAATCATTTCAGACAAAAGAACATTCTGTTTCAGTCTCTGATTAGGCCTTGCCATTGGATTTTTTTTCCCCCTTGGGTTAACAAGAATCAGTCATAGCAGTAATTTCCTATGAAAAAGAAATCCTACCAGGCCCATGTCTGGGTCTGGGGAGCTGATGGATTGCTTCTTTTTTATAGAGCCAAATCATTTTGGTAGGAATCAGCTTTCAAGTGTATAAATTTCAGTTTGGAAATTATTTCTCGCAATATTTGCTTTCAGTAATTCTTTTTAAAACATTAATTAGAAGAATAAATCCACCAAGGGACACAAAGTGTTTCTGCAAAATAATACGATAATTTGTATTGAAAATGTGATTGAATACTGAGAAGAAATAAAAGAAACAAAAGGATCACAAAGGGCATAACTCTGTTATAGCTATTCAAAATATGGGATAAAATCTACTTATACTTTCTTCTGTTTGATCTAATATATCTAATTTTCATCCCATTTTCCCTTTCTATCTCTCTGTCTTCTCTCAATTTAGACAGTGTCTCTTCTGTTTATTTGTTACAAAGATTTTAGTTGTGAATTGCAGTTCATAATAAATGCTGACAGCTTACAGAAAAAACTTTCAATTACTGAGATAAATTTCAACATTAACAAAAAGTAAGCCTTTTCCTGCTAGTATGTTTTAGAACAATATTGAGCATACAGTCAAGGCTCTTTCTTATAGACCAACATATTTTTATTGTTGTGATATTTATATTTTGATCATTTGTATTTTTATCATACATTTGTAAGTACAGAAATTCAACCAAATGGACACATGGGGCATGTTAAGATAAATGTAAAAATTCTTAACTAGGTTATGAAAAAATGTCTTTGCCTTGTTGAAGGGAAGTTTAATAATATTTTATATCAGGAATGAAATTTAGGTTAATTATCAATCAGTGGTGCTCAATGAGTTGTTTTATTTGTTGTGGTAACAGATTTGTGATAATACGAGTACAGTAGCTACCACATTCAATGATAAGATTAATCATGTACAAAAATAGCTGTGAGAAAGCGTAGAAAGCACTGTTGTTTGAATCCCATGACCTAGCTTTGAATCTTGGTTTGCCACTAACTACTAGTAAGATCTTGGAGTAAGCTGGTCTATCTGTCTTGGCTCCATTTTTCTTATCTCTTTAATGAGGAGAGTAATTTACACTTTTTAAGTGGTGTGAGTGTGTGTGTGTGTGTGTGTGTGGTGTGTGCATTAAAAGTCACAAAGCACATTCAAGGGTTATAATAAATTTTACCATATGAGAGTTGAATCCATGCCATGACACTTCCCACATCAAATAAGAAAATGTTAGGACCGTGAGAGAACTCCAGTGTTGAAAATGAATTATCAAAATGAAAATGTAAAGTTTTAAAATGTAGCTTTTGGAGATTTGTGTCTAAACTTAGCAGCAATAACATGTAATAATAATACAGACTGAAACATTATTAAGGCTGATTTATTTATTTATTATTAAATTTATTTGGGTGATATTGGTTAATAAAATATTTGTTCAAGTGTACAGTTCTAAAATACATCATTTGTATATTGTATTGTGTGTTTACCACCCAAAATCAAGTCTGCTTTCATCATCATTTATCCCTCCTTTACCCTCTTCTACCTCCCCTGCCCTTTCCTCTGGTATTCACCATACTGTTGTCTGTGTCTATAATTTTTTTATTCTTAATCCCTTCATCTTTTTTGCTAAGTCCCCCAACATCACTCACTTCTGACAGTTCTCAGTATATTCTATGTGTCTATAAACCTGTTTCTATTTTCTTAGTTTACTTTGTTCATTAGACTTCACATATAAGTGAAATCATATACTAATTGTACTGCTTATTTCACTTAGCACAATACTCTACAGGTCAATCCATGCTGTTCCAAAAGGTAAGATTTCCTTCTTTTTTTATGGCCAAGTAGTATTATGTTGTGTCAATGTTCCATAGCTGTTTTATCCACTCATCTGCTAATGGGCACTGGGCTGCTTCCAAATCTTGGCTAATGTAAATTACACTACAGTGAACATAGGGATTCATATATTCTTTCAAATTAGTGTTTTGGATTTCTTTGTATATATTTTCAGAGTGGCCTTACTGGATCATAAGGCAGTTCCACTTTTAATTTTTTAAGGTAACTTTATACTGCTTTCCGCAGTAGATTCACCAATCTGCATTCCCACCAATAGTGCACGAGGGTTCTCTTCTCTCCACATCCTTGCCAACACTTATTTGTTGATTTTTTGATGATAGTCATTCTGACAGATGTGAGGTAATATCTCTTTGTGATTTTGATTTGCATTCCTCTGAGGATTACTGGTGTTGAGTATCTTTTCATATGTCTTTTGGCAATCTGTATGGCCTTCCTGGAGAGTATTTAACAGGTCCTTTGTCCATTTTTAAATTGGGTTGTTTGTGGGTTTTAGGTGTTGAGTTGTATAAATTTTTTATAAGTTTTGGATATTAACCCCTTATTAGATGTATCACTGGTGAATATGTTCTCCCATTCAGTCGGTTGTCTTTTCATTTTGTTGATGGTTTCATTTGCTGTGCAAAACTTTTAATATGATATATTCCCATTTGTTATTTTTTGTTTGTTTCCCTTGCCCAAGGAGATATATCAAAAAGAATATTGCTATAAGAAATGTCCACAGTTTTACTGCCTATGCTTTCTTTTAGCATTTTTATTATTTTTATGGTTTTGAGTCAATGTTGTTTATCTTTTCAAAGAACTACCTCTTGGTTTCATTTATCTTTTCTATTGTTTTTTAGGTTATTTTGTTTATTTCTGCTCTGATCTTTATTACTTACATTATTCTATTTACTTTGGGCTTTGTTTGTTGTTCTTTTTAAGCTTCTTTAAGTGTAAAGTTAGATTTTTTTTTTGCAATTTTTCTTGTTTCTTGAGGAAGGCCTGTAATGCTGTGGATTTCTCTCTTAGGACTGCCTTTGCTGTGTTCTATGGGTATGGGGTGGTTGTGTTCTCATTTCCACTTATTTCAAGGTATTTTTGGTTTCTTTTTTGATCTCATTGTTAACCCATTTATTGTTTAGTAACATGTTATTTAACTTTCATGTCTTTGTGTGTTTTTCAGAGATTTTTCTTGTTTAACTTCTCATTTTATACCACGATGGTCAGAGAGAATCCTGAATATGATTTTAGTGTTCTTAAATTTATTGAGACATGTTTAGTTCTTAACAGGTGGTCTATCCTAGAAAATATTTAATAAGCACTTGAAATTAATGTATATTCGGCTGTTTTGGGGTAAAATGCTCTGAAGATATCAATTAAATCCATCTGATCTAGTTGCCATTTCTGGCCTCTGTTTCTTTGTTGATTTTCTGCCTAGAAGATATATCCATTGATGTCAATCGGGTATAAAAATTTCCTACTGTGACTATATTATTGTTGACCTCTCCCTTTATGTCCACCAAGATTTGCCTTATATATTAAGGTGTTCTATGCTGGGTGCATAAATATTTATAAGAATTATAGCCTCTTTTTGGACTGTTGTCTTGATCATTATGCAGTGGCTTTCATTGCCTCTTATTCTAGATGTTGTTTAAAGTCTATTTATCTAATATAAGTATTGCTACCCCAGCTTTTTTAAATTTCCATTTGCATGAAATATCTCTTTCTGTACCTTTACTTTTAGTCTATGTGTATATTTTGTTCCAAGGTGACTCTGTTGTTGACAGAATTTAAATATATATATATATGTATATATATATATATAAAATATGGTATTCTTATGTATTTAGCTACCCTCTGTCTTTTGACTGGAGCATTTAAGTCATTTACATTTGAAATAATTATTTTTAAAAAGTAATTATTGATAAGTACATATTTATTGCCATTTCAGTCTTTATAACTATGTTTCTCTCTTTTTTCTTCTTCTTCTTAAAGAAGACCCTTTAACATTTCTTATAATACTGATTTGGTGGTAACAAATGCCCCTAGTTTTTTCTTGGGAACCTCTCTATTACACCTTCAATTTTGATGATAACTTTGCTGCGTAAAGTAGTCTTGGTTGTAGATCTTCGATTTTTATCACTTTGAATATTTTATTCTAATCCCTTCTGGCCTGAAATGTTTTTGTTGAGAAATCAATTGACAGTCTTATGGGAGCATCTTTTATGTAACTAACTTTCTTTCTTTTGCAGCTTTTAGGATTCTCTGTCTCCCTCTGCCATTTTAATTATGACGTGTCTTGGTGCGAGCCTCTTTGGGTTCATCTAGTTTGGGGCTCTGCTTCCTAGACTTGTGTGTATTTTTCCTTCACCCATTTAGGGAAGTTTTCAGCCATTATTTCTTCAAATAAGCTCTTGATCCCTTGTTCAATCTCTTTTTCTTTTGGTACTCTTATGCTGTGGATGCTATTCCCCTTCATGTTGTTCCAAAGGTCCCCTAAATTGTTCTAATTTTTTTATGATTTTTTCTTTCTTTTTAAATTTATGCTCTGATTGTGTGTTCTGCTACCTTATCTTGCAAATCACTGATTCATTCCTCTGTTTCACTTAGCCTACTGTTTATTCCTCATTTCAGATAGTGTAGTTTCATTTCTGACTAGTTCTTTTTTTTTTTATGGTTTCTATTTTTTTTTCCTTGTTGTCGAAGTTCTTATTAAGTTTCTTGAGCAGCCTTATAACCATTTTTTTTGAACTCTGTATCTGGTAAATTTCTTGCCTCCATGTCATTTAGCTCTTTTTCTGAAGATTTCTCCTGTTCTTTTATTTGTGGCATGATTCTTTGTATGCCCATTTTGGCTGCCTCTTTGTGTTTATTTCTATTTATTAGATAGATCTACTATGTCTCTCAATCTTGGTAGGGTGGGCTTATGTAGATATCCTGTGGGACCCAATGGTGAAGTCCCCTTGATGACCTGAGTTGGGTACAGCATTTATGCCTTTTGTGTGAGGTTTGTGGGCCCTCCTGTTGTAATTGAGTGTGTTAATTGTGTGTTCCTGTGTGGGGTGGAGCCTCAGGCTGGCTAACTGTGAGAGATGACCTAGACCACAGTGTATGAACTGCTGTGCAGGTGCCAACCAAATAAAGTGAATATCACTTCAGCAGGTTCTAGTGTTTGCCAAGATTTCCCTTTGGATATACCACTTGTGAAGCTTATAGTATCCTGCTCTGATGTTGTCTGAAGATGGCTATTGGGTGTCTGTTTAGGACTTCCCGGGCAGGATTCTGGTGCAAATAAATGTCAGATGCTACCTAAGACTGGCCCTAGGCAACTCATTTGGAACTACAAAGCAATCCATAGTTTGTAGCTGCTTCTGCTGAAACTTGATTTGTGTGGGCAGGACCAAGCTGCTCACCAAGGCTGGCTTCCACCAATACCAACCCTGGGAGTAGGTCAGCAAAAGGCCCATGGCACCCCAATATCCACCTCTGCTTGCCTTTGCCTGTTGGCTGCCTGTTAGACTTAGTCACTGAAAGACCCTCTGGTGGTTGCATGTGAATCATCTGGTAGGTGCGAGTGATATTTACCAGGTTGGTCCAGGTTTAAACTGGGTGCCGGTGCTGGGTCTTAGGCCACTCAGTAAATATCCCTGGATATACGAAATCTAGCTCCTCTCCAATGAATGTCTGCAGAACTTTGTGGTGGAAGGGGTGTTAAGGTGTCATCAGGGTGATGCCAGAGTTTATGAGGCCCAAAACAGACCAAGATTTGGCTGTGCAAAGAAAGCCTCTGTTCTGGTTGGGCATTCGAGGGCAAAATAGCCCCCATTCTAGGGCAACACAACTAAATTTTTCCCACATTCTTCCTGGAGCCAGGAGGGGAGCTCAGCAGGGTGTGACCACTGGGAGTCTGAAATCTAGGGCCACTGTAAGCCCAGAGGGTGGGGCTAGCAGATCTCCAGTGTGGGGGCAGGTACTATCCATCAGGTTCTTGGGAATTTGGGGGAATGGACCCCACTCCAAATCACACAATTCAGTAAAATAAGATATGAAACAAAAATAGAAAAAAGTGGAAAAACAAGTTCAAGAAAAAGAAAAAATAATAAAAAGACTATTCAAAAGGAAAGAGAAACAATGAAAATAATGAGAAAAAAAAAAACACAGTGGAATCCATCTCAGCAGAATTCAGTGCATGTCTGCCGGATTCTCCCTTTGCATACAGCTCTGATGTCTGAAGCTGTGTAAGCCAATGTCAGACACTTTGCACATCTAGCCTTTGGCAGCCTGTTCAAAGCTACAGGCAATCTGGTTTGTGGCTGGCTGTCTCTTCTGGACTTGGCTGCACCTGGGATGGGCCTTGGTGTATTGCAAGGCTGGCTTTTATAATCACAGTGCCCAGGGATGGTCAGCACATGACTGAAGGCGCTGTGGGATATGCCTCCACCTGTGTCTGCGGGTTAGCCTGCTGTCAGACTTAGTCTAGTCACTGACCCAACTGTTTCTGAGAGGCTTTCTGGTGAAATTGGGAGGATGAGACCTCTTAATCTCCTTGGGAAGTTCTGTTCAGACTTTAGGAAAGATGGTGGGTGTGTTTTCCCATTCCCTTGCCACATATCTGAGTCTGTCCAGGAATAGTTTCCTGAGCTGAGCAGGGCATAGCCCCTAACAAGAAAGCAGGTAGGCCCACTAGAGCCCAGCGTTTGGGTCTACTGGAAACCAGGAGGGTATTTCTATGACTCTCCTGTGAGGGGGAAGCACCAGTCTGGTTCCCAGGAAAGTGGATGGAATGGTTTCACCCTATAGCCAATCTCTGACACCCCAATTCTGCTTATGTTGCTGCCTCCTCATAAGGGGTGAAGATGAAAAAAAAAAAAAAAAGAAGAAAAAAAAGAATAGAAATGATGCAGCATGGAGCAAGCAAGTTTCCAGAGTGTGGGGTGAGCAGTATTCTAGAGGGTGGGGTGAGTGTTTTCCCACAGGGTGCAGTAATTGTTTCTCCTCTGGGAGGGGTTTGTTCTTCTCAAGAAAAATGGCTATTGTGGCATCGAGGTATATCCCAGCACTAGAAGTGCAGCAGCAGCTCTCCCACGTCTTTCCCCAAGGCCTCCCACTCTAGAATTCTGAGGTGACCCCTGTCCTCACTGCTCTCTCTTTGCCCAAGGTGAGTGGGTGCTAATGAGAAGCCTGTGCTTTAGTCATTTTGAAAAGAATAAAAAATAGTGGTTTAGTCTCCAGAGGGCTCTGTCTCCCTGGCAGACAAAAACCTTGCATTCTTTCACTGCCGGATGCCATGTGGGCATCTGACCCTGGCACTGGCACTCTTTGCACGAGTGACCAGTCCAGGGTCCAGGCTTCATTCCGCTCAGGGGGAAGCTCCCCCAGCAGTGTGGTGTGCTGGTCTGTCACATGGAAGCAGTCCCTGCCTTTTCTCACAGTCTCAAGGTGGTTTCTGCCCATCCTTAGTTAAGAGACTCCTCTTCAGGTAGTCTTTGGTTCTTTATTTTGGGTAGCTCTTCTCCTCCTTATTTTTATTTTCAGTTTAGTTCTGGGAGGCAGTGAGAGACAGAGCCTCTTACTCCACTGCCATCTTGCCTGACCTCTCCATGATTATGTTTTTTAAGAAGAGTTTTATAGCTTTTGTTTTTATATTTATAGTGTTTTCTCATCAATTCATTTTGAGCTGATTTTTGCACATTGCGTGATGTACAAGTTTAATTTCTTTCTTTTTTTCTTTTCTTTTCTATTAATATGCTTTATTGATTATGCTGTTACAGTTGTCCCAATTACTTTTCCCTTTGTTCCCCTCTGCCTAGTGACCCGCTTCCCTCCAGTTGCCCCCACCCTTAGCCCATGCCTCTTGGTTGTGCATATAGTTCTTCTCAACATCTTCCTATCTACTCCACTCCCTCCTACTATGCTTCTTAATTCCTGTATCATCTCCCTCCCTTTCCTCCCTTCCCCCCCAACTGACCTCCCCCCAATATGTTCCCCGTACCTATAATTCCTTTCCCATTCTTGTTGCCTACTTAGTTTGCCTTTGTTTCAATTCCCTAGCTTCTGTTGTTGGTTGTTGTGACACAGTTTTCATTTTAATGTTCATAGTTTTGATCCTCTTTCTCCTAACCAAGTCCCTTTAACATTTCATATAACAGTGGTTTGGATCTGATGAACTCCTTCAGTTTTACTTTGTCCTGGAAGCACTTCCTCTGCACTTCTATTCTGAATGACATCTTCGCTGGATAGAGTAATCGTGGTTGTAGGTTTTTGCTTTTCATTACTTTGAATATTTCTTGCCAGTCCCTTCTTGCCTGCAGAGTTCCATTTGAGAAATCAGCTGAGAGTCTTATTGGGGGCCCTTTGTACATAATTCTCTTCTTCTATCTTGCTGCTTTTAAGATTCTCTCTTTATCCTTAATTATTGACATTTAGATTATAATGTGTCTTGGTGTGGTTCTCCCTGGGTCCAGTTTTTTCTGAAACTCTGTGCTTCCTGAATGGGTAAGTCTATTTCCTTCCCCAAGTTAGAGAAGTTCTGCTTCATTATTTTTTCTCATACTTTTCAATTTCTAATTCTTCTTCTTCACCTTCTGGCAATCCTATGATTTGGATGTTGACTCGCTTATAGCTGTCCCATAGGTTTCTGAGCCTCTCCTCATTTTCCTCACTTTTCATTTCCTCTTTCTGCACTGGTTGACTGTTTGTTCCTTTCCTATGTTCTGATTTGTTGATTTGATCCCTGGTTTTCTTTCGCTCAGCATTAGTTTTGTATGTGTTTTCATTCATTTCAGCAGGATTAGCCTTCATTCCTTCCCTGTCTTGTTTAAGATCTGCTGTTAGGTCTGTAATCATTCATATAACCAAAGCTCTGAACTGTTCCTCAGAAAGATTTCCTATTTGCTGAGCCATTAGATTAGATACGTATTTGCTGTCTGGTCAGTTCTGTCACCAGAACTTCTATCATGATCTGTGCCATCTGGACAGTTTTGTGTTTACCTTTGCTTCCTGGGCGGGGCTGTCACACCTCCTACGCTATAGAGGGTGGAGCCCTGCTCACTTATCACTACCAGATGACCCTTCTCACCACACTGTGGTGCTTTGTGTGAGGGCAGGGGTCCAAGATGGATTCCTGCTGTTCACTCTTTGTTGAGAGACAGGGAGCCTCCTCCTCCATTCCCATTCCTTCAGGCCTTCACAGTCTGAGGCAATGGGGGTCTGCCTTCCCTGGCATTGGAATCGCAGGCTGATGGGTTTGGTCTGCAGTCACTGGTGCTCCCCAAGTGCTTCTCACTTCCTCTTAAATAAGGGTGTCTGTGCTTACTGCCGTCCCTCCACGGTCACCGCAGCTACTGCCACCAGAACCGCTTGACCTCTCCACCCTGGCTTTGTCCCTCATACCCATCTGGACGAGCACTACTTCTTTATAACTTCATACGTTGGACCTCCTTGTAGCTTTATTTTCTGGAACTTCTGGTTATTTCTGGTTTTGCAGTAGTTGTATTCTTTCCTTCTTAGTTGTGAAGGGAGATGAAATATGTCAGTCTAGGTCTCCATCTTGGCCAGAAGTCTGCAGGCAACAACTTTTCCTATTTTTTTTTAAGTATATTTTATTGATTATGTTGTTACAGTAGTTCCAATTTTTTTCCCCATTTGTTCCCCTCTTCCCAGTATCCCCCTTCCCTCTAGCAATCCCACCCCCCCTTAGTTCATGGGTCATGCATATAAGTTCTTTGGCTTCACCCTTTCCTATATTATTCTTAACTTCCTCCTGTCTATTTTGTACCAACCGATTATGCGTCTTGGTCCCTGCACAATTTCCTCATTTCTCCCCGTTCTCGCTCTCAGCTGATAACCCTCCAAATGATCCCCATACCTCTGATTCTATTTCTATTTTAATTTGCTTAGTTGGATTTTGTTTTTATTTTTTAGATTCAGTTGTTGATAGTTGTGAGTTTGTTGTCATTTTAGTGTTCATAGTTTTGATCTTCTTTTTAAGTAAATCCCTTTGACATTTCATATAATAATGGCTTGGTGTTGATGAACTTCTTTAGCTTCACCTTGTCTGGGAAGCACTTCATCTGCCCTTCCTTTCTAAATGATAGCTTTGCTGGATAGAGTAATCTTGGTTCTAGGTCCTTGCTGTTCATCACATTGAATACTGCTTGCCAGTCTCTTCTTGACTACAAAGTGTCCACTGAGAAATAAGCTGATAGTCCTATAGGCAGCCCCCTGTAGGCAATTCTCTGTCTCTCTCTTGCTGCCTCCAGGACTCTGTCTTTATCTTTTACCTTTGGCATCTCAATCATGCATCCTGGTGTGGTCCCCTCTGCGTCCAGCCACCCGGGACTCTCCGTGTTTCCCGGACCTGTACGTCCATTTCCTTCGCAAAATTTGGGAAGTTTTCCTCATTTTTTTCAATTCTTGCTTCCTCATTCTGCACTAGTTGACTGTTTTTTTCTTCCTTATAGTCCAAATAATTGATTTGAACCCCAGTTTTCTTCCCTTCACCATTGGTTTTGTGTGGATTTTCCTTCCTTTCACTTAGCATAGCCTTTTCTTCTTTTATGCATTTGCCGTACTCAAGAATATCTGTCAAGCCTGTGAGCATCTTTATCACCACTGTTTTGAGTTCTGCATCTATTAGGTTGTCTATCTTGTCATCTCTTAGGTTGGCTGTCTCCTTGTTGCTTAGTTCTCCCACTGGAACCTTGATCTGTTCCCCCTTTTGGGCCATACTTCTGTGTCTCCTCATTCTGACAGGCTCTTGTGTTTGTTTGCCTCTGTATCCCAGGTAGAGTTGTCACTCCTGTTACATTGTAAGGGGCAGAGCCTTAGGGATTCATTAGTACAGGGCAAGCTGTTTCACCACATCATGGCGCTGTATGTGGGGAAGGGGTCCGAGAGGAAACAATGCCACCTGCCCAGCACTTGCCCCTTTTCCAGGCACCTCTCCCACTTCCACAACAAACTGGCACCCCTCTAGCTGCTGCCCTGGCTGTTGCTCCCAGAGTGGGTGGGTCTGCGGACATTCTAGGACCATGGGGGCCCTTTAAACAAGTGGGCTCTGCTGAGACTGGCAGTTTCTGCCTCCATCTCAACCCCTGCTGGTCTTCACAGTCAGAAGCAATGAGGCTTGATTTTCCCCAGTGCTGGGACCATGAGCTGCTAGCTTCAGTGAAGAGTTGGGAACACTTCCCAGATGTCCCTCCTAACATTTTAAAACACGTGACTGAGCTTTATGCTGGCCTGCCACTGCTGCCGCTGCTGCCGCTCCCACACCGCATCCTCTCCACACCAGCTCTGCCCCATTCTACCTTACTGGATGAGTATTTCTTCTTTATATCTTTGTTTGCTGGACTTCCATGCAGCTTAATTTTCTGGAACTTCTGCTTGTTTCTAGTTTTGAGGTAGTTGTATTCCTTCTTAGTCATGGAGGGAGATGCAGTGTGACTGTCTATGCCTCCATCTTGGCAGGAAGTCACACACCTCTTTTTTTTTTTTCTTCATGTTTTTAGTCAATTGTCCCAGCACCACTTGCTGAAGAGACTATTTTTTCCCCCATTTAATGGTCTTGGCACTTTTGTCAAAAATTAATTGACCATGATGTTTTAGTTTACAGTAGTCCCTCTCTATATTGTGGTTCACTTACCACAGACTCACTGTATCGCGGGATTTTAAAATATATATTTAATTATTTATTGTGGATTTTTCGCTATATCTTGGGATTGTACCGTACTGTATACATATGTTGTTTAAGTTACGTAGGTTTATGAGTGTAGAATATGTTTAAGAACATAAGTAGTGTTTTTAAAAGTGTGGAAAAGGTTAATAAGGGAGTGGGAAAGGTTAATAAAGGTGTGGGAATTGTTTATAAGTGTGTGGGAAGGGTTTATAAAGCCTTAAAATATATATTAATACTAAAATAAATATAAGGTTTATACTTCGTAGATTTTCACCTATCGCTGGGAGGGGGCGGTCTAGAATATAATACCCTAATACCCGTGATAAGTGAGGAATACTGTATTCTGGGTTCTCAGTTCTTTCCCATTGGTTTATACATTTATCCTCATGCCAGCACCACACTGTTGATTACTGTAACTTTATAGTAATATTTGTAATTGGGAAGTGTAAGTCCTGCAATTTTGCATTTTTTTCAACATTATTTTGGATTTTTCGAGTTCCTTACATTTTCATATAAATTTGAAGATCAGCTTCTGCATTTCTGAAGAAAAAAAAACCATTGGGACTTCTGTAGAGATTCCACTGAATCTATAGATCAATATGAGATGTATTGCCATCTCAAAAAATATTATGTCTTCCAATCCGTGAACATAGATGACTTCCATACATTTAGGTCTTTTATTTTTTTATTTTAAAATATGTTTTATTTATTTTTAGAGAGAGGAGAAGGGACGGATAAAGAGAGGGAAAGAAACATCAATGTATGAGAGCTACATCGATTGGTTGCCTCTCGTATGCCCTCAACTGAGGACCTGGCCCACAACCCGGGCATGTGCACTGACTGGGAATCAAACCAGTGACCCTTTGGTTTGCAGGTCAGCACACAATCTACTGCGCCACACCAGCTAGGGTTACTTAGGTCTTTTAAAAGTACTTAAAATAATATGTTGTTTGCTTCAGTGCACAATACTGCACTCTCTTTTGCATCCTCTTGATTACATTTATTTGTAAGTATTGTATGTATTTGATAATATTGTAAATGAAATCGCGTTCTTAATTTCACTTTTGGATTGTTCATGGCTAGTGTATAGAAATACACTTGATTTTTGTATTTTGATCTTGAATTCTGAAAGTTAACTAACTTTGTTTATGAGCTATAATAGGTATTTTGTAAATCTTTAAAAAGAACTTTTTACATATAAGATCATTTCATCTTTGAAAAGAGATAAATGTCTTTTATTTATTATTATTGCCTAAGTGTGCTCACTAGAACCTCTAGTACAATGTTGACTAGAAGAGGTGAGAATGGATATCCTTTCTGTGTTCCTGACCTTAAGGGGAAAACATCCAGTCTTTCACCATTAGATATAAAGTTAGCTGTGTGATTTTTTTTTTTGTAGATGTTTATAAAATTGAATATATTCCTTTCAATTCCTATTTGTTGAGTTTTTCTCATTAAAATTTGCTAGTACTTTTACAATTTCTATTGAGATAATTATGTGTTTTTATGTCTTTGTTCTTGTAATATAATATATTACATTGTTTAGTTAACATATGTTGAACCAACTTTTCATCCCCAGGCTAAATACCATTTATCTTGATATGTAATCCTTTTAGTGTGCTACCAAATTCAGTTTCTTAGTATTTTGTTGAGGATTTTTAAAATCTATGTGCAGAAGGGATATTAAAATGCATATATATATATATATATATTGCAATGTCTTTGTCTGGAGTAGGGGTCTGAGTAATACAGGCCTCATAGAATGAGTTAGAAAGTATTTCTTTCTGTACTATGTTTGAAATGAATTTTAGAAGGGTCAGTATTCTTTAAATGTTTGATAGAGTCTACCAGTAAAACCATCTGTTCCTGGGCTTTCCCTTGTTTGAAATTTTTTGATTACTGATTCAATTTCTTTATGTGTTATAGGTCTACTTCTATTTTCTATATTTTTTCTTGATTTTTTTCAGTAGTTGTATGTTTTTAGAAATTTGTCCTTTCATCTAGCTTATTTATTGGCATACATTCATTCATAGATTTACCATAATTTCAATCCTTTTTATTTTTGTAGAGTCAGGAGTAATGTCTCCACTTTCATTCCTGATTTTAATTAGAGTCTTCTCTATTTTTTAAAAATTTATTTGTCAGTCTAGCTAAAGGCTTGTGAATTTTGTTGAGCTAGTTAAAGAGCCAGCTTTTGGTTTCATTGATTTTCTATATTTTCTATTCTCTGTTTCTTCACTTTTCTATACTCTTCTTTTCTTGTAATTTATTTGTTTGATTCTCACAGCAGGGTAGTTCTGGGCTCATTAAATTCATTGGAAAATATTCCCCCTTCTCTTTTATTAAGACTTTGGAGTGTAGGCAGATGTCTACCTTATAGTTTATTTTTTAAGTTTTTAAGTCTTTGGTATTTTGTTTATAGTCAGACCCATATGTGTGCAGCTCAAGATCAAGCCTAGCAGTTCATACACAAATTTATTGGGTTATTTTCCCTTTCTCAAGCTGCTCAACACACCTTGTCCTCAGAGTTCTTCTTTCTTGATCATCTTGTTAGATCACTGCTCTTTAGTTAAATGCTTGGCTGTACCATTTGCACACTTACGTCTGCCTCTACGACTAAGGGAGAGGGTGGGAAAAAAACCAGGGTTTTTTTCTCCACTCCTTCATCAGTAGAGACGCCTCTTTCACCCCTTGGCCTAGAAATTGAGCACTTCTCTTAAAACTCTTTCTGTTTGCACCCAGACATGCATTTCTGAGTTTCTGCCTTCATATCCAAGACCAGAGACACCACGGGAAAGAAGAAGTGGCCAGCTCAAATATAGTTCAGTGGTACTTTGAGTTCTGGTTGCTTTAGTTCTAGGGGTTTTTGTTGCTTTCAGTGGATGGGACATTGTGGAGTAAGTTTACGCCATCTCAAGTGGAACCAGACTTCTTCCTTCCATTTAATTTGATTGTTTTGTTTCTAAGAATTCATTAGAACAGTGATAAAGAAGAAGATGGTATAGGATTAGGAGAGGCAGATGTAGGAAATGAAAAAAATAATATTTTTCCCCCATGCCTCCCAATCCAGATATCTTTTGCTTTTATGCTGCATTTAAGAAAAGCCCCTGCAAAGCAAGTAATTTGGTATACGTTTTTGAAATATCTTTTCTTTGGCTGTATTGAGAATGTATTGCTAGAGAGAGGGAAGCTGATGAGCAAAAGCAGTTGTGATCTTTTCTGGTTCTTGCTTGAGGAGTCGGCAGCCGTCCGTCTCGAGAGACGATGGTGTAGCTTCTTAAGAGTCTATCTGCACCGCCGAGAATGGCTGTGCAGTCCGACTCGGGAGTGACACGGCATCTGTCTCCTCCCGTGTTGGATCGACATCTTGCAATGACGCTGGAGTGTCCTCTCCAGTGAAGCTGAAGCTACAGAGCCTGGGCAGGGTGATATGGAGGGTCTGCTGTTGCCCATGCAGCAGACCCCCCCTCTCTTCGCAGCTGAAGGATCCAAGGGAAAGACGGAGTCAATACAGCTTGGCTTCAGGTGCGCCGCAGGAGTTGCCGGTGTTGACTACAACGTCAAACCGCCTTAGGGACTCTGGCTCCGGATTTTCTGTTGGGGTTTACTCCCTTAGCCTTTCCCCTGAAGAGGTATGCCGCAAGGCAGCGGAGGTTTTTTGGAATCAGAGTTTTCCTTCTCTGCTTCTCTGCTTGAGGAACAAGTTACATTTAGGCATAGGATTATGTGGTGTTTTGTTTTTGTCTTATCCTTCCTGACCCTAGGGATGTTTGTGTATAATCAAAAAGAGAGACATAAATTTGCAATATAAGTATTTTCTGAGGTAAATCAAATTAATTATTTTATCTTTATTTTTTGCAGAGAAGTTTAATTGTGTTCTCTATTTTATGTTTCAACTTTATTATACTAAAATAATTTCACCAGTGCAAATCTTTTTCATGTAAATTTTACAAGGAAGGTTTGTTTCTTCTTTTAAGTTCTGATATACATTTTTAAAGATATATTTTGTTAAGAATGAATTTAGAACAATAGACCAGTTAATTTATTTCCCTATGATTTTTTAAATTTGGCATGATTTTATACTATTAACTTTGTTTTACATAGTAGAGTATTTAAAAAAATTGTGTCAAAGTTTGTAATTTTAACTACTTTAAAGATAGAACTTAGTGACATTTACAATATTCACAACATTGTGAACCATGAAATTGATGTCAATTTTAGTAATAAACTTACTATCTCTATTCAATAATTTTCTACTAAATTGAATTTTAAAGTAAGATTTATAGATCAAATTTTATTCTGTATAGATTAAGTCATTAATAGTCTAATTTTGTGTTTATTATTTTCTAGATTATGGTATTTTCTAGATAATTTGTAATTACTTCTTAACTAATTCATGAATAATTGTGAATTTATTCTCTTTCTGGTGTTTGGATTATTATAGTGTTTTACTCATTCTTCACTATACTTCTGACTATTAAATGCAGAGATTACTCAAGTAGCCATGCAGCGATTTAGAGCATATAGCAACCACTGGGCTAAAACAGTAGGATTAAAATATTTTTGAAGTCAACCTGACGTGGGCTAAATTTTAAGTTAAAATGATGGCTTCAAAACCTTTTGCTTTGGTTTTAGAACCACATTGGCAAGAATATTATGACTACTGGTTTTGTGTGTGTGTGTGTGTGTGTGTGTGTGTGTGTGTGTGTGAGAGAGAGAGAGACAGAAAGCTCTGGCATATTATGAGTCTATCTGTAAACTTCTGTAGTTCTACAGAATTGAGATAGAGATAACAGAAAGATTATCACACACTGATGCTTATTAATTAACTTTCATTATTTTGTAGGTTATTTATATACACAATTACCTATTTTTAATATGTGTAAAATAGTGGTGTATATATTTATTTTAATGTAAATGTAATTTACAATGATGTATGTTTTTATGGCAGTGAACCCTTTTGAGACTCCTTAACTAAAAGTCTTATGTCACAAGCCAAACACTGGATTTCAAGCATTAATCTCAAAACAGGAAAAATAACATAACCTAATATCTTGATATTTAATATTATATTTTATTTAGTAATATCAACTGAGACCCAATATTCATTTATTCTTTCAATAAGTAATTTTAATACCTTTTATTGGTAGGGTTGTGCCTTTAAATAAGTTGAACAGAAAGGTGAATTAGACAGCATTCAAGATCCATGTTGTCATTAAGCTCATATTCTAGAAGGAGAAAGACAGACAATAAATTGATACCATAATATAATTTTAGGGAATAATAAATGCTATGAGAAAAATAAAAATTATTTAATAATAGTGACTGGAGGAGAGATTCATGTTAGATAAGGCATTTAATGATGACATATCTTGATATAGAGATGAAACATGAAGAACAATCTAGGCAAAAAGAAAAGCAATGTCAAAGCCTATGAATTGGGAAGCAGTTTGGTGATCATAAGGAATACAAAGGAGGCCAGCTTGTGTGGCTGGGTCATAGTGAGACGTGGGAGGAGTAGGATGTGCTGAGGTCAGAGAGGAAGACTGGGATAAATCATTTAAGTGCAAAGAGAAGCCACTGGTGAATTTTAAGGGACTTAAAAAATTATTTTAATTCATTGTAGAAAGTACACTAGAATTGCTGTGTGGAGAGTAGACCTTGGGGACTCTAGAAAAATAAAACAAGAAGAAAGTTTAGAGACTAATGCAGTACTATCAAAGATGACAGTGACATGGACGATGGTGGTAGCAGAAGAGCTGAAGACAAGTGGACAGATAAAGGGCATATTTTTGAGGTAGAGCTGACCAGACTTGATGCTTGATTAGGAAGTATGTACATAGGTGGTGTAGGGTGTGTAACAGATAGAGGAAAGTCAAGGATGTCTTCTAGGAATTTTGCTTGAACAAATGGTTGGAAGGTGATGCTCTTCCTTAACTAGGGAAAACAAGGAGAGACACTGAGCCAGAGATTCAAAATAGAAAGTCAACAGCACACAGATTATAAAGTCCGGAACCTGGATGAGATCTCAGCAGAGAGTCTGAATAAACAAATGAGCGAGGCCCACCAGTGAGCTGGCAAAAGGGGTTGGGAAGAATCCATTTTGATCTTGTAACTTGAAATTAAAGAGAATAAAGTGTATCAAGAAGGAAGAAAATTGCTACAAGTTTAAGTCAGATGAGGACAGAGAAATAACCATTAGTTTCACATCACAGACATTATTTTGATCTTCACAAGTACAATTTCAGTGATTGGAGGGGACATAAACTTGACTGTGTGGATTGAGGATAAAAGGTAAGATGATAAAGGAAGTCAGTAAATCTAGGCATCTCTTGGTAAGTTGTGAAGGGATCATAAAAATGAGGTAATAAATGGTAATCTGAGGTCCAATAAGTGGGTTTTATTTTTAAATTTTATTTTATTGTTTAATCCTCACCTAAAGATGTGTTTATTGATTTGAGAGAGAGAGAGAGAGAGGTGGGAGTGACATAGATGTGAGAGAGAAACATAACTTGGTTGCCTCCCATACATGCCGTGACCAGGGAAAGAACCCACAACTTAGGTATGTATCCTGACCAGGAATGAAACCTGCAACCTTCTGGTATACAGGATGATACTCTAATCAACTGAGCCACCCAGCCAGGACAAAGGAATATTTTTAAAAATTAATAGTTTATGTTTATTGGAATGATCCTGTAGACAGAGCGAACCTAATAATACATAGAGAGTCTCAGAGTAATTGCAGACTTAAATATATTGAATGTAAGAAGAGGCAATATAATCCAGAAAGTAAGAGGAGGGCTTAGCATTTTTAGGCACTGGGAAACTTTTTTTTTTTTTTCCATTGTAATAAGAGGAAGGCAGGGAATGTGAGTGTAGATACAGATAAGTTAATAAAGTTGGTGGTGGGAAGTTGAGGGAGTTCCCATCTGATTGCTATTCTTTTCTCAGGGAAGAAAGCAGGGAGTTCATGAGCTGTGATGGGGAGGGGGTTTTGGAGGTTTAAAGAGAAAGATCTGAAACTTGTCTCAAATAATGGAAAATGCAGCAGGCTTTCTGGACACTGGTGTCCAGATTAGTGGCCATAAATTTAGGGAAAGAACAATGTACATGGTTGCTGATTTTCTCCAAGAACACTCAGCTTCTGGAGCAGAGATGCAGAGAAGGTAGACAGTTGAGTTTAGCCAGAGTTGAGGTGTAATTAAATGGGGAAGAGGGAGAGAGGGACAAGAGTTAAAAGCAAGTTGAATATAATGGAATATAGACTGGGAAAGATAAGAAATGAGGTGGTGAGATAATGAGAGTTATAAACCACTCACTGCCCTCCACTCAGCTGAATAATTGCTGGCACTGGAGGTGGGGGCAGGGAAGGGTCAGGGAAGGGATGCAAGTTAAAAAGGTGAGA
The DNA here is from genome assembly GCF_987537825.1 of Furipterus horrens. Lineage (NCBI taxonomy): Eukaryota > Metazoa > Chordata > Mammalia > Chiroptera > Furipteridae > Furipterus > Furipterus horrens. The sequence goes on along the minus strand of NW_028327172.1, from coordinate 111,218,772 downwards.
ACTTCACAGTGAGATTTTTCTTTTTCTTTTTTGTCGTGGTATATTTATTAGTGATGTCAAGGTCCAAAGTTATGGCAGTGGACATGGATGAATGAGTTTGGAAAGAGGAAAAGAGTACAGAAAAGATCTAAGAACAGAGAAGGCAAGGGGTTAAGAAAGCCAGTGTTTTTCATATAATATTTCCTGGGGGAAGTAACAGCCCAGGCAATTCTGTTGAAAACTGAAACAGTCACTGTGCCACACAGCAGAATCACTTCTTCCCCCATCATTTTCATCATGGAAATCAGTGCTCAAGGCTTTAGTCATGTCTCTGAGGAGTGCTATCAAAAGAATGTTGCACACAGCATGGTACTTCCACACACTCAGCCCTCCAAGGTAGGTTTCCAGTGGGAAGTTTACCATTTAAAGCCTTTAAGGCCTAACCACAGAAGGGAAATTAAAAAATTTCAAACCCTGAAGGTTGTAAGATGGGCTGAATAATAATAAGGAATTGGATGCCAATCTTCAGCTTTTCTTTAAGGTAATTTAATTATTTAAGTATTTAGCTTAGCACATTCTTATTTTGAGTAAGTGCCAGGCCGTGTTAGGTATAGTAAGGGGAATATATTAGAGCAGGCCTTGAATTAATACTGAAAAAAAAAAAAAAAAGATTTTGATAAAATTACACTTGTGAAGGTAAGGAGAGTTATCTGACATTTTTGAAAGCTCTTGAGAATCCTTTTTCTGTCCCCCAATATAATGTAGAAAAATAAAAACAATATTGGAATAAGCAGAATTAGAATATTGTAGATTTAATAGCATTTGTTGGAAATATATAAACTAGGGTTAGAATATTCTCCTGTTCACTAAGAGTTAATACATTCTTATACAGATACTCCTCTATTTATGGGATTGTGTACTGATAAACTCGCCACAGTTAAAATTACCTGAAGTTTAAAATGAAAATGCATTTGATACTGCATTGTAGAGTATCAGTTGTTTACCTCGCTGATCCTGTGGCTGACTGGGAGCTGGGCTCTAATGATTTAGAGCATCATAGGGCATGTTGCTAGCCCGGAAAAAGATAAGAATTCAAAATTTGAAGTGCAGTTTCTACTGAATGCATATCACTTTCACACCATCGTAAATTTGAACCATTGTAAATCTTAAATCAGGGATCATCTGTAGCGCTTTTTCTCTGCAGGAAGGATCTCCAGCACTGATAACACTGCTTTGTAAACTCATTCACTCAACAAATGCTTATTGCAGGTCTGCTGTGGCACAGACAGGAACAAAGCTCAAGTCCCCATCCCTAGGGCCTTACATTCTGGTGGGAGGAGGCAGACAATACAAATACAAATATATTTTGATCTTGTTAAAGCTTGCAGTTGCTGTGGAGAAAAAGAAGGAGGGTAAGGAGGAAAAGATCGGGAAGTCAGAAGGAGGTGTTCTTTTTCATGTGTTCTGGGTTGGCCTCTGATGAGGTGACATTTGAGAAGAGACATGCAAGAAGTGAGAGAGAATACGTGTAGTTTCTTTTGGGACCTGAGAGATTAGCATTTTCATGTTCAAGTCTACCAGCTTCTGGTTGGGATTCTTGACTTGCTCATAACATGGCCTGCTGTCCCACCTAAAACTTCACAACTTGGCTTCCAGGGCTCAGCTCTGGCTCTTGCTGGTCTCGCAGCAACTTCAACACCAAATGCTTCAGGGACCCATGTCTGACTCTACCAGGAGTAAAATTGGATTCTCCCCACTTTGTCCTTCTTTCGTACCCCTATAGAATTTTTATTATAATAATGATAAAATGCTACTATAAAACCTATAAAATGTTGCTTTCTATGTTTACATACCTTTCTCCTAATGCTAAGTAGTAAGATGCTTGTGGGTAGGAGCTGTGTCCTATTTATCTCTGCACCCTCAGTGCACATCACAGGGCCTGATGTGTTGGAGGTGCTGTAACTCTGGGTTGGAAAAAAGACATTTAGAACAGTAAAAACAAGTGAGCTATTGAGTGATGAAAGGACATGGAGGAACCTTAAGTGCATATTGCTCAGTGGAAGAAACCAGTCTGAAAATCATACATACTGTATGATTCCAACTGTATAACATTTTGGAGAAGACAAAACTGTAGTGATAACAAAAAGATCAGAGGTTGCCAGGAGCTCTGGGTGGGAGGTAGCAGGGGTGGAGGGGAGGGGAAGGGAAAGAAGCGATGAGCGAGTGAAGCACAGGGGACTTTTAGGTTGGTGAAGCTATTCTGTGTGATATTGTAATCATGTCATTACTTATTTGCTAAAACTCATACAGCAATACAACATACACACACATATATATATGTGTGTTTAATATATGTTTATACATAAATATGGGAGAAAAATCTCCTTAATTTTATCATGATTTTAATATATTTAGAAATAAAACATCAAGTTGGGAACATAGTTTTCCATGTTTCTCTTTTCCAGCTCCTCGGTTTGGACAGCTCTGCCACACATCTGCAGGTTTAAAAGCAGTTCAAAGTGGGCTACAGAGAAAAGAAATCCACTTAAAATAGCTCAGCTTGACTCTCATCGTTCTGTACAAGGTTCAGATGTGATTTGGACACCAACACACCAAGCTAAGCTTTGTGTGAGGAAGTAAATGTTAGACTGAAATGGGAAACTGAAGCAGGTCACTCTCCTTTTGTTGGGCTTCTCCTCCTTGTCAAACCACTGGGTTGCATGTTGTCGCTCTTGTTTGTCACCGATAGCCTATCACAAAGCCCCTTCTGTTAGGATGCTGTACCTGAAACTCCCACTAGCCAGCAGAGCAGAAACACCACGGTGGAGCCGCCTTCCCCAAACCCCTCTTGCACAATAGCTGCTGCTGTCACAGCAAGACAATTGAGTGGATCCTATGGTGGTATATTTTTTCCCATCATATGCATGACAGAAAGTCTAATGGGCCCCGTTCGTTTCTTTAGTAGCTTTTAAGGCCCTATAAAGTGGCCTGTTATCAGTTCCATCAGTGTTCCCAAGATGTCTCCCTGGATGTCAGAGAGCCCCGCAGTAGCTGTGTTTTCTGTTCTCCAATCAGCAAGGAGAAGATAGTAATGAGTTGAAAAACTAGAGAGAAAAATGATTTGTACCCCAGAAGGAAAAGCCAAATGCTAATAGCATTTTCTGATGGATAAAATTCACAGTCTTTGAAAATGGAGGGATTAAATAAACTATATTATTTGTAAAAGGCTTAACTATGTGCCTCAACAAAGAATTTGGGTCACTGCCCTTAATAATAAAAATGTTAAAAGCTTGATATAATTTTACACCCAATTTTGGGATATATAGTTCCCTAAGTGCAGTGCTAATGACACCCTGGTATTGTTCTGGGAAGGAACATAAGAGCATGGAGAAGAGGAGTAAGATGACAACATCAGACAGGTAGTATTTTAAAAATCACCCCTCAGAATTTTAGGTATGTCTCTATCATTTTCTAAGACTTAAATGCTGCTGTAAATGGAAAAGACTTCTTGACCTGCAGAGGAAAAACTATATCTGATGCTGATAATGCAGTCCTCCTAGTAGGGGTTTCTGTAAACTATTTTTGGTTCTGAGTAATATGGTGGGTTCTAGAAATATTTCCTGGAATTCCTAAAACCCTCTTTTCCCTCCTGACATGGTAAATTCTATGTAGGGCTCCTTACTAAGTATGAAGGCTTAGGGCTTTCCTGTCTAGGTTGTTAGTGAGCATAATTCTCAGTTCACAAATTCTGTTGTGAAACTGATTTCTAGGGCCATAGGAAATTCATCTTGTGGTCTCCAGCCATCTTGCAGGAGATTTGTTTAAGTTGGATAGGGTCGCATAGTCCAAAGCATTGGAGTGGGCACATCTGGCCATGGAATTATTTGTGGAGCTGCTGGCTAATCACTGAGGTGTTCCTTGTTTCTCATCTGATAGTATCTGTCAAATTGGGTGACACTCCCCAGCACTTACCACTATGCTTTGCCATGTGCAAATGTTTTTGTTGTTTTTAAATTGCATGAAAGTATGGAAATGCGTTCATCTCTGTTTGGCTTGTCTTCTGTGCAGCATTTCTTCTCTGGCTCTACAGGGTCTGCCCAGAAACAGGGAACAGGGTGCTTCTCTCCTCCACACACATACTTACGCTCTTATAACCTTCCCTTTAAGAAAATAATTAGTCTTTATTGCATTTTTCCCATTACCATTTAGTCCCCTTATCCCCTCCTCCCCCCAGCAGCCTTTTTTTTTTAATTGTTGTTTTATTACAGTTGCCTCATTTTCCCCCCATTGCTCTCCCCTGCCCTGCCCACTCCAGTCCCTCTCCCACAGTCAGTCCCCACCCTGTGGATGTCCAAGTCCCTGGGTCATTTATACTAGTTCCTTGACTAAACCCTTCCCCTTCTTTCCTGCTTTCTCCTCCTCCCCACTTCCCTCTCTGGTCACTGTCAGTCTGCTCCTTGTTTTATAAGCTTCTCTTGATGTTTCATCCTCCCAGGCTGGAATCTTTAAGTCTTTGGAGAAAGACCTTACTTTCATCATGATTTTTCTTTTGGAGGTATCTTGCATTATCTCAAGGGATTAGGCTTTAGAATATCAAAACAGTGGCATGATTTATAATAATTTTTTCATTATGATCCAATCTCTTCTGGAATTGAAGAGAATTGAGAGCAGACCTTTTGTCTGGATTAGGGAAAGGGGAAGGGGAAACAAAGTGAGGGCGGCCAAAACCATTTATAGCTCCATGACATTGTTTGCCATTAGTGCCCCATTGCTTTTTACTCAGAATGATGTTCATCCACTGGCATAATTTATATAATGTTTGTGGAACAATTTTATCTGTTTTCTCACACAAAACCAGGAATTCAAGCAGACAAACTCGTATTCCCCTATTAGACTTTATTCTCCTTGATGTCAGTTTGAATTATTCAGTAAATGGTGGTGGACACATTGAAAATGCCTCTACTGTGCAGCTAGAGGTTATGCTAAAATGCCATTTCTTAAATTTTTAAGCTGAAATCATGATCAGATATCTGTGATGCCAGGCTGCATGATTGTACCTGGAAACTCTTTACAAATGTTGTGTGACTTCAGGTAATGGTCTAAGGAATAAATCATGAAGGGACATAGTACAACACTGTAAGCTGAGTTTTGGACTAGTATAGTGCTTTTCAGTGTGGTCTCCAGACCAGCCTTATAAGGAACTTATTAGTAATGCAAATATTCCAGATATACTGAATAAGCAACTCTGGGGATGGGACTCTCCACACCTGTGTTTTAACATGCTCTCTCTGTAATTCTGAGGCATGGTAAAGTTTGAGACCCCTTGGACTGGGGGATAACTAACTTCAATTAAATGAGTGATTTTAGGAGGGTGGCTTCACCTTGGGACTCAGTTTTCTTATTTAAGATCAAGGATACTCTCTGCTTAGAACAAGGCACAAAAATATCCCCCAGCTAGCTTCAATTGGTTGTTGGTTGTAATGTACATCCTTGATCTCCTCATCCCCCTAAGATGAATGGGAGCATGTCTGAATGTTTGTACATATAGCACACCCACCAAGAGGCAATATGCAAGATGGGTAAGGATATAGGCTTCACCTCTTACTGTGCAACCTTCATCAAGTTTTCAATTCCTCAGTGTCTCAGTTTCCTCATCTGTAAGATTAAAATCATGCTGTAATGCTCTCTACCTCATAGAGGTAGAATGAGATAACATTCATGTAAGAATGAGATATCACAGGTTAGATGCCTAGAGCAGCAGGACCTAGCCCTGGTTAATACCTAATAAGCATTAACCAGTTCTGAGTTCAGTGCAGGCTGGGCTCCGCTCTAAGGTTCAGAGCTGAAACAGACATCATCTCTGCACTGAAGGAGCTTATGATCCCAGTAGGAAGAACCAGACATGAAAACTTATAATCTCCAAAGGTATTAGAGGCTCTGTATTAGCACCTGGGATAAGAGAGAACACCATAATGGGACAGGGGATCTTGAAAGGAGAGTTCAAGGGGAGTGATGGACAGTCAACAAAATGATCTTCATATAATTGTAATGAGAACACCAATAATTCATATCGGTCAACACTATTTACCAGGTTCTGTTCATTATCTCAATTAGTCTTCTGAAAAGCTTATGAGGCAGGTATTTGTATGACTGCCCTTTTACAAACTAAGAAACTGGGACCTGATGAAGCAAGGTAGCTTGCACAGGGAAACAACAACGAATGTGGAAGTTCTGACTCAGAGATCTATATTCCTCAGATTTGTTTATTATGCAAATTAAACTTATGAAAAATGTTTAAATCTGTTTCAACAATTCTTTATGTTTCACAAGTTTTAAATAAGAGACAAAAATCCTAAAGAAATGAAGTGACTTTCTCTGTTTTTCATATAGAAAGAATTTTTATTGGAGACCCTGACTTTTCTTCCATCTCCCTTCCATCTCTGCTTATTATTAACCAAACTGCCATCTTCTCATTCATTTAGGAAGGAAGGAAGGAAGGAAGGAAGGAAGGAAGGGAAGAAGGAAGGAAGGAGGGAGGGAAGGAATCCAGAACACGATACATAAAGAACCCTGCTGTTTTGAACAATGAGCTTTATAAAGTGAGAGGATAATTCAGAACTGGTATTGAGAGGCACTTAAGATGGGGTTAGCCACACAGTCCAAGTAAGCATAGAGCCCCCTCCTGAGAGCATCAGTATTCTTCCTCCCTTTCTTTTATGACACATGCAGCTCTCAGCTATTTAAGACTTCTCCCTGTTAATTAAGTTCTTCAACCTTATCCAAAGAATTTCCATTGACTGAGAAAAATTCAAAGAATCAATTATTCATCACTGTGTAATAACCAATTTACTTTACAAATAATTTTAGCTAAATAATTCCATTTGTGGAGAAAATATACTCAAAAAAGAGAAAATAAAAACAAAGAAAAATAGTGTTTTCAGGAAGGGAAAAATGTAAAAAATAAATTTGGCATAATGTCTTTTTATGACAGAAAATAAATCTTTCACCAGCCTATCATAAAAGCCTTTAGTGGAAAGCATATAAGGCAAAAGAATCTGTTAAGATTTGTAGCTTTTAACAATGTACTGCAATTTATTAGAAAGTAGAAGCCACCTTTAAAAATAAAGACCGATGCTGATTGGCTTCTCTGTTTTGCTCCCAGATGAGAAATATGTAAACACTTTGTATATTTTCCCTTGGTTTTGAGACTGACACAATGCATAGGTCAGAAAAGTCAACAACACTTAAATTGTTAAAAGATTTTTTTCTGAGCCTTCTGGGAATGGTAACACAGGATACAGTCTTTTATTCTCATTTCCCTTCATGAAATGTACTCTCTTCTTTTTGGAACACATGATAGTTGCTGTGCATACAGATAGGTCCTAACAATGCTTCTCTGACATTCAAGCATTTCACCTTCTATGCAGTACAGCCTGTTTGTCCTTTTAGACTTGGGTACTGGGCCAAATGCAAAGGAACCACTGTGTGACTTTCTGCTTATCTCCTGTCCCCAAGCCTACAAAATTAGTGCTTGAGTGTGTCAGGTATCACCTAGGGACTTAAGAACGGGGCTTTTTACAGTTAACCCAATCCCATGACCTGTACTACACTGCCTTTGATTTGAAGGCAGTTTAGTTAACTACCAAGACTGCCTACTACATTAATTGGAATCAAATTCACCTGAGATGTAGGCACACAATAATTCCTAGTTTTCTGCATAATGGCTGTAGGCATACTCCATTACAGTCTGAAATAAGTTTGCCAGTGGGAAACAACACTGGTTTTCTTCTTGTGTATGCTGCTTTAGCAGAACTATTTTTTCTTTGGTTTTTCACTTTTTACTTGGAAATAATTTCAAAATTTCAGAAAAGTTGCATAAATAAGCATAGTTCAAGTAACATCCTGCTAGTCATTACCAAGACCTACTTACCATCATTTTACCTCATTTGATGTACATTGGCTCAAATTCTCCCTCACTGTTTTTTTTCTGCACACTTTCTTTCTGCATACACATATAGTTTGAACTATTTTAGGGTAAGCTACATATATCATGATCCTTTACCCCTTAATACTTATGTGGATATTTCTTAAGAATGGGGATATTCTCTTACATAACCAAAGCTGAGTTAACAACTTCAGTAAATTTAAGATTAATAGAATACTCTTATCAAATCTATCATTCTTATAATTTCAGTTTTAGGAACTTACCCAATGCCATTTCCCTTTGTAGTAGAAGGTCTACTCTAGGGTGTGGTATTGCACTAGTTGTCATGTCTTTGTAGTCTTTTTAAATCCAGAACATTTCCACAACTTTTTTTGTCTTTTATGCTATTGATAGTTCTGAAGACTACAATCAACCATTTATTTTTTATTTTTATCTTCAAATAGAGTTGAGATTCAATATTATATTGGTTTCAGGTATACAGGATAGCAGTTAGATATTTATTAACTTATAAAGTAATCCCCCTGATATCTTTTTTTTTAAAGAATGTTTATTCCTCATCTGGCATTTATGTGATATTAACTTGTGCTTAGATTCTTATTACATATGTTTGTTCATAATAGTGCATAGGTTATATTATGGACATCTCAGGGTATGTTGTTTGAAAGCACATGATGTTCATGTCTCATTGGTGACATTAATTTTGTTTACCCAGGCAACGTATTGTCTGATTTTCCCACTATATAATTATCATTTCTCCATTAAAACTAATAAGCAATCTTTGGATAGACACTCTGAGACCATACAAGTAATGGATCCTTCATCAAAATTTCTCCCCAGATACATTATCCGTCGGTGATTCTTCCCTGATTCAATCTTTACTCTGATGATTACAAAATCTGATTTTTCAACTCTCGCACTCCCTATCATTTACTAGTTGGCATTTCACATTTTAACATAATCTAGAGCACTTCCTTCTCCCCTATTTATTTATCTATTCTATTTATATTTGTTGTTGATATGAATTCATGAATTCTAATTTTTTGGAATTACTTTAATTCATTAGTGTACTTAATTACTTTGTGCTCAAGCTGTACTGATTCGACCAGTGGATACCTTCAAGTTGTCTCCTGAGTCTTTGTAACGTACTCCAGTGTTTGTTTATCTGTTTGGAGCACTTTCTTACTTCTGGCTTAACAAGATGTTCTAGCCTCATCTTATATACTTCCTGCCCCAGGTTAGACTCAGCCATTTCTCCAGGGATCCCTGATTTTTTAAAATGGGAAATGGAGTTAGAGGCCAAGACCTGGGCACTGAGTATACCAAGACGGCTGCTATTTCACTTAATTGAGCTGTGATGCCATTAAATCACTTCAACTTGATTATTCTGAATGTTCAGAAAAAAACTTGAAGCTTAGGTTTTTAAATATGGAGCAGAAGTAAATATATAGCTAACTAAGAATGCTTTTTGATTATTTTGTTTAACACTTTGTAAAGCAATACAGGAGGAAGAGTTCAGCTCTAGTACTCTAGACTTACTTTATTTTCATGGCTTAGCCATCACTGGGAAGCTTGGTTTTAAGAACTATTGTGAAATTATTGATTTGGTTTATGGTAATGTCCATTAATGTCTTGCACTCAGAAAACCTGACCACATTTAGAAATAATGTTTTCTTTTTTATTAAATCATTTTTTATTATTACTCTATTACAGTTGTTCCAATTTTCCCCCCTTTGCCCTCCTCCTCTCATCTCACCCCCCACTCCTAATCAATTCCCACACCGTTGTCCATGTCTGTGGGCCTCCTTACTTGTTCTTTGTCTAGACCCTTCTCCTTTTCACCATTATCCCCCTCCCCGCTCCCTTCTGGTCACTTTCAGTCTGTTCCATGTTTCCATGCCAGTGGTTCTATTCTGTTCACTAGTTTATTTTGTTCACTAGATTTCTCTCATAGGTGAGATCATATGGTATTTGTCTTTCACCAACTGGCTTACTCCACCTACCATAATATTTTCCATTTCCATCCATGCTTTAGCGAAAGGTAAGAGTTTCTTCTTTCTTTCTACCATGTAGTATTCCATTGTGTAAATGTACCATAGTTTTTGGGTCCACTCATTTATTGATGGACACTTAGGCTGTTTCTAGCACTTGACTATTGTAAATAGTGCTGCTATGAACATTGGGGTGCATCGGTTCTTTTGAATTGGTGATTTGGGATTCTTAGAGTATACTACCAGCAGTGAAATCACTGGGTCAAAAGACAGTTCCATTTTTAGTTTTCAAGGAAATTCCAAGCTGTTTTCCAAAGTGGCTGTACCAGTCTGCATTCCCACCAACAGTGCACTAGGGTTCCCTTTTTTTCCACATCCTTGCCAGCACTTGTTTGTTGGTTCATTAGTGATGGCCATTCTGACCAGTGTGATGTGGTATCTCATTGTGGTTTTATTTTGCATCTCTGATTGCTAGTCCCAGAAATGGTCTTTGAAGCCATTGTCAACATTTCACTAAGTTTTAGGTCTTCGGACTTGTTTTATGATCAACATAGTTTCTAGGTTGGGGATAAATGAGAAATTCATTCTGTTTATCAATTACTATTGAGATATAATGTAATACTTTTGTATTTGAGAAGGCCAGCATTAGACTTAATGACTAGAAATTTTAGTTTACATTAGTTGACTGCGATTTGTTGAAGGACTCTGGAACTTTCCTCCCTGTCCTCATACATTAATGCATTGAGACACTAATTCATATTTGCTGTGCAATCTCTAAAAATATGCCAGAATAGTATCAATTCTTTAATTATAGGTTTTGATCCATATTATCCATATTAAAATAGAAATAATAATAATAATAATAAAAAGTAGGAAATTGAACCACTCAGGCCACCAAAAACATATTGATATTTTAATGGATCTTAGATAAACCTATTTTTTGTTATGCTCTTGAGTATATACTATCTGACATATTGAAGTAATTTTGAAAAGCACCATACCAAGTAGTAAGGAAACAGGAAAAAAAGTGGAAATCATAGATTCTGTCTACATGGAATTAAAAGAAATAGACTAAGGATAGACTGAAATACACACACAATCACAAATGAAATCACAATAAAAGAAATAACAAATGAAAACAATAAATTTAATATAGATTAAGTATATCTATTAAATGAACTATGAATGTACCTGTTAAGTTAGTGTTAACTTTCAGCTATTTCTGTGCCATTCATAGAATTGTTCTAGTGGGGAAAAGTGTCTTCTAAGATAGTTTTGGCAGTCCACCTGGAAATAGTGAAAGGGTGGTCTTACCTTCTGCCATTTTAGAGGAGGTGGTTAAGGATAAAGAGGGACATACCAGTCCAGAAGCAACAATATTTTCACATAAAACTGAATTGCTGAAAGAAAATTAATAAAACTTTAATAAACATTCATTGTAAATTTTTGTTTCAGTTTACTGTTGAAAGATTATGATGGACTTATTTTTTAAAAAATCTCTGGTAAGTCATTTTTGCTATGAATTGTTTCTGTCTGATGACAATCATATTCTTTCCTCCACGTTAATTAAAAGTACATGAACTAGATACCACTGAATTATAGGGTTTTTTTTACTGGTCAAGATTTAGTAAATTAATGATGCTTAATCCCTAATAGTAAAACATCACCAAGTATCAATGTTAAAATGTCCTTCAAAAAAAACTTGAAAGACAGGACTTCTGGTTGTGTGTGGCTTGCCTCCTCACAAAACCACAGCAAAATTATAACTAAAATATAAAATAACCATCATGCAGAACCATCAGAAAACTGAGCTGTATGAAAGTCCAACAACTAAGGAATTAAAGAAACCACATTCATCCAGATGGTAAAAAGGACAGAGGGGCGGAGATATGGAGATGCGAAACCAGCTTGTCCAAAACCCATGTGTGGTGGATTAAAACGGAGAGATATCTTGGGATTGAGGGATCCTACCCTCACACCAAACCACCCAGCACAGGATTCCAGTACCAGGAAAATAAGTCCCTATAATTTCTGGCTGTAAAAACCAGTAGGGATTGGGTCAGTGGAAAACACTGCAGGATTCTCAGGTGTCTCCTCTTAAATGGGCTTATACTGCACATGGACTTAATCAGACTCACTCCCTTTGGGCTCCAGCACTGGAGCAGCAACTTGAAGGACACCAGTGACATAAGGGGAAGAACTGAAGTGTCTGGCATCAGAGTGGAGCTGGGGGACAACTTGCCCTCAGAGAGAATGGCAGACAGCAGCCATTGTATTTTTTTCTGAGCCCTCCCCTACACAAAGCCACAGTGTGGTGGCACCATATCTGAATCTTGAATCCTGGCTCCTGTGGTAAGTCCCACTCTGATGATTACCTAATGTTCCACCCCAACCTACTTATGGGACCATCCAAGCTGGTAACAATGGCTTTTCCATATGAAGGGCTGTGCTAAGCGTAGACTTCAGACCTTTCTAAATCTGCTCAAACAAGCAATAGCTGAGCCTAGCTCCATACCTCTCATGAGCAGCCCCAGTCCTGGCACAGGCAACAGCCACCTGCAGATCACTTTGTGACTTATGCCAAGGGACCCCAGACAGAACACAGGTAAAGGCTGACCTTGGCCTGCACCACCCTGGAAACCCTAGAGCCTGCACATCCAGTGGACCATTACAGACCACCCAACCAACCTCTACAAGCTACAGAAGGAGGTGGTTGCTGGACAGAGGTCATAGTCAGCCCTACCAGGTATCTGAACTGGGTAAACCCCTCCCATTAATCTGCTGGTTGCAATCAATTCTCATCTACAAGAGGAGGGAGTACTCAACTCACATGGAAGGCACACCTCAAATACACAGCTTTGGAGATAGAGGAGGATGTGCCACTGGCCCCTATAGGACACCTAGTACATTAGGCCATCCTACCAAGACATGGAGTTAAAACAGCTCTACCTATTACATAGACACAAACACAAGGAGGCTGCCAAAATAAGGAGACAAAGAAATATGGCCCAAATGAAAGAACATATCAAAACTCCAGAAAAAGAACTAAACAAAATGGAGATAAACAATCTTTCAGATGCAGAGTTCAAAACACTGTTATAAGGATGCTCAAGGAACTCAATGGGTACTTCAACAGCTTAAAAAAGACCCAACCAGAAATGAAGGATATATTAAATGAAATAAATAACAATTTACAGGGAATCAACAGTGGAGCGGATGAAGCTGAGAATCAAACCAATGATTTGGAACATAAGGAAGAAAAAGACATCCAATCAGTACAGCAAGAAGAAAAAAGAATTAAAAAAATTGAGGATAGTATAAGGAGCATCTGGGACAATTTAAAACATTCCAACATTTGCATCATACGGGTGCCAGAAGGAGAAGAGAAAGAGCAAGAAATTGGAAATCTATTTGAAAAAATAATGAAGGAAAATTTCCCTAATTAGGGAAGGAAATAGACACACAAGTCCTAGAAACACAGAGAGTCCCAAACAAAATGAATGTGAAGAGGACCACCAAGACACATCATTATTAAAATGCCAAGTGTTAAAGAAAAATAGATAAGCTTAAAAGCAGTAAGAGAAAAACAGAGAGTTACCTACAATGAAGTTCCAGAAAGACTGTCAGGTAATTTCTCAAAAGAAAGTTTGCAGGCAAGAAGGGATTGGCAAGAAGTATTCAAAGTGATGAAAAGCAAGGACCTACAACCTATATTACTCTATCCAGCAAAGCTATCACTTAGAATTGAAGGGCAAATAAAATGCTTCCCAGACAAGATAAAGCTAAAGGAGTTCATCACCAAGCCATTATTACATGAAACATTAAAGGGACTTATTTAAGAAAAAGAAGATCAAAACTATGAACATTAAAATGGCAATAAACACATATCTATCAATAATTGAATATAAAAAAAAAAAACTAAGCAAACAAGCAGAACAGAAACAAAATCATAGATATGGAGAACATTGGGATGGTGGCCAGTGGGGCAGGGGTCTGGGGAATGGGGGAAACGGTGAAGGGATTAAGAACTACAAATTTGTAGTTACATAATAGGCAGGGGGATATTAAGAACAAGTATAGGGAATGGATTTGCCAAAGAACTTATATGCATGACCCATGGACATGAACAAAGGAAGAGGGACCACTGGAAGGAGTGAGAGGGGATTGAGGGTGGGGGGGACAGGAGGAACAATTGGGACAACTGACACAGCACAATCAATAAAAAACTTGGAAGACATTATGCACATGATGTCATATCATAACAGGTAATTACTGACATTAAATTTTATACCACTCTTCTGGGTAGGTATTATGGTCAGCAGGTGACTTGGTTCAATGCTGAAACATATCTAGACTGTAGAACCAACTGCCTTATGACTGTGATGGCTGTTTAGCCTGGTTACTCATTCATTGATAATTTGGTACAAGTCCCAGTACTGTTAGGAAACAGGTGTTTGTTCTATAATCTCTGCACAAGAGTCAATATTCTTATTTTGTTTTATCACAGCTAGTGTGTTCCATGGTGAATAATTCTTTATAATACTCATGATGCTAATTCGAAGGCATCAGAACATTTCTGAACTTACTTTCCCAATAAGAATAGCTAAAATTTCTAGAGTACATACTATATGCCATAGTGCTAAGCATTTTATAGGTAATATCTGATTTAATCCTTACAGCATCCTACAAATATTATTATCCTTTATTGAAGAGAAACTGAAGCACAATAATACAACTATTAACTAGTTCAGCAGAATTTCAAAGTCAGGTTTGACTCTAGAGTATTTATTCTTTTTACCCACAGTGCTGACATCAAGCAGTGAACAAACATCATATAACATAAAGCTTCTTGTTGGACATTCGATCTTAGAGATTGAATTAATGTAGGTTAAATGGATCGGGGGAAAATAAGAGATTTTTTAGTTGTGATTTGAATGGACAGGTCTGACCATTATAAACAAGCTAACAGTGATAAACCTGCAAACACATATTGTAATCACATCAATATAAAATATGACAATTCTGTTACATTCACAGCAATTATTTCATATAGGAACTCTAAAAACTGACTGAGAGTATGTAATAACTGATGAAATTAGTTTTCTACTGCCTAGGCAAGAATATAGCAAATATAAATGAGAATTTTGCTTTTAAAATCAAAATATTAGTATGAAAAAGTTGGATAGCCTTAAAAAAAGAAAATGCTTCAAAAAAAGAAAACCCCAACAATACAGTTCAAATACCTGGTAATGGGAAATTTCAAATGAAATAGTCTTGACATAAAGGTCAATTGTAAATTTAGGAAACTGGTTATAAAATTAAAAGCATTATAAACATAAATTAAATATTTTCCAACACCAGATATATAAATACAAATCATATACAATCTGATTTATTATAAAATCTTATAGTATGACACCAATAAAACCATTCTATATCAAAAGGAACAAACCCTAGTACTTCCCCCATATGCCATGTGTTACAGGCAGTTTGATACACCTGCTGTGGGTGTGTTTTCAGCACTAAAAAAATTCATGTACTGAAAAACCATTATAGATACAAATTATCTAGAATTTAAGGCTTTTTTGCACAAATATTTATGGTATAAATTAGGATATTGTAAGCCAAAATAATACTAAACAAGGTTATAACTTTTGAAAGAATTGGAGGAGTTTTATTAGTATATAAAAAGTATGACTTTATGTGTGCAAATATCAGACATTAATAGATTATGAAAAGTTTTGGTAATACTAATTTCTTTTATCTTCATAAGAAGCATAAATGTATGGATTCAGACTAAAATTTATAACAACAAAACTCATGCTATACATGTGGAAAAGTAACATTTCTAAAAGCAAAATGTAATGGCTAACAGCAATACTTTTTTAAACTTAACACACTATTATAAAAATTAAACATAGGAATGTATAGAGAAATAGTAAAATGACAAGAAAAATGTCTAATGAACTGTATTACTCCACAATAAATTCTTCTACCATTTCTGACATAACTTGGGTAAAAACTTAACCTCTCAAATGTTCATTTTAGTCATAAGAAGGCAAAATAAAATTGCTTACCATTTCACTAAAATGTGATGATGAATGTTGCTATTTTTAACAGAATTTGAATATTGATTAACTTTATAAATGTAAATAGTAAAAATATATTATTATTTCTCTAGGCTCAGATTTGAAGAATCGCATTGAAATTGGGAAAGGAAAGATTCAATACTGCCTTTTTCAGCAGTAGAAGAATTATTTGATATCCCTAAGGAACAAAATTATTGTCATTTTTTTCTACCAGTCTCTTGCTCTTTGGGTCCATTTCTCTTTTAATTTATTGCTCTGTATTTTAAAAAGTGGACAGAGATTACAAACCACATTTTAAAAGTGTATTAAATATAACATGGTAAATTAGTAATACCTCTTGAAAAATCCTGCTATGAGCTCTCACATGGTGCTTTCTTTGGGGGAAGATAACCCAATTGTGTTGATTTAAAGGTTCTGTCTAGTTCTTTTAAACATTCCTTTGATGTTGTATTGCTCTGCTAGTAATAGACTGTTATTGCCCTATATTGAGTTTGCAGAGTGAAGGTAAATCTTTCATGATGTGATTGTGCCACTGCAAACTCAATATTGTTCACAGGGCCTTTATAACTCTCAGCTACAATGTAGCAGAACAGCACACATTTTCATTTTTACCCTTTTAGATTTTTATTCTTTGTTCCGAAACTGAAAAGTATGTGTGCTTATATATACTCTATAGTGCTTGTTCTGTGAAGCTGTAACTAACTCATAAGCAAAGAGAACATTGTCAGGTGGATTTTTTCCTTTTTCTGAAATTGTTGATTCTATTGTTGATCTTTTTCATTATGTTCCATTAGGTTCTCTGCTATTGAAAAAGCACCACTATTGGGAAAAGATCAATTCAAATATCAATCCCAGTTTCTAGTCTGAAATGTTTCTAAGAGTAAATAATGGCACTATTAAAAGAGATTCTCCTGAGGAGCCCTATCCTACCTTGAAACGCAGATTAATGTGATTTCACCAGGTAGCAGGGATCACACATTTAAGACAAATGATCAGAAGTATTAACATAGATAATTCAATATTAACAAATGGCTAGTTTGATGGAAAGTAATGGCTTATGTTATTTGCTTCTTTTGTTAAGTTTCATGCCAAAATAGATCTAATATTTTTCAGTGGTGCAGCTTTTACCTAGGTTTACAACTGCTTATAAAGCAAGATAGAATGGAGGTTACTTTTTAGATGTTTATTTTACTTCTTGACACGTGCCTTGCTATTATTACCTTTTTTTCCTGTGATGTTAAAGGGTATGATCACACAGTTTTTGAGAAATGATTAGTCGATAAGCAATTTTGAGAGAATAAAGAATATCCACAAATGGAAGGGAAATTTTTATACATACAGTAGACTGGATTTTAAATAACCACATGCATTCAGTATATTATTGTGCTAAAGTAGCTAATAGTTATTATTCCGGAAAATTAAACATTTTTCTCTACTATCAAAATTTTTCCTTATTCCCTCCTGAGTTAGTAAAAATAAATAAAATCAACAGTCTTCAATCCCCAGAGCTTGGTTACACTGGTCTTACCTTCTTTTTGTTTTCTCCTTCCTGTGACTTCTCTTCTTCACTCTAGGCCTCTTGCACACAAACGTCTTAAGAGCTCTACTGTGATTTATGAAAAGAATCAAAGACACGATTTGTAGGAAGAAAATTTCCGAGGTAGTGGTTAATATGCATAATTTTAAAAGATAAATACATATTATTTATGAGTTCACGATTAAAATCAGAATAGCTTGGATAAGATCTTAGAGGGTGTCTGACCCAGAAGTTGCAAATGGATGACCATTGTGCCATATATAGGCTGTAGATGTGTTTTATTTTAGTTACACATGGCTTTAGTTTTTGTTTTTGTTAGGTATCAACATTTTAAAGTTGCAATTTTACCTTAGAATATATATTTCCATATTCTTTTGAACAATTGGAAGCCCTGATAACACTGGAGCAATATTCTCGCCAGGGATGCCTCCTTAGCTGGTGGCTTGTGTACTCTTTTCTGGCTGTAATCCCCACATGGGCTGTGTCACTGCTGTTACTGCTGAACCCTGTAGACATCTGAGTTTGTGTTATCTGTTTCCAGTCTAACTCTAGCAAGTTCTTCAATCTCTTCACTTTGCTCACTCTGACCTCTATTTCCTCCCCACAGCTCTCCTCAGTCACTCATCATGACTTTTTACGACTCTCCTCTAATTCTTCCTCTGCTGCTTGTTAGTTGTACACAATCTGCTTTAGTTGTATTGATTGTATTTTCAACTTACTTCTCAGTAATTGTAAACAGTTGAAAGGCAGAGGCCATATTTTGCATCCTACACAGTGACCTCCAGCAAAATGCCTTTCAACTCCTGTGTTCTCAATAGATATTTGATAATGTACACATGGATGTACATAGTAATTTACTGTATGGTCTTTATTTGTTAAATCATTGAAATTGGTATTTAGGAAGTATTTAGGAAATTTAAAATTTGTATCCAAGTGATCAAGGAAATAAAAGCGGAGTATCAAAAAGCAAAAGCCCCTAAATGGATAACTGAAATGGGGTTACATTATAACTATTGCAAGATGAACTGTTAAATTACAGCTTAAATCTCTTTGGCCAATATCACGGGGACATAATTTGCCTCAATCCTACCTTCTACTTACAGATCAGTTAGCAGTTTAGCATCATTTCCCCCTTCTATGTTCTCCTTTATATGGGAGTAGGATAACTCATGGGAACTGCATTCCCAGTATCCCTGATAGCCACGTTTTGGGTTAGATTCCACTGGAAGATGCTTTCATCTACAAGGTGGAAGAGACGTGAAAGTTGTGTTTTTCTTCCTCTTGTAGCAGCAGGAAGATGTGGGGGCTTCTGTAGATATGAGATTTTGCAGCAGCCTCTGAGCTATTTTTGTAAGAATTGTATTTGTTTCCCAATTAAAATATCCAGAGTATTTCTGCTTTCCTAGCTATTTTACTAATGGAACTTTTACTGACTTGCTTTGAGAAGGAAATACACAGCAGGGTACCATTTAGTAAATTTATTTCTGATTTTGACAAGTTCAAATATTTAAAATCAGAGTTTCATCAACTAGAAAATGGTATGAATGAATAGAAGGACTATATTCTCCCCATAAGAAGAAAAAATAAATTGGCGTTTTTACCCCTAGGAGAAAGGTAAAGGTATTGCATGGTTTTTTTTTAGATCAATTATAAAAAGAGTATATTTTCTTTTTATATAACAGACTATTTGCAAGACAAACAATGTTTTGAAAATAACCCAGGCTATGTTTAACTGATACAAATACTCATAAAAATATTTAAATGGTGCAATAAAAAACCATAAATATTTCCTACCCTCAGCCTAAATTCAACATTTAGCAGTGTTCTATATATCATAGATATTTAGTAAATATTTACTCATTTAAATATGAAGAAAAAGGAAAGTGTCTTGCTTTTCCGTGAATTCTGGTGTATGTGACAATATTCTTCCTGTGAAATAATTTAAAAGCTGTTTATTATTTGTTGTGAGCACTATGACACATCTAGAATTGGTCTTGTTTTCTGCTCAGTAAGGAAAATGACATATTATGATTTCCTTTTGCTTTAGGTTAGCTAGAAAAACAGTAAAGTTGCTACCACAACACATTTTAATTAGCCTGAAATGAAATAAGTAAATTTGTCATACTATGGCTGAGTCAGTTAGTCCATTGAGGTCTGCTATTGTGAGTCAGAGGATTAGTAATACTCACATGAGCCTATCCCTACAAGACAGAGCTGTCTTGATTAGAATTCTAAGTAATTCTTCTTTGGAAAGATGGTTAGCTATAGTCGATTGCATACTTTTTCTCTGTTGTGTTTCTTTCTTTTTTTTGTGTGTGTTGTTTTTTTTATTTTTATTTTGGCAGTGAAACTTACATAGTAATTCACATAATAAATCATTGATTAAATGCTTTATAAATATTTAGGGTGTCAAAGTGTTTTTTAAAATTAATTAATTTATTTGACAAAAAAACAATTTTTTTTGTTTTTTCAATTACACTTGTCCCATTTTTCCCCCATTGCTGCCCCCACCCAGCCCACCTGTTCTCCCTCAATCATACCCCCCATTGTCCATGTCCATGAGTCATTTAAACATGTTCTTTAACTAAACCCTTCCCTTACTTATCCCCCTTCTCTCCCTCCCTCCTCCCCCCCTAATAAATATTATTCTGTTCCTTGTTCTATTTAGTTCATTTGTTTGTGTTGTTCCTTAGTCTCCTGTATTAGGTGAGATCATATGGTATTTTTCTTTCATTGCCTGGCTTATTTCACTAAGCATAATTCCCTCTAGTTCCATCCATGTTGTCACAAATGGCAGGAGTTCCTTCTTTCTTTCTGCTGCATAGAATTCCATTGTGTAAATGTACCACAGTTTTTTGATCCACTCATCTACAGATGGGCACTTAGGCTGATTCCAGCACTTAGCTATTGTAAACAGCGCTGCTATTAACATAGGGGTGCATTCTGCTGTGTTTCTAATTGTTCTAGGTCCTTGGTGCCTGCCTCATTTCTTGCATCAGACATCTTGACTCTTCTCCTCGGTGAATGTATGTAAGTTGACTTTGTGCAGGTTAAAGGTTTTTTGTGAGATGCTGTTCTGTCCTCATTAATATGATCTGACAGCCATTTCACTTTGTTTTTCACACAACAATTTTTTCAAGTTAAACTGAAAAAGTTGAAAAAACAACCTCTTGTATAGGATGGTAAAGATGAGCGTTTGAGAGTTGACTTAAAACGAACAAACTAATAATTCATAATAAACATATTTGAATGTATGATGAAAGCCATTGGTAATTTGAAGTACTTTATGTATATTTGTGGCACTTAGGTTCCTTTTTTTAGAACAAATTGACACTATATATAAAGTCTCTTTCTTTCCTTTTCACTCGCACAGTAACATTTTAGAAAACAAGCACATAGAACTAAAAGGAGAAGAACAAAAATCTTGATTTACTTCAATCCAACTAATGAGGAATCTAAAAAATGCAATTGACTAAAAAACCTTATAAACTTGAATTATTGCCACAAGATTTCCTTTCAGTTTTCAGAGAACCACAAAGTATTATTTCATAATAAGATTTTTGTTAAGAGAAATATGCCAGCTATCTCTAGTGATTATTCTTGATTCATTGTCTTGTAGCTTTTGCACCTATGTTACTGCGATCACTTAAAAATCTAGAGAATAGAAGTCCTAAAATTATAATTCTAATTTGTTAAAAGTAAAAACCCTCTTCTTATCAAAACAAAAATGTTTACTAATATATACTTTAACATATATCTATATACTAATTTATAAATATGTATATACTAAGATAAATATCTTGCCAAAGCAAAAGTAGAAACTTTATTTTTGACAATCAAATATATTTTAAGTCTCAAACAATATAAAAATGTATAAAACACAATCCTGTCTCCTAATCCCTTACTAGGACTGTAAATAATGTCAATAATTTGACATCTAGTCTCCCAGAAATTTATAATCATACATATATGTATAATTCTAAAAACCCTAAATAATATAACACTATTCTATAACCTGCTTTTATTTTTTATTTTTATATTTTGGCTCAACATTATATTGTGGACATCCTTCTGTAAATATATAGAAACTATAATTTTATAAATAAATAATAAAATATTTGCAATGATATTTTGTATTTCATAAGTGATGAACTTTAGATTGTTTGCAATTTATTGGTAAATTAAATGTTTCATAGATCAGTTATTGAAAAAGTTTTCTTGAAAGTATATACATGATAATGAAGTAGGTTTAAAACCTTATTTTTGCTTACTTTAAAATATATAACAATTCAGTACTTTAAAATATTACTTATAGAGGTATCCTACATTCTAACAGATGTGTATTTAATGTAATCTTTAATTGTTATATGGTCTACAAAAATCATTAATAAGTTCACATAACCTGAAATTTTTAAATCAAGTCTATTCATCTTTGTGTCTTAATGAAGGACAGGTATCACACTATTAGTTATATGTAGAAGAAAAAAATTTAAGAATTTAGGCATAACCTCACTAGGGAAACTGCATAAGAATAGGGGTAACATTTTAAAAAGGGTATAAGCATCTTGATGTTTGGAATTATATGGCTAATTTATTTTTTTCTGACTTGGGTGTCTGTGTGAGATAAGATGGAAGTGAGGGTAGATGACTCTTAATATTATTATGGCATATGGGTTACATTGGATTAGCACAGCTCCTATACTTTTGATATGCTTAACTGAAATTTTAATTTCTCAGGAGAGAGAAGCAGTGAGGAATCATCAATGTGACCAAGGAACACATTACCAAATTCAAATATCAATGCTTATCCTCAGTTTGCTTGACTGTTACCATGATCTGAAATAGTTTTATTCTTTTTTAACATTAGTGAATTTTAACTATTTAAAGAATTCCCAGTTTTATTGAGATATTATTGACTTTTAATTTTGCCCAAGTATAAGGAGTACAACATGTTGATTTGGTACACTTCTTTGTTGCAAAATGATTACTTCCATAATGGTAGCTAATACTTGCTCTATGTCACATCACATAATTATCTTTTGTGTGTGTCTGTGAAAATGTTTACGATCTACTCTTTTAGCAACTTTCAAGTAGATAATATAGTATTATTAACTCTAATCACTATGCTGTACATTAGATCACCAGAACTTACTCATTTTATAACTGGAAGTTTGTATTCTTTGACCAACATCTCCTGTTCTCTTCTATCTCCCAGCTCCTGGTAACCACCGGGCTAGTTTCTTAAAACAGGTATATTTTTATTAAGAGATTTTTAAATATGTAAAACAATGTTAATCTTCTCACTAATATTTTTGTATGGGAAACTAACTCATTTTCATTATAATAATTATGTTAAATAAAGGGTTTGTGTTGTACAACTCAATAAAACATCATCTGCACACTGCATTATGAACTTACCACCCAAAGTCAAGTCCTTTTCTTAGCCCGTTTATCCCTGCTTTACCCATTTCCACTGCCTTCCCCTTTCCCTCTGGCTGTCACCATGCTGTTTTCTGTGTCTATGTGTCATATATATATATAAATATATATATATATATTTTTTTCTTAATGCCTTTATCTTTTTTCACTCAGCCTCTCAACCCCACTCTCCTCTGACAGCTATCAGTCTGTTCTATGTATCTATGCCTCTGTTTCTATTTTGTTTGTCAGATGATTTTGCCCATTGGATGACACATATAAGTGAGATCATATGGTACTTATTTTTCTCTGACTGGCTTATTTAATTTAGCATAATGATCTTCAAGTTTATCAATGTTGTTGCAAAAGGTGAGATCACCTTATTTTTTATGGTCAAGTAGTATTCCATTGTGAAAATGTGCCACAGCTTTTTTAGTCACTAAGTGACTGATGGGCACTTGGGTTGTTTTCAGATCCTGGCTATTATAAACAATGCTTCAATGAACATAGGGTGCACATGTTCTTTCAAATTAGTGTTTCAGGATTCGTAGAATATATTCTCAGAACTGGGATCCCTGGGTCAAAAGCCAGTTCTATTTTAATTTTTTGAGGAAACTCTATACAGCTTTCCACACTGGCTGCACCAGTCTGCATTCTCACTTTTCTTCACATCCTCAACAGCATTTGTTTGTTGAGTTCTTAATGGTGGCCATTCTGACAGGCATGAAGTGATATCTCATTTTGATTTTAATTTGCATTTCTCTGATCATTAGTGACATTGAGCATTTTTTCATATGTCTATTGGCCATTTGAATATTCTCTTTGGAGAAGAGTCTATTCAGTTCCTTTGCCCATTTTTAAATTGGAGTATTTGTTTTTTTGGTGTTGAGCTCTATAAGTTCTTTACATATTTTGGAAATTAACCCTTTATCACAGTGGTTCTCAACCTGTGGGTCACAACCCCTGTGGGGGTCGAACGACCCTTTCACAGGGGTTGCCTAAGACCATCGGAAAACACATATATAATTACATATTGCTTTTGTGATTAATCACTATGCTTTAGTTATGGTTGGGGGTCACCACAACATGAGGAACTGTATTAAAGGGTCACAGCAATAGGAAGGTTGAGAACCACTGCTTTATCAGATGTATCACTGGCAAATATGTTCTCCCATGCATTGGGTTGCCTTTTCATTTTGTTGATGATTTCCTTTGCTATGAAAAATTATTTTAAGTTTGATGTAGTTCCATTTATTTTTTTCCTTTGTTTCCCTTGCTCAAGGAGATACATCAGCAAAAATATTGCTATGATAGATGTCTGAGATTTTACTGCCTATGTTTTCTTCTAGGATTTTTATGGTTTCATGATTTACATTTGAGTTGTTTTTAAATGAATGAGTAAATAAATATTTTAAATATTTCTTAGTTTTAATTTCTAATATTGCGAATATAAATAGAGCTCACATAAACAAAGTCTCTTTGAGGTTAACAATACAATTTGAGTTTAAAGAGGTCCTGAGACAAAAACATTGAGCAGTGCTGGACTAAATTAAAGGAGAAAATGGCATAAAATGAGATAATGGGATAAGCTAATTTTCATATTAAAAAATCCAGAACAGTTTCATTTCTAAGGCAAAATTTCAAAAATGACAAAGCTAGGAATTTTGATTTGATATGTAAATTAAATTGTTAAAAAGCTAGCTTCAAATAGAAATTGTAAATTAAATTTTGAAAAGTAATTAAAATAGTGTACTCTCCATTAAATAGTGCCACACTCCACCCATGTTTAAAACTCTCCTTAGGTGGTCTTAGAAAATCTATATTTAAGTCCTTAGACTTAGTTATAACTACTCTCCCAAATAAAATAAACACAAAAAGATATCAAAGCATAAAACTCAGAAAAATAAAAAGTACACAAAAAAAGATCAGGAATAGATATTCTTTAAAAAGGCATTATGTTGAAAATAAATTCCAAAATATGTCAACTATGTCTCTCAGTGAAAATAAATGAAATCAAATAGTTTCCTTCATTAGACAGAACAAAATATCAGAATTTACAGACGCCGAATAAACTTTTTTTCTTTACCACCAAACGTCACAATTGTCACACAGCTCAGCAGTGAAAACATCATGGCCATGGAACAACTCAATAGTGATACAACAGGGCTGTGAGGCAGCCATGGACCCTGGCATCCCTGGGGGTAGGCCCCTCTCCAGCTATATAGCTCTGCTCCGCTCCTCAATGGTCTGCTCTGCTTTGTGCAGGTCTGCTTTGTCCTTCACTGGCCTGGTCCATTCTGTGCCAATCTACTCTGGCCTGCACTGCGTCTGCTCTGCTCTGAGACAGCGTTGGTGTTTTAGCTCCAGCCTGGAAAACACAGTCTTCAGTGGAAAGGGAAAGTGTGCTCTCAGAACCAGAGAGGTACTGACTTATATAGAAAGAAGTCCCTGTCCCTGGTCCCTGATTGGTCTGTCTTAATGCAAATGAGGACTCCAAATCCTTGCAGTTTTATTGGTCCAAAAGGCACTGCCCTGACTGTGTGAGAATGGAGCCTCTCTGATTGGCTGGTGAAGATGTTGATGGTGATGTAGCTGCGCAGCTCTGATTGGATGGGGAAAGCCTCGGTCATATTGTTTGAAATAGGATTCCAGGAACTCCTTTATTAGGGTGGGCTCAGGTGGCAGAAACACAGTGCTGGCAGGTAGCTCAGTGCAGAGGCAGGCAGTTCAGTGCAGGCTTCTCCCTAAAGTGAGGTTTGTGTGAGAGACTTCTGAGCAAAAATGGCTGCTAGGCTGTTTTTAAAAATTTGATCCCAGTTAGCCACCAGGAGCCCCTCTTAGCAGCTGTCTTCTTTCTCAGGGTTTGTAAAGTTGTTTATCATTTAGTTAAACAAGAAAGATCTATTGAATATTTACTATGTGTCAGGTATCAGGTGCTACGGATAAAGGAATGAGAAAAACAGAACTGACTGACCCTCAAGAAACTTAGAGTCTAATGGTAGAGAATAGATAATAGTCTTGTAGCACAGATAAACCTATACAGTTGACCTTTGAAACAACATGGGTTTGAACTGAATGGGTCCATTTTCAGGTGGATCCACAGCACATCAATTAACCCACACACTTCTTAAACCCTGTTGTTCAAGGCTCAGCTTCGCGGTGGGAATCTCAGTGTGCTGAAGGCCCACTGTACTCCAAAACTGTCACTGAGCTCCAGATGAACAGCATGGATGTTAAGAAATATATAGGGCAGGAGGATTTGGTCCAGCTGGGGTTCTGAGAAGGTGTCCATGAGAATGTGCTATTTGCGCAGATCTTTGAAGTGTTGTGGAAGAAGGTGTAAAGGAGAGGAGGTCTTGAAGAAGATGAGGAACTAAGAGGCCTCGGTATTGAATTTACTGGGTATATTGGAAATAATGAGAGTGAGGACAAAACTAGCCAGATGTCACATTTCAGTGAGTGAGGAGGAGTGCTTAGAAAAGAAACTAGGGAAATTTCATGAGCCTGAAAGCTGCTGGGCTTTGTTTGCTTTGTTAAGTTTAAGGGTGTTGTGTTTTTTTTTTTCTTTCTTGTTCTTCTTTTTACAAAGAAAGCAGAGGAGGGAGAATCCAAAAGTTTTATCAGGGGAGTACAGGATATCAGTCCTAATTCTGAGTATGAAGGGTGTGAAAGATTTTAAAAAGGCCACACCTAGGGATATGGTGGCTGTGAGAATGTGCCTTGCAGGAAGATGAATTAACCAGGGACCCCAGCTGTCAGTTCTGGAACTGAGACCATGCTTCCCACGGGCTACCCCAGTGTGGACCCAGTGAGTCGGGAACACTAAGGCAAGGTTGATCTAGGGAGGCATGGGACTAATAATGTGGTGGCCAGATTTGGCTTGAAGACACCTGGATGGCCTTCCTGACCCATCCTCGAACAGCACGAAAGTCTGTCCAGTGGGTTTCCCTTCCTCTTTCCTTCACTCCTGTCAGTCTCACCACACTCCCAGCCTTTCCTTGGTTTTTCTGCATTTGCTCTCAGACAGCACTGCCTGAAAGAAAGTCTTTGTAACTTTAATCCCACCTTAGGTCTGCTTCTCAGAGGACAGACTAACACAAGAATAGATTCCAGGAGGAAGTGCTTCCGTTAAAGCCAAAACTGCAGAAGTGGCGCAGAGACTAAAGTTGAAGGGGGTTTATTGATTATGGCTTAACAAACCTCCATGGCTGAGAGGGAAGTGTTGAGGAAGATACAATTCCCAAAAATGGTGCAGTTTGAATCAGTTTTAAACAGTTACAATTATTAAGCCTACTAAAAAAAAAAAAGGATATTGTAAGAAAAGTTGTCATGAAACATGCATAAAAGGTATCAAAAGTGTGTCTCTTGTTTTTATATTCTCCATTACTGAGAAGTGAGGAAGGTCCTTCCATTCTTCATCAGGCACCATTCCTGAATTCATTCTCTCCCTTCCTTTAGTGAGAGCAGGGGTAAATCTCACCCTCACCCTTACCCCATAATGTTTTTTCAGGATTTGCTATCAGCTATCAAACCCATTAATGTGTGGGCTCAGGGCTCAGGACTAGGGTCAGGGTGAGGTGAACATGGAGGGTAAGGCTTAAAGAAGTGGGTCTCCTAGTGCCATCCCTGCATTTCAGGGGCCAGAGAGTGAGTACCTCTTCATTTGCCTCACCCTAGTCCTGGCCCTGTATAAGTCATCAAAGAATTCAGAGAAGGGTACAGACTTTATTTGTAAGAACTTTCAGCCCAAAAAACTAAGCCAGTCTAAAGTTCTCTGCTATTCCCATTTGAGTAGATGAACACTCAGGGTCCCTCACACATGGGGAGAGCCGAGACAAATTATGTTCAGAGATGCTTACTCTTATCTTTGCCCATCACTCATTTTATATGAATAAATTTCAGTTAATCTGTAAAAATGACTCAAGAAATTTTTTTTCTCAGCAGTGTAGGGAAAAGAGATCATTCTTTATACAGGGCCTTCAGTGATTTTCCCCCTAGTAATTAGTAAACCTACTTTCTCTTTTCACACCACTCATTTCCCTGAGTTGTTCACTTTGCTAGTGGTTTCAATTCTTCAGTGCAAAAGGTTTAAAGATTATCATTCAAAGTCCTAAAGGGTCGCTTTTTTAGGTAATATAAATATATGCAGTGTGTAGTGATTTAGAATCATTTGGATAATTCCAATGCTTATATTTGATAGAAAAGACAGCTGAGAGGGCTTGTTGAGGAATAAGGAGAAAGATAACAAAAGTGATGAGATCATAGTGAGAACAACGAGGAAAATCCAGCCAGGAATGAGTATGTCTTAACATGCCTAAGTCACCTTCAGATTGTAGGGACCTGTGTCTTCTAGTGTTTGATAGCATCTGTAATAAGAGTGATTGCCCAGCCCTTCTGTAGAATGAGCTTTGGCATCACAGGAGTTAGAAAAACTTTTCTAGATGTTCACAGATCAGTGAACAATTTTAAATTTTAAAAAAAGTGAGGAAGAGTACTGACATGGGTTTGCCAAGTACTTTCTGTTAAGGACAGACAATTAAAAAATCAGTTACCATTTATTATCATACTCATTTAACTCTCCAAGGTAAGTATGTCAAAATTCCAGAGGAAAGTAGGGTCTTCACCCAGGAAAGGAAGGTTGGCATTTTATAAACACCTCTATCTTCTTTCTCTTTCTCTAATTTATTCTTCTATTATTTTCACTTTCTGAAATAGACTGGTTAAATATTTGCCACAGATTGGCCCTAGTTATCAGGTAAACATTTGTGAACCATGAAATTTTAAACTTACCTTATAAAAAGCAAGAAGTTCTAATATTCTGGAAAGATGTATATCTATTTCATTCCTTAAGATCTCTAAGATGGGTAAAAAAATAATAATAATAATACTATTCTGATGGCAGAGACAAAAAAACTCATGCCAAATACCAGCTTTTTAAAATACACACAAATTATTTTACTTTTATAATCTATTGTAGTAGAAAACTTAAACTTTCCTAAGCTTTTACTGCCCGAGACCAAATATCTTATATTCCTATGTTCCTTGAATAATTATCTTACTGATGAAATTTGCAAATCTTTACTGGAGGCAGAACACTTGTTGATCTTGTTTTAAGAAAATCAATTCCCCATCTATTGGAACATTAGACAGAAGAGGTTTCCATGACCATTTTTGTAGAGTTCAGATGTCAATAACATGACCCATTAGGTGAACTGCAAGAATAAATCATAGAGGAACATCAACTGCTACCATTCAAACCGAGGCGTTTACAGGTCTCCTCTACAACACACCTGCTACTCCAGATGAAATTCTGCTGCTTGCTCTGTGAGGCGCCCTAATTTGCATGGACTTTCAGTGACCTATCTGTAAGCACACAGCAAGCACACACCTGCCTGAATGATTGAGCCTTCTGTTTACATATCATTACTTAATGCAGGGAAGTATAATAAAGCAAGACAGCATAGATAAAAATTGCAGACATTAAAGAGGAAATAAGAATAACAAATGATCAGATTAAGTAAGAGGAGGAGTGCGATAGTAAAAGGCTAATATGGAACCAAAGGTCAAATAAATTGATTCATACCCAGAAACTCCCTGTGAACCCTGACAATTTCTTTCATGGACTAAAATATAGCAAGTAAAATTTTGTCACTTACAAGTGCTGCAAACAAATATACTAATTTTGTTGGAGAAAACTTGAGGCCAAGGGTACTTAAATTCTGAACGCGCAGTTGGCCAGTGGGCTTACAAAGAGACAATGACCCAGGCAGCTCCCAGAGCTTCCGGTGAGTCCACAAGAACACCGCTTTCTATTTTGTACAGGCTTCAGTTCTTGTTTGAGAAATATTAAGATGACAAGTACATCTTTTCAATGTACTTTTATACAGGCAGTTTTAGGAAGGAATTTATTGTTTCCTTGAAATAAAATTGATTTTATTATACAAGAGTAGGCAAATGTAAGTTTGTAGTTGTGACATGCACAACACAGAGTTTATTCTTGTATTATTATTTATTCCTTATTTATAATTTATCTTTTATGTAAAGATGGCTGGTTATTTACTTATTTTTGCCCACCCCTATATAATAAGAATATAAATTGGAACTAACAGGGGAAGGTGGGAAAACCAGATTAAAAGTCAGGAAACCTGGATTCTGATCTTAACTTTGCTAAAAACAAGCATTGTGTTGTTATGGGGAAACTATAACTGCATCCAGATTTTTGTCCCTACTTGTGAAATAAAAGGTTTAGACTTGATATTTAAGTACCTTTCAACTCTAAAACGTTAAACTGTATCATGTATTTTCATTCCCTTGAGAAAGCATTTTACATAAATGTTCATTTCATTGCAATTAACCTCATTTAAATTCAGTGAAATTGAACTAAATTCAGACTAAAATCAGGCTAAAATTAATATACAATTATGCTCTGTGTTAAAACATTTTAATAAGTATTTGAAAGTGATTTTTTAAAAAGTATATTTTATTGATTATGTCGTTACAGTAGTTACAATTTTTTTCCCCTTTGCTCCCCTTTGCCCAGTATCCACCTTCCTCCAGCAATCCCACCGCCCTTAGTTCATGTCCATGGGTCATGCATATAAGTTCTTTGGCTTCACCCTTTCCTATATTATTCTTAACTTCCCCCTGTCTGTTTTGTACCAACCGATTATACATCTTAGTCCCTGCACCATTTCCCTATTTCACCCCCTCCCCCTTCCCAGCTGATAACCGTCCAAATGATCCCCATACCTCTGATTCTGTTTCTATTCTGATTTGCTTAGTTGGATTTTGTTTTTATTTTTTAGATTCAGTTGTTGAGAGTTGTGAGTTGTCATTTTAGTGTTCATAGTTTTGATCTTTTTCTTAAGTAAGTCCCTTTGACATTTCATATAATAATGGCTTGGTGATGATGAACTTCTTTAGCTTCACCTTGTCTGGGAAGCACTTCGTCTGTCCTTCCATTCTAAATGATAGCTTTGCTGGATAGAGTAATCTTGGTTGTAGGTTGCTTTTCATCACATTGAATACTGCTTGCCAGTCCCTTCCTGCCTGCAAAGTGTCCTCTGAGAAATCAGCTGATTAGTCCTACAGGCATCCCCCTGCAGGCAACTCTCTGCCTCTCTTGCTGCCCCCAGGACTCCTCTTTATCTTTTACCTTTGGCATCTCAATCATGATGCATCCTGGTGTGGTCCCCTCAGGGTCCAGCTCACCCAGGACCCTCCGTGCTTCCTGGACCTGTATGTCCATCTCCTTCACAAAATTTGGCAAGTTTTCCTCATTTTTTTCAATTCTTGCTTCCTCATTCTGCACTGGTTGACTTTTTTCTTCCTTATGTTCCAAATCATTGATTTGAACCCTGGTTTCCTTCCCTTCACCATTGGTTTTGTGTGGATTTTTCTTCGTTTCACTTAGCGCAGCCTTCACTTCTTCTCTTATGCATTTGCCATACTCAAGCATATCTTTCAAGCCTGTGAGCACCTTTATCACCAGTGTTTTGAATTCTACATCTATTAGGTTGTCTATCTCCTTATCTGTTAGGTTGGCTATCTCCTTGTCACTTAGTTCTTACACTGGAACATTGATCTGTTCCCCCTTTTGGGCCATACTTCTGTGTCTCCTCATTCTGACAGGCTCCTGTGTTTGTTTGCTTCCGAATCCCAGGTAGAGCTGTCACTCCTGTTATGTTGTAAGGGGCAGAACCTTAGGGATTCATCAGTACAGGGCGACCTGTTTCACCATGTTGTGTCACTGTATGTGGGGGAGGGGTCCGAGAGGGAACAATGCCACTTGGCCAGCACTCGCCCCTTTTCCAGCACCTCTCCCACTTCCACACCAGACTGGAATCCCTTTAGCTGCTGCCCTGGCCATCGTTCCCAGAGTGGGTGAGTATGCGGATGTTCTAGGACCATGGGGGCCCTTTAAACAAGTGGACTCTGCTGAGACCGGCAGTTTCTGCCTCCATCCCAACCCCTACTTATCTGCACAGTAGGAAGCAGTGAGGCCTGATTTTCCCTGGTGCTGGGATCACGAGCTTCGAGGTTCAGTGTGGAGCTGGGAATGCTCCCCAGGTGTCCCTCCTGACTTTTTAAAACATGTGACTGCGCTTTCTGTCAGCCTGTTGCTGCCGCTGCTGCCGCCGCTGCCGCCGCTACCACACCGCGTCCTCTCCATCCCAGCTCCACCCCTCCTACATGTCTGGATGAGTATTTCTTCTTTATACCTTTGTTTACTGGACTTCCATGCAGTTTGATTTTCTGGAACTTCTGGTTGTTTCTAGTTTTGAGGTAGTTGTATTCCTCCTTAGTTGTGGAGGGAGATGCAGCGTGTCTCTCTAAGCCTGCATCTTGGCCAGAAGTTCTGAAAGTGATTTTTGAAGAAAATACACCATACTACCTCATGCAGATATAACAAAATAAAGACACTAATATATATATATATATACAAAAATAAAAATAAGGATTATTAAGGTTAACTAGAATAAAACAGATTATACCTGTTATTGTTATGAATTAGTTGTCTATAAAGAAAATCTTCCCACACACCTTTTCATTTTAGTATTTTACTTTATTACATTTTATTTTAAAACATTTTTCCCAAAGGTACACTGCATTAAATCTGTGACCCGGAACAGTTAAAGAGATCATTACTGAGACTATAGTAAAAAATAAAGTCTTAGTCACAGGAACTAGACTCCTCATGTGTTGAGAGAGCTTTCTTGCTTCTATTTTAGACAGGAAGTGATTTTTCTTTTCATATGTTGGTTGGTCATGCATTTGCAAACCCCACCATTAATTTCTTCTTGTCTTTTTTTCCTTTATATTTAGCATTATTTCTTTTTATTTATTTATTTATTGTATTTCTATTAAAGTTGTCCCACTTTTTCATCCATTGCCCCACCCACCCCTCCTCGCACAGTCAATCCCCACTCCATTATCCATGTCCATGACTCATTTATACATGTTCCTTGACTAGACCCTTCCCCTTCTTTTCCCCTCCCCCCTCTCCTCTGGTCACTGTTAGTCTGCTCCTTGTTTACATGCCTCTGGTTCACTTTTGCTTGTTTGCTTGTGTTGTTCATTTAATCTGATCTGTGCCCTGCACTGGTGAAAAGGGAAGTTCTGATCCTTAATGACAGCAGAGTTTCCTGGCTCTTGTAGGGTTTGGCTACCCATAGTCTCAGCAGGAAGTAAGCAGATGTGAGGAGAAAGAGTTCAGGTTATTTCTTTCTTGTTCCCTCTGGCTTTGGCTCTGTGGCTGTGTCCCTCTCACATGGCTGAGCTTTCACTTGGTCTGGAAACACTGTGTCTTCCAATTACCCAGGTGATTTACGGATGGTATTAGGTCCCAGCTGTTGCTAGATTCTGGCTGACTCACCATCTCTTACTGGTTCCTTTAATTCTGCCCATGCCTCTGAAAATAGCACCTTCATTCAATTCTATTTACAATCCCAATGAATATGTCTCCTGCTGATTATCTTTCAAGGGTTTCTGAAATCTTCCTGTTATAGATTTAGCAACAGTATGATATTTGTCCCCCCAAGGTGTATTTTGATTTTTAAGCTGAAGTTTAATTTTTAATTGATCCTGTGAATTTTTAAAGATGAAAATATGACCTAAAAGGAAACATATTTGTAGTGGTAGTAAGCTTTTTAGTTAATTTTGTCATTAATTGGAGTAACATGCTCACAGCCAAAACTAAGAGAATTAGTGATGGAACAGTCTGTGCTACACCCTTTCCCCCCCACTTAGAACTTCCTTCTCACCCTACTGAAAAATAAGTCAATCCCTTTTGCACCTTCCCCCGCCCCCCAAAGGAAAAAGAAACCTACCCAAATCTTTTTGGATACATTAATTCTTATCAGTGCCACTTTATACCTGAAAAGAGCAACAATTTCTATTTTGTGATTTTTTTTCAGACTCCTTAACATTTATGTGGCAATCGATGGTATAAGATGGACTTCCCAGTGTTAGCACACAACACCTCATAAGGCACCCACAAAAGACTAAAGATACTGGAATAAGCCAACTGATAACTGAGCTTTGATATACTGAGCTGCCATCATCTCTCTTTTCACTTAACGAATTCTTTGAAAGGAAGTTGGAAATAAAAGGCAAGGAGCAAAATGCCCAGTTGCCCAACAGAGATTTCTTTAGACTAAAGATCACCTAACACATTTGTTTCTCCTTCCTTTTTTCTTGTTAACTGTGTCTGATCCTGCTGTGCAGGTGCTGGTTGATACATTTTTACTTCTGCAGTGCTTCCTTTTTCTTCCACCATTAACTCTTCCTGGATTCAGAATATTTTTGTACAGATTTCATCAAAGCACTGCACCTTTAGATCTCTAATCACAGAGCAAAACTAAAAGGCAATTAAACTTTATAAACTATTGGATAGAGTTATAGCACTGTGGTATTTGGCACAGACTAGTCTATGCAGCAAGAAAGTAGTTTTAGTTTGATGAGCAAACTTTGGTTTTTTGTATTTACTCCACACTGTGGAACTTGTTACAGGGGTAACTGCCCATTTCAAAAATCAATGAAATCAATGCCTGTGGTATACTATCGGAGTTTTTTCCCCTCCCTCTATGCCATTTCTTTTTTCTTTCTCATTTTTTTAAGGGTTAAACTGGGTGGTTTTCAGAGTTTTACAAGAGAACTATTAGTGAAAAACAATCTGATACATTCAACTTACTAAGGCCCTACTCTTTCCCTCTAATCTTTCAGCAGGACCCAAGGGAGGCTAAAGTTTAGATCAGTCTATTCTCCACAAGAACTTTGATTCACTATTAAATTCCGTCTAATGAAGATGACTTTGCCATCCCACGGCCATCAGCGGGCTATGTGTGGGACAATGCAAAACCCACCTTGTATAGAGGAACATTGTTCTTTCTTCTTAGTGACTCCAGTTGAATAGAATCTCATGGAAATTCACATGCACAGGAGACCTGTGAAATCAGTAACAGTATTAATCTCTAGGGTGCCGTGGTGAGTCAAGTTAAGAAAATAACTATTTTGCTTAAGTACACACTTGTTCATGTCTTACAGCATGTCATGTTTATGATAAGAGTAAACAGCTGAGAAAGATGGCGGAAATTTTTCTCAGGGACTTTTCTGTTTATGTTAAGGTTATAACATGAACTATAATGTAGTATTTGCAGAGTATGCACTGATTAAATCAAATCTAATTTTTCTGTACTTCTTGTCTTGCAGATTAAGAAAGAAAATATACAAGTTTGAGACTTCTGGAGCTCACTTTAATGCTTAAAGAATTCCTGATATGTCAACCATATATACTGTAAAAATAAACCTTGATTCCGAAATTAAGGTATTTTAAATAAAATTCTGTAATTACAATGCTTACTTTTATTTACTTACCTTTTATTATTTATTTATTTTTATTTACTTCACACATTAAAAATTAGGCAAAAATAAACAAATTCAGCATTATAAATAATTTTTTATGGGGAAGATTGATCCAAGCTAGTGCCAGAGACAAATATTCATGCTCTTAGGAGGCATTATAACGTAATGACTATATGCATAAGCTCATACATTCCACCATATACTACCTGTGTAACTTGTACAAATTAATTAACCTCCCTGGGCTTCAGTTTGCTCATTTGTAAAATGAGAATTACTTATCTGTAAAACTGACTAAGCTGTATGTTGGTCTGAAGATTTACTGAGATAATACACATAGAAAAAGTTAATTAAAATATTAAGTAATAAAACTTACTAATGTTAATATTTTATTCATCAGACACTATGCATCTTGTCTGATGGGAAAAAAACAGCTTCAAAGAGATGAAGTAGAAATACTTAACATAGTAAGATAAGATAGTAGTTCTAAACTATAACATAATTCATATACATTATTTAATATGCAACAAAATGTTAATTCTTAATAATTTTTTTCTATTAAGCTGGTTAGAAAAACAGGTGATACCATTCTAGTTGTGGTGGAGTAGTTCCCATAAGACCAACCCTTCCATTGAGAGTAACTATAAACTATGGAAAAAAAATTAAAAAGACAATTACCACGGACATTGTAAATAAAAGCAGGGAAAAGCTGGAGGGGACCTGATCTTTGGATGAAAGGAACAGTGCTTATGAATTTCTTGGGGTGGGGGGGTGTTGTGTTTTTTTCTTGTTGCCTGAGGGCAGGCCCTCTCAGTGATGTAAAGAGTACCTAAATTTGGGTAGAAATCTGCAGTATTAATGGCTTGAATACACTTTTTCTTTCTTGGGGCCTTTTAATTTTTACTCACTTGTTTCAAATGCTGATTATACTTCTGAGAAATTACTTAATGTAAAAGATGTATCAAGATAGAATTGCCACATTCCTTTTAATCTTCTCTTTGAAATTTGGAACTAAAGCTGTGGTGGTGACAAGATTGCTTCTAATAGATGCTATTGCCAAGGAAGCCAGCTATGAAAAGAACAAGAACCACAGCTTCCAAGTCTTTACGTGTTTATATTCATAGTTACAAATATACAAAACTTAGTTTTAAGTGGCAAAATGTATGCAATGAAACTTACTGACCATGTAGTACTTTCCACAACCAAAAGTTATAGATGCTAATATAACAGAGCTGAGCTAATCATATTCAGTCAGGATTCTTTTACATAATAACTTGATCTGATGTAAATAAAAAAATTTTTTTTAGGAGCCAGAGAGAAGTTATCATTCAGGTTCTGAAATGAAAGAAAGGAAAAAAAGCTGGGTGGGGTGGGGAGGGGAAGAAAAGATGGAAGGAAGGAAGGAAGGAAGAAAACAGAGCCAACTATTCACCAAGCTCACATATAAAATACGTATGTGAGCTTATAAGGATAAAATCAATGTCTATCATGTTTTCTTTTTGTGTTGTCATTGCTTAACCCAGTGCATTACACATAATATTACAATTTATTTGTTGAATGAATGAAGACATAAGTGTAATAAATACCAATGCTGGTAGCAAAGAGATCTGATTAACAATGATGTGGAGAATCCAAAGTAGTAGTCTTCAGTGTGTCATATATATAAAACCAACCTGATTCAGCTAGCTCCTACTATAAGCAGGAGAGCGGTGCATGTGGAACTGACTCACTTTGGGAATTATAGCAGAACACGCAATACACAGTGTTATTGGCCGTCTCTGAACCTGGTTCAGGCAAAGTCAACTTAATAGGAGGCTAAAATGGAGCAACACAACCACCCACCATGTGTGTGGGCTCCAGCACTATTGGAAGTCCAGGCAGTTTGTCACACGCAGTCTGGCAACCATTCATAAAGGGGGTGCGCCTTGGGAAGGGTATATGCCACTACAGAAGAATTTCTACACAAGTGTACAGTTGTCTTTTCCTAGCTATTGTAGAGCTGTTTAAGGATTAGTTTTTGATATATTCATGCTTTTCCAG
The DNA here is from genome assembly GCF_987537825.1 of Furipterus horrens. Lineage (NCBI taxonomy): Eukaryota > Metazoa > Chordata > Mammalia > Chiroptera > Furipteridae > Furipterus > Furipterus horrens. The sequence continues at coordinate 111,181,416 of NW_028327172.1, read as the reverse complement.
AACATAGATATATTTTTTTTGACGGGTGCATCAAAAAAGAGGATAATCTCTAAAATTTTTTAAACATTTATTTTGAAATAATTTTAGACAAATTTGGGAAAATAGTAGAGAATTTCTATATAACCTTTACCCACCTCCCACTAATGTTAGCACCTTACATAACCATAGTATAAAGATACAAACCAGGAAAGTAACATCAGTACAATAATGTTAACTCAAACACCTTCTTCAAATTTCCTCATTTTTTTCCCACCAACATCCTTTCTCTGTTCCAGTATCTATTTCAGGATCCTACATTGCATTTAGTTTTTATGTCTTCTTAGTCTTTTCTGGTCTGAAGTCACTACCTCTTAAGAGGAAATTTTTACTTTTCTTCAGAGTGATATGTTAAAAGTTAAATTTCAACTACTATTCTTGGTGTTTACAGGGTTATCCTTGACTTTCAGAGCACAGCCAGGAGAAGGAAAGAAGAGGCTGTTTAATTGGGGAGAAGACTTACAGCTCTCTTTCCTACCACACAGATTCTCTGATTATCACTTTTCATTATTCTGCTTTATAGTTCTGCATAATTGTTAGGGGACCATTCAAAACCACAGGACAACTTATGTATTAAGTAGTTACAACAAATATGAATGAGAATAGATGAAAGTAAATGAGCAAAGAAGGAATCAGGTGGGCTTTATTCAACAGGACATTCTGCTGAAGAGAATTGTATATATTCTAGTAAACAATCTAGTAATAATAAACTAGCAAATATTATAAAAATAAACTAGAATAGATATTACAAATGCTATCCAAAGGACAGAGTCTGAGACAGAGCTCAGGAGCTCCAGTGCTATACAGGTATCACAAATAAGTGGAGTGGGTACAGGAACAGGACATGTGTGATGACGAAAAGCATGTGTGTGATGAAAGTGGCAAGTGTCATGCTGGCTCAAAATCAGGAATGAAATGAGGGTGTCAGCTCCATTTAGAATTTACAACCAGAATGTGAGCCTAGTGTTGCACGATCCCCAAATGTTTTATTGAAGAAAACTTTTATTTCCAAGAGAATTTTATGTAAAATTATTATTTTTAAGTTTTAGTTACTTATTGGCCTGTGTATGCCCATTTAAGAGTTTCTCTTGAAACTCCCTCATGGCCTTTTTCCAGTCAATCAGGAGATATTCTTCAAATGCTATGAAGAGAAAAAAACTGAAGTTTGATCGGTGTTCTCTGACTTTTACTTCTCCTTGCCATGGAATTAAAGATGGGTTTGAAAAAGTGCTGGCCCATTGCTGTTGAGTGGTCCTTGCTGATCCAGATCTGGCTCAGGCCACACACTGCTGTCTCACTGAGTTCCAACACTACAGCTCTCATTATTTCACATTCCCATACTCAGTCATTGTTCTCATATGCCCCAAAACCACACTAGACTGATGATGAACAGTAGAGCTTCCAGTATCATCTAGAAGCTCTTTCCATGACAGCTTTCCTAGACAAAATTTTTGTTGTTTTGCAGATATCTAGGTTTGGGGCCAGAATTCTTCCTTTCTTTAGGGTAATTTTACTTTACTTGATTCCTTCATCGATCTGCTCTCTACCAATAAGAAGACTCCTCAACTCTGTATTTTGAAAAGTAGGAAAAGGAGGGATTGGAACTGGCTTTTTTTTTTTTTCCTCCCAGGAAGCTCTACTAAGGTAGTCTTGCTAAAACAGTAAATAAACAAACATATAAACAGGCTAGTTACAACTCCTTGCAGGACATATTATGCAGGCCACATTACATTTGCAAAACATTGCATATATGTAATGTTACTAATGAAAGTCCTGAAAATAATAGTCTCTTTCTGTGTTTGCCATTAACTCATTTGTAAAAACAACTTCTAAATTTCTAATGTACTTCTAACTCTATAATTCCATGATTCAAAATATCTTTCATACTTGGAAAATAATAAGAACACAAAATTTAAGAGCTACAACTTTAAACGTCAAGAAGATAGATAAATATTATAGTTATCTAGCTATTGTATTTTTGCTATTGCTATCTTTTTGCTGTATTTCTTTCTCTTTCAAAAACCTCTTGCTTTCTTCTCCAAAACCCTGAAATAAGATAAAAGCTCAGAAAAATATTAAAGTACAAAAGAATTGGAGATGGGACAGTAGCATAGAGGAAATTTCAATAAGTTGTTGAAAGCTGCAAATTAGATGGATAAATGGTAACTGAATTAGTTGAGCTCCATCTAAGTGCTTCTAGTTGGGGGCCTACGATGTGAGCTCATCACCACACAGAACCTATAAGAGATTTATTAATTGAAGGTACCAGGTGTTATAGAGAATAACTGGAGACCCTTTCTCATTTTCAGCAGATGAGAGTTTTATTCAGGAACAGGGTACATCTGGCATTTAAAGGTTTAGGGGTGAGGTACAAGGTGTAAATATCATATTTAGTGAAAGTCTGAATGCTGAACTGTGGCAGCCTTAGTCACCTCCTTTAGTCCTAGAAGTTTATATAGAAAACTCTGAGTGACCTAGAGAAAACACCTTGAAGTACTGAAATTTTCCCATGAAAAGTGCCTAATATAATGAAGACCCATATTCTAGCCTACTGTCATAAACAATCAGAATAGTAATAAAGAAAAAAGAATCCTAAAGTCTTATCGAAGGTAAAAGGGGTCATGATAAAAGATCAAGAATAAGAATAACATTAAACTCCTCAAAAATGACCTTAACAATTCAAGAAAGAGTAATTCCCACTCAACTAAGTGAGGGGATAAAGATATTTTCCAACTTTCAGTATCTCAAAAAAGTGACCACCCATTTATCTTTTTTTCTCCAGGAATCATTTGGAGGATTTGTTCCACTAACATGAGGAAGTCGTCGTCATCGTCGGCAGCCGTCCGTCTCGAGAGACGATGGTGTACCTTCTTAAGAGTCTATCTGCACCGCCGAGAATGGCTGTGCAGTCCGACTCGGGAGTGACACGGTATCTGTCTCCTCCCGTGTTGAATCGACATCTTGCGATGACGCTGGAGTGTCCTCTCCAGTGAAGCTGAAGCTACAGAGCCTGGGCAGGGTGATATGGAGGGTCTGCTGTTGCCCCTGCAGCAGACCCCCCCCTCTCTTCGCAGCTGAAGGGTCCAAGGGAAAGACGGAGTCAATACAGCTTGGCTTCAGGTGCGCCGCAGGAGTTGCCGGTGTTGACTACAACGTCAAACCGCCTTAGGGACTCCGGCTCCGGATTTTCTGTCGGGGTTTACTCCCTTAGCCTTTCCCCTGAAGAGGTATGCCGCAAGGCAGAGGAGGTTGTTTGGAGTCAGAGTTTTCCTTCTCTGATGTGCCCTGACTGGAAGATTGAACCAGCGACACTTAGCTCGCAGGCCGACGCTCAATCCACTGAGCCAAACCAGCCAGGGTGAACATGAGGAAGTAGCTCAAGAAAAAGGAAGAAGAGGTAGAGTCCTAAAGAGAGAGAAGGCACTGGGAAGGGAATTATCAGCACGATGGCCATGTACCAGATCTCCAGAGCAGCCAGTCTGTATTGGAGCAGGAGAATGGGGGAGATGAATTGATAGATTCTCTGAAGTAGTGGAAAATTTGGGAAAATTTTTGCTAGGCCACTTTGAATTCGGGGGTAAAATTAGAGATTGGCCCATAACAGGCCAATCCAAAAAAGGAAAAAGAAAAAGTATTAACTAGGGAAAAGAATCATATGAAACATCAGTGTAAACTGTAGTATACTTGGCAACAAACAATATTTATATAGTCACAATACTGTAAAATCTGATCATTGATTTAACCAAACAATTGTAATACAAATATATTGGAAAGTACTGGGTGGGGTGGGACATATCTATGAGATTATTAAATTTTTAACTATCTCCAATGCTATTTTATTTTTAAACTAGGAATGTGGGTTTCCCTAATAAAATAGAAAATAATTATAAACATGGATATATCCATACTTTATAGTGAGTTTCCAAAAATTTTCTTGAGATAATCTTTTTAACTTAGAATTGCTATCTATTCTCTCAGAACTGATTAATGCTGATCTAACTGTAAGAGCAAGAGCAAAGCAGCTATATATTCTAAGATATGGTGGGTAGATTTCAAACTTTAAAAGTATTGATCTTATGTCCAACTCCACCTTGTTTAGATCGATATTCTTTAGACACTGGTTTTCAGTGACTGTTGAAACAACTCAAGTTTCACAGTGTCCTTGGTAACAGGTATTCCATAAAATGGAAAATAGATAATTTGATGAATAAGGGTCCACTCTAAACAGAATCAAAGAGAGTTACATATCACATTTTTATTATTTGAGCACAAGTTTTATATCTTTTAGCAATCATATTAAATTGCTTGCTCTTTCTTTTAAGCCTTTGTTCTCCAGTGATCTTGTCATGCTCTCTGAATAGAATATCTTTCCCATTAGTTGCCTCTCAATCCATATCTGTGCCTCTATCAAACATCCATTTAAAATACGTTTTCTTTATCAAGTCCACTTGAATAGTTTTACTCCACACTGATCATTCCATTATTCCATTTCTCTGAGCGCTGATGTTTTGTGTTACATTAATTTGTACCTTTTTTCATGTCATCTTTGCATGTGTTGTTATATCTTTTCATCTGGATTGTGTTCCCCTATTATATTGTAAATTCCCTGAGAATGAGGACAATGTCTTTAACTTCATTTGCATATCTCCATGACTTCCAGTAGAGAATGCCACTTGAAGGCAGTACTCATTAAATCACATTTTCACTGACAAAATCATGTCTAGCTTTGGAAAATATGGATTATAAAGCACACAATATAGTTGTTATGCATATTTTCTCTTTGAAAGTCTTTAAGAAATATATATTGTTTACATGTTTCAAAAAACTTACAACCCAGTGTTCTAAAATATAAATTTCAGATGGCATGAAAAAAATAGCATTGATTGATATATATAAATCCAAGAATTAGAAAAATAAAATTATTTCATATTCATTCCAGTAATATCTTTTTTCCCTTGAAAAGTAATCAGCCCAACTTTCTATTTTAATTTTAAAAAATGTATGTTAAGAATGATAGAATTTGTAACATACTTTGGCTTTCTATAGTATCCAGAATATATATAACCTCTTTAGCTTGTTTTTTAAAGAATAAATTTGCTTCAGCCTCCTTTTTTAAAATCTTATAAAATTGCATCAAATTCTTTGTCTGAGAATTATTCTTTTGCTCAAAACAGAATCTTAAAACATAAAAACTAGAACAGTTAATCAAATTCTAACAATTTCTAAATATGCCAAGCAACAGAATCAGAAAAGAATTTATAAAACTGAGTATCTCAAGCCCCATTTTCAGCAGTTATCACATGAGGTAGGGTCTAGAAATTTAATGAGCACCCTACTTTTTCCTGATGTATTGGTAAATCAATGATTCAGTTGTGTTCTTTGTTACAGATATAAATAAATGAAGAATTTGTGTGTGTGTGTGTGTGTGTGTGTGTACTATAAACATCATGCTGCTCTACAGATCTAGAATTCTAATTAGTAATCTCTCCGTGTCCCCCATCCCCTATTCCTGTGTGTCCCTTGGGCCGTCTCATCTTCACGGCTTTGCCCAGGCCTTGCCCATACTCTTCCCCACTTGGAAAATCCTCTTTTTCTTTCGTGCCAAATCAGTCTTTGTGAAACATATCCATCATGATGCCACCCCTGATCTCACATTCATACAGTCCTATTTCTTCACTGAATTCTTTGTTGAATCATTTATCTGACACTCTGTAGAAGATTATCTGTGGATAACATTAAATTCTACTCTGGCTTGTGTTTTCATAAAACCTATTAAAAATTCTACCATTGGGAAAATATGTCTTATTAATCCTTACTTATTTTGGGAAGGTGTTTTAATAATTGTAAAACCATATCAATGACCTATATAGTCTGAAATTACCATTATATCTCAGTTTCTTAGAAAAGTGATTCACAAACTTTAATATACAAATTAGTCACCTGCATTGGAATCTTGTAGTCTAGTCCTGTGTATTTTAATATATACATATTGTGTTATTACATATCTTTTGATTTCATTTTATCTCTCATTAAATTTTAAATCTCACAGAGCATTCTATCTTCTCCACATCCCCATAGCATCTATGTGTCATATACATAGTAAGTGATTAATAAACATTTGAATTGAATAATTAATTTGTCAAATATTGCTATTTATCTTGTTGATCTTAAAATCTTTTATTAAAGAGCACTAAAGGAGAAAGGTTGATTGTAAGAAATCTGAACTTCAGCATAGAAAATCCTTACTCTTCTGTTTTTTTAATCTTTTAAATTATATTTTATTGATTATACTATTACAGTTGTCCTGATTTTTCCCCCTTTGTCCTCTTCCACACAGCACTCCCCACTCCATCAGGCAATCCCCCCCCACCATTGTTCATGTCCAAGCATCATGTGTATAAGTTCTTTGGCTACTCCATTTACTATACTGTACTTTACATCCCCATGGCTATTGTGTATGTACATATTCGTACTTCTTAATCCTTTCACCTCTTCACCCATTCTCCCAATTCTCCCTCCCATCTGGCAATCATCAAAATGTTCTCTGTATCCATGATATTCTGTCTTCCTTCTTATTTACTTGGTTCGCCTTTTGCATCCAATTGTTGATAGGTATGTATTTTTTGCGATTTTATTGTTCATATTTTTTATCATTTTTTTCTTAACTAAGTTTCTTTAACATTTCATATAATAGTGGTTTGGCAATGATGAACTTCTTTAGTTTTTCTCATCTGGGAATCTCTTTATCTTCCCTTCAATTCTAAATAATAGCTTTGCTAGGTAGAGCAATCTTGGCTGTAGGTACCTGCTCTTCATGACTTTGAATATTTCTTGCCAATCCCTTCTAGCCTGCAAAGTTTCTTTTGAGAAATCAGCTGACAGTCTTATGGAAACACCCCTATAGGTAACTAACTTCTTTTCTCTTGATGCTTTTAAGATTTTCTCTTTATGTTTAACCTTTGGCATTTTAATTATGATGTGTCTTGGTGTGGTCCTCTTCACATCTATCTTGTTTAGATCTCTCTGTGCTTCCTGGACTTGCATGTCTATTTCCTTCACCAAATCAGGGAAAGTTTCTTTCATTACTTTTCAAATAGATTTCCAATTTCTTGCTCTTTCTCTTCTCCTGTGGGCACCCATATGATGTGAATGTTGGACCTCTTGAAGTTGTCCCAGAGGCTGCTTATACATCCTCATTTTTTAAATTCCTTTTTCTTGTTGTTCTGATAGGTTGTATTTTGCTTCCTTTTGTTCCAAATCATTGATTTGATTCTCCACTCTAATATTGTTTCCCTTTAAATTGTTCTTTATTTCAATTAGTGTATCCTTAGTTTCCAACTGGCTCTTTCTTATGCTGTTGAGGTTCTCATTAAGTTCCTTGAGCATCCTTATAACCAGTGTTTTGAACTTTGCATCTCATAGATTGCTTATCTTCACTTTGTTTAGCTCTTTTTCTAGAGTTTTGCTCTGTTCTTTCATTTGGGCCCTGTTTCTTTGTGTCTGCATTTTGGCAGCCTTCCTGTGTTTCTTACTCTCCTGTTTATGCCAAGAATTAAAGGTAAGAAAAAGATAAAAGATGTCACTCTCAGAAAGGAAATGCCACAATATGGAAAAATTGCATTTTTTGATACCATTAACTATTTATATGAAACTTGCAAATTAAATTATCTTTTTAAAAAACAAATTCATCAATGGTAAATTTTGAAATTTAGGAATAATAGTCACCATAAAGGATTAATAAGTGTTAGAATAAATGTTCTTGTCCCAACTGGCTTTAGAATATGACTAAATCTCAGAGAGGCATGTTCCTCAAGGAAGAATTACTTTTGGAATCAGTTGTAGAGGTCACTTTCTTTATTATCATGTTGCTAATCAACTTGCATCTCTTAAATACACACCTAAACATCATATGTGACTAAGGTTTAATGGGTCATGAAAGGAGTAAATTATGAGTTCTGTTTGACAAGGGTGCAGGGTTTTAAACATATTGTAGTAGGTAGTAGAAGACACTTGGGGGAGTCCAAATCCTCACTCCTGTGCAGCTCCTTGCAGTAAATATTTCTAGAGATGCGTGGACTTTTTCTCCAGAACTCATTTAAACCAGTGACTATCATAGTCATTACCAAGAATTTCTTCTTTTAGATTAAGGCTTAATGTTCCATTTGCTAAAACATTATTCTTCTCAATTCATGAACATGTGTCTGTATCAGTCTAACTTAATTCATTTATGATTATCCTTCATATCATCTTAAATGAATAGAGAAAAAAAATAGCCAGTAAAGTTATAGCTGTATAATTTTAAAATTTTTGCCTTGATTTCTCATTAAAATGGGAAGGCATTAATTTTGTTTGCAAATTTTGCTATTATCAGAAGACATCTACTTTCCAATTTACTTGAGAATTCTTTCCCTTGCTTATAATTATTCAATTAGTTATTGTGGACAATATCTCTGAGATATACATTGGTATTGTTATCTTCATTTTACTGAATTTAACCTATTTTATTCTCATCTCTGTTCTCAAGTTTAGGGTAAGATGCATCCTGGCAAAAGAGTCCAACGTTCCCACATTTCTGTGGGAAGCAAAATTTAATAATAGCTCCCTCTTCTGAACCATACTATCTCCATAGGTGCTGATTTCTGCAAGTTTTCTAGGTGTGAAGTTATAGCCCATATTTACAACCTCCAGCAAACATTAGCATTAGGCTGTGATTGAAAGTGTCCCAAGGGAGATTTTATTCTTAGCATTCAGTGTTGAGGAAAGTCCTTGCATGCATGCCTGGCTCTATCTGAAGCTTTCAATTTTGTGTTCTCCCTCTTCCCTATTTTCTTTTGTCCTCTGACAAATAAATTCTCACTTGTTCATAAATGACTTTGATGTTCTCAGCTATGGGGAGAAGAAAAAAAAAGAAAAATAGAGAGCCTGAGAGGCAACTTGGAAGAAGGTTCAGAGCACATACTGCAAACGCATGGCCTAAGTATCAGGGTCTGCCATTAATAGCTGGTTATCTTGGGAAAGTTACTTTACCTCATCATGCCTCAGTTTCTTTATCTGTAAAATGAGGATGAAAACATAATTCTCCTAATAGAGTAGTTCTAAGGATTAAGTGAATTACTATTTGTCAAATACTTAGAAAGGTGCCTAGAATAGAGAGTAATATATATAGAGATTAACAACAGGTGTTCTGGGTGACTAAAATTGACAATGGAGAAATAATTGATTACATTTTAAGACTTTACACCTTTTCAAAAATTTGAATCATTTTAATATAAATATTTATGTAGAAAATTCAAGGCCCCTATATTTCATACACCTTTTTTTTTTTTTTTTTTGCTTTAGACTATTAGAGAGCAGAAGACTGATCACAAAGGTAATTTTGGTATGTTGGAAAGGTTACTACAAGAGGCAAACATTCTTTTTGGAGGTCTCTAAGTCCATCTTGTAAGTAACTATGGAAATAATATTTGTTAATTCCTTTGGGAATCTTGCACAATTCAATAAGATTTTTGGCTTGAAAATTACTGTAAATAAGTCATTAACAGTTTGTAATTAGTGAGTCATTATGTATATCAGTGGTTTTTACCTACACAAGGAGAATAACCTTTTCCAAAATCTCTCTCTTTTCTCTCAGGTGTGGCAAGGCCTGAAACATTCATACAAACATTTAAACAGCACTGTCTCCTTCACATATTTTGCTATCATTGAAATTAGGTTTCCAGGGACTTCTGGCCAAGATGGAGGACTAGACAGACACGCTGCGTCTCCCTCCACAACTAAGAAAAAAATACAATTACCTCAGAACTAGAGACATCCAGAAATTCCGGGAAATCTAGCTGCATGGAAGTCCAACAAACAAAGATATAAAGAAGAAATACTCATCCAGACAGGTAGGAGGGGCAGAGCTTGGGCAGAGACGATGTGGTGTGGTGGCAGTAGCGGCAGTGGTGGTGACAGAAGCAGGCTGGCATAAAGCACAGCCACACATTTTAAAAAGAGGATGGTGCACCTTGGGAGTGCTCCCAGCCCCAGACCAGACCATGCAGCTATGGTTCCAGCCCTGGGAAAATAAAGCCTCATTGTTTCTGACTGTGCAAACCAGTGGGGTTTGAGGTGGAGGAAGAAACTGCCAGTCTATCAGCAGAATCCGCTTATTTAAATGGCCCCCATGGTCCTAGAATGTCCACAGACCCATCCACTCTGGGAACAACAGCCACGGCAACTGCTAGAGAGGTGCCAGTTCCATACGAAAGTGGGAGAGTGCCTGGAAAAGGTGGAAGTGCAGAGCACGTGGCATTGTTCCCTCTAAGATCTCTCTCCCGCGTACAGCACCACACGTGGTAAACAGGTCACCTGTACTGATGAATACTTATGGCTCCACGCCTTACAACATAACAGGTGTGACAGCTCTACTTAAGACACAGGGGCAAATAAACACAGGAGTCTGTCAAGATGAGGAGACAGAGAATTATGACCCAAAAGGGGGAATGGATCAAGGTTCCAGTGGGAGAACTAATCGAGAAGGAGATAGTCAGCCTAACTGTTGTAGAGTTCAAAACACTGGTGATAAAGATGGCACAGGCTTGACAGATATACTTAAGTACAGAAAATATATAAGGGAAGACTTGAAGGCTATGTTAAATGAAATGAAGGAAAATCCAAACAAAACGAATGGAGAAGGAAAGGGAACCAAGGTTCAAATCAATGATTTGGAACATAAGAAAGAATAAAACAATCAACCAGTACAGATTGAGGAAACAGGAATTGGAAAAAATGAGGAGAGGTTTAGGAACCTCTGGGACAACTTTAAATGTGTCAACATCCAAATCATAGGGGTACCAAAAGGAGAAGAGGAAGAACAAGAAATCAAAAGCTTATATGAAAAAATAATGAAGGAAAACTTCCCAAATTTGGCAAAGGAAATAGACATACAAGTTCTCGAAGCACAGAGAGTCCCAGACAAGCTAGACCCAAAGAGGACCACACCAAGACACATAATAATTAAAAATGCCAAAGGTTCAAGATAAAGAAAGTAGCTTAAAAGCAGCAAGAGAAAAGCAGAGAGTTATCTACAAAGGTGTGCCTATAAGACTCTCAGCTGATTTCTCAAAAGAAACTTTGCAGGCAAGAAGAGACTGGCAAGAAGTATTCAATGTGATGATAAGTAAGGACTTACAATCAAGATTACTCTATCCACCAAAGCTATCACTTAGAATTGAAGAGCAGATAAAGTGCTTCTCAGAGAAGGTAAAGCTAAGAAGTTCATCATCACCAAGCCATTATTACATGAAATGTTAAAGGGACTTATTTGAGAAAAAGATCATTATTTAAGATGATCATTAAAATGACAACAAACTCACAACTCTCAACAACTGAATCTAAAAAATAAAAACAAAATCCAACTAAGCAAACCAGAATAGGAACAGAATCATAGGTATGGGGATCATTTGAAGGGTTATTAGCTGGGAGGGGGAAAGGGGAGAAATGGGAAAATGGTGCAGGGATTAAAAAGCATAATTGGTTTTTACAAAATAGACAGGGGGAAGTTAAGAATAATATAGGAAAGGATGAAGCCAAAGAACTTTTATGCATGACCCATGGACATGAATTAAGTGGGGTAGAATTGCTGGAGGGAATGGGGGTTACTGGGTGGAGGGGAGCAAAGGGAAGAAAATGGGGATGACTGTAACAACATAATCAATAAAACATACTTATAAAAGAAAAAAAAAGAAATTAGGTTTCCAAACATGTAAATATCTAGGAAAGTACTTTATGAATAAAAATACCATATCAGTGTCAAAACCACAGAAAGAGTGTATAATATTTAGGCTATTTATTTTATCTTCTGATTATAGCACTGCATATTTCCCACATAACATATCTGATTATGTGGGGGAAAAACTCACATTGATATTGACATCTCCAATGAAAAAAGCATGCCAGAAAAGCAAAGTTAGAAAAAATGTTATTTTAAAATTATTTTTTTATTTTTATTCTATTGCGGTTGTCCCAGTTATTCCCCTTACGCCCTCCTCTGCCCATCCCACCCTCTGCTCCCACAGCTAATTCCCACCCTGTTGTCCATGTCCATGGGCCATTCATACATGTTCTTTGTCTAGTCCCTTCCCCTTCTTTCCACCATTATCCCCCTCCCACGTCTCTCCTGTTCATTTTCGGTCTGCTTCATGTTTCCATGCCTGTAGTTCTATGTTTTTCATTACTTTATTTTGTCCATTAGATTCCTCTGATAGGTGAGATAATTTGGTGTTTGTCTTTCACCAACTGGCTTATTTCACTTAGCATAATAGTCTCAAGTTCCACCCATGCTGTCACAAAAGGTAAGAGCTGGCTCTTTCTGCTGTGTAGTACTCCATTGTGTAAATGTTCCACAGTTTTCTTAACCACTCATTTACTGATAGGCACTTAGGCTGTTTCTAGCACTTGGTTATTATAAATAGTGCCATTATGAACATAGGGGTGCTTAGGTTCTTTGAATTGATGACTTGGGATTCTTAGGGTGTACTCCAAGCAGTGGAATTGCTGGGTCAAAAGGCAGTTCCATTTTTAATTTTCAAGGAAGTTCCATACTGTTTTCCACAGTGGCTTTACCAGTCTGTATTCCCAGCAATAATGCACTAGGGTTCCATTTTTTTCCACATTAACACCAGCACTTGTTGTTTGTTGATTTGTTAAGGATGGCTATTCTGACCAGTGTGAGGTGGTATCTCATTGTGGTTTTAATTTGTATCTCTCTGATGGCTAGTGTATTGAGCATCTTTTCGTATGTCTATGGGCCATCTGTATGTCCTCCTTGGAGAAATGTCTATTCAGGTCCTTTGCCCATTTTTTAATTGGATTTTTTGTCTGCCTGGTGTTGAGTTGTATGAGTTTTTTATATATTTTGGAAATCAAACCCTTGTCTGATATATCATTAGCAAGTATGTTCTACCATACTGTTGGTCCCCTTTTAGCTTAGCAGAAGCTTTTTAATTTGATGTAGTCCCATTTGTTTATTTTTTCCCCTTAATTTCCCTTGCCCTAGGAGATATATTTACAGAAATATTGCTGCATGGGATATCTGAAATTTTCCTGCCTATGTTTTTCTCTAGGACTGCTATGGTGTCATGACTTATATTTAAGTTTTTTATCCATTTTGAGTTTATTTTGATGTATGGTGTAAGTAGGTGGTCTAGTTTCATATTTTTGCATGTGCCAGTCCAGTTCTCCCAAGACCACTTATTAAAGAGGATATCTTTACTCCATTATATGCTCATGCCTCCTTTGTCAAATGTTAACTGACCACAGAGACCTAGGTTTATTTCTGGGTTCTTTATTCTGTTCCATTAATCTATGTGTCTGTTCTTAAGCCATTACCAGACTGTTTTGATTACAATTGCCTTATAGATAGTTTGATATTAGATATTGTGATTCCTCCTACTTTGTTATTCTTTCTCAAGATTGCTGAGGCTATTTGGGATCTTTTTTGGTTTTATATTTTTGAAATATTTATTCTGGATCTGTGAAATATACCATTGGATTTTAATAGGAATTGCATTGAATTTATAGATTGCTTTGGATAGTATTTTTTTTGTTGTTGTTCTTGTTTTTGCAGAAGTGGAAAATTGCTTTATTTTCATGAATTACAAAAGCTAGTGAAATACCTGGAAAATGGAGTGCTATCGTAATATGGCATAACATAAGGGATGGCCATGTAATTTTACTTTCTAACTGCTAACACAATTGGGGATCTCATTATTTAAGATAAGACATAATGAGCACAAAACTATAGCTCACTGGGCACTGGGTTCCCTTATTTGATCTAGAAGTTATGAGACAACTGGAGGTAACACATCTTGAGCTGCAGCATCCACCTCAACACAACATTGCTTTATTTTATTTACCAGGTAACCAGGAATCATACACTAATTTGGCTGCAACCATGTCTTCCACTTCCATTCCCAAAGACTTGAACACTGCTGTCTTTTCACAGTGGGCTGGCTTCATTCCCTTCAGTACTTCTCCCAGCTCAGTGAAGATATCAACTCCAGAAAGCAGGACATCTCCAGACTCTCTGTGGGCTGCCTCCCAGGAATCCACATGAGCACAGCCCGTTTAATCAGCTGATCATCCAGCTCCCTCCAGTCAGGCCTGTTGACTCTGGTCACATTTCTGTGAGCCCCTGGTTTCACCCATTCACCAAACAAAATGGGCTCTGTTGCCATGGTGACTGTGGTGCTCACATCTGCACTTGTCACAGTCTCCTGGACTGATGAACAGACCTATACCTCCCCTTGTACTGTGTCTGCAAACTTCTCAGCATTTTCTTTGGTGCAGTTCCTTATCCTCACCTCCTCATAGGAAAACTGCTTTGTGAAGACCTCACAATGTCTATAGGCCTGGACTCCAGCCCAAAGGATGTACAACACTTTGCTGTTGGGTGGTTTCAAAAACTTGGTGGTAATGGCAGACACTGCAGCTGTTCTCTTCACAGTTATGATATTTTCATTCATGACTGCCAGAAGGGAGCCATTGCTCAGTTCAAAGTGTAGCACAGTGGCCTGGTGGGAGGGGACAGTGGAGTTGGCGCTGTGGCCCTCATAGAAGGTGACTAACTTGGTGGTCAAAGTGTCCTCTGCAGCACTACAGGCAGGCATGACCCACAGGAAACCCCTGTGCTTGGCCACTGGCACCATAGTGCGCACTGGATGCATGACTCCTTCTTCAGATCTGCTGGAGAAGTTGGTCAAAGCTGCCTCCAAAGGCAGGATGAGGAGACTGTAGCTGTGTTGGTGGCCCTGAATCTCTATCATGCTCAGAAACACTGATGCAGAGCTCATCTTGCCATCTGCCTTCTATCCTAGTATGGTCATTTTAATAATATTAATATTTCCAAACCATGAACATGGTATATGCTTCCATTTATTTGTTATCTTCCTTAATTTCTTTCTTCAGTGTTCTATAGTTTTCCAAGTACAGGTCTTTTACCTCCTTGGTTAAATTTTCTTTAGTAGTTTATTTTTCTTGTTGCTATGGTAAATGGAATTTTTTCCTAATTTTTCTTTCTGAGACTTCATTGTTGGTGTGCAAAAATGCCATGGATTTCTAAATATTGACTTTGTATACTATTATTCCATTATTTTGCTAAATTCAATTTTTAGGTCAAATAGTTTTTTGGTGGAGCCTATAGGATTTTCTAGGTACACTATCATGTCATCAGCAAATAATGGTGATTTTACTTTCTCCTTTCCAATTTGGATGTACTCCCCCCAACACACTTTTTTCTTGTCTAATCACTGTGGCTAGAACTTCCCTTCCAGTACTATGTTGAATAAGAGTGGTGAAAGCAGAAACCCTTGTCTTGTTCCTTATCTTAAGGGGAAAGCTTTTAGTTTTTTCCCATTGAGTATGATGTTGGCTGTAGGTTTCTAATATATGGACTTTATTATGTTGAGGCATGCCCCCTCTATTCCCACTTGGCTGAGTAATTTTTATCATAAATGGGTGCTGTACTTTATCAAATGCTTTTTCAGCATCTATTGATATGATCATGTTGTTTTTTACCTTCTTTTTGTTTATGTGGTGTATTATGTTCATATATTTGTGAATATTGTATCATCCTTGCATCCCTGGAATGAATCTCACTTGATCACAGTGTATAATCTTTTTACCATATTTCTGAATCCAGATTGCCAGTATTTTGTTGAGGATTTTAGTATCTTTTTTCATGAGAGATATTGGCCTGTAGTTGTCATTCTTTGTTGTGTCTTTACCTGGTTTGGGAATTAGGATGATACTGGCCTTGTAAAAAGAGTCTTTTTTTATTTTGTTGCTGTCTGGGATTTATTTTCTACCTTGTCCTCCAGCTTACTAATTCAATCCTCTGCTTTATCTAGCCTGCCTTTAATTCCTTCTAATGTATTCTTCATTTCTGATACTGTGTTTTTTATTTCTTCCTATCTTTTATTCATAGTTTCTATGTCCATTTTCACTCTGGTTTAGATCTTAGAAAGACCCTTGTATCTTCCATGCAGTTCCTCATGGTTCTCTCTGAGCTTCTTGAACATCCTTATAATCATTATTTTGAACTTAATGTCTGATAATTTGCTTTCATTCATTTCATTTAGTATTTGTTCTGGGGATTCCTCCTTTTCTTTTGATTGGGGGTTGATTACTAGTCCTCCCATTGTAGGAGATTCTTCTTGTCTGTTTCTCCTTCTTAGATTGACCTGCTTTGACTCCCTGTCTTCATGGTGTGGTCTTATGTTGTAGGAGACCTATGGAACTCAGTGGTGCAGTCTCCTTGATCTCCTGAGCTGGATGCTCTTGGGCTTCCCTTTATGCTGTTTGTGTGGGCTCTCTGCTTATAATTGGGCTTTGATTGTTGGGTCATCCTTTGGTGGGTCCTTCCTTCCAGTTGACTGACTGAGAGTCACATCTCCCAATATATCTTATATGCTGCTATACAGGTGCTGCCAGAGCAAAACAAAACAACCCAGGAAACAAACCCTTCCACAACCATCCTAGCAATGAAAATGAGCAAATATTAATAAAGACGTAAAGAGATAAGACTATTATAAGAAAGGAAAAACAAATATAAGATGACTAACTGAAAGAAAAATGAATTTAAGAGATTTAAGGGAGGAGAAGTAATAAGATTAGGGAATAGAAACAAGGCAAAGAAAAAAAGAAAATTAAACTTACATCATAAAAAAGGAGGGAAGAAGGCAAAATGGAGTAAGAGAAAGGAGGCATATAGTATTAGGTTTAAACAAAAATTTTTAAAAATATAGAACCAAATTGGAGAAAAAGATCTACCATAGCAATATAAACAACAAATGAGCCAAGGTTAATATAGAAGGAAAAAAGAAAGAACGAAAAGCTTATGAGATGTCTAGAGAAGAGAAAATTGATCTTTGAAGGATAAAAAGAGAATAAATACTAAGAGCGAGGAATGAAAACCAGTCTAAGACAGGGAAAAGTTAAAATTTTAAATGTAAAAAGGGGCAGGAGGAAGGCAAGGTGGAGTAGGAGAGCGGAATGGTAAAATTTGAGATTTGAAATACAAAAATAGTGAAGATCAAGAAATAAAATTGAAGAAATGCAACAACAGCCATCATATCCACAACCAAAAAGCAAAGATTGATAAAGATGGAGAGAGAATAAGGACATTTGAAGACAGGGACAAGAATGTGGGCTGACTAATGACAAGAAAAATGATTTGGAGAGGCTGGAGTGGGGAGAAATAGTAAGAGTGAGGAATGAAACAATTTGTAGCAAGAGAAAACAAAATTTAAAACAAAAATAAGAAGAGAAAGGAAGAGTGTAAAATGAAGTAAGAGAAGGGAAGAGCAAAATATGAAATTTGAAATTAACTAAAATATAAAAACTAGTAAAATAAAAGGCACAAACTTGAAGGAAAAGGAATGAATGTTAAAAAGCTATGCAGGAGAAGAAATAACGCAAATCATGAAGAAGACAGTAGTGGAATTTATCTCTGTAGAATCCATTATTTACCACTTCTTTCCCTTTCAGGATTTGCCCCTGGTAATGTCAGATGGTGTCCTAGTCATAGACTCCGACAGGTGTAGGTAAAGTTTCTCACTGGAAACTTTCTCCTGCAGCAATACTATAACATGGGGTGGTGGCAGGGTGTTGTGCCTGCTCCCTCCAGATATTCTCAGCTTCGGGCGGGCCTGCTCCCGCCATGCTATTTCTGGAGCCAGCACATCCACCGCCTTCTCTTTCCTCCCTTGTAGCTCGTGACTCCTGAGTTGCTCCGCAGCTTCCCCAAATGGGGGCAGCCAGAAATGTTGATTTGAGCAGAGGTGGCCAAAGTTGCTCTGCTAGGAGATCCCAGACCACCTACTCCCAAATGCCCTGCAGGCAAGCAGGCTCTTGCCCACTTATGCACACTCCCTATAGGCTCGTCCACATACACACTCACACAGGCTTTTACTCTCCACTGGATTTTCGAGTTGATCGCTCTGTGGTTTAGCTGCAAGAGCAGTCTAGGTCTGGGAGCAAGTGGATGGAGCTTCCAGCTACTCTGCAGCCATCTTGGATCAGTCAGAAAAAATTTTAAACATTAAAAGCAAAAATATTGTATTCTGATTCATGAAAAATATATCTTAGAAGTATAAATTTCAGTTTTTGTTTTAGAAAAGTCTGTTTTATCCTACTACTTCATTTTCCATATGCATGGTCATCAAAATACTAGAAATGCTAAAGGCATCTAACTAGATACTGTTTTTTCACTTTTAAAACAGGCATGGAAATATTTTTCAGCAATTTAAATTTGCAGCACTGTTATAATGAAATTCTTTTCAATTATAGGCTTGCACATTTATGTTCAACAAAGAGAAAAGCAACTAATATCATTTAAATTAATTTTAAATTTGTTTGTGGTGCCTTGAAAGACAGATATGTTCTTGCGTATATGTGTGATATATGGACATCCTCATTGACTTAGCATGGATCTCACAAGCTGGAAGGGAAAGTCACTTAGCCAGTACAATAAAGATATCAGTGCAGTATACCAGTGAACAATATTTGACACTAAATGCCTCAACCAGCCCTCTGTGGTCAGGAGATTGTGATCTGTTTGTTAAAAACACACACATTCAAAGAGATTACATGAAGGATTAAAATACTGTCATAAAACAGGTCACAAAAGTTCTACGATGGCAGAACATTAAGCTGAATCACCAGGGTGTCAAATCCTCACTACTTTTTGACCTTAGTCCACGGGCAATTAAAACAATCTTAGGTGTTCAAGACCATTAAGGAAAGGCCTAAAAACTTATGGAGGATGAGTCCAATTTTGGATACCTGGAAAATCAACACACTCATAGAAGTACCGTAAGACCCTTCTATTTTTGTGAAAGAACCTAGGAAAAGCCTAATTTCTAAGTGGATATTTTTTAAAAATGCCTACATATATTCCAGTTTTATATTTAAGAGACTCAGGTTTGCATTTAAACACTCAAAGTGTAGAGAAGCTGCAGTAAAACCTTATACATTATAAACAAGTAATATTTTATCAAAATACAACTTTTTATTTAGGTAATAGAAATTATAGGTAATAGAAATTATAAATAAGGGCCTTGTATGCTAGAGTACACTATGCAAAGGTAATTATTATTTGAGAGTAAGAATGTTCATGTAGATCTTGGTTAAATTTTATGACATACAGAAAAATTTGATGATATGGCCATAAGATTTACCTAAGAAAAAAGATGGCCTATGAAAACCTAAAATGTTCATTTTAAAAAATCTGAATAATCCATTTAAATATAAATCCATGAAGCCCTGGCTGGTGTTGCTCAGTGGATTGAGTGCCAGCCTGCAGACCAACGGGTTGCTGGCTTGGTTCCCAGTTGGGGAATATGCCTGGGTGGTGGGCTGGGTCCCCAGCTGGAGGCACACGAGTGGCAACCACACTTTGGCGTTTCTCTCCCTCTCTTTCTCCCTCTCTTCCATTCTCTCTAGAAAAAAATTAATTAAGTCTTTAAAAAATAAATATAAATCTATGAAAATGTGGGTCTTTAATAAATATATTATGAAATATCAGTATATTTCTTTAATCAAAATGGTATAATCTTATCTTAATGAGAGTGGTTTTTCCCAAACTGAAGATATATTAGTTACTACTGTGAAGATAACTTGCTGTTATACTTAATTACCTATGTCACAAAACTAAATGTCATCAGAATATAAAAATTATTAAGAAGAAAATCATCTTTGCTGATGTGAGATTTAAGAACCCAAATCACTAGGCATGTTTTATGCCACCAAACTACAGATGCTGTCTATGTCATACCCTACAGCAACTTTCTGAGTATTCCATATGGCTAGCAGAACTATTAACAAGCACATGCAAAAAATTGTGGGATGAAATAAAACAATAATTCAGACAATTGATTCATATGCGATAAGTGCCACTCAGAATTTTATGACATTATTTTAATTAAATAATTGTAGGCTTTAATTCCTGCTGTAAAAATTATTGAATGATTATAAATGGTTCAAATAATACATTTTATGTCATGTTATATATATTTTACCACAATAAAAAAAAAGCCTATATAATTATCAGTTAAACAGTGAATCAAACTTGAAATAAAGATTAGATTAGGCTATTATTGCCTTTCCACCCAAGCCTGTTATATCTGTCAGTGAGAAACCTGGCTCCCGTCAATTTCTATATATTTATTTGAGCAATCTTCCAGGATGCCACCAATCTTATGCTGCTGCTGCTTTCTCCTACCCTACAGGAGTGTGCTCCTGTCTGGGCTATCACACTCCACTCTGGGCTATCATGAATCCCCTTCCTTCTTCTCAACCTCTCCCCACCCCACTCCCACTGTGCATGCATATCTTCCTTAGCACCAGTTTTGGATTGAATTGTTTAGGAAGAAAAGAAAGAGAAAGGAAAGGGAAGGGAAGGGAATGGGAGGGGAAGAAATGGGAAAGAAAGGGAGGAGAGTGAACAGTGGAAAAGAAAAAAATATAGGAAGCACTTTATCTGCCCTTTCATTCTAAATGATAGCTTTGCTGGATAGAGTAATCTTGGTTATAAATCCTTGCTTTTCATCACATTGAATACTTCTTGCCAGCCCCTTCTTGGCTGCAAAATTTCCTTTGAGGAATCAGCTTATAGTCATACGGAAATTCCTTTGTAGGTAACTATCCGCTTTTCTCTTGCGGCTTTTAAGGTTCTCTATCTTTACCCTTCTCTATCAGTTTGTCTCAAAGTCATAATTATTACCAGTACCTTTTTCCTGCATCGCATATACTGGATTCCTCTCTTTTCAGATTACACTTCAGCAGTCTGAATTGCTCACAAGGCCGTGGCCCAGAACTCCATCTTTGAGTGGTTTGAACTCTTGGTTACCAGTTCTTAAGGACCAGGAATTTTGCTGTTGTCCACTTACAGTTATCTGGTCATGGAAACATGACAACAGCCCACAGTGCCTCCTCTGGATTCCTCATGGACGTCAAGGCTGTTTACTCCAGTCTCTGTTGGTCTTCTGGCTGAGTCTCTGCTATTGCTCACTTGCAGCAGCCACTGGGTGTGGAAGTTTCCAGAGAAACTATGGTAAATCCTAATTCTACATCTTGGTTTTCCAGATTTATGTATTCTAACTATTGTTGACAAAGCATCATCTATCAGTCATTGGTTCATTGCATGTATGCATCCTAGAAGACAGAGTCCTAATCCTACAAAGTATGATCCTTAAGATGTCACCTTATCTAAATCTTCAGCTGCCATTCTTTCATCTTATAGAGTAGGCTTATAAAAACTGGCCTGTGTGTTTTCCATCTTCTTTCCTCTTTTGCTTGCTTGATACAAACAATGTGGTGACTTTAGAAGCTATATGTTAAGTCTGGCTGAGCCACATAATGAAAGGAACTGAAACACCACATGAGGGACGTCAGTTACCAATTAGGAATATCCATTTTGGGTTCCCTATGAGCAAAATTTAAACTTCTATTGTATTTTGGTCATTGTCCATTTTGGGCATTATTAGTTAAATCAGCTAGTATTACTAGTAATGCAGTGTTTCACTGAGACCAACACTCTGAGTTAAACTTCCACCTTTACAAAAAATCAAAATAATAATTACATGAAAATTAAACCACATTGCACTTTAGTTGATACTTACCTGGTCTCTGGTTATTCACAGCTGATCTCAAAGTTGCAATGTCAAAATATGAAACTGTAGGTCAAGTAATGAGCATAATAGTATTAATAGTTTTAATCTTGACTATTCTATTCTCAATTTGTTACAATTGTCATTACCACTATTATCAGCAGTGGCAGTCATATTCATGTGCCCCATCTCAGACTACTCTGAGGGGATTGTGCAAAGTAAAATCCTAAGTGCCTCCTGTCTGGAGGACAGGAGAGTTATTCAAGCAGCCAATACTGACATAGAAAGAATAGTTCTATTTTATTTATAATGGTGATATAACACATGTAAAATAAAAATAAGCTATCTACTACACATACTAAATTAATTTCCCAGTTTTCCATAGCAACTTTGATTTTGAAGGATCATGAGAAAGAAGTGATTATTTTTTAATACTATTGATTTTTCTATGCCTTAGATCAATGGTTCTAAACTGGTACAATTTTGCCCTCAGGGGACATTTGGTAATTGAGCCCAAAATGTCAGTGATATTAAGGAGCTCTAACTTAGGTTATACTGTTTCAAACTTCCTTCCTTAATGCGGCTTATTTTGTAGTTAAAATCAAACTCAATACAAACTAAATAAAATAAGCCACTACAAAGTAGGGGAAATAAATAATGCTAATTGTTAACTGGCAGTCTTAGTATTCCTGATATCAAAACACCACTAAATAGATTTATCACTCCCTTGAGTATATTATGTTGTCTATTAAAACAGTAAAGCCAACATAATTTTTATGCTTATTTTGCACTCTTGCATAATCCTAGTCCTGGTTTTCACAATGGAGCATCAAATACCAGATGTTTCCCTGGACTAGGATTATCCATAAACTACATCATCAAAAGTGAGGTAAAGGCGGATATTTGCTTCTAACAAAGGAAATGCATGGCTAGAGAGTCTGAAGTGCAGTGATCAGGGGCAATCATTGCCACACAAGACCATAGGGGCTAGTGGGAAGAATGCCAACATCTCTTGGTGCCCCATAGTCTTGTCAAGCATTCACAGCTGTTTAAGAGGCACTAGATAACACCTAGATGTCCCACATGTCTACACTTTTCCTTAGAGCTACTCTGGGATTAAAGAATAGAATTGTGTGAAAGTGTAAAGTCACAATGTAAGGAAGGTACAACATGTACTTTCTTGCTGCCCTAACACAGACTCTGTTGACTTTAGAGAACCTCACCCTATTCTTATAAACCTGGCAAGCATTTTTTTTAAAAAAAGAAGTCTGGCTCACCGGGTGGGTTTTTTTTTTTTCTTCTCTTTCTCCTCCCCCCACCCTTCTCCAAGTATATTCAAGTTGTAGGAGTTGGTTCAGGCTTGTCAGTCAGGGATAAAGTTAGTTGTAGTCCTCCTATTCAGGGCAGTGTAGCTAATACAAAAAGTTCACACATATTTGGGGAATGTATGTAAGATAACTTCTCTGAGGATGTCACTATTTTCCACCAATTGTCTAGAGAAGAAACATAAAATCAATTTATTCTTACTTACAATAATCCTTTAAAAATTAAGTGATCTTATTTAAAAGCTTAACATTTGTAAATACAGTTAAACATCACTGACATAAGCTAATTACAGGCAAGGCCCATAATAAATTAAAGAAATACTCAAAAGAAAAGCAGTGCTGTAACTTTCAAATACTTACCATAATTTGTACTAATGCTAACAAAATTCTTGTAAAGAAAGAATGTTCCAGAAAATTGTTTTGGTGTTCTGAAGTATAATTAACAACATTTATCTAAATTTCAAAAGTTGTGTGTTAAAGTCATTAGAATAGTTTGTGGACAATTAACAATATCCACAGATGTGATATTTTTACTACTAATTTGTCAACCAAACCATTTCTTTGGAGATTAGGTAAAGGAAAGTTTTTAGCCCATATTAAGGAAATAGATAAAAATTACAAATTATAGGTGTTGTAAATTAGTAAGATATATAAATCAATAGGAAATCAAAAACAAAAATAAAATCACATTACTACATCTGGGACCTGAATTCATTAAGGCAGATGTTGTACTCAAATCATGCTTGATCTGTCCCATTTTAGCAATCTTCTACTTGCATCTGGTCAGCGGCTTCCTTCCATGTCAGCATGGCAGGTGAGATGACCTCGTTTCAGTCACACAGCTTCTCAGTGGAGAGCAGCAGAGCCTGGTTCTTGTCTTCTAAGAACTCGCTTGTTAGACATCTAACTGGGCAGCTGTAGCACTTTTCCAGTAAGGCCACTCATTATTCAAATCCAAGTTTTAAATTAGTTTGTAATGTTAATTTTCACTTATAGACAATTGCAAGATTTGGGGAAGAAAGGATGGGAGTAAAAGGAGAAAAGTACAAAAATAGGCAATGTGTTTTGTGTCAAACTAAAAAATGATTAATCTTAATCCAATCTTGGTCAAAGAGCCATTGCTTTCTTTCCAAAATTTAACTGTCCATATTTAATAGGACCTTGTTGATTCAGGATCCACTAATTGGAAATATTCAGATAGATTCTGGGTTTAAATATCTTTAAACTTCAATGAAGAAAGGTTAAGAAAGATGACAGTATAAATAAGGTTAAAGAATGAATATTAAGCTACTTGTGAAAATTAAATATTTTAACACCTCTTCAAGAATAGGTCTTTATAGTACATGAAACTGTCATGTTAATATAAAATAATCTGTAAGTCCTGCCACAAAAGGCCCTGGATTCAGCTGGTGATAATAGCAATTCATCTTATCATTTTCATTTACTCCAATGTTTTACACCTCTAAGCATATTAGACTCAATAGTGCAAGATTCTCAACTGTGGAGGCTTCTTGGTATCACTTGGATAGCTTTTAAAACGCTGTTCTCCAGAGAGTCTAATTTAAGTTGTTGTAATGGGACTCATATATTATTTAGTTTTAAAATCTCCCCAGATGATTTCAATGAATAGTTAGGTAAGGGAAGCACTCTTAGTACATTCTAAAAGTGAATCATTTGATCATAAGTAATATTTACAAAATGAAATGCAATATAGAATGTATGTAGGAAGGGTAATCTTAATTCATGAAACTTTTATGTTGGCTATGTTTGTGATTGTCAGTATGTGGACATAACTATTTATTTGGTTGCTATCTAAAATTTCTGAGCCTGAATTATGCTGATCTATTATGTATAAATATAAATACATTTTTATTAAATAATAAGATTAAAAGACCTCATTTGGATCTTAATTCAAAGTAACAACAGAATTTTATTCTAGATAACACATTTTACTATCAAAAGGACATAGCCAATATGAACAAACTGAACTAACAAGCAGTATAGAGACAGACTCATAGACAGAGAGCAGGCTGACAGCTCTGGGAGGGTTGTAGTGGGTGTGGAGGGATTGAACAAGAAAGAAAGAGAAAGAACTCATGGACATGAACAACCATGGTGATTGTGGGGGGAGGGGTGGAGGTAGAAAGGGTATGGGGGAATAAATGGTAATGGGAAAAATAAAATAAAAAACATCTAAGTGAAGAAAAGAAAAGAACAAAGTGAAAAAATGGGATTTATAACTAATAATTTACTGGAGAAAAAGGTGCAAAAGTTTAACCTAATTTTATATTAAACTGGTTGGGAAAATAAGTCCCAAAGATGTTGACTTAATGTGTTTCTAGTTGATGCCTATATGCATAAACATTTTAAATCACTGGTATCTTTATTTTAGCACATTGAATGTTTTAGTATTTAACACTGAAATTATTTCTGTCCCCACTTTAGTTGAAATTTGATATGTGATACTCTGCCTTTTAAATGCTGTGTGAATATCCTATCACCTTTTAATGTGCTAAGTCTAATCACATGAAGCTCCTCTGGAAGATACTTTGTTTAGCACTTTTGGTGTTGCAAGTAAAGCACAAAAGTAAGAGGGGTGAGTAAAATATCAGTTCCTGTAGTCACTTGGATAGATGCTGGTTTGGGATTTGAGAAATTATAGGCTCCATGATAAATATTTCAGACTGCTGACTACAATGAAAAGTAATTAAAGCAGCTATGACAACAGGTGCTGTGTGGGGGAAATGGTGCCTTTTATCATGAGGTTGTGGGTGCATGTGCTAAACGTGCTCATCATTTTCTCTTTTCTATTATTCACTGAATGCCCTGGGGAGATTATTCTGGTGCCAGCATTTATAGGATATAATGAAACCACATTAAATATGTATCTGATCGCTACCAACTGTGTAGAAGGCGTATGCTAACTATGGTTATGTACGCATAGTTAGACTCAGAGACCAGCGAAGTTTGACTTCACTGTGACTTCTTCGTGCTTGACCCACAGGCCTTCACTGTTTGGTTGACCTTTAATTCAAGCATCAGATATCCTTTTATTTGTTTGTTTGTTAAATGAAAACTTTAAGAGGATTGTAATGAGATTATCATTTTTTTAGACCTAAAGGTTTCCATCTAAGGAACTCCTTAACATATGGAGTGTGAACAGCAATGATGGAAAATGACTTTTATTCTCTCAGGTTTAATTACATATTTATTTGAATATTGAGCACCATATTTCACAACAAATCTCATTTTAACTCCATCCAACTCATAGACTTCTTTCTTCTTAAAAACAAAAGTCTTAAGATAATTTAGTGGTTCAATTTTGGTTAGCAAGGAATGATTAGTATGTCCATAACTCGTCGTCCTACAATAAGACAGTGAGTTAAAAAATATTTTATAAAATAAAATGCTCTACAAAGTTACTTGTGATAATGCTTTTTTAAAAACTTCCTTTTCTTAAAGGTCAGCTAAGCTAAAAGTTTCTAAGTTTTTACTTTTTACTTGTATAGAAGATGATTATAATTGAATGGTAATCAAACTGCTGCTTTAAATATAGAAGTAACTTTTATGTATATATTATTATTTTTTATTACAACTTTTTCTTTTAAGAAGATACACATTCTCCCAAGGTTACAAGGTTCTGAAATCACTTCTGTGTATATTTAGGTGAGTACTTGTTCATAGATGGCAACAACTTCATGGTGTATAGTTAGGTTTACTGACCTCAGAAGAAGATAAAGACAATTAAATCTGATAATATATAGTAATCTTCAATTATTTTATTAAAAACCTAATGAAATAAATTTAAAGGTTAAATGCCTTAAGTTTGTATACAAATTGACATCTTTATAATGTTTCAAATAAATTTGCTACCAAAGTACCTGAGAGCTTTGGAATGTCACACAAAATTTGATGGTAAACTATATCTGCTATATATTGTAGCTTTGTGAATATAAGAAAATAAGAATATTGCTAAAAAAGAATATTTGCATTTATTCTGAATTTTAAATCATTTATTTAAACAAATGTTTACAGTTGAGTACCTCCTACATATCTGGCACTATGTCAAGCATTTAAGACAAACAGGCTGAATAAGGACACTCTTATTAATCCAAGCACTTAAGAAATTGTTTTTCTTTCAGGGCGAGAGTTGAGGAGCCATCCTGTCAACCTTCTCTAGTGTTTAGAATTATTGACCTTAAAGGCAGAGATTCTCTCTGGTTGTAGCCCTGCTTCGGAGAGAATTCCCTGGGCATGTGCTTTAGACTTAGTGGGTCCCACAATTAAGTAGGAATGGAGCCACTAAGAAGGGAAATTTTAAATTAAAACTGACATAAGATTTTTTGATGCCTATAGATATTATAGCAGAATCCTGCAGTACAGGGTGGGCAAAAGTAGGTTTACAGCTGTGAGTATGAGAAACACAGAATTAATAAAGTCATTGTAATAATCATAACCTGAATGTCTTTTCCCATATAAACTGTAAGTCTACATTTGCCCACCCCTGTATGTGAACAATAGCACTCCTGCCTTCTGGTGGATGAGAGGTTAGCCAGGTTTTGTTATTCATTTATCTGAAATCTTTTATTCATTGACTTGTGTGCTGAGCAATGTGCTCTGCAGTGGGGTTACAAGTGAATGAGAGGGACACCATTCCCGCCCTCATGGAGCTTATGCAGATCTAGTTGGGAAGACAGATAAGGGAGCAGCAGTTACTATACAGTGTGGTAACCACTGTAGGAACAGAGAAGCAGGGTGCTTAGCTCAGCCTTGAAACTGGTGGTAGTGAGCCTCCTGCAAAGGCTGTCTCAAAGAATTTATAGTTGAATAAAGAGCTGTAAAAACATGTTAGGAAATTATGAGGGCCTGGGAGAATAGAGGAAGGGTTCCATGCAAAGCGAATAGCAAATAGCCTCTGGGAAGACTTAAGATGAGAAGCTTCAGAGACACGGAAACAAGGAACAGACTGACATCGATGAGAAGGGAGGAGGGAGAGGGGAAGAGGGGAAAGAAGGGGAAGGTTCTAGTCAAGGAACAGGTTTAAAGGACCCACGGACTGACTGTGGAGGGTGGGGGGAATTGAGTATGGGAGAGGGGGTGGGCGGGGCAGGGGAGAGTAATGTGAGGGCGGAATCGGGACAACTGTAATAGAACCACAGTAAACAAAGAAAGAAGGAAAAAGAAAGATCTGTTTGCCTGGATCACAGGAAGTGAGACTGGAGGCAGAATCAGGGACTTGTTACCCAGGTTAGGAATTTGAGTTTAGTCTAATGACAATGCAGAGCCATCTAAATATAGTGAGCAGTGCAAAATTTTTAGAAAATCGTTATAGTAAGAAGAAAGGAAAAAAGGTAGGTGGCAGAGAGAGGTCAATCATAGACTTTGGCAATAATCTAGATGAAAGATATTTGAAGAGAGAGCTAGAGTGTGGTAGCAGTGGGGATTAAATGAAGACATGTGAGCTGTTTAGGAATTAGTGTGGGAAGAATTTAATACTAATGTGAAGGATGCAGGACAAGGAAGAATCAAGTGTGACTTCTGGATTCCTAGTTGGAGTAAATGCATGAATAAGGATGCTATTTCCTTATAAAAGAGGACCACAGGAGAAAAAGAGATTTATGCAATTGGTTTAAAAATACTGAGCTTAAAGTGCTTCTGCAACATACAAGAAATACTTGGAGTGGAGCTATCAGTAGTAAATAAAGCCATGAGAAGGAGTATATACAATTGCTTAGAAAGAGTATGTGTAGGGAGGGGAAAGAAATAGGCCTGAACTACAACAAAATATAAAGCATACATAACTACAGAGAAGCCTAAAATTGAATTTGAGAATTGCTAGAGATCTGCAAAGCAAACAATGAAAGTCCAGGAGAACAGAAGCCAGCAGCAGAGTTTCAAAGGGAGGAAGTGGTGGTCAGCCTCCCATGTGGCTAAGTAAGATGAGTATTTTACAATTGTTCATTAGATTTAGACAAAGATCTTTTGTTAATTTGCCAAGGGCATATATAACTTCTGTATTAGATGTTATGTGCAGCCACTTTCTTGCTGTTCTAGTGCCATGATGTTCTAAGTACTATGCTAAGCATTTTAGTTATACTACCTCATGTGACCTTCACAATTGCCCTATGATCTGGTATTTCACAAACAAGGAAGTCAAGCTTACAAAAACTTGTGTTGAGCCGCAGAGATTTACAGTTGAATGTACATCTGTTTTTCCTTCAATACCACTCTGTCTCCTAGGAGTTCTGGCCCAATACCTGAGGATGTGAGATCAAGTCATAACTGTTGTGAGGCTGGTCCTGATGTGTTTTTAATTGAGTCTGGGCTGACACCTGGTTCCCACCTTATAATCCAGTTTGAACTTCCGTGTTACTGTTCTCTGTCCATGTTGTGTCTTGGAAATCTGTGTAGAGTGGGGTTTCTAATAGCTCTCCTATTGATATTTTGAGCTAGATAACATTGCTGCGGGGCTCTCAAGTGTACTGTAGGATGTTTAGCAGCATCCTGACCTCTACCCGCTAGATGCCAAGTTGCACCCACTCACTCTTAACAGTGACAATAAAAGATGTCTCCACACTTTGCTAAATGTCTCTAGGGGGCATAATTGCTCCCAGTTGAGAATGACTAGCATAGAGCCACAGTGCATTTAAGACTGATGCTCTCTCTTATTCTTATAGCCCTTGCTCTCTTCCTCTTCCACAGTTCCAAAAAACTGGAACCCAGTCCCTGGACCCTGCACAAGCTGTTATGGTGTTCCTATCCTGTCACCATTGGCTCTGAATAGGCTTTTCTTGGATATACTGCTGCTGGGCTCCACCAGCCTACAGGGAAAAATATGTTACACCACCTATAACTTCCCACCTGGTGGCCTTTACCATGTTTCTCTCTAACCCATTCTGTTTCTGAACTGCCTTTCCTTATTCCTACAGCAAGATGACTCCCTCTCTAATGTCTAGTTTAAGGTTCAAATGCCTGCTTTCTGTCTCTTCTGCTGTACTTAACCAGGAAGTTTCTGTCCATATTCTAAGATATGAGCCTTTGTAACACTAATAATGACACAGAAGTGTATAAGAGGGAGGGTATAGCAGCCCTCAAAACAATTTCCAAAGCATCTCTACTTCCCTTTGGAAAAAAAACAAACAAACAAACCTATTATAGCTTCAGTACCCATTGGTTAGTTAAAACGCACTTTCAAACTTTATTTTCTGTATTATCCTTTGGAGTAATGTCTCAAGTAAAGTAGTTCCTCATTTAATATTTACTATGCATTAAATTACCTTTTGCAAATTCTAGGGTTACATACTAATTGCAGAATTAAGGACATTAGTAAATAAGATGATGTCATTTGGCATACTCAAATCTATGCTTCCAATCTTTAATTATCACACTCACAGGTTTTGTGTTTCCATATTTGGGTTTCTCTTTTTCTAGAGTCATTCAGAGGCATTCTCCTCTTCTGGATCATTTCATCTGCTATGAGCTTAATTCTCTTATGATTCTTTTAGGCTTTGCAAACAAAATTGCAAGGAGAGTTCCAAATGCAGATCTCCTGGGGTTTTACTTTGTTTTGTTTCTATATGAATAAAGTAATATTTTCTGTTATAAACATTCTTTCTGTCAATTTTTAATACTGGGCCATATTAGACAATTCCATTTAAAAATTTAAAAAGTCAGTTTATTCAATGAAATATTCAGTCACCCTAGTTGATGAAATTTTATGTTAAATTCTTCTTCAACAGCAGATGACTTATTTTGCTTGTTTGTGTAACGAATCAACTATACCTACATGTCCTATAGTATGTATTTCTAATAGGAATATTGATCACGCACCTATAGCCTGTAAGACAATTTGAAAATGTGTCATTCTGGGTGTCAGCCATCAGGAAAACTAAGTTATAATTTATTTATGCAGGTGGGGGAATAATATTAAGTGTTCTTTGTATTTTATTCTATTTAGCCTTGATGTGATTAATCTAACACCAAGGGGAGTTCCTTGGTAGCAAGAATTAAGAATATAAATAACACTAGTCATAACTGAATGATTATTATGTGTAAGGCCAATAAGAAATTTATATTTTCACTTAATCTCATAGAAATTATAAAATGCTGGTGGACATTATTTTATTAGCTCTATTTTGTAGCTTGAGAAATTCAGACAGAGAGTTTAAGTAATATTTCCTAAGTGACTCAAGTAGTAAGTGGAGAAGTTGGATATAAAATTAGATCTTCTTAAGTTCAAAATCTCCAAGCTAAGCCAATAAATTACTAAAATTTCTACAATGGTGGCAGCCTAAGAGCAAGACAGGAAAATTACTAGAGCATTTTGTTAGTGTACTGTCCAATAGAAAAATAATATAAATCATATGTAGAATTTAAATTTTTATAGTAGCCACTTTAAAATAAAAAAGAAACATAAATATAATTTTGTGTAATTTATTTAACTGAACCTAATATGTCAAAAATATTTTAATATGTAATCAAATATTATTAATGGGGTATTTTTACATTCTTTTTGTCTGTTATGTTTTTGAAATCCAGTGTGCATTTTACACTTTCAGCACATCTCAGTTGGGACTATGCATATTTCAAGTGCTTAATAGTCTCTTGTGGCTAAAGGCTATTGCATTAGCACAGATTAAGATCCCAAAACAGGTTTGGGGTAACATATTTTAAAGATTGCTTTGTATCATGCCATTTTATCTCACTTTAAAAATTTTTCTGGCCTTGAGTAATTTTGTGTTTGAATGATCCAGTCTTAAAAGGTTGATGATGCTCAGTAATTCCCCTACCTGTACTAGTGGCCATCATAAATGGGGCAGATGAATTTATGAGGAATTCTCAAGACAAAGGTGAAATCAAGCAACAAAAGTCAGGGTTTTAGATTGAGCTGCTCCTTCTCTATCACAAATGGAAGAATTTTCCTATGAAGTTAATAATTGCCTTATATATTTGTTACAACAATTTAGAATTTCAGTGATTTCTGTATATTGGTCTTTGACCTTTTCCTTCTTACATAATGATTTTTTATTTTTCTGGTAAATTTACAAAAAGATGGCTTCCTGAAACGTGTGGACACAGCCCTTCCTCTTTTTTCTAAGATGAATCCAGTCAGGGATCTGGAAGTGGGCGATTGGTGTCTCCTCACCAGTCATGTCTCTCAGCTACCTTCAACCAAACTGATGATGCCCAAAATGCCACAGTGTATGTGGCAACAAACCTCCAACATGACTGCTATGCAATAGTCCCTTCTCTTCAGTAGTTCTAAAACCACTGTAGTTTAATACCAATCCTAGAAGCAGAATTCTGAGGTTATTCACAGGCATTGGGCAAGAAATCCAGGCTTCCATAGCCACTGACAATATTTATGAATAAGAATGGGTTCACAAAATGAGCAGAGTGTGTTACCAAAACAAAGTAACTAGGTATCTATGATGAAGAGCTTTGGCAACATCTATTTTTACCAGTAAGATATTTCAGGACATTTGTAATGTAATCATGATTTTTGAAAAGAGAAATAAAAGATGATAGCTGTAAATTTTGCAATAACTAACTTACAAATTTTGTATTTGTTGAAATTTCATTACAAATGGTGTTGTGGGGGGAAACCTAGATTCCACCAATTGAACTAAGACAATTTGAAGCACTGTAATATGCATGAAAGTGTGTATAGAAAATATTCTCAGTATTCACCTGAGGAGAGGTTTATTGATTTTAGAGAGAAAGGCAGGGAGTATAGAGAGAGAACATTGTTCAGTTGTCTCCCTCATGTGCTCCAACTAGGGATCAAAACCACAACCCAGGTATGTGCCCTGATGGGGAATCGAGCCCACAGCCTTTTGGTGTACAGGGCGATGCTCCAACTGAGCCACTCACCCAGGGCTAAAGGTTTCCCCCCTTTTATATTCTTCCTTGTTTGTGACATATATATTTACAATGCAAAAGTAGATGGGAGTTTAAAAGAGATATAAGCAGGGTGTGGAAAAAAGGCCTATATTTGATGGCCCCTGTGGTGATCAAGACTGATATTATGACTTAGAAACCACTGAGAAACACAGCAAAGACAGCTGAGAGGACATAATAAAACAAGTATGATTTAATAATTAGGCATACATTTGACTTTGGGCTTCGTACCAAGCAAGCTGACACCTAGAATTTGAAGCTCTACCTCCACTATTTCTTGAACAGACTTAAAAATGGCTAGGAGTTGGCTATGAAGTCCTGAAGTTACCTGATTCTCTTTACTCTCTGCATGCAACCTTATCGTCTAACACCAAAGCAGATTCTAATCTGGGAAGCATTTCAGCTTAATGTCTAAGCATGTAAGGTCCTCTGTTCTGACAAATTTCTCTAATTTGCCACACTCAGTATCGCTGAGACTTGGTCCTCAACAAAACCACAGCAACAACCAAAAGGACAATGGGAAATGCAAGTGGAGATCAGAGACGTTTGTCTTTTATCAGATAGATTGAACAGTGCTGCTCTTATTGCCTCCTCCCTCTCCCCCCACTCCCCCACCCCCATGGAAAGACAGAAGCCCAAGGAAATTGAAATAGACATTGTCCTTTCATATAGGTCAGTAGTTTGACTTTAGTCCAGTTCCTGATTACTGAAGTTTTTATCGTTTGGGAAATTTAAGCATAACCAGCTTGGAACTAGAAGACTTCTCAGAGAAGCAAAACGTGGAAAGCTTTGAATGATAGGTTCTTCCCTCTCTTTATTGCCTTTATGTATTCAAATAAAGAAGCCTACGAAAGGAGATTTTTACTGACATCCCTCATGATCATGTTTCTAAGAAACTTATAACTCAACCTGACCCTGTTTTTGTTTTTACTACCATTAAAACTTACAAAAAATTATGTTTAACAATGTCAGGCCAGTTTCTCAGTTCTTTGCATAAGAGCTTTTACTTAGACTATTACACATATCATGGGGAAAATATTTTGCAGCTACTGAAGAAGAAACTTGATTTTACCTGGATAACCATTCCTTGCCCTGGGCTGACAGCAAAAGGGCCAAGCTCTCCATATGCTGAACAACATTCCACAATGGCATAAGCACACAGACAGGTTTTGTGGCTGTTACTACTTGTTCTTATAAGAGCTAGTTACATTATTACTTCTCAAAACTATTCTAAAATTTTTCTTTCTTTTTATATATAGATGTTACTGATCTATGGCAACATACCAACATAAATTTAGTGGGATTAAACTAGTACCTCTAAAGTCATGAAATCCCTTTTCATCTACCTACACGCTCCTTTCTAAAACAAAACAAAACAAAACAAAACAAAACAAACAGATCAGTTCCTTAAAATGGTACTGTATCTGATGTCCTGTGAGATCCTTGATCAGTCAACCTGGGTTCAGCACATATCACAATCACATTATTAAATAAACCTCTATTTGTAAATGGTGTAAATTGTCCCCTACAGGATGAGAATTACCGAACATCCCAAACTCTCATATATTCCAAAATCTTCCTCATTAATCCGCTTCCTAGATAGAAATCCTCATGATTAAATCCTTTGTTTCACATCAACTACAGAGGGAGAAATGATGTCTACAGGAGACTCCTATTAAAAGGGAAGTGTACCCTATCTATAAGATACATAATTTTGCTTAAATTGTATCTATGCATCTTTGATCTCCCCTACGTAACAGTGAGTGTTGTGAGTGTGGAACTCCTACTCATTTACATGCTAAACTGATCATCTTTTCCACCATACCCAGCTACCTACCAAATATTTGATCCTGCTGAAATCAAAGAATCAGAGGATTAGGGAATTCCTTTCACACCAATCTACCTTTAAACTTTTCTGAGAAGGTAAGAAATTGTCCTACTTGTATAAACTTCTGACAGTAACTTCCTGGTGGGAAAATCTATTCCCTAATTAAGTTTAGAGCCACTATAAAAATAACAAAAATAAAAATAAAAATAAAAATGAAGAGCAGTTAAGACCCACAGGAAGAAGTTTCCTGCAAGTTAAGAAAACTCAATGGCAATATTTTCTTGATGACAAAGTTATAACCCAGACTTTCTTTGAACCGAGTAATGAAAAGTTAATGTATTTTTAGATTACCATATACTTGAATATAATCTGTAACAGTGACATCTGGTGGCTTTTATTATAATGCTGTGGTATCTTGTGTGAAAAGTCATGCCATAATGATATAGAATTTTAACATAGCTTTGTGCTTTGTGTGTACAAAATAAACAGATGCATATTCATGTTTTCCCAAAGTATGCATTATGAACTTGGTACATCAGAATGTCAAACACTTTTGCAAGCTCTCAAGTTTGAAACTTACACATAAAAATATACAAACTAATATTTTAACCTTAAACTTTAAAGAATCACACTACCATGAACTTGCAGCCTTTAAATTTATGTGTATTTAGCTTTCATTCATTTTCCTTCTGTTAATAGAGTGCAGGCTCAGATTGGCATATTCTTTCATAGCTGCTTCCAACACCAGTCTGTCACTCACGGTAACTAAAACCCCAGGTCGTCTGGAATAAATTTAATTCATTGCCCTCTTGAGCTCCACTAGGGCTAAATGAAGAGGGAAGGGTGAATAGGTGAATCTCAGTTTTTCTCTCACGGTGTTAAATGTTAATGATGACCTTGACTTGTCCGTGTGTGCTTTTCCCCTCCCCCCAGTCCTGAGGTCTGACAACCCAACTCTGAAACACTTTCCAAACACAATGAAAAAAACAACGGGAGACTAGTTTTTATATTACCAATAAAGCTGCGTTTAAAAATTTATCATGTTTTAGCTCCATAGAGTTTTAAAATACTATCCTTCCACTTTTTTTACTGGCTGGAGAGCAGTCAAGAGACTGATCTATCTGGCAATTCCCAGCTCTTAAACTTCTTTGACAGTCTCTTT
This sequence comes from Furipterus horrens, assembly GCF_987537825.1. Taxonomy (NCBI): domain Eukaryota; kingdom Metazoa; phylum Chordata; class Mammalia; order Chiroptera; family Furipteridae; genus Furipterus; species Furipterus horrens. Next base: position 111,145,515 of record NW_028327172.1, on the reverse strand, counting down.
TGTAGATGTTGGCTGATGTAGAACTGCTGTGCAGAAATGCTACCATAAAGGGATTAATCTTGTATTTTCTATAGGTTGGGCACTGGGATAATATATATTAAGTAAACTGTACTGTTTAATTTGCACTGTTGAGTCTGGGAGAGACATGTGGCTCAGATGGCAACATTTGCACTTGTGTGTGCAAGTTGAAGGTGATCTAAGCATCAGACCAAACTGATGGTATTGCCAATTGAAATGTGCTATTTTTAAGTATACTCAAATAAGCAAATCTATTGGTTCACTTCAGTAACCTGTAATTTCTGCTTTGTTTGGGGCACATTATTGGTAGTAGGTAACAGTACTTATCTAGGGAAGTACTTAGAAAGTTAGTCAGAGAAACAAATTTTATTCAAGCAAGCTTTTCTTCAAGTAACTGAATTGTATTAACAACAATTTATTGTTCCCACAACACTAAACTGTGAATATATTCAGACAAAGAAAATATTAGATATAGAAGCCATTTTGTAAACAAGTCATGTGGTGGAGCTGTCGATTCAAAGAATGAATTGATACTAATAGTAAGTTTTGTTATCTCTTAATCTTTGGGGTTAAGGATTCTTTTTTCAGGTATATATAATCTGTGGAACAATGGATCAGGGTTAGTGTCAGTCTGCTCTTTATGACTGTTTACCTTAGTCCCCATAAAAAACAGAGGACTCGATGAATTTTTCCAATCTGATGGAAATGTCCCCAACTGATAATCCCATGTCTCTACTAACCTCCAGGCTGATAACTATCATTTAACCAGACATCCAATGACACCTCAAACTTAACAGATCCAAAAAATTTGTGATCTCCCCACCAAAGCATCTTCTCCCACAGTATTCACCATCTCATTAAATGGCACCTTCATTTTTTTTTAAGCAGCTCACTCAAATTATCTTGAATCATCTCTGACTTTTTTCCTTCTCTCATAAGCCATATCCAACCCAATCCATCAGCAAATCTATTTGTTTTCTACCATCAAAATACATTCTGATTCAATCGTTTCTTACTCCTCTTCCATTAATTATCTTTGTCCAAGCAACTATTTTTATTCATCTGATTATTCCACTCTTTACCCTACTGTATAATCTCATTTCAGCAGCCAGAAAAATCTTTTTAAATCTAAGTTATACCATGTCATCCTTTTGTTCAAACTTTTCCAAGAGATTCACTTTTTATTCAGAGTAAATTTTTATAATTGCTTGGAAGTCCCTACTGAGTCCTTCTCTACTTCCTTTATATTCTATATAACCTCCTTTGCTTAAGCTCCAAAACACAGCTTTCTTGCTCTTACTAGACTATGCCATCCTCCTGCTGGTTCTGGCAGGCCTCTACACTTTCTGTTCCCTCTGTTTATAACATTCTTTTTCTAGATAACTTCCTTTCTTGCTCTCTCATTTTTTGCAAATTGTGCCAGTGAGGTTTTCCCTGCCTTCTGTGTGATTATCTCCTTCCGTCCACCTCTGTGCTTGTTATCTTCCTCCTCTAGAATTTTTCTCCTTTGATCACCAACTGGCATTTTGCTTATTTTATTTATGTATTTGTTTACTATCTATTTATCTCCTACTCATTTCCCAGAATATAAACTCTTTGAGATTAGTGTCTGTTTTGTTCATTATTCTCAGCACATAGAATAATGCCTAGAATATAATAAAAACTCAATAAATGTTTATTGAATGAATGGATTGATTACCTTAGCTACATCTGGTAACTATGTCTCCTCAAAGAAAAGAACCTTCGGGTTAACTGGATATGTAGCATCTTGTTTCTGACTAATCTGCTTTCAAAAGCTATTGTTGGTATTATAGAGCTTCAAAATTACTAAATTCACCGCACTAGACTTTTTCAGTAATTGAAAACTAGCTTGGGGAATATTTGAATTAATAATCATTTCATTCTGCCTCTATTTCTAACAACTCCAAGAAATCCTTGAAATGCATTTTCTGCCTTATTCTTGAGAGCAAACAAAGATTAATTAGCAAATTAGACACTTTGGTTGTTTCAAATGTAACCCTGCCTAGTAAGTTAGAGGCTAGTCATTTATTTTGGCTACCTATTGCTATATAATAAATCACCCAAAACATGAATTTGCTCATAAATCTCAATTGTGGAAAGACTTGGCAGAGATAGCTTTCTCTGCTAGACTCAGTATCATCTAAAATGGCTCAAAGGCTGGGGCTGGAGTTATCTGAAAGCTCACAGGTGACATCACCTATGGGCTGAGATCTCAGCTGAAGCTCTCTGCTGGAATAACTTGACATGCTTCCCCGGAGGGTTTGGGCTTCCCCACCATATGGTGACTGGGTTCCAAGATTGAGCATTCCAAAGCATGAAGCCCTGGTAGAAACCACATCGCCTTTTACGAATCAGCTTTGGAAATAATGTAGTGTCACTTTTGCTGCATTCTATTTGGCAAGGCCATCCAAAGGCCTGTCTGATTTCAAGGCAAAGAGAAAGCGATTCCATCTCTTGATGGAGAAGTGGTAAGATTCTGAAAGAGCAGGTGGGGCCAGAAATATCATTATGGTAATTTTGTTGGAAAATGTAACTTGTCACAGCTACTGCATAGTATTTGTGGTAGTTTGAGCTCTACGTTGATTAAGATGATATTCTATTAATAGAGCTCGTGGTGAAAATCTAGGATTTCCATGTTGTCTCTCAAATGATCAGTGTACTGCTATCATACAGAGGTAGTGTGGTAGTTTTAACATGTACACAAATCTTTTACACTCTACCCATAAAGAAGTGAAAACTTTGTCCCCTCCCCTTGAATATGGGATGGCCTTAGAGACTTGTCTAGAATCAGTACAATTCAGCCAAAGAGGCACTGTGGTGATTTCAAGGCATCTTTTACCTTTGTCACCAGAACACTTGTGTTTAGAACTATGAGCTGCCATATAAGAAGTCCAACCATCCTTATACCTCATTGCTGTGAGGAAGCCGAGGCCATGCTCAAGAGACTCTGTATAGGTATTGTGGTTGAGAGTGCAACTGAGATCCCGGTTGATAGCCAATATCCATTGCCAGCCATGAGAGCCAGTCATCTTAGATGTTCTGCCCCCGTGAGCCTGGATAACTGCAGCGGCACCTGCATCTGACTGCAACCACATGAGGAACCCCAAGTGAGGACGAACCAAGTGAGAATTTCTGACCCACAAAATCAGAAGCAAAATAAATTGGCTGCTTTAAGCCACTAAATTTGGAAGTAATTTGTTATTTAACAAAGAAAAACAAACATATAGGGATAGTGGCCAAGAGAATCTAATTTTTGTTTGAGAACTAAAATTATAATTTTCAATTCTCAATTTGCTGTATAAAACATAGGTTGGTTTTAATGATTAAAGCTTTTATTACTTTTTTTGTAGTAAAATAATTTCAAAATCAGAGTAAGAACCTCTTTCATTTATAGAATTATCAATTCTAATCCTTTTAAAAGATTATGAACATGCTGGTCTGTGTACAAAAAAACATGAGGTTACGCTTATGTAACTTTCATCCAAGCCTCTTCTCAGTTGGAGAATATCAAATCATTAAAGTGTATTGACCATGACTGTAGTTAAAGTTAATTGTTTAATATTTTAACTGTTTTGTTATAATAAATCTGTACAACTGTTTGGTTGCTATCACTTTTCTGTAAAGGTTCACCTTGTTATACAATTTTTAACACAATTTTTATATTGTTAGATCTTTTAAAAAATGAGAATGTTAGCAAATGTTAATAAGCTTTTAAAAATGACATCCTCACACAACAAAAAAGGCAACAATAAAATGCAGCTCAAAAACGCAAACACACAGGAGACTTCCAGCCAAGATAGAGGCCTAGACTGATTTTCTCTGTCTCCCTCCACAACTAAGAAGGACTACAACTACCACAAAACCGTAATTAACCAGAAGTTCCAGAAAATAAATGGAAGTCCAATGTATGAAGCTATAAAGAAGTTGTGATCATCCGGAGGGGTAGGAGGGGCGAAGCCAAGGCAGAGAGGTCAAGCTGTGCTGGCGACAGCAGTGGGATGGCGGTAGGCACAGACACCCATATTTAAGGGGAGGTGAGAAGCACCTGGGAGCAGCCCCGGCTGCAGACCAGACCTGTCAGCTTGTGATTCCAATGCAGGGGAAGGCGACCCCCTTTGTCTTGGACTGTGAGGCCCAGAGGGGTTGGGGACAGAGGAGGAGAGTGAACAACAGGAATCCATCTTGGATTCCCACTCCCACAGATAATGCCACAGTATGGTGAGAAGGGTCACCCCATTGTGACGAGTGCAAGGGGCTCCACCCCCTATAGTGTAGGAGGTGTGACAGCCCTGCCCAGGAAGCAAAGGTAAACACAATACTGTCAGGATGGCACAGATCATGATAGAGATCCCGGTGATGCAGCTGACCAGCCAGCAAATATCTAATCTAATGAAGCTGCAGACAGGAAATCTTTCTGAGGCTCAGTTCAGAGCTTTGCTTATAAAAATGCTTACAGACCTAACAGCAGATCTTAAACAAGATGGGGAAGGAATGAAGGCTAGTCCTTCTGAAATGAACAAAAACATACAAAACTAGTGGTGAGGGCAAGAAAACCAGGGATCAAATCAACAAATCAGAACATAGGAAAGGAACAAACAGTCAACCAGTGCAGAAAGAGGAAACAAAAAGTTAGGAAAAGGAGGAGAGGCTCAGAAACCTATGGTACAGCTATAAGTGGGCCAACCTCCAAATCATAGGGTTGCCAGAAGGTGAAGAAAAAGAACCAGAAATTGAAAAATTATGTGAAAAAATAATGAAGCAGAACTTCCCGAACTTGGGGAAGGAAATAGACTTACAGGTCCAGGAAGCACAGAGAGTTCCTAAAAAACTGGACCCAGGGAGAACCACACCAAGACACATTATAATCAAAATGTCAAAAATTAAGGATAAAGAGAGAATCTTAAAAGCAGCAAGATAGAAGAAGAGAATTATGTACAAAGGGGCCCCAGTAAGACTCTCAGCTGATTTCTCAAAAGAAACTGCAGGCAAGAAGGGACTGGCAAGAAATATTCAAAGTAATGAAGAGCAAAAACCTACAACCACGATTACTCTGTCCAGCAAAGCCATCATTCAGAATAGAAGGGCAGAGAAAGTGTTTCCAGGACAAAGTAAAACTGAAGGAGTTCATCAGATTCAAACCACTGTTATATGAAATGTTAAAGTGACTTGTTTAGAAGAAAGAGGATCAAATTTATGAACATTAAAATGAAAACTGTATCACAACAACCAACAACAGAAGCTAGGGAACTGAAACAAAGGCCAACTAAGTAGGCAAGGAGAGTGGGAAGAAAATTATAGGTATGGGGAACATTTTGGGGAGAGGTCAACAGGGAGGGGGAGGGGGGAAAGGGAGGGACATGGCACAGGAATTAAGAAACATAGTAGGAGGGAGTGGAATAGATAGGAAGCTGTTGAGAAGAATTATATGCACAACCAATGGGAATGGACTAAGGGGGGGGGACAGCTGGAGGGAGGGGAGTCACTGGGTGGAGGGGAACAAAGGAAAAGGAAATTGGAACAACTGTAACAGCATAATCAATAAAGCACATTTTTAAAAAGTTATAAATGCATCTCAAAGTTAGAGAAATATGGGAATGGCAGACTAAAAATAGTGAGACAAGTAAGAAGAAAATAAAAATAAGAATTAGTGCGAAAAGTTCATCTACTTTTACTGTGAAACAATTTTTAAAAATCATAGTAGTAATGCACATATTTTTTTCATTGTTTCTCATTGAGGGCTGGAGTGTTATAACTCAACAAAATTATTTTTTTCAAGTACAAACTAAACATTATTTACTTAACTTTTTTTTGTGATAGAACAGAAACAAAGGGTGTGACTAGAGAATACTGCAATTAAGAGAACGCTTTCCTCCTGGTGTGCTCGTAAATACTCCTGCATTCTAAGAATTGTAGTTTGGGTGTGTCTAGAGCAAATCTATAGTTAGTAAGAATAAAATCAAGTTTGTAGCAATCCAACTTTATACAAATCAGATGGGAACCATATGTTTTTTAGTAAAAAAGTGATAGAACTGTAAGACTCAGGAAAGGTAAATATTAAATTTTGTCTTTTCCTTTCCTTCCTTCCTTCCTTCCTTCCTTCCTTCCTTCCTTCCTTCCTTCCTTCCTTCCCTCCTTCTTTCTTTCCCTTTTTCCTTCCCTTTTTTCACTATTTTTGACTTTTCATATCTATTTGAGCATAGTTGAGAATCTCATCCCTCCCTAAAAAGGTTCAGCTTTTTATTTTCAGATGTAAAATACAGCACTTGTGAGACCTTTGAGGTTATTTTGTTACCTTTGGGACTTCAGCTAAAACGGTTTACAATTTCAAACAGCTCCAATCTCCATAGAGTGTGTCTGCGTGTGTGCCTGCACGTGTATGCTAGCTTGTGTGGGTAAATAAGAGGCATGCCAGGCAGCATAAAACATTCACCGATGAGAGGTCCTGAATCTGGTTTGGCAAATCAGGATGCACTGTGTATGAGGGTATTACTTACACGAGCGGCAGCTGTTCTTATGACTCTAACGTTAAACACATTGGCTAAGTATATTCTGAAGCCAGTGATAAACAAGTGTCTCAAAGATACATCCATACAACAGCACATGTTTAGCCTTTTGTGCACTACAATGGGTGTCCCACATCAGCTTTCTTCTTCTTCAGGTTTCCTGCAGCCCCCTGACTGTCCCTGTCACCCAGTGCCAGATGGGAAGTGAGAGCTCAGCTGATCCACCTCTTTGTGGTGGAAACCCCCAGAGCTTCAGCTCCAGGCTACAGGTTACTGAAGCCGTCATGAAAAATTCAGAGCTGATATTAACAAGTCTGCTGAAAGTAAAGTGGGTGTCACATTATCCACCCTGCCTTTCAGTTAATACTATAGGTACTGTCGCCAAAAGAAGAAATGCATACTTGCTGGGTATGTGTTCAAAACTATTTGGGTTGGTCTATGTAGATTCAAAACCAAAAAGAAAAATGTAAAAGAAAGAAGAAAAATCAGACAGTAGAATTACTGAGAGTGGTGGAGAAAGAGTAGAAGAGCGAGTTGGAAGGAAGTGGCCTCCTAATACTTTGAATGAAATATGGAAATATTTTTCTGAAGTCCCAGTTCTGTAGCTTCATTAAATAATTAAACATGTTTATGATTATTTTATACACATGTTGCTTCAATATTTATCCAGTAACAAGTCCATTTAATAAAATTTCTTTAAAAAAGACTTAACAATCCTCTAGAAAGTTTTTTGAGATGCTCAAAAAATTACCTTATTATTTCTAAAAACAAGCCAATAAGGTAGGCAGTATTTATTATTAACACCATTTTACAGGTTAGGAAACTGAGGCCCTGGAAGGTTAAGCGACTTGACCCAGTCATGAAGTAATTAGCAGATTTAAATCCAGGCAGTTCCTTTCCAGATCCTGTAAACTTAACCACTACTCTTTCACTACTACTTATTCATTTATATTTCAAAGAATACAGAGAAATTCAAAGTATACTGTTAAATCCAAATCAATAGAGACTTCATGCCTTTAAAAACAAAGCAACATTTTACAGAGGAAGTTGAAGTCTTAGTTGGTAACCAACCTCACTCTACTATCCTTCCATTTTCTTCAGAGGCAACTATTTTAATGAGTTTACCTGTATATTTTAAAACATGATTTATATAAATACATACATAGTATAATTTGATTTTTTGAGATCTATCCCTATTAAACATAAACCTTTAAAAGAAATCCTGGAGGACTATGTGAGTTTGTGAGAATTTAACGGGGAGGAAAAAAACAGCAATAATCCAGCCATAGGCTACAGTACATATATTACCTCATGAGCTGAATTGGGTTTAATAGGAGCACATAGGAGGTCTTAGCATGAATGCAATGATTTAGTAGCTAGACATACACATCAACCAACTGTCAGGCTCCTTTGATTCCCACTCCCCTTTCTAATGAAATGAGGGGGCCAGACCTCATCAGAAACTTTAAAGAAAACACATTGAATCTCTTTACAATTAAGACATTTCTTTTTTCTTTTTTCTTTCTTTTCAAAGCATACTCATTTATGTTACTGTCAGATCATAAAATCATTCCTGAAATTTCATCAGGGTTAAAAATGTTTTTCAACTCTAACGTTATAGCACATACAATTTAAATAAAACCAAGTTATTGTGAAACTTTCCCAGTGAAGATTCCAAATAGCTTAGAATAGAGACAAGTTTCGCCTTGCTTCCAACAAATAGAAGCTAACTAATACCGGGAAGAAAATAGTAAATGAATTGACTATACGTGATTTGCCCATAACCCAACCCCCTTGGTAATCTAAGCAAAAGCTATTTAGTTGTAAAAGCCTAGAACATTATCTGGGGCTCTTCATTCTTAGTCTAATTCTTTTGCTTCTTTAAAACACAGTCTTTTAAGATAGGAAGGAAGAGAGGGGATGGGAGGGTTAAGCAGAGTGATTAGAAATATCAGTAAGTAATATGATTATTATTCTCTAGCAGGTGCGAGTTTTATTAGTGTAAACAAGCAGTATGACAAAGCAGAATTGTACCATATAATGAAATATTTCATCAGGAAACAATTATAGGATTTAACTTGTTTTAGTTATTACCATTTCTCAAAGTTTATCATTTGAAGGCCAAAAATAAGATTTACCTGTAGCAACACTAGAGTTTCACATATATTTAGCTACAGCCCAATTTAAAAATCAAAATAGCTGTACAATGTTTGATTTTAAGAGAATAATTTTTTCTGAGAGTAATGTAAAACTTCAGGTTAATTGCAAGAGCTTTGCAGATTGCTTGGTTGTCATAAATCTTGCCTTCATTTACCAAGAATTAAATAAGCAAGCAACAATGCCAAAATCACAGCTGAATGAAAAAATAAATTCTAATAGTTTTTTATTTCATTGTTTGGGTTTTACCCTAATTAATTTGTCAATATTTTTACTTTATGACAGTGTCCCAGAGTGTGATCATTCAAGTACAATCTAAAACTACAGTCAGAGAATCTCTTTCTTCCTTTTCCCTTTATCTGATGAACAGTTTTCAGTTACCTGAAATTAAACAGGTTTGACAAGATAGTCCTTTTATTATTTTATTTTATTTTAATTTTTAGAGAGCAGAGTTCATTTTGTTTTATTTTTACCATTTATACATGTTTAATTTAATTTAATTTTTTAAAATTATACTTTACTGATTATGCTATTATAGTTGTCCTGATTTTTTCCCCCTTTGCGCCCTTCCACCCAGCACTCCACTCCCTCAGGCAGCCCCCCCCCCACAATTGTTCATGTCCAAGGGTCATGTGCATAAGTTCTTTGGCTACTCCATTTCCTATACTGTACTTTACACCCCCATGGCTATACTGTAGCTATCTATTTGTACTTCTTACATCCCTCCTACCTGACAGCCATCAAAACACTCTCCATATCTATGATTCTGCCTCTGTTCTTCCTGTTAATTGTTTGTTTTTTAGATTCAATTGTTGATAGATATGTATTTTTTTGCCATTTTACTGTTCATAATTTTGATCTTCTTTTTCTTGAATAAGTCCCTTTAACATTTCATATAATAAAGGTTTGGTGATGATGAACTCCTTTAGTTTTTTCTAGTCTTGGATGGTCTTTATCTGCCCTTCGATTCCAAATAATAGCTTTTCTGGATAGAGCAATCTTGGCTGTAGGTCCCTGCTCTTCATCATTTTGAATACTTCTTGCCATTCCCTTCTAGCCTGCAAAGTTTCTTTTGAGAAATCAGCTGACAGTCTTATGGAAACTCCACTCTAGGTAACTAACTTCTTTTCTCTTGCTGCTTTTAAAATTCTCTTTTTATCTGTAAACTTTGGCATTTTAATTACAATGAGTCTTGGAGTGGGCCTCTTTGCATCCACATGTTTAATTTCAATTTGCAAAAATATAGTTTAATAAATTGAAAGTTTGAAGAAGATTATGAAGGAAAAGGAAGGATCTTATTTCTATCACAATGGCAAGAAAGTAATTTTAAGTGTTACTTGAAAATTTGTTAAGTATAATGTAATCCCATACCACTGAATTCATTAGCTGAATGTTCCTGAGTAGTGGTCTCTGACTTCTAGGAGGTAATTAAAAAACAGAACTTCAACTTCAAAGCCTCAACACTGGAAGATAATTCTAACACATGTCAGTACCATTTATGATAGACATTATTTTATCTTTCTTTTCATGACAACCAACATGAGTACTTTTGTTTTATTTATGAATCTAATTGCTCAGATGACTTCTGCTCCCTTGAAGCATTCAATGTTCTCATTTATCCAACTAGACTGACAGTAACCTGAGGACAACCTTTCTCTTATATATAATAGGTGCTCAGTAAATTTTTACGTGTCAGGAATTTTATTGAATTGATTTAGAATTTAAACCTATAGCTTATATAATCATTATATTGAAATCAGCAGTAATAGATATATAATTTTCAAGTCAAAATTTCTATGATTGTTTTTATAGACTTTGAAGTTTTTTTAGCTTTCACATAACCAACTTAGAAGAGGTAGGCAATATTGATAATTTTATGTGATAAATAGCAAACCTTGAACTTATATTACAACTTCTCCTTCAGAATTTGGGTTTACTAATATCAGTTCTTATTTCCTTAATTGCAGGTCCATGATGAATAGGCACAACTTTCTATTTTTTAGATAAAAATGTGAGTCACAGAGAAGTTTAGCAACTTGTTCAGTATTTATGCTTCCTGAACCCTATGTCTTCTGTTTTCCTATTTATATTTAATTTTAAAATGTCTTTTAGCCCATATTTACTTAATAGAGCTGTATTACATCTCCAATATACATAAAAATGGGAACATTAGAGAAATATGGTCTTATTTAAGATGTAGTTTTATCAATACAACAACCAGGTTTCTATTACTAAAATAAGTTATCAAAATAATTATCTTGATAATCAGTATACTTATAAAAATTTTTTCCTATGAAGGCAGTATTTTACAATAAGCTTTGAAAGTGACCTTCAGACATAAGGACCTAAGTATGGTTGTGCCAACATGTTTGTAACATGCAGTTCAGTTTGATGGAGGAAAAGGTAGATGAGGACCAATACTTTGAAGCAGTAATCTTTTTAGGAACAATTTGACAAAAGGAAAGCAGGCTCAACCCAGGCTTTCTGATGTTATTTCATCCCAATAGAGGTTGAAAACAAACATATGTTATCTTACAGATCTAACTTCATGTTCTTACACAGGCAATCAGTCAAAAATTACACATAAACAAGAATTTGCTGTCTTATGGCTGATTGTCAGAACTCTGGAAGAAGAAAAGCCATAGACACCAAGAAATCCTTTCTTGTCCAACTTCATGAAAAGTTAGCTAGTTAGTTGGCTTTAAAATAATCTATATATATATATACTACATACAACCTGATATAAGAAGTAACCCTGAAAATCACTAATGTGAAGAACTTGACCAAACACATTGATGCTGTCTCCACTATTTTATTGAAGTACAGTCACAGAAATATTTTAGTGAGATAAAATTCATGGTAGAAATTATTATTTCTATCCAAATGAGAATATGAGCTAGAAAAAATTTTCCTGTTGAAAATTTTCACTTTTAACTAAAATAATTGCATATTTTTCTTTTAGACTACATTTCTATTGTTTAAAAGAGCATTTAAATATTACCATAGAATAATATTTTTGATAATGAGACTACTGAGTCCAAATGCAATGGATGTGCCACAAAAGTTATTAAATTTTTATTACCTAAAAATTTCCATGATTCATCTCACATTCTGCTGTTGGTACAATTAACATAATGAGACCAATTAATAATTTACTGACTTTTTTATTTAAGTTGTGTCTTTGATGGTTATAAATGACACCATTTAAAAAAAAAATTCCAAGTCTTTATTTCCTTACTATTTAATCTGTTACTAACATGGTCCTGGCAGCTTTTATACTTCTTTATTGTTTACTTAATAAATAATTGATAAGTGAGCTATAGAACTTCCTTTCCCACTTTTACAGCCTTTTTCTAGAAATGCCATTTTCAGCTACTTTCATTACCTTAAGTTTATATTCCTATATGTAAACTACAAGTTTGGGGCAAAAACATATATGAATAAAAGTAAAATAAGGTAAATATTCTCATTGAAGCTTTTCTGTTCCTGAAAAATTCCCAGAAGATCAATGGGACTAGTGGAACAATAGATTTCCTGATCAAAAAGAAATTTCCAATTATGCAGGGATGGATAGGAGAGTAGAAAGAAACTGAAAAAACTGGAAGAATATGGTAAGAACAAAGGATTTTTATTATGCAGCCTTGCATTGTAAAAGAGCAGGTAGTGGGTATAAAGAGATAAAAAGTGGGCATTTGGAATTTCAAATTTCTGAGGAGAATATCTGACAAGATTCAGGATTAGTACTGAGACTAAGTGGAAATCAATGTCATTGAAATTGCAGAGATCCAGGTATGTCTGGGTGTTTGGATGAGTCATTGACATCACTGTATAAATCTTGATTATCACTTGCATGAAGTTACTACACAGCTAGTAAGTGCCAGGGTTAGGATTCCAACTCAGGCAGTCTGATTTCAGTCTTTTATTTTAAACACTTAATGTATCATGGACCTTTACATAAAAATGACGCAGTAATGCTATGATGGGCAATGGAGAGGCAGGATAAGGAAACCACTTCCTGGTCCTGTTCTCATAGGAGATGAGAAAATGAACTACTTTCATTGGAGAAAGATGCAGTGTAGGAGGTGTCCTTGATGCTGAGTTATATTCCAGTTAAGTCATTCTGCAGAAATATTGAGGAAATAAGGAAATTTCTTTACAATGGAAGAAGGGCTCAGAAGAAGGTTTTTAAAAGAGTTGGAAAAATGTTTAATGATTATAAGAAACTCAAAGGTAGACTATACTGTTTCAATTTTCCATGAAATTGAAAAAGGTGGGAAGCAGGGAAGAAAAATATAAAGAAGGATGGAGAGAACCTAAGACAGGTGCAAGAAAGAAGGGCAAACAGTTACACAAGCTGTGTACTCTTCACAGAAATACAGATTTTAAATAAACCCCCAAACAAGTATACTTTATACATATGAAGATCATGAACATCTGTTTTGCAACTCCAAGCTTCCAAAGCACATCTCAGAGCTCTTTTTTCCCCCCTGACCCCTGATAAGCTGGTCCAACAATAATACACAATTCATACTTTTTTGAGTTTTTGTATGTGTTACATAAGTACTCAACAACATCTGTTGAATCTGAATATAAATATGAGCAGTAAAAAGTCAGAGAAGCAAGGGAGAGCAAAAAGGAAGACTGGATCTGATTGTGACTGGTTTTCACCTGACTCTGAAGTGTACTCCATTTCCACATAAATCATGGCCCAATTAGTTGGGGAAAAACATCTAAACATAAACACAGAATTATGCAATGCAGTCTCACTCATCACAATATTTCTTAGGTGAAAATGTTTGTTTTTCAGAAAGGAAATAATTTATTCACATTGGATCTGCTCCTTATTTGTAGTTGAAGGCCTGTTTACTTCAGGTAGAAGGAGAAGTGGCGGTGCTGGGCCATGAAACTACCATGTGCTTCCAGAAAATACATGACTTGGCCTCCCCACCCTCTTCTTTTCTCTTGAAGCAGTTCCTCTGAAGCCATTTTCTTCCCGTGCTACTGCTAACAGGACTCTTCTTTATCATGAGGGAGCTAGTCCCTGAAGTTTAGGTGAAACATAACTTATCCCTGCAAAGGTGGGCACATGACCCAGCCTGGCTAATCAGAGCAATGCACTCGCTTGGCCACAGGGATTGGTTCAACAGTCAAGTGACTCACATAGAGCCACTCGGAACTTCCTCAGAACTTTGCTGAGAAAAGAAGAAAAAGGGATCGTCTCTCTGGGACTGCTAATTAAAAACAATATAGTCCAGAGCTAACAGTGGTCCTTTAGAGAATGGAGAATATTTTTGAGTGATGAAAGAGTAGAATGAAAACATGGAGAGATGAAAAATTAAGGTTGGAAAGATAGTCAGGGGTCTGATTGATTGTAAAGCATTTATCTGAGAAGTAGACGGGTTAAATGTTCTTTTGTAGTTTGGGGACAAGAGGGCTTGAAGTTGTGACCTGTCTACTTCTTTTATTTTTAGAAAATTACTGTTGTGAATGTGGGGATAAATAGGAATATGAAGAGGAAACAGACCAGTTCAGTGGCTATAGCTAGTTTCCTTACAATAAATGAGAATAGTATGGATTATGGTATTGACAATGGTGCTGGGCAAAATGGTGCAAGATTACATTGGTGATAGAATTAATAAATTTTTAGTGATCTAATGAATAATAATTTGAGAATGAGAAGAGAATCAAGTATCACTCAGAATTTTCTAGCTTACAACACTATAATGATGTAAATCATAGAGACTGGGGATAAGAGGTCAAAAAGGCTTTGAAGGGAGCTGAGAACAAACAATAACTTTGGATGAGTTCAGCTAGAGAAGTCTATATATCATCCACATGGAAGAGTCCTGAAATCATTATGAAAGTATTATAAGTCTGAAGTCTAGAATTACAAAAGTTAGGGTGGAATTACAGGAATGGGAGTCATCAACATATGGATGATAAATAAAGTTGATGATATAAATGAGATGGTCCAGGGAGAATGGATTGTATAAGAAGAGAAGATTGTCAGAGGAATAAAATGTTGTTATAGAGTATAAAGAAAATCAAGGAGGGTATTGGTGACATGGAAACCTGGAAAGAGAGACTTTCAATAGCTGTCAGGAAGGCAAGGAATTTAAGGATTAACAGTATCTGTTAAATTTGTCACTTAGGAGGTTACCTTGACCTTAGAGTGACCTTTCTGTGCAGTGATAGGGTGGAAGTCAAATTACATTGGCTTGAGAAATGAAGTCAATGTGGAAGAAATTTAGCGTATAGACTATTAAAACTTAGATGTATTATAGATGAAAACCAGGGTAGTATATAAACAGAAATAAGAATGTAGAAAGGAAAAAAAAATGTGGAAGGAATTTTTGTCTATTTGTTTAGTTTTTTAGATGTAAAATTTGAGGGAACAGAGAATAATCGATGAACAAAGATCTCTGAAAAACTGAGATGAGACCTAGAAAACAGGTAGAAAGATTCTTAAGTTATTTTTTTTCTCCTGATGCCTCTGATTTTAACTTCTATAAGTAGGTCATTTTTTAAAGATCTTTTTATGAAAATTCAATTTTCTAATGACAGTTTTGTAGCTTTTAGACATGACTATAGTAGATAAAAAAGAATTACATGCATTCCCAAACACTGTATCTCAGATTCACATGCACATAATATAGTTTCAGTAAAACCATCAGCAACTACTATTACAGTATATAATTTTAAACACTAAATTGTAGATTATTTACAATATAGAGAACACTCCATTTACATTTCATTCATATTCTTAAAATCAGATCATCTGCCTAGGAATATTAGTAGCCTCCACCTTTAATCTCAATATTTGAGTTTTAATTTACATTCATTGCACTCTAGTCATTTTTGTCTTTAAAATTAAACCTAGAAGTAGTCAAAGTACCTTACTTCTTAAATCTATGGTAGACATTTAGTTTTACTAAGAGGTAATATTTTTTGTTAGGCTTTATTAACCAGCTGAAATCTCAAGTAAAACCTGTTTTTGTTACTAATTCTTTGTTTTCAAAGTATTCTTTTAGGTTAATTTTCTTTCATAAATACTTATTTGATATGCATTCTTTCTGCTTCAGGTATTGTACATGTTATTATATATATACATTATATATAAAATGTATATGATGGAATAAATAATTTACAAAGTAATTTTGGTCTACATAATGTACAAGTATATTATTCCTGACATATTCTTTAAACAGAAATGGAATTTTCTTTGTAGCAACTTAAATATTGGGTCACACTACATTGACATATAACAATAGTCTAATATAGTGCTCAAAGTTAACCTATATGTTTTTTAATTTATATAAGTTAATATCTTTAGGCACAGTTTGCACATATGTGTTCACTAACGCAAAGAATATTGCTGCACTTAGTTTGTTGATATTCAAAAAAGTCAACAGAGGCACCTTTAAAGTTCTCCTACTGATATAAGCACAAATAATGTTTTGTTTCTGGCATAAGCCCACAAGATATAATTCAGATATGGTAAATTTATGTCAAATGACAGTCACATAGATCATTGGCTGAAAATAACATTAGTAGAAGAAAGAGCAAATCTAATACTAAAACTGACGTCTATTGAAATAATCTTATCTAAATTGCAGAAACAAAGATTAGTTTAGAGTGTGCACTTTACATAAGAAGTTGATGTCCTCCCTAATCTAACCAACAATGAAAGAGCTCTTGACCGGGGGAGGGCATGCTTTGTTTCTATTCTCCCTTCCTTCTCAGCTCCATTGGTGCCTGAACACATAAGAAATCCTTATTAGAAGGGGGGGAAAAAAGCACAGAATATCTGAAGTTCCAGAGATTCAAATGATGGTTAAGCACTAGAGGGCCCTCCATAAAGTTTTCCTGATGCTGGTTATTGCTTAGACTCCAAGTATTTCCTGTGGGGACAGGATTAAACAGAAGCACACATGGTTACAAAATATAAGAAAAAATTAGATGCTTTTTATAATTTAAAAAACACACAAACACCACATGATTACATTTTCTTGGGACAATAAAAATATAAGGAGGTTGAATTGGAAATACACATGAGCATTCTGGAACAACTTGGACTGGTGATCTTAAAATCCAAGAGTTGTCTTTGTTCTTTAATTGAATCCTTCACGGATGAGAGAAAGCTCAGCATCTCATCCCTGCTGTTTGACACCTCCATGAGCTTTTGTGCCTTTTAGCAATGTTCTTACAACCCTGGCAGAAAAACTGAACACTTAGTTAAAGAAATTAAAATCTGCAACCCCTCTCCCCACAGATCAGCAGTAGATGCATACACAATGAATGTAGCTTGGGGTCTAAATCAATGATGCTGTTTCCAATTAATATCTCTTGCTCTTAATATTGATCTTCATGAACAACAGATGTAGCTTTCTTTTCTTTATTTCAATCCTTATATTTTAGGGTGAGGTCAGGGTCGATATTTGGAAAAACAGCTTGAAAAAAGACAGTGAGTCATCAAGGCAATGATGTAGTTTTGCCTTCAGTAAAGACTGGGGCATCCTTGAGGTTCAGGTTTGAAAATAATTTGCATACAGCCTCTTCATCCTCTCCAGTTCTTATCTTGCTTGCCCTTTCCTTGCCATAATCTTCTATTAGCCTCCTGTGTAAAATGGAACTGCATCTCATGGTTCTGATAAAGAAGGATTTAATGTAAGCCCTTTAATATATATGTAAAATTATATACTTTAAGCAACATAAACTTCTGGTGAAGAATAGAAGAATCTCTTCCTCAAAGAATTCATCTTGTAAGTAAGAGACAATTCCAGTTTGATTTTAGGAGTAAATATAACTAAAATAGGTAAAGTGCTTTACAGTTTACAAAGTATTTTTACATACATTATTCCACTTAATTTTTACAATAATGTTATAACTTAGTTAAGATTAATATTATTATCCCTGTTTTACAGAAGAGAAAACTGAGGTCCAGAGAGATTAAATAATCTTCTAAAGACCATTTAGCTGGTAAGTGTGTAGCATGAATGTAGAGACTCAAACCCAGGTCTCTGTCTCCAAATCCATGCTGTCCCACTATATTATGTCTCATGAAATGATCTACTTAATCTCATTTTAATTAAAATGATCCCCTTTAATTCAAATGATATTTTCTCCATAAGGTCTATGTTTTTTTAAAAAAATCTCATATGAAGCAATATATTGGGAGCACTAAGGGATGTACCTCAACAGCATCTATGTTGTGAATGATCTGTCAGGTTTTGTCAGTTGCTTGTTTGTTTATTAATGTCATCCTTGTGTTACTTCAAAAGTGATCTAGAGTGTACCAAAAATAACTTTCCCTTGAAAAACAATAAATCCTTACCTAAAAGTCAGTTTATATTAGTAGTTAAAAGCATAGACTCTACAGTGAGACTGTCCAGTTCAAACCCTGGCTCTGTCACTAGCCAGACAGATGACTTCAGGCAAGCTGTTGAACCTCTCAGTGCGTCAGTCATCTCATGTGTGAGATGCAGATATTTGGCAGAACCTGGCTCAGGGAATTGTGAGGATTATGTGAGATGATGCCATAAAGTTGCTGTTACACTGGCACACAGTAAGTGCTCAATAAATACTACTATCATATTATTAAAAAGAAAGAGTTAAAGCCTCAACTTCTCCCTTGGGGCAGAACTTGGCATTGATTTTTTTTTTTTTTTCGTTCTTCTTGGCGATGCCAGGCTTTCTATGTTGTGATATCTAAGGCCTAGTGCCATTTATAGATTATGCGAATTGAGGAAAATTATACTGTGTGCTCAAATCCCCCTCCATCCCCAATATTGTTAGGTAATTAAAATTTTATAAGAGTTAAGGGAGACAGAAGAGATACAATTTCAACCTTAGCCTCACTGATAACAAATAAAGGCTGTGTATGGGTTAATTATATGCATATAAGTCTTTGGTCATGTTTTAATCTCCCGAAAAATACTTTTTCCCTACCAGCTGCCTCTCTGACTGTTGTCCAGGTGTGTTCAAATGTGGCTAACAGATTTCTGGCCTCTGGCCTCATTTCTTCTCAATGAAATCAATGTAGACTGTTAGTAATCAATTTCAAATATGGTTTTGATCCTGTTATTAAACTCATAATCCACTAAGTTTAATTACTCATTTAATAAAAATAAAATGACTGCCCATGAACCTTCATTATGTCAACAGTTAGTCTATACTAACTAGTCAATACCCTCTGCTTTCATTTTCAAGTGTTTCTGAATTGAATTTTGCCAGAAAAAAACATGTTTGCTTCTTTACTATTAATATTTTGGGTTCTTTCTTCATTCTTCTACCACAGGAGATAATGATACATAAAATATATAAATTATGTACCAAGCACTGTCCTAAGCACTTTACATAAAATGTTGCATGTAGCTATTACTATAACTTCATGAAAAGTTAGCATTGTTTCTCCCATTTTATGGAGTTTCAGAAAAGGTAACTGACTTTGCAAAAGGTATACATTGTAATTAGAAGATCCACAATGCAAAACACATCTGTTTATTTCTAAAGTCCATGCTCCATGTATGCACCTGATTACATGAAAGACAGGCCTATCATATTTGCAAGTGACAAAAATCTAACTGGCCTGGCTAATTTTTATGAGCTACAATAAACAACTGAAATAAATGAATGCAATGAGATAGGCCTAAATATAAAGTCTTATACTGCAGTTAAAAAATCAATTAAACATGATTAAGACATAGAAGACCTACCTTAAACATACAAAATATCTGACTGAAAGGTCAGTTCAAGTCAATAGTGCAACTAAAATCTTAAGAAAGCCAATGTAAATGTTGATTACTTTAAGAGCATATTACATAAGTCAATAAAGTCAACAAAAGTAAAACTCCATTGCGCCATGCAGAATTGTGACTAATTCTGAGTGCTCCCCTTTAAGAAGAACATGGATGAACTTAAGATGCACACAAAGAGTTCAGTAAGGGGTTTAGGCACAATGTCAAATGAGAAATTATTCAGCAAACAGGGATTTGTTGGTCTAGGGGAGAGAAGATTGGGGAATGAAGGATGCAGAGATGTTTGACAGGTGTCTCAAACCCTTGAAAGAGTAGACTTTGTATTATCTTATAAAACAGAATAAAAGAATCTGATAGGCACAAAATATAGTAAAGTTCAGTCCATTGAGAATACCATCCTATTCAGTTGCTAAACAGGGGAAGGGGAAGCAGCACAAAATAATGAGGTTTGTATTTGTTTGTTTTTATACCTGTTCAGGGAAGTCTGGATGACTATTTTTAAAGGATTCTCCCAGAAGGGATGATTGAAAACCACCCAGCAGATTGCCTTATACAAGGAAATGGAACCAAATAATTTCTAAGTAGCCTTCCCTACTTTAAGACAATATAAAAATTATTTTTTCTTGCTCAATTATATTTTCCAATAATAAATACTATTAGGAATGTGATACTCATTCTTCATCCTTATAGAACATCCTTTTTCTCTATCAAAATTTAATAAAATGGTAATATTTCTTTTTTTTTATTACAGTTGACATTTGGTATTATATTAGTTTCAGGTGTATAGTGTAGTGGTTAGACATTTATGTAACTTATGAAGTGATTCCCCTTGATAAGTCTAGTACCCACCTTGCACCATACATAGTTATTACAGTATGATTGATTATATTCTGTTAGCTGTACTTTACATCCCTGTGACTATTTTGTAACTTCCCATTTTCACCTCTTATTGCTTCAGAAATGGTAGTATTTCTGTAAAGTTGTTCTAAGCTGTCTGCACCTAGATTCATCCACTCCAGCTTACCAACTCTTTTGTAATTTCAACCCCAGAGGGTACCTTCCATTCATAATTAATTTGTTACACATGTTTTTATAACTTGGATTGAAAAAGCTATGAGAATGAGTGTTAACTTGTAAACT
The DNA here is from genome assembly GCF_987537825.1 of Furipterus horrens. Taxonomy (NCBI): domain Eukaryota; kingdom Metazoa; phylum Chordata; class Mammalia; order Chiroptera; family Furipteridae; genus Furipterus; species Furipterus horrens. Next base: position 111,124,919 of record NW_028327172.1, on the reverse strand, counting down.
TTAAGAGCTTCTAGCAAACAAATGGTTGCTAGTATTAATGTTTTTATGTATTTGTCGTTATTATGCCTCAACTATAGCTGCTGTTTGTGGGAAGTAATGCCTTTCTTTTAAAAAGAGTCCAACAGTTAGAAAATATTTTATTCCTCTTTAAGTTTTTATAAATAAAAACCACTGATGTATAAGTCATGGAAACACTGTAAGATGACCCCAAATTTTTAGAAAGTATTTACTTGGAAATATTCCTGTCACACTGTTTTGCCATTTCAACAGAAGATAAATACTCTTGAAAAGTTTTTCCACATATTTTTCTTACAAATCCTTACATTTTTTGAGGTTGAGATTTGTAATGGATGAAAATGTTTGCATGGTGAAGAAGAGTTAGTTTCTAATGAGCTGCATCTTGTTCATTGAAAACAAAGAGTTGAATCATTTTGAATACTTCTGAAAGCTGAAAGTTAATGTTTAAAATTACTGAAGGGAAGGTGGAGCCTTTTTTCAAAGCCATAAAAAGGAATAATTGCAATGACACACCACAGTATGCATTTTATGCTGTTGAATGATGGCAACTTCGCTTTTGGCTTCCTGCCCCAGAGGCGTAGCACACCCAGGGAGTGTTGTAAAAGCTGCCTAACACACACCCTGCATGCGTGTGCGCACTTTTCCAGCCAGCAATAATTTTAAAGGAACATACAGTACCTACCAGGAAGTTTTTTCAGAAGACAAAATGTAAATAAATAACAGTAAAAAACTGTTAAGTGAATAAATAACAATCTCATTTTGAAATACTTAATCAAATAGCAATTATAAATCATATTGGATCCTTTATTGAAATATTTAGATTCTAAACTCTGATGATCGTAAGAGCATAAAGATTTGAGTACCTGAATGAATAATCACATAATGTTCCTGAAAATTGTTTTCTACTACTTTTCAGTCTAGAGTCACTTAATTTTCACATGTGGTGCCACACTTTTCAGATGAGAATAAGTTTCTCTCTTTTGCAGATACAATGTCATACCAACTTCAGAAGAATTGTTAATATTCCTTTACAGTTAATATTTTTATCAACCAGGGTGCTAAAAAACATGTTAAAACTTCAATTATACCAAAATAAATAATCCTTCATTAATAAAAGACAAGAAATTTTATTATTTTGGACAATTTTTTATTCTTTATCAACTGGGTGAACCTCTACATTTATAAGAATTTACCATTGATTGGGGTAGATCTGGTCTTTGTGCGCACTTGAGTTTACACAATCTGGTGGGGTTGGAACTTGCCTCTTCAAAAACATAAATTCATAATTAGATAAGAAATTAAATAATTGAAACTTAAAATCACAATAAATTATTGAATACTCAGAGATGCAGCCTACTGTCTTCTTAAATCTCTTTAAGCAATATCTCAAAAGAAGTGTACATAGAAATGCTGCTTCCTGATTGCAGTCTGTTTCTCCTTCCCCACTTGGAATGTTCCACAATTCCCAGTAAAAACAAGTGCTCAAGGTGCCCTCGCAAGAGCAGGGCAGTGAAGCTTAAGCTCTATTGGTTTCATGGTAAGATCTATTGGTGGAAATCAGTGGTATTGTTTCTGGCTTTGCCCCCTTCAAAGATATATCAGAGTTAATATTTTTAAGTTCCATGTAAGATTGTGGGAAAGATTTGAATCTAAGAACCCACTTTTAGAAGGAAATTATTAAAAATTTTTATATTTTATAATTTTGACTATACTTCACTCCTTTGCATGCTATCATGGGAGAGATTAATGATCAGAAATGGGGGCGATCCACTTTTTCAAGGACTGACTCTGAGGCAAAATATGAACTGGGAATATTGGAAGCAATTTTATTCTTAACCATCCATGGTGTGCATATTTGTGTATAACTTCACAGTTATAATAACAAAAACATAACAACTGGTTTGGAACTTCTGTCAATGAATCCTCTAAGACACTAGATATCATTTATATTCAGGTCAATAACCACTAATTTAATTTTAATACATTTCCTTTAAACAAAGTCTCTTTCTTTCTTTTTCTTTCTTTCTTTCATTCTTTCTTTCTTGTTATATTTTCGTGAAAAATTTTCCATTACCATTTATCACCCTTACACCTTCTTTTACCTCCACCCACCCCTTACCCCTCAATCACCACATTGTTGTCCATGTCCATGAGTCCTTTTTTGTTTGTTTGTTCAGTTTGTTCATTATTTCCACATGGGTGAAATCATACAGTATTTGTCTTTCTCTGACTGACTTATTTCACTTAGCATAATGTTCTCCAAGTTAATCCAAGCTGTTGCAAGAGGTAAAATTTTCTTCTTTTTCATGGCTAAGTAGTATCGCACTGTGTAAATGTGCCACAGTTGTTTTATCCACTCATCTACTGGTAGACACTTGGACTGCTTCCAAATCTTGACTATTGTAAATAATACTGCAATGAATATAGGGGTGCTTATATCCTTTCAAATTAGTGTTTTGGGCTTCTTTGGATAAATTCCTAGAGGTGGAATTGCTAGGTCATAAGGCAGTCCCATTTTAGTTTTTTGAGTTACCTCCATACTGTTTTCCACAGTGGCTGCACCAATCTGCATTCCCACCAATAGTGCAAAAGTGTTCCTAGTTCTCTACATCCTAACCAACACTTGTTGTTGATTTATTGATGTTAGCCATTCTGAACAGTGTGAGGTGATATCTCACTGTGGTTTTAATTTACAATTCTCTGATGATTAGTGACATTGAGCATCTTTTCATATGTCTATTGGCCATCTCTGGGTTTTTTTTATTTTTTATTTTGGAGTAGTGTCTTTAGATCCTTTTCTCATTTTTTAATTAGATTATTTGTTTTTGGTGTTGAGTTTTATAAATTCTTTATAACTTTTAGATATTAATCCCTTATCAGATGTATCGGTGAATGTACTCTCTCATTCTGTGGGTTGTCTTTTTATTTTGTTGATGCTTTCTGTTATTGTGCAAAAAATTTTCAGTTTGATGCAGTCTTGTCTTTTTATTTTTTCGTGTGTGTTTCTCTTGCCTGAGGAAATATATCAGATAAAATATTGCTGTGAGCAATATCTGAGATTTTCTGCCTATGTTTTCTTCTATGGTTTTCTTTTATGGTTTCAGGTCAAGCATTTAAGTTTTTAATCCATTTTGAATTTGTCCTTGTGTGGCATAAGAAGGTGGTCTACTTTCATTTTTCTGCATGTATCTGTCCAATTTTCCCAATACCATTTGTTGAATAAACTGTCTTTAGCCCATTGTATGTGCTTGCTTCCTCTGTCAAATATTAATTGACTACAAAGGTGTGAGTTTATTTCTGGGTTCTCTATTCTGTTCTGTTGATCTATGTGTATGCTTTTATGCCAATGCCATACTGTTTTGATTACTATGGCCCTATAGTGTAGTTTGATATTAGGTAGCATAATTTCTCCAACTTTGTTCTTCTTTCTCAAGATCGCTGATGCTTTTTGAGGCCTTTTGTGGTTTCATATACATTTTTGAAATATGTGGTCTAGTTCTGTGAAATACATCATTGGTATCTTGATATAAATTTCATTGAATCTATAGATAGCTTTGGGTAGTATGGACATTTTAATTCTTCCTATCTATGAACATGGTATGTACTTCCATTTATTTATATCTTCTTCAATTTCTTTCTTCATTGTCTTATAATTTACTGTGTATAGGTCCGTGGTTAGATTTATTTCTAAGTATTTTATTCTTTTTAAAGCAATTGTGAATAGGATTGTTTTCTTAATTTCCCTTTCTGACAGCTCATTATTGGCATATAAAAATGCAACTGAGTTATGGCTATTAATTTTGTATCCTGCTACTTTCCTGCATTCATTTATCAGTTCTAGTAGTTTCTATGTGGAATTTTTAGGATTCTTTATGCACAGTATCATGTCATCCACAAATAACTACAATTTTATTTTTTCCTTTCCAATTTGGATGCTTTTTTAAAATAAAGATTTTATTTATTTATTTATTTTTAGAGAATGGAAAGAGAGGGAGAAAAACATTGATGTGTGGGGGAAATCTTTGACTGATTGCCTCTTGAATGCCCCCAGCCAAGGACCTGGCCTGACTGGGAATAAAACCAGAAATCTTTTAATTCGTAAGCCAATGCTCAATCCATTGAGTCACACTAGCCAGGGTTGTATGCCTTTTACTTCCGTTTCTTGTCTGATTTCTATGGCTGGGACATTCAGTACTATGTTGAATAAAAAAAGTGAAAGTAGACATCACTGTTTTGTTCCTGATATTAAGGGGAACACTTGTAGTTTTTGCCCATTGAGTAGGATGTTTACAGTGGGTTTGTCATATATATTCTTACTATGTTTAGGTATGTGCCCTCTATTAACACTTTGCTGAGAGTTTTTGTCATAAATAGTGTTGGATTTTATCAAATGCTTTTTATGCATCTATTAATATGATATGTGGTTTTTATCCTTCATTTAGTTTATGTGGTATATCACATTAATTGATTTGTAAATGTTGTACCAACCTTGAATTCCCAGAATAAATCCCACTCGATCATGATTTAGGCTTTTTAATGTATTGTTGTATTTAGTTTGCTAATATTTTGATGATGATTTTGGCATCTATGTTCATCAGATATATTGACCTAAAATTCTCTTTTCTGTAGTATCTTTATCAGGTTTTAGTATTAAAATAATGCTGGCCTCATAAAATGAGCTTGGGAGTCTTCCATCCTCTTGAATTTTTTTGAGTAGTTTGAGAAGGAGCAGTGTTGGTTTTCTTAATGTTTGGTAAAATTTACCTGTGAAGCTATTCTGTCCAGAGCTTTGTTTGTTGAGAGTTTTTTGATTACAGCTTCAATTTCACTAGGTGTAATATGTCTATTCAGACTCTCTGATTCTTCCTGATCTAGTTTTGGAAGGTTGTATGTTTCTAGAAATTTATCCATTTTGTTCAGGTTTTTAATTTGTTGACATATAGTTGTTTGTGTCAGTTGTCATTTCTCCTCTTTTATTTCTGATTTTATTTATTTGGGTTCTCTCTCTTTTTTCTTGATGAGTCTGGTTAAAGGTTTGTTAATCATATTTACCTTTTCAAAGAGCCAGCTCTTGGAGTCATTCATCTTTTTTTGACTTGAATTGGTTTATTTCTGCTCTAATCTTTATTATTTCCTCCCTTCTACTCACTTCTGGCTCTGTTTGTTATTGTTTTTCAACTTCCTTTAAGAGTGAAGTTAGATTGTTTATTTGAGTTTTTTCTTGTTTCTTGAAATGGGCTTGTAATGCTATGAATTTTCCTTTTAGGAGTGCTTTCTCTGTGTCTCACAGATTTTGGGTTGTTGTGTTTTCATTTTCATTTTTTAAGGTATCTTTTGATTTTTTTCCTTGGTTTCATTGTTGATCCCTTCATTGTTTAATAACATGCTGTTTAGCTTTCATGTCACTGAGTATTTTTCAGTTTCATGTTTGTGATTGATTTCTAGTTTAATAGAGTTATGGTCAGAGATATCTTTTCAATGTCTTAAACTTATTGAGACTTGTTCTGTGACCTAACATGTGTTCTATCCTAGAAAATATTCTATCTGCACTTGAAAAGAATATATATGCTGCTGCTTTGGGATGAAATGCTCTGAAAATATCAATTAAATCCATTTGATCTAGTGTGTCAAATAAAGCTACTGTACCCTTGTGGATTTTCTGTCTGGAAGATCTATCTGTTGAAGTCCATGGGGTGTTAAAATCCTCTACTATTATTGTATTTCTATCTATCTCTCTCTTTATATCCATCAAAATTTACTTTACTTATTTAGGTGCTCATATATGGGGTACATCAATGTTTATTAGGGTTGTCCTCTTATTGTATTATTCCCTTTATCATTATGTAGTGTCCTTCTATGTCTCTTAGTATAGCTTAGGTTTTAAAGTCTATTTTGTCAGATATAAGTACTGCTACCCGAGATATTTTTTCCTTTCCATTTACATGAAATATCTCTTTCCATACCTTTATTTTTAGTCTGTGTATCTTTCATTCTGAGGTGAGTCTCTTGGAGACAGCATGTATATGAGTCTTCTTTTCTTATCCACTGAACAACTCTATGTCTTTTGATTGCAGTGTTTAAGTCATTTACATATAATGCAATTATTGATAGATACATATTTATTGCCATTTTATTTTTAAACTATCTTTCCTCTGTTTTTTCTTTTTGTCTTTCTTTTTCTTCTTAAAGCATGACATTTAACATTTGTTGCAATACTGGTTTGGTGTTCACAAACTTCTTTACCTTTTTTTTTTTTTTTTTTTGTCTGGGAAGTTCTTTATTTCTCCTTCAATTGTAAATGATAGCCTTGCTGGGCAAAGTAGCCTTGCTTCTAGGTCCTTGTTTGACTTCACCTTGAGTATTTCTGCCAATCCCTTCTGGACTAAAATATTTCTGTTGAGAAATCAGTTGACAGTCCAATGGGAGCTCCCATGTAGGTAGCTAACTTCTTTCCTCTTACAGCTTTTAAGATTTTTTCCTTGTCTTTAAGCTTTGTCATTTTAAGTATGATGTGTCTTGGCGTGGGCTGCTTTGGGTCCATCTTATTTGGTACTCTCTGCACTTCCTGGACTTGTATGTCTTTTTCCTTCATTAGGCTAGGGAAGTTTTTAGTCATTATTTTATCAAACAGGTTCTTGATCCCTTGTTCACTCTCTTCTCCTTCTGGTATCTCCATTATGTGGATGTGTTATGCTTCACGTTGTCCCAAGTCTTCTGTCTTCTTAAACTCTCTTCATTTATTTTTAAATCCTCTCTCTCTCTCTCTCTCTCTCTCTCTCTCTCTCATCCTGTTCTTGTCCTGTTCTGCTTGGGTGTTTTTTCTACCCTGCCTTCCAGATTGCTGATTTAATCCTCTGCTTCATCTAACCTACTGTGTATTTCTCCCAGTGTATTATTTATTTCAGATATTGCATTCTTTATTTCTGACTGGTCCTTTTTTATGGTTTCTATGTCTTTTTTCATGCTGTTTCATATTTTTAAAATCATTACTCTAAACTCTATATCTGATAAATTGCTTGCCTCCATTTCATTTAGTTATTATCTGGAGAATTATCTTCTTCTTTTATATGGGATCTCTGTTTTGTCATTCCATTTTGGCTGCCTCAGTGTTTCTATGTATTATGTAGATCTGCGAAGACTCTGGTTCAGTCCTATGTTAGATGCTGTCTATAACTGGCCCAGGGCAACCTGTTTGGAGCTATCTGAGATCCAGACCTTGTGACTCCCTCTTTGGGTCTGGGTGTGTGCAGAAGAAACCAACATTTGCACCAAGTCTGCCTTTTACCAGCACAGAGCCTGGGGGAGGGTCAGCTAATATCTGAAAACTTTCAGAGATATGCCTTCACCTTCAAGCTGTCTATTAGTTAATTCATTGCTTAATCATGGAAGGAGCCTCCAGCTGTACTCCTCAATAGCTCTGCTTAAGCTCCACAGGTTGCAGCAAGAGGGTTTCTGTGGATGGGCCCATTGCTTCCCCTTAGGCAATGCTGCATGGAGGGGAGGGTTCTGCCCAAGAAAGATGGCTTCTGTTGTATGGGGAATGACTGGGCTCAGGGATCCTGGCAGCAGATCCTTCAGCTCTCTGCCTTGAGTCACCAATCTCAGACTCTTCTCACACATCTCTAGTCCACTCTACCCTTCCTCTTCCAGAGCCCAGGATAAGTGGCTACAAATAAGATTTTGTACATTGGCCCTTTAAGAGACTCTCTGAACCTCTAGTTGTCTCTCCCTGGCAGAAAGAAACCCGGCTGCTTTTCATGGCCAGATGTTATTTGGGTTCATTTCTGGTTCCTGTACTATAGACTGGGGAGCCCCACTTAGGTTTGCACCTCACACTTCTCAAGGGGAATCCCTGGCCACTGAAATATCCTTCCAGCATTTTGGCTGCCACCCATGGGAGCCCAGTCAGTCCTCTGACACCTCCTCCACACTTTCTTACAGTCTCATTGTAGTAAAGTGTTTTTTTCTGCTTGTCCTTGAGTATAAGGCTTCTCTTCACCTAGGGTTCAGTTGGTTATTCAGGATGATTTTTCTATAATTTAGCTGTAATTCCAGTTTGGTTCTGGAAGGAGGTTAGTGTAGCTTCCACTTATCCCTCTGCCATCTTGGGTCTCAGAAACCAGATGCCATTTTGATGCTATAGACATATCAAGAAGACATTAAATTTCTGAGAGGATTTTAATAAGATGGATCCACAGGACTGGTGCCCACCCTAAGGAATTAGATCATTTAGTTCTTTGGCACTGGGCAGGTTTGGAGTGGTCCAGAATTGGATCAATTAAGTAGCATGAATTTAGAGTGTGTAGGGCCTGTTTCCACTGTAGTAACTTCAGATTTACTCTGCATAAAACAAACATTAGAGGGTTTTGAGCAGAGAGGTGGTATAATATGACATGTTTTAAAAAATCACTTTGTTACTATGTTGATAATAGACTATAGGAGGCATAGACAAAGCTAGGAAGTGGCTATTACTGTAATTTAGAGAAGAAATGATGGCAGTGATTATATTCCAGATACATTTTGAAAGTAGAGCAAACAAGATTTGTTTGATGGATTGTGTGTCAGAAATGATTGAAAAAGAGGAGTCACAGATTAAATAAGATTTTAAACCTGAACAGTTGGACAGGTTACCTAAAACAGGGAAGACTGCATATATAGCATGGTTAGGCAGGAATAATCAGGAAGTCAATTTTTGACATGTCAACTGGGATGTCTATTGAGCATCTAGGAGGACATGTCAAGTAGAAAGTTCTATAGATGAATCTGGAGTTTAGGGAGGAGATACAGAATGGAGGTATCAGGTTATGAATAATATTTCAAGTCATGTGATCAGAGGTGCTCATCGAGTGAGCAAACATAGAGAAGTCCAAAAGATTGAGCCCTGGTCACTGGTATTTATAAATCTGGTAACTGACTAGGAACCAGCAAAGAAAATTGAAATAGTATTGCCAGTAAGGTAGGTGGAAAAGTAGGAGACTAGGTACTGAGGAAGTACGGGTGGAATGTTTTGATCTCACACACACATTAACTTGGAAAAGCATTTGTTGAGGGGGGGATTTTAGAGGAAGATTTGATAGCAGGTCCCATCACTCTCTCACACAGTGTACTGGGACCTAGGAGGGTCTAATGTCTCATTCCAGTTAAGGAATCCCAGCCTTTATGCTGTCGGCCTAAAAAGGTACGACTAGAGAAGACCCATATGTTTTCCTTGATGTAATCAGGGGCTCTGATCCAAGAAACATATGCTTGCTTCCATCTGTAAAATGTACCCAAGGCCTCCAGTCTTATCTGTGTGTGATTAACCAGGGAGAAAGAAATAGGAGGTCATATGAAAATGGAGGGAAGGCAGCTTATATGTCCTCTCTCCTCTAAAGATTCCATTCCCTTTCATGACTTTAACTTACAAATATGTTCAGATGACTTACTGATCCCTCATGCATTACTCTTCAAGCTCCCATGGGTACCTTACATTCAGTATATTTAAAATTGAGCCATGACAATTCTATCCCACCATATGCTACTGTACCATTTCACAATTATCAAATATGTCTTTCTCCTAATGTTATTTTCTATCTTAGTGTATGGTCCCATTTAAGCTTTTTCTGTGTAAAAGATAGCTGCAAAATCTTAGGGACATACAACAATAAACATTTATTTCTCACTTATGGATCTGGGGTTTAGTAGACAATTTCTGCTTCAGGCTATGGGTTAAGTTCAGATCTGTTCCATGGGTTTCATTCTGGGGCTCAACTGAAGGGACAGTGGCAATCTGGAGCATGTTTTCTCTTGGTCTAGGCAGAATCTTCTAGAGGAAAAAGTGATGCTTTTTAAGTCCTAAACTCTAATAAGGACCCTATCTTTTTGCCCACATTTCATTGGTCAAGTCAAGTCAAAAGGTCAAGGCAAAAATCAATGGAGCTGGGGATAGTCCTATGAAGAAGGAATGTAGGAAGGGAGTGAATGTTTCCTGAATGTAATATCTCTTACAGCACCATCATCTACCCCATTTTCCTTAACCCCCTTTTACTCCTCATGCCCAACAACTAATCTGAAATGCATTCCAGCAGTATTATTTCTCTTTGGGATCATCTAACATGTTTGCTCTCTAAGTCAAACTGAACTACTTATGGTTCCCTGTGCTCTCCTGTGCACAATTTCAGAAGGAAGAATAGAGAAACAAGAATAGAGTCTCTGTATCCTGATATGCTAAGAATATACTTGAAGATTCTATTTTTTCATCCCTTACTCCAACATTCAACAATGATGTCCTATTCCATCATGTCATCACCATCATGGTAATTGAATATTTATTTATACCAGGTCATGAGATAAGACATTACATGTATTCCCCCCTTTAATCCGTAAAACAGCCTAGGGAGGAAGTACTATTAATCCTCCCTAGGTTTTGTGATGCAGAAATTAAGATTAGAAAGACTATCTTCCCGATAATCACAATGACAATTTGTAGAGGAACCCCAACAAGATGTTTCTGACTCCATAATTCTCTTTTCTAATCACTGTGTCCTATGTTGCTTTTTCTATTACTTTTTCATGCACAGCACTAAGGAGACATTTGTTAAGAAATCTGAATAGTTGACAATAAGTTGAAATTCACCAAATAGCTACAAAAACTTCTTCCATTTGCTTGAATATGCCTTAGAAACTACTAGTGTTGTCGCTCTTTTCTTGATATCAGTTTAGGTAACTCTTTTTTTCTTTATTATTATTTTTTAATTATTATTTTTAAAGTATATTTTATTGATTATGTTGTTACAGTTGTCCCTATTTCTTTTCCCTTTTCTCCCCTCTGCCCAGTAGTCCTCTTCCCTCCAGCAATCCCGCTCTCCTTAGTTCATGTCCATAGGTCATGCAAATAAGTTCTTTGGTTTCACCTTTTCCTATATTATTCTTTTTTTTAAAATTTATTATTTTTCTATTATAGTTGTCAACTTTTCCCCCTGTTGCTCCCCCCACCTTGTCTACCCCATTCTCCCACAGTCAATCCCTACCCTATTGTCCATGTCCATGGGTCATCTACACTAGTTCCTTGACTAGACCCTTCCCCTTCTTACTCCTCTTGTCTCCCTCCCCACTACCCCTGCTCACTGTTAGTCTGGTCCTTGTTTACATGCCTCTGGTTCAGTTTTTCTCATTTGTTTGTGTTGTTCATTAGTGTCCTGTGTTAGGAGATATCATATGGTATTTGTCTTTCATTGCCTGGCTTATTTTTCTGGGCATAATTCTCTCTAGTTCTATCCATGTTGTCACAAATGGTAGGAGTTCCTTCTTCCTTTCTGCTACATAGTACTCCATTGTGAAAATGTACCACAGTTTTTTGATCCACTCATCTACAGATGGGCACTTAGGTTGTTTCCAGCATTTGACTATTGTAAATAGCACTGCTATGAACATAGGGGTGCATAGGTTCTTTTGAATTGGTGTTTCAGGATTCTTCGGGTATAATCCTAGCAATAAAATTGTTGGATCAAAAGGCTGTTCCATTTTTAGTTTTTGAGGAAATTCCATACTGTTTTTCATAGTGGCTGTACCAGTCTGCATTCCCACCAACAGTGCACTAGGGTTCCCTTTTCTCTACATCCTCGCCAGCACTTGTTTGTTGATTTGTTGATGATGGCCATTCTGACTGCTGTGAAGTGGTATCTCATTTTGATTTTAATTTGCATCTCTCTGATGGCTAGCGATGTTGAGCATTCTTTCATGTGCCTATGAACCCCTGTATGTCCTTATTGGAGAAGCACTTATTTAAGTCTTTTACTCATTTTTAAATTGGGTTGTTTGTCTTCTTGCTGTTGAGTCATATAAGTTATTTATATATTTTGGAGATCAATCACTTGTCTGAGGTATCATTGGCAAATATGTTTTCCCATATGGTTGGTACCCTTTTAATCTTGCTAATGTTTTCTTCTGTTGAGCAGAAACTCTTTAGTTTGATGTAGTCCCATTTGCTTATTCTTTCCTTTATTTCTCTTGCCTTAGGAGATATATCAGCAAAAATATTGCTATGTCAGATATCTGAGATTTTCCTGCCTATATTTTCCTCCAGAACTTTAATGGTGTCATGGCTTACATTTAAGTCTTTGATCCATCTTGAGTTTATTCTAGTGTATGGTGTAAGTTGGTGGTCTAGTTTCATTTTTTTGCTGTCCCTGTCCAGTTCTCCCAGCACCATTTGTTGAAGAGGCTCTTTACACTCCATTTTATGTTCCTTCCCCTTTTATCAAGTATTAGTTTACCATATAGACCTGGGTTTATTTCTGGGCTCTCTATTCAGTTCCATTGATCTATATATCTGTCCTTACGCCAGACTGTTTTGATTATGGTGGCTTTGTAGTATAGTTTGATACCAGGTATTATGATTCCTTCTACTGTGTTCTTCCTCATGATTGCTGTGGCTACTCAGAGTGTTTTTGGTTCCATATAAATTTTTGAAGTATTTGTTCTAGGTCTTTGAAATGTGTCGTTGCTTTTTTAATAGGGATTGCATTGAATCTATAAATTGCTTTGGATAGTATGGACATTTTAATGATGTTGATTCTTCCCATCCATGAATATGCTATTTGCTTCCATTTATTTGTATCTTCCTTAATTATTTTCTTCAGTGTTGTGTATTTTTCCAAGCACAGATCTTTTACATCCTTGGTTAAGTTTATTCCAAGGTACTTTATTTTTCTTGTTGCTATAGCAAAAGAGATTTTTTTATAGTTTCTATCTCTGATATTTTATTGTTGGTGTACAGAAATGCCTTCGATTTCTATATATTGACTTTGTACCCCGCTATTTTTCCAAATTCACTTATTAGGTCTAATAATTTTTTTAGTGGAGTCTATAGGGTTTTCTATGTACACTATCATGTCATCTGAAAATAATGACAGTTTTACTTCCTCTTTTCCAATTTGGATGCCTTTTATTTCTCTTTCTTGTCTGATTGCTGTGGCTAGAACTTCCAAGACTATGTTGAATAGGAGTGGGGAGAGTGGGCATCCTTGTCTTATTCCTGATCTCAGGGTAATGCTTTCAGTTTTTACCCATTGAGTATGATGTTGGTTTCAGGTTTCTTGTATATGGCTTATATTATGTTGAGATATACTCCCCTTATTCTCATTTTGCTAAGTGTTTTCATCATAAATAGGTGTTGTACTTTATCAAACACTTTTTCAGCATCTATAGATATGATCGTGTGGGTTTTGTCTTTCATTTTGTTAATGTGGTGTATTACGTTTATTGATTTGTGAATATTAAACCATCCTTGCATCCCTGTGATGAATCCCACTTGATCGTGGAGTATGATCTTTTTAATGTTTTGCTGGATCCAGTTTGCCAATATTTTGTTGAGAATTTCAACATCTATGTTCATCAGCAATATTGGCCTGTAGTTTTCTTTCTTTGTTGTGTCTTGACCTGGTGTTGGAATTAGGGTAATACTGGCTTCAAAGAACAAGTTTGAAAGTCTTCCCTCTTCTTGGATTTTTTGGAATAGTTTGAGAAGGAAATGAGTTATTTCTTCCCTAAATGTTTTGGAAAATTCATCTGTGAAGCCACCCGGTCCAGGGCTTTTGTGTGCCAGGAGGTTTTTGATTACTGCTTCAATTTCACTAGTTATTGGTCTATTCAGGCTTTCTGCTTCTTCTTGATTCAGTTTTGGAAGATTATATGTTTCCAGAAATTTGCCCTTTTCATCTAGGTTTTCAAATTTCTTGTGATACAGTTTTTTATAGTAATTTCTTACAATCCTTTATATTTCTGTGGCATCAGTTGTGATTTCTCCTCTCATTTCTGTTTTTGTTTATTTAGGTCCTCTCTCTTTTTTTTTTAATGACCCTGGCTAAAGGCTTGTCAATTTTCTTTATTTTTCCAAGAACCAGCTCCTGGTTTTATTGATCTTTTGAATTGTTTTCTTAGTCCCCGTGTCATTTAGCCCTCCTCTGTTCTTGATGATTTCCTTCCTTCTACTCATTCTGGGCTTTGTTTGTTGTTCTTCCTCTAGTTCTTGTGGCTGTAGGGTTAGATATTTTATTTGAGATTCTTCTATCCTTTTCAGGTAGGCCTGTATTGCTATGACTTTCCTCTCAGAACTGCTTTTGCTGTATTCCATAGGTTTTGGGCTGTTGTGTGTTCATTATCATTTGTTTCCGGAAACTTTTTGATTTCATCCTTGATGTCATTGTTAACCCATTCATTATATAATAGCATGTTGTTCATTCTCTATGATTTTGAATGTCTTTGAGTTTTTTTCTTGAGGTTTATTTCCAATTTTAAGCCATTGTGATCTGAGCAGATACTTGCTATAATTTCAGTTTTCTTG